>NC_137540.1:41799377-42489377 GCF_963082525.1 Nesoenas mayeri
CAAACTGAGAATAGGCATTTTGGCAGTCTTCATGAGGCTACTATCCTCAAATAAATCCATTTTTCTTCTTTAATTCACAACTTAGACATTAATGTATAAATGAAATTATGTCAAAGTTTAGGAAAACTTAGGAGAACAATTGTTATTATGAATTAGCATACGATTAATATATTGCATTACATTTATTAAAATTAGAAATCAATTTAGTAACTGTCATTTACTTGGTATTAAGCTGGGTCTATCTGGACAAAAACAAGCAGCAAGCAACCCTACCCCCTGACATTCCTGTTGTTTCTGTTGTCTAAAGGGAGACGTTTTCTGTGGATCTCGTTCTGTAACTTCAAAATGGGTACATTCAACTGATGGAAAAATATAATTACTGTCCTTAAGATAATTTATCACCAAACTACATTTGTGACATCAGTCATTATGAGGTCTAATGCATGTAATTGGCAAATGTGTTTGCATCGCATACTTTATTCTAATTGACATCTACCATATTGCTGCTGACAGCTTTTCAGCCCAGATGAATGCTGTTTGCCAAGAGCTATTACTACTTTGCTGAGGTAGTTGTACACGGAGACATTATAGTGAAGGTACAGATAAAAATTCACTATGGTGGGTTTTTTTTGTTTTTTTTTTTTTTACTGCTCAGCTGTCTAGGTTCACTAGTTCTGAATAGCAAGGCTTTGACATTCATCAAGTAGATTCTTGACAGTTTGATGATATGTCACTTCTAAGGGTTTGTACAGTACACCAGAAGAGACCATTGAATACTGAAAAGTTACTCTGTGCTTTGAAGCACTGAATATAATTTATGCAAGACCGAAACTTTATAATTTAAATCACCGAAGAAAAATATTTTACTAAAGAAACTACCATTAGACATTTTCTCTCTTGTAATAAGATTACATTTTGTCATCAGTACTCGTGCAAGAGGACAATGAAAGTTAATTTTATGAGTTATTGAAGGCCATAAGAGACTTTCTAGAGACATTAAATAGTCAGCATACCTACTATAGTGACATCCTGTCACACCATAAATAGTGTCCTGTCACTCTTGGTGGACTAAATCATGATGTGCTGTTGCTTGCATTTAAAGGTCTTGGGTAATAAAGATAAAATAACTGTAGCCCTAGTAAGATCAAGATGTTTACATTTGGTATCTTGGCTATAATTACTTCACCTAAAATCCTTTGGAAGAAAAGAAAAACTAGTGAAGCACAGTGTTAATATATTAAAGTGGTTACATAGTTCAGATATAGTAAGTATATTGAAAGTGTAAATCACATTCAGTTGACAGAATATAATGAACATTAAAACACGAAAGCTACATGTTGAGCCAGTTTTTATAGGGATTTATACCTAAAAAAAAAATAAAAATCCTTTGTTGTAATCATTTGCAGCACTTTTGTTGTGTTTTTTGTTTTTTTTTTTTCCCCTTTGTATTAAGGCATATTTTCTACTTCTACCAGAGCTCCTTGGAATTTCTTGACTATTGAGGACTACACATGGCAAAAATGAGACCAAATTATAAAGTCAGATTAAAGCAAAGTGTTATTTCAGAATTTGAAGGTGCTATTAGATTGAAGTGTATTTTAAGTTGCTGTTTTCTGTGTTCTTTGCAACTTCTAATAATGGAGAACTTCACTTTTAAAATAAAATTTAATTTTATTTTAATATAGCTTATAGGTTCAGTAGCTAATAGCTAGCATCTTACTTTGAGTATGTTGTCCACAGTAAATGGTCTGATCTGGGTTCTTTCAGTCATATCTGGATTTTATTCAAAAACTACAGTTTAAGAGGGAAATAAATGGCTATAAACTTCCCTCGATTTTTCATAAAAGAATAATTAATTTAGAGAAACATTTTTAGCTTTAGTAAGCTGTAAGAGTTTACAAGTAAGTAGTGTTCAAACTTCTCTAGGTGTTGGGTAACAAGTCTTTTTCTCATGTTATTTTCTCATATCATGCTTTTAATAAGATATTGACTAAATTCCTATTCGTATAACTCTCCCTTGCTAGGCAGCATGAATTACAACATGAACTCTTCATGACTTCATAAAAACTTACAACATACATATTTTTAAAGAGTTGTCTATAGAATATTTTCATGGTATCCACATGTGAGATATATGAGCTTCCACAGACCATGTATAACGTATTAATAATATAAGTATCAAATTTGATATATTTTTTTTAAGATTGCTCAAAGCCATATTTTCAGAAAGTGTGACAGTTATGCAACAGTAAAGACTTATGGTTAGATTGGTTAGATTCTTCATAAATAAAGTAGTTTGATATTTTCAAACAGGAAACATGCTGCTTTTCATCTTAAGTCTTTTTTTTTTTTTTTTTTTCAGTTTCATGCTTTTTCACAGTGATTTTCTCAGAGTTCTTATGGGAAATGAGCTTCATATTTTTAAGATAGTAACTAGACAATTTTTTTAGAGAGGCCATGTTTTCTATAACATACACTGTACAAGAGAGATGTATTTATACCTGTAGAAAACAAAATAATGTCTTCCATATTATGAAGGGCAAAAAATTATGGTGAGAAAACCACCAAAGTAGATATTTCTATGAAATCTAAGTAGGGTTTTTTTGTGGGTTTGGTTTGGTTTGGGTTGTTGTTTTTTTTCCTTTTTTTTTTTTTTTTTTTTTTTAAGCATAGTGCTAGGCAATATATGGCAACTATTCTCAAACATTAAAAGGCACAATGTTTCTTATACTTTGTACCTGCTTTTTGCAAAACACCATTCATCCATACCCTGCATGTGTCTGTTTCAGGTAGCAATACCTTATTTGAAAAAGAAATTAGTTTTCCATCTATTTTAAACATATGACAAATAGCTATATGCAAATTGTATGGTGTTATATAACTAATTTCTTAACTTTTTTTTCCCCTCAAATTTTCAAAAACCCAATAAACACTCACTATAATTTTAGAGTTTATCACAGAATTATTATTTAGATCAGAAGGGACATCCAGAGTCCATCTAGTCCAATATCCTACTCTAAAACAGGTATAATGAAATGAAATGAAATGAAGATGATTGTGGTTGTGTTGAGTCTTGAACATTCACAGAATGTAATCCACCACCGCTCTGGGCAACCTGTTGCCCTGTTTCACCATCATCATCATAATTGCACACACCACCCCCTCCCTGAGTATCTAATTAAAATGTCTGATGCTTCCAGTTGTGTTTCCCACCCCTTGTCTTGCCACTGCGCGCCTCTGGTAGGAGTCTGGCATCATCTTCTCTGCCTCTTCCGATGAAGTAGCTGTACATAGCAAGAAGGTCTCTCAGTTGCTTTCTCTTCTCTAAACTCAACAGGCCCAGGTCTCTCAGCCTTTTACACTGTGCTTTCCAGTCCCCTGACCATGTTGTTGGTCTTTTGCTGGAATGACTCAGTATGTTGATACCCTTCATGCACTAGGGAGTCCAAAAATGGGCATAGTATCCCAGCTGTGGTCTTACAAGTGTTAATGGATCACTTTTGTGGGCATGCTGCCTACACTCTTAGCAGTACATACTAGGATGGAGTTGGCCCACACTACACTGGCACAACTACTGGCTCATATTCAACTTGCCTACCAGGACCCTCCAGGGTCGCCTTTGCAGAGCTGCTTGCCAGACAGTTGAAACCCAGCCTGCCCTTCCTTGCTGCATGAGGTGTTTCCATCCCAGATGCAAGGCCTTGAACTTACTCTTGTTCTACTCCATGAGCTCCTGGTCAATGCATTTCTCTGGCCAGTTCAGGTTCCTCTTCCTAGCACCCCTGCTATCCTCCAATTCTGTGCCATCCATAGGCTTGCTGAGAGTGCTGTCTGTCATCCAGGCTGTCAACAAAGATGTTGAACTGCCAGCTGGACTTTACACCACTGATCAGAACTCTCTGAGTCGTGGCAGTCCAGCCAATTTTCCATCCACCTTTTAATCCATTTGTCCCAGACTGTTTCTTACCAGTTTGGTGGTAAGGAGACCATGGGAGACTGTGCCAAAGGCTTTCCTAAAATGAAGATGCACAACATCAACTGTCTTCCCCACATCCACTGGTGCCAGTGACCCCACCACAGAGAGCAATGAGGTTGATCAAGTGTGATCTGCCTATGCTTGCTGCTCAGGCAAGAAATGGATTCTGAGAAGATCTGATCCACAACATTTGCAGGGACGCAGTTAAGGCTGAAGAGCTTGCAGTTCCCCAGGTCCTGCTTTTTGCTTGTCTTGAAGAGGACTGTGACAGCAGCCACCTTCAAGGCATCACAAACTTTTCAAAAAGGACAGGCTGCTGCCTTGCAGTGACATCTGCCAGCTTCATGAAGATCTCTGGGGATGCCTCCCACCTGGGCCCATGGACTTGCAAGTGGGTTAAGTGATCCACTCCTCCTGCCTTTCCTCTGGGTGCTGCTTCATGCCTACAGACTCCATTAGGTGGCTCAGGGACATGGGAGACTTAAGGACAAACCTTACCACTGAAAACTGAGGGGGAAAAAGACATGAAGTACCTCAGCTTTTTGCCCAAGCCGTGTCACTAGGCTCTCTGCCCCACAGAGCAGAGGTGCCAGCCTCCCTGCAGCTCTTGGCTTGATTCCCCTGTGCAGCTTCACACTGCCACTCCTCACACCCGCCTGCCTGACTCTTCTGCGTCTGCAGTGGGATCTACAGCCGCACCTGGTGGGGAGTGCAGCCTCTGAGCCAACTAACCCTGCCTCACACCACCAGCTACCACTCTCTGGAGTGGCCCCAGCACTTCTCAGTAGGCCAGGAGCCCACCAAAACAGCAGCGGGCGGCCGGCCAGCTCTGGGCGGGGACACTACTGCTGCCTCCCTCCCGGCACGTGGTGGCCGCCTGCTGGCTGGCAGCCCCATAAGTCGCGTGGAGAAGCCTGGGTGCCTTGCGCTGCCTATCACAAGGTGCATGACACTGGGGTGGGAGTATCAGCTTCTTGTACTGTGCTTCATTTTAATTGTTTTTTTTTTTTTTTTTCTTTTTTGCTGGAGTGTAAGTCTCTCTCAAGAAGTAGGGATGTTTTCACAAGTGTCTTGTAGGCTCTGGAACTGTTAGTTTTGTCCTTTAAAGGCTTACTCCCCACAAGCTTTAAACAGAGGTAGCCTGTGGTTGGGCATGAATTGTGCACAAGGAGGGAGAAATTGATGAGGACCCTAGTGGAGCAGCCGTCGCTGCTGCTGGGAAGAGTAGCCAGGTTGAAGGAGGCCGTGGAGCTAAATCCAGCCCATGTGCGAGGTGAGTCTTCAGCTTTCTCACCAAAAGGTTTTAGGAAATGCTAAAGCTAACTACACAGGTTACCATTTTGTCACGGAAACAAAGGAGGATTTAAAAAAAACAAACAAACAAACAAAAAAAACCTTGGAAAGGGAAAAAGGGTTATTTTTGGATGTGGGGTCTTTTTGTTGAGTTTTGTTTTTATTTTTTTACATTTTATTTATCTGTGAGCTTTGTGAGCAATGTTGGGTAGAAGTCTAGGCGTGTGCTGCTGGAAGATAAGAAAAATAAAGCAAAAAAGGAGACTGGAATGAGCAGATAATTCTCTGACACTATTTTGATAGATATTCCGTATCTGGAATGCTAGTATCATGGAAGTAGTAGAATTACAGGGCTGAGCTGCTTTTCTTAGGGTCATTTGGTATGTTAAGAGTGGGGTGTTAAAGAGTAGAAAGGCCAAAGAAAGTTTCATGAAACAATTAGTACTTAAAAAAAGATACGGATGTTAACACAGTCTTCTCAGTAGGGATAGCTGTTATTTCTCCTTGTTTTTACATGTAGAAGAGACAGCTATCCCTAAGCGTTGTTTAAGCAGAATGCTTCTTGCAAGTGGTGGGTGAAGGGGAGAAGACAGACCTCAGTGTATTTGTTTTAGAGTTCTTGTGTTAAACTTTCCTTATGCATTGAACTGTAATTTTGCTTGTAATCCTGCTGTAGAAGTTTATTGTACATACTAAGATTTGTGGAAAGTTGTCCCTAATTTCCATCCCAGTATTAAAAAAATCAAATGAAGCTGATAGACCAGAGAGCACCAAGTGTTGAGAAAGAAAAAGCAAAACTGAGCTAGAGTAGCAGAGAAAAACAAACAAACAAACAAAGCAGGTAACAAAAGCGTATAAAATTGCCCCGAAAATGTATTTATTAACTGTATGAGAGGTAGCCAGATCAATGCTCTTCACCAGTTTCTGTGACAGGGTAAAGGAACACCAAACAAAGTAACACTCACTACTAAGCTCAGTTTGTTAAGAGGATCAGGTGAGGGATAGGCTGTGTCAGGGAAGTCTTTGTGCACACATGCATTTACATGTGGTTAACTATGACCTGCCTCTGTTATCTGTCCTGTGAGCTGGCACAGCTGAACCTAGGGAAATAAGGCACTTCCTCCTAATGGTATTAGATTCATCTGGTTTTGTTTTCTGTATTCTTTCCTTTAAGTAAAATACTTCCAGCAATCTGATGAATACACCTCTGTCTTTAAAGGAAATTGACCCAGTAATGTAAAGTAGATGTCCCAAAACAGGGCTGTCTGTTTGAGAATCATCTGGTTTTATAAATAAAACATACAGTGTTTTCTTTGCTAAACAACTGAAAAAATACGAAGACCTACTCTGTGAATTAAAATTACTACAAGCTAAACAACTAAAGATACTGCTACTCAAAAGAAATCTTAACTGTAAGATCAGAGGAAATGGTAGGACAAATCCATGTACAATTCCATAAAGTCTTAAAACATAAACAGTTAATAACCGATCTTGTGCTCTGTTGGCCTCTTTGTGCAGGGTCAATTGTGTACAGAAAGTGGTAGAAAATTCAGAGGTCTGTATTGGAGTCTTGGATGAGTGATATGTTAGAACGCAATTATTTTATCCAATAGAACAAATTAATTATGCATAAAGTCATGCCTTTTCTTAGAAAAATCAGTACAAATTATCTGACTGCAAGGCAACCTCAACTAGAAACAAGTGTCTCTGTTCTGGTCTTGGTTTTGTGCAGAGACTATTGTCTATGTGATTTATAATGCCAGAAAATGTATGCATGCATGGAAAAAAACATGTTTACATGATGTATACTAACAACATATTTGATAACTGAAATATAGTGAAGTTTCAAAAGCCCAGAAAGGGGCTGACAAACCTGGAGAAATATCCAAAGTTGTAAGTATTTCTCTTAACTGAATTTCCATGAAGGATCTTAAATTATCAAACTGTTCTTTCTCAGCATCTCTAAAAGATGGTGAAAATGAACAGCTCACTTAGATTTGTAGGGAATAAGTCAGTCCTGTCCTGTATCTTTACAAAATATTACAGCAAGCCTTACGGACTAGAAGAGATAGAATAGAAGCTGAATTTAGCAAACTGCAGTTTTGGTAATCTCATATGGTATTCTCTTAAGCAAGCTAGGGAACTGTGGGCTAGATGATATTGGTCTAAAGTTAGTTTACAGGGGGTTTTGGGAAAAAAAAAAAAGTTTTTTATTTATTCACAGTCACTCTTTTCCCCAGTAACCAAGGATGGGGAGAAAGAGTGTAATTTCATTAATCTGTACTGTGTTTAATGTTATTCCATAACTTTGTCAGTAGTTTCAGATTATACTCTTGCTGCAGTCATATTAGAAGACATGACTCACGTTTAAAATGATCATAATAAATACCAGAAGCAATAGAAAATAATAAACATACATTTCAGTAAGAACAAGCATGAACACTAAGTAGAAGTAATTAACTGCACAAAATCAAGATGAGGAATCCTCTCAAATGCCTCAGGAAAGAATATGGGGACACTATATTCACCATGCCATACTGTGACATGTGTAGCTAGTTCCAGACTTTTTGCTTACTAACACAAGTGTTTGCACTTCATATCAGCAGTAGCAGAGCTCAAGAAGTGTTGAAATACCTGGCAGATATCCTTTGGCAAATCCGAAAATATTTCATGCCTCTATCGCCCTTTATGGATTTGAGGCATAATATACTGATTTCTACCTGCCTGTTTACTGGTCTGATAGTCTGTGGCAGAGGCATGAGAGATAGAATATCTGAAAATGCTAAAACAAGATGCAGTAGAGCTCTTTCTCAACAGACCTTTAGGAGCATAATATGCAAGCATGCAGAGAAACAACTTGTAGGCTCAAGTCATCTAAGTTTTCAAAAAGGACAAACAATACATAGAATCATATTATTTTGGTTGGTACATAGTTATTGATCATAAAATTAATAAAGACATCAAAGAAGGATTTGCAATCAGGTTTATTTAAACTAGGAAATGAAACAAATGAGGATATTTATATATAAAATTGCTGCAAAAGGAAATCAGAATAAATAGTTTGCTATCTCTGGTTTAGATATGACAAGAAGTAGCAGAGTTTAATTTGCAGCAAAGCCTAGGTGCAAGAAGTAAGAAAAAGGTCTGAAAGCTAAGAATGGTTAAATCCTTGGGGTAGATTTTGTATCTGGACAATAGTCCAGTTTTGACTTAAGCTATTTAAAGAGAGATTGAACTGCCATTTTAGATGTGAAGTGAGGTAGAGCTGAACCCTACTTTCTGTAAGACATACCAAGACATGTAAACAGGTCCTCCTTATGCCTTTTTCGTATCACTTCTTAAGTCACCTTCTGTAGAATTCTGCCAAGTATGTAAAAAGGAACCAGAAAAAGGTGTCTACTAAAAGACCAATTAAAGATTAAGAATTAAGTCTGTTGTTCAAACAAACATGACTATTTGTTTCATGTATTCTAAATGCTGAATGGATAACTGGTTGTGCTGTTTTGGAAGGCTAGAGCAGTTCCCTCTGTGGTCATTATGCTTCTCCTCTGAGGCCACCAAATGGCTGTTTAGGTGTAATGATAGCAGCTATTTGATTTTACTTGCCAGCCATGAGAATGAAGAGCATTGGAATCACTTGGGTACTGCAGGATTAAATTGTCTTCTATAATGTGATACATGCATACTGATGACTAATGGTATGAACTATGCAGTAAATTATTGCTCATTTTTTATTTTTTATTTTTATTTCTAATAATTTGCTTTATGTTATTTTCTATTTTTATTTGTACTTACTTTGTACTGGTTATTTCCTAGGTATATCTACAGAAAGTCAGAAAATTAAACACAGGAACAGAATACACTCTGGATTTTCTTCCGATGTGCAGGCAACACTGATTGAAGTATTGAATCCACTTGCAGCACAGCCTTCCTGTAAGTAGGCTCAATCAGTGTGAAACACATTGTATAAATTTTGTTGGATTCCAGAGTAGTTCACTACTCTACAAGGAAAATTGCTAATTTAGTATTCTACCAGAGAAACACTGCCATATATTTCTGTGCACACATAAGAACGAACGATGTGAAGGCTTAGAGCATCTTCTGACAGATGTTCCTCCACTGTCTTTTTTGAAATTCAGATTAAGAATGGAAAAATCAAGAGTCATAGGAAGTATTAGAAAGTTTTCAAAAGTGGTAACTCTTTACACTGTGAGAGATGTAACAATGAGTCCATGAGGCAGGAAAAGCAAGAAACAGTTGCAATGTGAAGGTGCTATAGGAATAGCTGTATTAGTGCTTATCACCTTCTATGCTGCTAAGAACCAATCATAATCTCTTCCAGCTTTTAAATTAGTATTATTAGATAGCACAGCTTTACATTAACACTAACAGACATAACATACACTTACTGTCTATGGTTGCTCCTGGTTATGTGCTTCAAGGGACACAAAGAATTCTGATATGGTCAGAATGACAGTCTAAGAATCTGTTGAGATTAGTAAATATTGAACATTTTTTTTTTTAATTGGGTTTTTTCACACTACTACTGCTGCTTCTTGTTAGGGGAAGAAATGGATATTTTGAGATACTTTGGATTAACAAAGTATCCAGGTATATGAATTTGGATCTTCAGCTATTTGTAATAGGCATTCAGGTTGGAATACTAGTTTTCTGGATTCAGAGTTATACATTTCAACAAAATAACACCATGGAGGTTTTGTGATTGATTTAAAAAAAAAAAAAAAAAAAAAAAGAAAAGTGTTGTACTGGCTTATTTGATAGGCTTTCATTTTATATGGTTGAAAAGTGTAGACATGCAAATTTCAGATTCTCTTAGACAGTAAAAATACATTGTGTTGATTAGGGGGTAGTATAACTATATTCCTTAGAAGTTTGATTCCTTGAAATAATTGAAATTCAGACATTGATGTTAACTGGAGTATTTAGTGCAAAGGAACTGAAATGTAGATCCAATATTATGATATGAGAATTTTTATTGTATTGAGAATTTAACACTGTCAGGGTCAAACATATCAGTGTAATTTTTACACTTTATTTTCTGTCATGTAATATATCCACATCTACTGAAAAGGCTCTTAAATATGCAATAATATCGTAAATTGTTTTGTATGATTTTTTTTGCTTAAAGTTGACTTTTTTGCAGGAATCTAGGGGTTGTAGCTTGCCATCTGTTGCTTAAATCTCCGTATGTTTCTACTGCATTGAATGGATAGTCTTTTTAGCCTGGCTTCATGGTTTGGAAATATGAAGTGATGCTTATGAGATCAGGCAATGTATGATTATGTTTGTGCTCATGTGTTTATATCTGCACTTATTACATTTGAACCTCCTGGAAGGGGTGGTATTTTGAAAGAGAGATACTATGTCTCTGAAACTTACATGGAAATGATTGGCTGATTGAAGGAGAGGGAGTTCAGATATACAATTCAGTTGTAGTTCTTTCTGAGAGAAACTTCAGACAGAGCCTAGCACGTTCTCACGTACTAAAAGCATTCAACTACAAGTTGCTAATTTGTCAGAAACAAAGTATCTGAGGCTTTCTTCTGCTTCCTGAAAATTCTTGCTTCCGATGGCTACAATGAGCAGTGTTTGCAAACCTTTTTACCTTGGCTGATCAAAACCTGATATTATTTATAAACTCATGGAGATGTAGCTAGTGGAACTGAACCCTACATAATGCCTGAGTGCAGTTAAGTGAATGAAGTGTTTGCCCATTTTTCTCAGCTTTCTGTTTGATGTTTTAGGTATGCTTGTAATACTTCAGCATGCTCTTAATAGCAGAGCTGTTTTTCAGTGGCAACCATTTGTGTATGAAATAATTGAAGTTCGTACGATAAAGCATAGTTCAATTTACTTGAACATGTAAATTGGCTCATTTATGAGTCACTTGGGCATGACTGGTACAGCAGTATCCCACATGATAAGTTAGGAAGTATACAGTAATTGACATATAATAATACTGAAACAGATTGTCCGACACATTTATTTCTTTGACAAAAACTGATTGATTGTAATTTGTCAAATTCTGTACTGCTTTCTCATTTAAATTAACGTATATTTATTAAAACAGCAGTCTGTGAAGTCTAGCATGTGAAAATTTGATGATTTCTTTTGTCAAAGAAACAAATCATGAGAGTAACTCAAGAGTCATTGTTAAAGTGCAAGGTAGTGGGAAGAAAAAAAATGCTTTTTGGTGAGTTTTTGTCAATCTGTATAATTTTTCAGTTAAGCAGTCATAAATCAAGGAATATTGTATTTTTTGAGGCTCATTAAAGAGACATTATACATTAGAATAGTGAGGCAGTCAGCATAATGAAATGATGAATGCCTATAACTATCTGTATGTAAATGATGTGAGACAGATTTGCTGGTGCTACAGAGGAGAACAACAATCTATTTGACAGTTCCCTGTAGGTGCTACTTCTGGATACAAGTGACAGATGTTAAATGTAAACCTCTTCAACAGCAAGCACTTATTAGCACTCAGTAGGGAAAAAATGGCAGTATACAATAAGATAAATAGGAGATAATGCCATTTAAATATCTTTTTTTTTTTTTTTCTTATAAAGCTTAATTGCCAATGTATTAAAGTCTGAAAGGATTGTTTTCTTGTTTGTTTTCATTGACAAAGGTTAGTTGGGTAAGATAAACTCAGGGTAAGTTGGGTAAGAAAACTCAGATCTGTAATTTTAATGGAAAAATTGCAGAAGGAGTTAATCAAACCAGGTTAGCAATAGTGAATACTTTTTAGTACCTCTTATGATTTTATTTCGAGGTCATTTGTCTCAGTCTTAGCCTGAGATGCTGCTCCTAGAAGTATAAAATATTAATCTGTGTTAGATTCACATTTCAATAATAATCCAACTCTTCAACAGAGATCAGTATTAAAGTAGTTCAGGAAACTATCAAAAACACTTGATTTATTTCTTATCCTACTTTGTAATAGGTTAGGTTAGGGATTTATTTCTTTAAAGTATGAATCTAAGCACATGAATTGATTTTTCAAATTGTCAAAGCTTACTTTAAGGCTTTTTCTTTTTGTTTGAGATAGCCTGTCCTTAATGATTTTTTTTTTGTCTGTCTGCCAGCCAAACTGCTGCTTGAAAGAGTAGAGATCAGGCCAACATTGAGAGTGATGCAATGTCTACAGGTTTAGATTCCATATGGCCTCATGTCTTTTAGTATTATGAAATCTGTGACACTATTTGTGCTTTTTCTTTGTTATCTTTTGTCAGCTACCTTGTGTTGCTTGCATTAAATCTCTTTGGAACTTAGCGTTTCACTGCACCACTGCAAATTTGTAATCCCCTTTCATGGTGTTAAATTATCAGCCACATATGCACTGTGTCTGACTTAGTGGATGTATTTATTGTTCCCCTGGCTTCTGTGCTTGCTAATTTGTTTCTTTATTGCTTTGCTTTGAGTTAGGGAATACTCACCCTCTGTCCCCTGAATCCTTAAAAGAGTAGCTGAGGTTCATTCCTATGTACTTTTGCTCTTAGTTCTCACTGTTACAATTCAAATCTAGATGATTCTCCTCATGTAGATCCTGATCTGTGTCCATGTAGAGCAGCTGGGGTTCAAGAATTGTACAATGTGAATATCATCTCTGTGGGGAAATGAGATTTTATGAGAGAATTTAAGGAATAATCCAATAATCCACATAGCCAGACTTTGTTTGGAAGTAAGGAGGAGTTCATGAGTCCAGAAAAAGTATTTTGTTCCTATTAGCATAGACTCCTTAAATGATGAGAGTGCTTAAAACTATTGCTGAGTTTTATATCCTTCTCCTCACAACACAATAGATTTGCAAACAAGAGGTACTCAGTTACATTAGCTAGAAGAGCTTCCTATGCATGTGCTAGCTTCACTTTGCTCATTTCCCGTTGCTTCCATTTCTGCTCTCAGCCATCCAATAATCCTTCTCATGTTAGATGCCACAAGCTTTTAAAAGACAATCTTGCCTATCTGGTTGCTCAAGCCTCTGAAATATTTTGAAGAAAGTGAAAATGTCTAACATCTACCTTTTCATGACCGATCAACCAAACTGGGCCATGTGCTGTATCTTAAAACAAACAAACAAGCACAAGCAAAAAAAAAAAATCAGAAACCAGTGTTCCCTAGAATCTTCCTTAAATTATGTCTGGTTTGAACATTCTCATACCTCAAAATAGAAGAACCAAACAAATCTTTTTCATTTAACCATTTAGAACTTTCATAATGCCAAACACAGTGAGGTCAGAGATGACTGCATCTGAAAACAAATTCTATCTGTCCCTCTGAGGTTTGTCCTGTATGATGCTGTATGTTCCTGTATGCTGCTGTGTAAATCACTAGAAATTGCTCTTGCACTGATTTTTTCTAGTGGTTTAATATATTTGATGAGTCAGTGATAATAAATTATTCACCAGTTCTAAGTGTACTTTTTATACACATACACAATTATAGACAGATAGAGTATTTAAATATAGTGCTTAAATATGCAGTAAGTATACATAGTATATGCATACCTGTAAATATAGACTAAGTATACATGATATAAATAAATATTTAATAAGTTTTTACTTTTAGGAAAACAGCCACAGGTTAACAATTTACCATATAATCTAATTGCTTTCCGTACTTTGTAAAAATTGCTTGGAAATGACTCAACAAACTTTTTGGGCTAATCAGAAAACATACCAAACCATAAATGTTTCATTGCCTCATTACCTCTGTTTAGTGTAAAAAATAAATTTAATACAACAACATCTGCGTAAACTGCTGAAGAAGGATATATTTTTTCAAATATTATAAGTCAAATCACATACTGAAGAAAATTAAAATGAAAATGCATGTATATAGTAGGTTGAGAGTTTTACTGCACTGTCATTGCATTTTAAAATCAATTTACTTCTCAGTTGCGCCAGAGTACTTGAGTAATTATTAACTAAACTTAACATTAGATAGGTATCATCAGCATTATTTATTTAGGAATCAGTTAAATTTGACTGGCAATCTACAAATAGTTAGAATTATTATTTCAAGTGTAATGCATTTGTTATATTTATCTGAATTTATGACTTTATTAATTGAAGAAAAACTGAAATGTCTTGGATATTGTTTCTCTTTTACTTAAATCTCTTTGAAGAATATAATAAGGAAGTGCTATGATGCTCATCCAACTATTTCAGCTATGTATTTTTTTTAAGAACTGGATAGTATGTTTAAATGACATTGAATGACAGTTGTATGAGCTGAGTTTTACCGTATAAATGTGCCATGAGAGTACAAAATTAAAATATAAATCTGTGATATAATAATGTTACATAAATGCCTAATTCAGTTAATCAAATAGTTGAAGAGGTTGTAATTGTCTGTTTATTCTAGTGGCAATATTTTTACAAAAACAATATTTTGGGTTAACTGAACTGCTACGAACAAAATGCTTGTGGATTCATCAAATATAAAAATGAAAAATAGCCTAATGAACACATTCCAGTAGGCTTGGCCTCTTTTCAGCTTTTACAGAAAACATTTAGAATTTTGCTTGTGTAAGGACATTCTGACTGAAGCAAAAACTCAATCTTCAGAAATGGTGTCAAAATAAAGAATGATAGTGTTCATCTGGGAAAAAGGATGAGGATGGGGAAAGCATGCATTTAGGCAACCTGTTAAATAGTCATATTTGCCTAACTTTTGTTTCAAAATTTGATGTCCCAGCAAGCAGAAGCCACTGTAAGTTGTCGTTTTCTCCCATTTGTCAGTCTGTGCTTTGTCTTTTTCATGAGCAGGACAAAGTTTTAGAACTTCACTGACAAGATGAAAGTTAAGGCAAGACGATGGAAAATATGGATATGGAAATGAGTGATATTTTTATCTTAAGACTTTTTTGAGATTTCAAGAATACAGTATACATTTAGGAGTCTCAAAACAGTCTTTTGTTTTTCTCTTTTGAGATTGAGAAGAATTTTTACTGTAGCAGCTTTTTTTGTGATGAGAAAATGGAAAGACAAAAAGATTTATGACTGCTATTGAAAATGCTGTGGACTGAGCAATTGGATTGCAACATATTCTAGGTTTCCCCTTCAGCCATTGTAAAGTTTTGTCATTCAAAGCTGAGACTGGAGGTGGAGGATTGTGGGGAAGACAAGAAGTAAAATTGTAACTAAATGCAAGAAAACCATAGAAACGAATAAACAATGGGGAAAAAATGACTTTAGACACCACTGAAGAGGATGAGACGAAAGGATGCTTGAAAGAGAAAGATAATGAGAGAGAACTTTCTTTTCCATCTTAATTATAAAGACTACCATAACCTGAGGCAAACTGTTTGACAGTGCAAAGCAGAAGCAATTATCTGTTTTACTGAAGTGATTTCCACCTGAAAGGGATGGAAATTAGAAAATAAGAAGATGAAAAAAACTGGTGTAGGAATACTGTACTAGACTGTATGTATTTAAAGTCTTGTAAATCCAGATGAGATGCATCATTTGGTAGCAACAGTGGCAAAACTAACAAATGTCTTAAAATACAATTAACCATATATATATATGTGTATATACATATATATATATGTCTCTCCATATGTGTCTGTATATCCATACATTTTCATAGATTGGTATGTACTCATCATTAGTAACTGAGTTTCATTACCTACATTCAGGTCAGCTTTGTCTTCCATGAGTTTAATAAAGTTTTTCTCTTCACAGTTGCGTTTTATCATTAAATTTGAGTGATAGACCTGTAATAGTCCCCTTGCTGCTGAAGTGCTTGCATAGTAGTCTAGAATACCTCACATTTTCCATCCCTTATCTACTGCACTAGGTGAAGCTAGGTTAAACAAATACATAGTCTTCTAGTTTTTTGAAATTAATTTGAGATGTAGATAAGAAGGAAAGAAAAATAGTTTAGATTAAAATGAAAAATATAACCTTTTTACTTCTGAAATGAATATAATTAGCCTTTTCCTACTTGTTGCAACGTGAGTTTGCATAAATTCTCTTAAGAAAAGTATAATCATTTTAGATTTACAAAATTCTGGAGTGAGTATTTTACCTGATCTTCCTGATAGCCATTTTTTAGTTTAGTAGATTTATTCCCATAGTAATCAACTGAAGAAAACAGGCCTCACTTCTCTCTTATGTCTGAGAGGATTTGATTCTACGTTTTCCACCAAAGTAACCATGAGGCTGCACTTTTTTCTGAAAAGGAGATGGTAATTGAAGTTTTCCTAAATCCTATATTTTTCTACTGTATGTATAAAATGTTATTTTTTTAGCAGAGTATAAGCACTAATAAAATATTAATACTACTATTAGTGTTCATGTAATATATATCTATAAAGTTAGTATCTATCCATTTTTGGAAGTGAAGACAAAAACCTTGGGAGGAAAAAGCTCTGACATGACTTTACAGCCATTGCTGTAAACTTGAAGTTTCATTTCTGACTCTTTCTGCATTGTATCCTACTAAGGATATAAGAATTGATATATTACTTTCTGTCTGCTGTGAAAAGCAAAATGAAATGCAGTGAAAAACACAATCATCATCATAAGTAACAACATTATCAAAATCCATTTAATCTCCTGAACTCCACCTTATTAAGTTCTTGAAAAATAGTTTACAAGGATGGTGATGGTCTTCCAAGGATGACAGTAATCCTTGCTAAAATATCTCTCTGTCAATGCAATTCCGTATCTTTATCAGATCACTGTAGTCATATTTGTATTGATGAGTTGATAATACATAAGTATTTGAATAGGATACGCACACCTGCTGACTAGAAACTCACTCGGAGATGAATATTTCTAGTTATGGTAAGGGTTCCTTAGTCTTTTCTCTGGTTTCCTTACTGACAGATTATAAACATTATTACTTTTTTTTTTATTTCATTGGTTGATTTGTAGAGATTTCTTTTCTTAAACTTCCTTTTCCTTCTGAATATATTTGTTTATAGGAACATTGGTAGAAAATAGAGATTTCTACCTTATAGACAAAGAAGTGTTGGGTTAAATGGTTGGTAGAAATATTTGTCAGAAATTGCCTGCTATGTAAAGATTCTAACAAAGAATTACATATAATAGAAGTGTATGTTCTAATGATATCTGTCACCTGAGTTCCAGTAAGGACTTAACACCATTAAAAATCTGCAACAGAGGAGGGAAAAGGCAGTTAATATTACTAACATTCTCACAACTGATTTCAAGAGTGAAGTTATTTTTTAGCTGAGTTGGAAACATTTTGTGTAAAAGAAGCAAGATGATAATAACGAAAAAACTTGAGGTTTATAGAGTAAATAAACATAACAAGGCTGGTAGGACAATGGAATTTTGAGAATGTCAAGGTTGAGAAGGATGTGTTTTTTATCATGCTTTTGGTTGAATATAAACGTGGATTTAATGCTGTAGATATGCATGTATGTGTGTGTGTGTATTTTTAAAATTAACTTCTCAGTGTTGAGACTTGTGAGTAGGAAATATGCAAGAAAGCAAGAAAATATTGAGGTAGTGAGATATATTATTACAAACACAACAAACAAAACCAGGAATAATTAAACCCAATGAGCTCTTTTATTTATTTTTTTTTATTTCTTGAATATAAAATTCAAAATTTTGAAATATAATTATTCAGAAACTCCCATTAAAAAAAAAAAAAAAACCACTCTGCTTTGTAGCAGCAAGATAGGAGGTCTCATCTTACCTTCAATGCTAAGGTATTTAATAAACAAGCTAAGTACTTTTTTTGCACTGTCCTATATGTGTCACTCATTAGAAGGTTAATTGTTTTCATATTACTTTCTGATGATGTCAGTGGGGATAAACACATGCACACATACTGTCATGTCTCAGTGTGTGTATATGTAACTATGTAAACACATGTACATATAGATGCTATTTCAGTTATGTTTTTCATTTAGAGGGTAAACAGGTCATGAAAACAAAAGCAATGTTACAGTTTCAGCTAATAATACTATAATTGGTGGATTCACCTTTTTTTTTTTTTTCTTGTATTCATTTTGGTTTGTTTGTATTTTACTGCATTTTTTTACCATATATATTTAAAATCTAATTCTGATTTTATTAGGATGTGTTCACTTGAAAGTGTTAATCACACTGATTTATATGTATCTGTTTACGTAATACTCTAGTATACAGTTCAGTAGGACTGTTGTGTTGAACAATAATCAAATAACAAAGCTATAAAACATATATCACGTATTGCCTCATTACATGAGATACTTCTACAACTTCTCACTATGCTTGCCTTAGTGCACCCATAAAGGTTTTATGAATTCTGTTAATTTACAGTGGTGTGTTTTAAGAGTCGGATCTATGTAATTCTTATTGCTTTTCATTGGTCTTGGTGAAACGCCTGCCAAAATTAACTATTTACAGTCTGTTTTCTTAGTTATTCAAAACTACTTCTTTTCTGCTTTCTTCTGCACTTGGAATTTGTGATGTTTTCAATAGTTTTGAAGGATTTAAATTTCTGAAGCATTAAATTATAAAAATGCCTTTAAATTCTACATATTTCAAATTGTAACAGAAAACTTCAAACAAATGCAGAACCTGTGAACCATTACCAAATTTATTTAAATATAAAAAAATCACTGCAGTTGGCACTGCAAAATTGTTCTGCTAGTGCTGCCCTACTGGAATGGAATATAGAGCTGTCTTTTCTGCTTGACAGTTGTCTGGACAGGACAATGGACCAAATCAATTGTAAGATTCCCTCCAGACCTATTTTCTATGGTTCATTTTCACCGTCTTTTCAGGCAAGAATATAACCATTAAGCTTTAGATTTTTGCAGCTACATGGTACTTTCTGACTATAAAAATAGTTGAACTTAATATAGATTGATTAATCATTTGCATTTTATTAGGGAATAAATGATGTTATAGTGAAATTCTCATTGTATAGTATATATTATTACAAATATTATATTAGCCAAATAAAAAATAAAAAGTATTTTATTTCCTATTAGATCTCTCTAGGAACAGGATAGGAATTTTTGTCTTAATCAATGATTCAGAAATGTTAGTAAACTGAAGGGTAATAACATTAGCATGTTTATAAGGGATAAGCAGATATTAAGATGGTTCTGGCAGCCATTATTTTAGTGGTTTATCAGTTGTATTCAAATACCACTTACTCAAAAATTTGAAATTTTCAATAATTTCTTTCCCTTCAAGATTAAATAGCTTTTTATATTCACAAGTGTTATTATTTATTCAGTTGTCGGTGTCAATTGTTAATCTAGTAACATATAGGTGCAACTTTTGAAAGTAGGAGATTGGAAGCGCTGCATATAATTTTAATTTGCACATAATTTATTTCTACTCATATATTTGAGAGATTTCACACTTTTTTCTTCCTCGTATTTCATCAAAATAAGTCAAACACAACCTGATCAACACTCAGAGCTACTCTATACAGAATGTTAGTAGAAAAAATCTTAAACCGCAGTCTCTGTGGTTATAACTCTCACAAAATTTCAGGGCAAAAGGTGTTTATCAGCAGTTTACAGTGATCCCTTTTTGAAGCATTTATAAATTGACTCTGTTTCAAAATATGTTCATACAATGCAATGATTGTATAATTCATTTTCATGACATCTTAAGGATGTCCAAAGTGTGTGTGGAATCAAGGTTTTCAAAATCGCCACACAGGGTATTTTAGCATACAAAACCAAAAACATGATAATGGTAGTTGTTTACTTGTTGATCATAAAGAGTAAAATCAAATTATGTTGACCAGATCTACATTTTTACTTTTTCATGAGCTGAAAGTTCAAGTTTGTTTCAATTTTTGAGCTCTTCAAATATTTTTGTCTTCTTCCTAAAAATTAAATTTTATTTGAAATAGTATAAATAAAAAAAGTCCTAAGCATCTTGCCTCACATTTTGCAAGTAAATATTTTATTACTAGAAATAAGATTTCAGATACTTTGGGGGAGAGGGACTAAGTGAGTCAGATTAGCAGTATTAACACAATTTCATAAAATAAATTTTTTCTTTGATAACACTGACGTTGATAACCCAGTGGGCTACAATATGTTGTGCTTAAACCTGTCAGGATTAAACCATGGAGTATACTTTTTCAGGAGAATTAGAAGTATCTCAAGAGCTAAGCAGGCAAAAAAACCAAAACATTAAATGCTTAGTATAGATCAAAAAGTTTGTTTTTTTCAAGCACTTTCCTGGATGTGCCTATATTGAAAATTTAGAATTCTAATATTTTTGCAAGCAATATGCATGAAAATATGTTTAGAATACTAGTCATTGCAGTGATATTGCAAGTTAGTTTGGTAGAAGAAGCAGCAGTTGGAAGAGGGAGTAGATAAAATCAGTCTTAACTACTGCTATTTCATTACAAATAATCCACACATTTTTAATTTCAAAGTTAGGATCAGCACGATAGGTTTGGACGTGTATGATGATGATATCGAAGTGCCATTACCTACCACGTGCAGGAAAAGTTGTTAAGAGCAGCAATATTTATGGACTCCCTGAACTCCGACATCTTCCAAAGGGAGCTCCTGTTGCCTGATTGCTTGGACTCCATTTTCTAGTTGAAACACATAGTGTATCTCTGCGTGTGTATAAGATTAGGTAACCGACTCTTTAGGGAGCTTCTTCCAGCACAGTAGAGACTGTGTTCTCAAAGCGTGCCTGAGGAGGAAATGCATGTTTAATCAAAAGCAATTGCATCTTCAGGCTATTCTTCATTATCTGTCACTTCCTCATCACTTCATATTATTATAAATTATGACAGTTTAGATGTGATGCTGTTATTCTATTTCTGAAGGAGTTTCTTGAAGAGCATGTTTGACACCTGGGTAATCAAAGAAATCTACTGCAGCACCTTTTTTTTAAGAGATTGTGTGATTTTTCATGTGAGATGATCCAGTCTTTGATACTATATTAGATCAAAGTACATAATTCTTTTGATCTTCAAGATGAAAAAGGGAATCTTGTTTTGAAATTATGTATTTATCTAATATCTTAAACATTGCTGATGCTTATTTACAAGCTGATAGTTCTCAGAAGAGAAATAAAACTATAGTTTTTTATAACTACTTGGGATTAACTAAGTGAGAGGCGAAGGAGCAGAATCTTAATACCTTTCACCCAGTCCTACTATTCTATGTATGCCATTTTAATAATGGAAAGTACATTGTCATTTCATATTATTTGTATGTGCTAATGCAATTTGTATAATTGGATGTGCCTACCTCTTTTTCACAGTTAGGCTTAGGAATACGATTTTAAAGTCTAGACACTGCTCCTTAAAAACCAAAACTGTAGTTGACCGGACTGTATGTATCTAACTAGTGCATTAGCTGGTGAAAGATCTTTCGGATATGGTGGCTGGCCTACATTCATCTTCACTTTACCTCTCCTGCTTGGTCAGAGGGGTCTAGCTCTCATCTTGTCTCTAAAGAAGTTGTGTATATGTTTCTGTTTTTTCTTAAAACTGTAAGTTTTAGTGTTAATACAGTTTTATTGTGTATTTTATTGGGCTGATGTAGCTTTGTATTTTGCACCACTATGATTGTGTAATTTAAAATGAAGTATAAGTAAATATAAGCTAATGTAAACTAATGCTGCATCATCATGCTATTGAACAAGTAGCACAGCTGGCTAAGACAGAAACAGATGTTACTGCAATTGGAATCTAATTGGAATAATAATATTTGTAATGTGAAGGCTTAAGGAGAGAGAAGTAAAAATCCTGTTGTTGACCATTGGCCCTTATATGAGAGGTACAAGGATCATATAAACTAAAGAAAATTCCTGGTTCTTCTCAGTGCTTCTGGGTTTTATTTCTGCATCCTGCTCACACAACATTCATACACATTGATGTATTAAATATCAATTTTATTTTTCTTCTTTCAGTAACTATCAGTACATCAGGCATGGAAGGACTTAAAAAAAAAAACAGACAAACAAACAAAAACCAACCAAACAAACAAAAACTAAAACAAACCAAAAAATCAAACAGACAAATACAACACTCATACTGTTAACCTGAAAATAAAACAAAACAAAACAAAAAAAAAACACCTTCAATCACACTGACATGCTTAACTGTTAAAGGAGTGGAATCTGCTTCCAAGAGAAGTGGGAATTCAAAACTGTCGTAAGTTCTGAGCTGTTTAGGTAGCATGTATTTATTTGGTCTACTTCAGCACATAGTCATATTTCATATTTTTTTCTTACATCTTTTTTAATTTTGTCGTGTTTCATCATGACTTGTAGTTTGCAATGAGAATATGTCACTGTAGAAAACCACAGTTCTATTGCAGCATTGACTCAATAGTTATTGAATATCAAATATGTTTTTTTTTTTGTTTAACTGAACCATCTTACAAATGTATGCAATAATTTAATGGTAGACAGGTATCAGAATAACTATGAAAGTTTCTTTTTTCCTAGTAAGTGTCCTTAGAAACTGAAAAAATATTTTCTGCTACATGTGGCCCACTTGCACAGAACAGTTAAGGTGCAAGTGAATGAAGGAACTATGTATAGAATTTGAATCTTTTGATTTTTAGCCAGGTAAAAATTGCAAGTTATTTTCTGCGTAGTGTCATCCATACTACACCTTATGTATTCATATATAGATATATGGATTTAGATATTAAAATATAGTTAGATATATGGCATTTTTATTTGTATTTCCAATTATGTAAGCTTTGCAACATCTTTTATTAGCGTTCCAAAAAGCCCCACTTCTGTCTTTATGACTTACAGCTATTGTAGGGAATACCTTCCTTTTATACTTGAAGTTCTTTAATAATATGCTCTAGTACCTATACTCAGAGTCATGCTTTTGGGCCCATATGCCATAAAAATTTCAATGCATCTTCTGTAGGCAGAGAGAAGAAGTTTGTTGACAGTGTTTAAGTTCTGGTTATATACTTGTTGCCAGCAGTATTTGCCTCTGAACACGACAGTTTGCAATGTTTGGGATAGTATGACCAAGAGCTACGAGGTCTGAATAGTAAACACACCTACTGACCATGTAGCTGCAGAGTTTTCCTGCTCATTCTCAGGAAGAATGTAAATTCCTTGTGATGATGAGAGGCAGGGTAGCATTTTCCATTTTGTGATTCAGCACATAGCATTTACTCTTAGATTGTTTAGGCAACACCGTCAGTCTTGAGATTCAGACTGCAATTCAGTGCCTACTTTGTCAATCAGAGAATGTTTCAAATGTACCCTTAGTTAGCCCAGTGAACTATAAACAGAAGATATCTGGATGAAATTCAAGAAATACAGAGACGGCAAAAATATCCACCGGTGCAATGCTATTTTTAAGTGAATTTGTTTAGTTGGACATGAATTGTAGTGTCAGTGGAGTAAATTACCCTCTTTATTTGTTTGTGCCACAAACTATACTTCTCACTGTATTCAAGTGTAAAGATGTCCCTATTCTACATATGTAGTATACGTAAGTACACGTTATTTAGGTACCTGAAATAATTATAAAATAGATGGGTTTCCAATGTGCTTTTGTTACAGTGCCATGAAAGTTGTTCAGAGATAATGCTGTGCAAAATTTTGATAAACTGCAGCTTGGAGCAGAAAATATGTGTGTATTCTGTACTTTGGTAGGATAACAATGCTGCATGCTGATCGTTGCAGGATATTAGAGCAACTGTTATTTTGACAACTTAGAAATATGAGTTTTATTATTATTGTATATTTAATGGTTCCACAAAAAGAAGAGTTTTCTAGTACATTCAGATGTCTTCATAGTAATCCAGGAATATCTAGGAGACAATTATAAATGCCAAAAAAACCCCATGAAACATAAAAGAAGTAGAAAGGTCTTGAGACAGTTCACAGAATATAGGATATATTTTATGTACCTGTACAGCTTTATAATCCTGTAGCATTACAAATATGTATTACATTAAAAAGGAAAAAGTTTTATACAATACAAACCTGAAACTTGCTTAATTGTTTGCATTTTTACCTATAGTAATTCCAATTCAGTCAAGAATTCCTCTTTCACTTTTTTATTTTTCCCAGAACTACATTGTGTTTTGTGATGATTAATGAGATTCTCATTAAAAAATAATTTTAAGGAATAGTCAAATCCTCTAGCTCCAAGGATAAAGAGCAAATAACAATAATAATGATAAGGATGTAATGCAAAGCCTAACTGGATATTAACCTGTTGCCAGAAATTTGTAAAATATGTAACCATTATCTTCAAGTATTAATGTGGACCAAAGTATTTTAAATATCAGTGGATAATTATATTTAGTCTTAATTTCCTGGAGCTGGTATTTCTCCCAATATTTTAGTTGTATTCTGGTGTATGTTTAGTTGGGCTAAGTAAAATAATTAAAGAAACATATCTCCTTATGTCATTCTGTATTTTTTTCTAAATACCAAGTTCTAGCCAAATACTTGCTTTAGTCACACAGAAGTATGATACATTTATCTATCATCTCAGTTAAAAATACTTCCCTTGCTGAGTCCCAGAGTCACAGATTGGTTGAGGCTGGCAGGGACCTCTGGAGGTCTTCTGGTCCAACCCTGCTACTGAAGCAGAGGCTCCTAGAGCTGGTTGCCCAGGGCTGTGTCCAGACAGCTTTTGAATATCTCCAAGGATGGAGACTCTGTGACCTCTCTGGGCAGCCTATGCCAGTGCTCCATCAGCCTCAGAGTGTTTCCTGACGTTCAGAGGGAATCTCCTGTGTTTCAGCTTGTGCCCATTGCCTCTTACTCTGTCACTGAAAAGAGCCTGGCTCTGTCCTCTCTGTACCTTCCATTCAGTCATATATATAGAGAGAGAATTTTCTGATCTTTCCTTTGCATTCTGCAATGCTATATATTCTAGAATATACTGCCAAATTTCATAAAGAGCTTTCTGGTCACAAATAACATGGAAAAGCTGTACCTGTCTTTATTATTTTTTTTTTTTTTTCATTTTTTTTACAAATGCTTTCTTGGCTTTTTTTTTACATGTTTCAGATGGTTTTGCTCATGATATATCAAAACTGTGGAGTTTATGCTCAGATAAAGACAAGTATTAATTTTCGAAGTACAATTAGTCATTTCAGGCTTCTAATCACTCGTGTACTGTTTGAAGACTTACTATGGCGTTCTTTGTTCTAAATACTTGCAAAAATACATAGGAAATGCATTTGAACTTAAAGCTATCAAGACAATTCAA
Source organism: Nesoenas mayeri (assembly GCF_963082525.1). Classification (NCBI taxonomy): domain Eukaryota; kingdom Metazoa; phylum Chordata; class Aves; order Columbiformes; family Columbidae; genus Nesoenas; species Nesoenas mayeri. The sequence goes on from NC_137540.1 coordinate 41,824,843, forward strand.
TTTTCTCGTAACAATGGTTTAAATTTAGTGCATAAATGAGTTGTTACTTATGGTTCTATTATTCAGGCTTTTCATTATCTCTTTATTACGGTGCTTCGAGTATTTTGGCACTTCAGAGACAATTTAAAATTCTAATCTTGCTGCAATCCTTTCAGACATATGTCAAGGTCAAAATTCCACCGAAGCCAAGGTGATTGATCAGGCTTGTAGGGTTAACAGATACCATATGACAATGAAGTAGCTGTCATCGTAACCAGATGCACTTGATTACCTGGTCTTGATGACTATCCTCAATTTACAACTGAGCAGACCAACAGCCATCAACAGGAGGGGAAGGTATAGTCTGAGCTTCTGAGGCTGAACTGATACTGTTGTTATAAATCTTCAAAAATATGTAACCCTAAAATTTTTAGCCTGGATTTTAAGGAGGCAGGGTTTAACAAACACTTTTCCTATTCCATCTAGTAATTTTTGAACTGATTCAATCACAAGTCACAGTGATAAAGAAGTCTTAAATTTGTTATATTCCTTTAGGTTTCAAAAAGTTAATAGCAACTTAGAAAGATTGGTCAGACATGTGGATCTGACATCCACACCACCTACACTCCAGTTTTACTTCAAACAAGCTTGGGCTGAACACCTGGTGGCACTTGGAATGCATTTAGTGCTCTTCTTGAGCACACTTTCCACTTTAATTTCTTCTTAAAGGATTTGCAATCACCAAGACTTTTCTGTTAAGGAAATTAAAGTGTAAGAAGTAGCTGTGATCAGAAGAAGAGCTTCAAAAATGCACTCCTGATCACAATTAAACTGCCAGTGTGGATGTATGTTAAATATGCTAGATACATCTAGCAAAGAAATTTATTTGTGTGCATGAGAAGCTGAAGGCTTGGAAGATAGGGAAATATAAGTCATGAGAAATAACTGACAGATTCTGACGTAACATGGAGGACCTCTAAGTGTTCTGTGAAAAATCTGAAGGAAAGAACAGAATATTAAGATACAAGGAAAGGGTGCCTGGAACACAGGAATTTATAGAGCAAGCTATACGTAGGGCAGTGTCTCAAAGAGTTTGTAGTGATGTTTTCCTGCATACTTTTTCAGTTTCAGGTAACTTTCCTTAACTTACTGGTTTTCAGCCAGTTTTTCCAAGCTGGTCTTTTCCCAATTTCAGTCATGCTCACTTTCTGCTGTCTTCAGTGTCCCTGTGTTTATTCCTTATATATGTTCATTGTGTCTGTCAGTGTTTTGTCTATTATAGTCAGACAGATTGCTCAATCTCCTTACTATGATGAAGAAGATAAAACTTGGATGTGGCCTTTCTCTGTATAAACTGCACAGTAGCTGCAGAAGTTCTTTCCTGGATTTAGTTCTAGACAGTGTTGAAACACTTGTACATTTTATTTTGGAAAATACTGATGAAACTAAACTGTACTTATTGTTATTGATTCTGCCTGTAACATAAGATGAATCCAAGTTGTCTTAGTTAACACTATGTAAGAAATAAAGGAAAAAAATCTGTTTTAAAATAATAGATGTTTCCTGTTGTTAATTTCTTGTGTACGTTGAAATTCTACCAATATTTATATTATCTGTATATTGCTTCAGTTGTCAGGCAATGTTCCAAGGCAATACCAAACAGCATTAGGAAAGTAGCAAATTCATTTTCTTTGAAGTCTGAAAATTGTAGTACTGTGATTCAATGATTTCTAAGTCTTTTGACTCGTCTGTCATGCTTTTGTTGACTCTAAATATGCAAATGTGTGGTGCCTTAAGAACTTTATCACCTCTTTATGTAGATTCCTTCCTATGTTTGTTTAGAAATAGAGGTGTAAATGAGTACATACACTATCAGTTTTTTTAATAAGAAATAATTTCTATTACACTTTTTAAGTTCTTTGAATAAAGCCAGTGAGTGACTTTCTGAACCTATAACTTTATTGTCATTGTAATTGCTGATTACAAAATGGAGAAATAACATTGTTGATATGGGTGCATATTCCTACTGCGTTAAAGAACAGGTTTTAGGATACATGAGTACTAGGTATTCCATTGTTTCCCCAAGATTGAATTTTTGTTAAGATCCGATAATACAGTCATGTTTTCTTGCAGGCATGGTGCCTTGTATATCTTATTGTATCATATAGCAGCACAAGTTTTGTGGGTTTTTTAAACTGATGTGATTTTACTTCTTTTTTCTTTTTCATGAGGATTGGGAGTAGTTTTTGAAACACATTCAACATAGATTTTCCTGTTTTTTTTTTTTATTCATGCAAGTATGTTTCCATGGAGACCAGGCTCGAGTTCATTTCTGCTGCAGTTCTAGACAGTCATTTATCTGTAGATCAACAACACAAATAAACTTTTCTGCATGTTGTGTCAGTCCTAAGGTGATTAGTTCATGGGCTATATCTAACGTTCATTTCCATGTTTGTATTTACAAATATAGGCATAGTATGTTTCTTCTTGAAGAACAGCACAAGACCACTATTTACTTTGTATGGATTTAGACATATGAATTGGGTGCAGTTATAGATATATCAATGCTAAGGAATGTTGGAGTACTTCCGGTGAATAATCCTGATCCCATGTTGGCACAGAGTCACAAGGGCATACCACTTTATTTCAATTCCTTGCTCCTTCCCTGAGATCACAGCAAAATAAAACTGCAGCACTCTCAGGAGGTGCCATACTGTGGACCAATATTCTGAAACTTGCTGCAGAGAGAACTTACCTTCCGGCTGTAAGTACATTGCATGAGATTTTCAGTGCAGACAGTCACTCATGGCCCACAGGGAAGGTGGTGGAAAAGCGGCCCACACTGCTTAGTCTTCTCAAGACCATATTGCCCATATCCAATAGCTTATCAATATCATGTTTTATACCATACTGCTGAGAAAACGTATTACTTGATGTAAGCCAAATGGAGGGTGTTTGCATATATAAAGTGGGTTAAATTTCTACCAGTGTGCTGTACAAAGTGTAAAAAGTGGGTGCCTACTGACCCGTTCAATACAGTGGTCTGACAGGCCCCTCGTATAGTTTAGGTTAGGAACCTGACATTCCCATGTGTTCAGTATAGTTCTATAAACTCCAAGAAGTGATTTATGTCCACAGTTTTTTCAGTCTATTTTAATATAGTTACAATGTTTTGAGTAATATTTTATAACTATTGACTATTCGCAGTTACGTATACTTAAATTAACTGAACTGTGGCTGTAGTTTTGATTGGACTAGGGAAAAAGAGGGTGTTTCAGTATAATTAAAGACAAACATCATAAGACCAAACACAGAACTCTAAAAACTCAAGGAACTTGAGTTTGCAATTTATTTCTTTCAAATTAGTTGAAATTCAGAAGAGGTTAAGAAGTGATAATTAAGAAAAGCCAGGGCATTAGCCAGAGCAATCACACTCTGGAACTTCACTTAAAAATATGAAGTAAAAAAAAAAGACAAAACATTTTTGCTACGCTTATTAAATGTTTTGCAAAATGAAGATATTTACCAAAACAAGTATAGTAGAAGCCTAAATAACAAATGAAACATTACAAAAACAAAATGAAAGAATCAATATGTGATTACTGGTTATGCAATTGTTTCTTACAGGTATTATTGAATCTAAGTATATCCTAGTATGCATTCTAGAACAAGCTCTTGAATGGTCAGATTTAAATGACACTCCTGTATACTACTCAGGAACAATTAAAGAGTTGCTCTATTTTTATTTTTTTTTTCCCCACATATGGGTTTCCTAACCTGCTACTCCATGATTATTTTCAAGAATGTAGTTTCCAAGCACTGTGGAGCTTTGTGTTATACATTATAGAAAGTAAGCATAAAGCTATCGGAAAAATAGTTTTATTAGCTTGTATTTTTTGAAAATAAAGCTTATACATGTGTAGTAAATAAATAAGCTGCAAAACTGATGTATTTATGCCTACATTTTGTTTTCATTATTTTCTGAACATGTTAATTACTTTGTGAAACTTATGCTACCTTGTACCATGAGTAAAATACTGTGTTTTGACTTTCTTAAACTGTCTGCAGTAAGCCTAATTTGCAGATTTTGTCTGTTTCATCTATTAGTTTTTAGGCTTTTTATAACAAAAATATTTCTGTTTATCTTTCTCTCCAATTTAAATGCTGACAAGAAACTAGAAAGGTTTTGCAATCCATCTGTATGTATAATTACACTATGATTGAAATTGCTTGGTAATAGCAGTATTAGTAGTCTACATTTCTTGAGGCACCGATGTAAAGCATAACCTGTGTGACTCATGTAAAGTTGACCATATGTCATCATAATACATATCACATTTTCCGTACAGTCTTTAGGAAATTGTTTTGAAGAAAGTAGAGATATATTTGTTGCTTATTTTGTAAGGTTTAAATGAATATTTGCTATAGAATACCAAGTATTTTAATCCAGTTCCAAATATTTGTTGTTTCTCTTAAAGTGTAATAATTAAATTCTATGCTTGCTGGTTACAATTTTTCACTTTCTTTTATTGTTAATTCTCACCAAACTGATAATAATGTTTTGCACTTGTTAAAATGCAACATGAAATATATTTTGCTGTAAAATTAGAGGAACAAAACTCTTTATTCATTAATATACTTGAGTTTTGCATTATTTGACTAGAATTGCTTTTATAAAAAGTAATTCAACAGTCCTGAGCTACCCATAGAGGTGATTTTTGCCTTATTTTAATGCTATGATGAAGGTGAAAGAGTCTTTCTGAAAGGATGGTCCTTGTTCTGTGGATGCCTGAAAGCTTGAAGAAAATTAATAGATTATTCTAGATCGATCTAGATAGGATAAAACCAGGTCAGTTTTCCAAATACTATGTCCTGGGAGCCCTAACTAGGAAAGATAGTTGGGTAATACTAAATTGAAAATATGTTCAAAACAGAACTATGAGTTTACCTGGCAAGTTTCCAATTCATGTTCATGATCCTAACAGAGATACAAAGAATTTACCATCTTTGTAACAGTTCTAAATAATTATACAGCTTACAGTAGGAGGCACTTATAAGCTTTCAGATTTTTTTTTAATTGATTAGTATAATTTACAAAAATATATAATTTGTGTTGGTTTCACATTTGAAAAAAAAAAAAGAAGCTTTTTATTCTTGGAATTAGTATAGAAACTTTGATTCTTCTACAAAAGGTCAATAATTTTGTAGACTTTAATGGAAGAAATACATATGATGACATAAGGGAAGAGTATTTCATATTTCTGAAGATATATATACTTTAAATAAAAAGGAATTTGGGAAATGAAACATCAAATTGAAAGGCTATCGATCCAATGGATTCTTTCTAGTTTGTCAGATTGTAAGCATTCAAATTCATACATTCAGTTTTGTGGAAGAAGGCAATAATATATCAAATGTATTGTATATTGTGTATATTGATTCAGTCAAAACATCAAAGCCAACTTGACAAGATAAATTATAAATGGCTAATTCTCTTAACAATTTTCTCTCTTGGTATTCTTTTTCATGAGGTTTGTAATGAAATTAAATTTTTTCATGTTCATAGTCAGATTATGCTGGATTACTAAAGTGTCTTAAAGGCATATGGTACAGTATTAAAACATAGACTAGCATAGAAGATAAAGATAGCTGATGTGAGTGTTGTAAATATTATGGCAGGTTTCTTTATATATTTTCCTCAAGAGTTTTCCAGTTCTTGATGAATACACTTATAAAAATTTATGAACTACTTTTGCCACATAAAGAGGTCCAGTTTTCGTGTTGGGGGTGTTTGTGTGTATTTTTTTTTCTCCATTGGGAAGAATAAAACTTTTTTTTTTTTTTCCCCCCCTAGTTAAGTGCTTATAGCGGGGAAAAAAACACAACACTTAACAGTTAAGACCTAGGCATAGTACTGTCGAGAAATTTGTAATATAGTTTTAAGATCTGATTTGACCAATGTACTGCAAGTCTAGAACAGATTGAACTCCTAACGCCTTATACACATTCAAGACATTTCTTCAAGAAGATTGAACATCAAGAGGAAGATCAAATGTGTCTCTTATTGTCTCATTACAATTCTTAAACAGATGTCTCATTTAGTCTGGTCATTTTTAATAAGCAGATGTGCAAGTTTTCTAAAATATTCCCTCCAGGGAGATTTCATGGATGCACTGTTACTACTGAACCAAGTGAGACAGAATTCCAAATTTGTTTATTGGAAGTATGTTGTATTTTTATCACAAAAGCAAACATGAATTATGAAGATAATGCATAGTGACAGTTTATCTTGAAATTCCTTGCACATGTCAAAGAGGTGGAAGCTAGATAACTGAGGGAGAAGAGACTGAAAAAAACAGTGATAAAGCTTTTTTGTATCTGAGCTATTGTGGTATCAGAGTGGATGTTGCACCTGTAGCAACAAAGTGGATATTATAACCTGACATGTCATTGAAAAAAAAATTACTGAATCTCACTGAGAGTTGTTTACTGACTTTCATTTCCTTTATGCATTTTGGAAATGCATATCTGTCAAATGGGTACATATGGTATTGAAAGGTTAAAAAAGGAAAAATGGTTACGTTTTGGTGACTTTGTAAAATTATTAAAGTAGGTTTTGGGGAAGTAGGCTAAGGTATTGTTCTGAGGTTGGGGCCAAACTGTTCAGTTTTCTAACAGAGATAATAAATTATAACTAGCTGATGCACTGCTATAATTGCAGAGACATCTGTTATCTGCTTTTCTAGCAATCATGAATCTATAGGACTGCTGCTCACCTGGGAGTAGCCAGGGCCTTGAGCATAAAAGAACGGGTTTTCAACATCATTGATGTTGTTAGTCAGTGGTAAGGAACATGAATCGTTGTTCAGCGCTAGGCTCCATGGGGCATACCTTATACCAGCAGAATCCCTGAATGGGAAACCAAGCCAGACTCCGAATAGCCTTGCAAAGTCAGAGTAGTTTAAAACACCTAAAGCATGAGGTTTAATTGTACATTTCATTTTGTTACGTACGTGTCTAAGCATCAAATTACCAGTGCTGAGATGGCCATGCATGTGTTGCTGATGTGAATGTATTAAATTGGGATCAACTGACTGACCCAACAAAGGATTCAAATCACATTTCTGCTGTATCTTGTAGCATGCTGAAAATGAGAGTCTGAACCAAGCCTGTCTGTCTCAGAAAATGTCTCCATGGAACGGGTACTAATTCTATTCACTTTAATTGTGAAAGGGAAGACAAATTATCCAATTACTAAATTCACTCTTGCAGGCAATAGAAAGTTAACATGTTGATCAATCTAACTATGTAGTGATACATATATATATATATGGTACTTCAAGAGCTCTCCTGAAATAGGCAGCATGAAGATAAGCATAGAAGTGAGCAAAATCACTAAAAAATAGAGGTTGAGTACTGGATGTGAGGGTAAGATGGGTATTTTACTGGCTGAATTAAAATATTCCAAATCTACCAAATAAAATTCTTAACATTTTTACTTTAGACATACTTCTCTGTGGTCATGTTTCTTCTATTTGATAATCTGATTGTAATTGCTTCATCAGTTCCTTTTGACCAAAGCCTTGTTTATCAGTATTCCTTTTACCAATACTCCTCAGTAAGACCACAAATTCAAACATCATTTTCCTGCCACTTCTATATTTAAAGGTTTGAAGGGTTTTTCTTTCTGTGGGTGTGTTCCAAGAAAAGATGATTGAAACTCAGTCTAAAACACAGTTTTCTTAGACTAGCAATAAAATAATAATGAAAGTTACCTTCCAAAAGCTTAGCATGCTGACATAGATTTAGCTTTAATACAGTATGGAAAAGAAAGCAGCGCTTTTAAAAAGCAGTGGTTTAAAAGTAGCTTTCTCATAATATGTATTGAGTACACTAATTTTGGGGGGTTTTAAATTTTTGTTATGAATGCAGCTTTTGACATACAGAAGGAAGGGGAAATATGATGCACAAAGATGTATCAAATCTACCACCAGAAGCAAATTTTGTAGTATCAGAACCACACTCCATTGTTTCTTGAAGTTCATGTTGACTTTGAAAGATTCCCAGTGAGTAGAAAAAGGCAAATGTCATGCTCATCCTCATGAAGGGCAGGAAAACTGGTCAGTCTCACCTTGTTTACGAGGAAGACCATGAAGGATTCCCAAGATGATCACAAATTCTCTTGGAGGACATTTCTAGATATGTCAAATACAAGAAGGTGACTGGAAACAGGCAGCGAAGATTCATCAAGGGCAAATGATGGATTTCATTTGTCTTAACTTAAACAGGGCTTTTGACATGGTACCCATAGCTGTGGTGTTGTTTTAGTCAAATAGGAAAGAGCTGTGGTTGAGTAAACTACACAAGGTGTTGCAGAAAGGTGTGTGGCAACAACAGGCTGTTTTCTAGCAGCACTGGCAAGAGTGCTGTACTGCAGCCAGTGTTATTTAACATCATCGTCAACAACCAGGAAGATGGGGTGGACTACAACTGGAACAACAGTGACAGATAACAGCAAACTGTGGGGGACTGCGGTTCAAAACAGTTTCATTAAGCTGAAGAAATGAGCTGCTAGAAACATTCAAGTCTGATAAAGACAAATGGGAAATCAGTTATGTGGCATTAAATAACCTTGGAAGAGCTGCATAGCATGCCAAAGAAAAACCTTGAGACTGTGTTATCTGGATGCATATTTACCTCCAGTGTGGGTGGGTCAGGCCTGCTGACTTAAATTCATAACTGTATCATTTCATAATGCCTTGTGGAGGTATCATGTGAATTGCATAGGAAATAAATTAGATTTCTGGAAGTGTCTGGCATCATGGAATTCAAAGGACTATGCTAATTTGTCTCAGCTCAAGAAATGGTGAGGAATGTCACAAGCAAGCAGAGGACATGGTCAGGAAATACGTTGTGTGTTATCTCGTTCTTGGGCTAGTACTCCTGAACTCAGCGCAGAGGTTCAAAGCTGTATAGATCAAAAGAATTCAGACTCAATATGTAGTTGCATCCATACTAGTATGTAAGCTTGCAGTATGTCTGAAACTCAGTTACTTTTGTAAGTGTAATGTTCTATATTTTAGTGCTAGAAGCTCTTCATTTGTTGTCATTTCATTCACTTTATAGATATTACTGAGTAATGTCAGGCATCACAAATGCTTTTAATATTCACAAATAAACCAGACTTCTAATTTTTTTTAATTCCTAATTTTCTTTTTTTTTTTTTTTTTTAAATTAAATCATATGTTATCATTATTTATTCACTCTTTGCAATTGTGATGGTGTGAAGATGGACACTACAATTTGCTGTGAAGCTGGTGAACTATCTCCTCAAAGATACCTCTGCCTATAGCACTTTCTTAGAATAGATTCCAAAATCTACATATAGTTTTCATGCTTTAAGGAACAAGGGACTAAACTGTTTGTTATGAAAAAGACATTGTGGGAAACAATTCAGAACTAGAAGAATACGCTTTAGTACACTCTGAATATTTATTAGAAAAAAAGATAGAAAATACAGCAAAGAGAAAAATGACTTGTGCAAAATATTACTTGTAATAGTAATAATTATCATATCACTTGTAATTTTTAATGCTATTTCAATCCAGGTTACAATATCAATGACCTTCTTTGGAATGATTTGATGAAGAAGCATAGATTTAAAGAATATATATATGCATTAGGATATGTCACAGCAACATTAAATGCTTATTCATGCTGACTGGGATATTTAATCTGGGGATATTGTCTTTCTCTACTATTATTAGTAAGTTTTTGTGTGATGTTGCCACTTTGTTATCATTTCATCTTATTCCTGCTTTTGGTTACTGAGAGTTGGCTCCTTGCCTTATGCAGCATCAGCACAACCTTTCTATGACCTTTGGAGAAAGGGTTTGCAGCTCAGCTAACTAAAAGAATGTGAACTGCGAAGATAAAGATGAAAAATAGGAAACAACAAAACCTTAAGCCTATAGCAGTCATTATACTTCCTTCGACTTGCTCCCTTGAATGTAGTTACCAATAAATTCAAGAAGCAAGGTTTTATACAAATTCAGTACAAGCATTTTCAGGTGTATAATATATGATTTTAAGTGTTGACTCTTCTGTGATAATATGATATACCACAAATACTGTTATGATTTTGTGTTAGTATCCAGAAAGAACACAAACATTTTAATGCATGCATATTAAAACTTATATTTATAAAATAAAATTATATATGAAATTCATGTAGATACTTTCCTGCCTTGTACATTTAGATGTATTTACTTCCCTGTATGGAAGGTTTTATATGAAAGTTATCATTACGCAGAGCACAAAATTGCTGTGGAAGAGAAGAGGATGGTGCCCTGGTTATCTAGGAAAATTACCTAAAATTTTACCTAGTTAAGTGCTCTGGCTTCTCTGCCACAGGGAAGTGAAGACTTAAAGTTTTTGTGCTATAAGCCTATTATATTCCAGTGACTAAGTAGTGCTACACTAGATTTTTGTTTGTAATTTTTAGTTTGTAGAGTGATTTTTCAAAATTGTGTGTCCTGTTTTACTTGAAAAGGAAAATAACTAGTGTTTGTGTAACATGAAAGTTTTAGAAATTGTTTCTCACTTTGAGGTTTTGGGGGATTTGTTCCTTGTTTAACTGTTGTATTCCTAAAACAAAATAAATGCTAGAAATTATTGAGGAAATGAATACAGAACAAACCACAAGTCTGAGACAAACAATGGCAACACCAAATTTACTAGACTGCAAGGCTGCAAGTAGTTTGCTTGGGCTGTTGAACTTATTCCCAGACTAAGTAGTTCAGAGGTTTTTTGAGCATTGGTACCTAACACTGCACTGTGTATATAGACACTATAATAATTATTCACTCCCTCCTCAGAAGTTTCAGACTGAAGGGGAAAGACATCCTTGTGACTTCTGTGGTAACTGTCACTGAAGTAAGTACTACTCAAAAGAGGATAAATGATCCTGTGACTCCTTTGATGCTGAAAGTAATTTAAAGAGTAAAAAAATACATAGAAGCCTTAATTGTTTAGAGAAAATTATTGCTACTTAGCTAAGAAAAGAAAAAAACACACCCTGTAATGAATGATAATGGCCTTGGTTGGGTGCAAACATTGGTGTGCTAAAGTCTGTCACTTTCATCAATCTGTGAGGCAATTTATTTCCAAAAGCATTAACCGTAGTATGTGTAAAGCATAGCAAGCACTAGAAACTTTTTCAGTGTATTATGAGATTCCATTTGTTTTAACACAACTGGGCCTTGAATAAGGCAGCAGTCACTCAAGCATCATTAGGTTCCTTAACATGTAAGAGAAAAGACAATGCAGCCTTTGCTGTAAAAGTTTATTTACAAAATTTTTGTTAACAATTTAGAATTATTCCATGGAACATTTATTGGAATTGTGATTTTGTGCCATGATCCTCAGATGATCTCAGTGAGATTCTGTTATTTTGAAATAAATTGAAGAAGTGTGGAAGGATCATGTTGAAAAAGAACAGCAAACATCTGAACTTCTGGTTATGCAATGTTATTTGAAATTAACATTTTCAGTTCCGTCTTCTAAATCATGCTACATTTCAAGCCAGAACAGTCTAAACTGTCTTCACAAAATATTAAATAAATTCATTATAGGAAAAAGTCCTTAGATACTGACAACAAAAGTCTTGTAAATACAGTTCTAAAAATTTCAAAGATATTACTTTTTGTACTTGATGAAGTAATTAGGATTACCATATTAATGTATATGAAGAATCATATGCTTTTGAAATTACATTGTTATAATTCTTACCAGTTCCTATATACAAAGGATTACAACTTGGTGCTTTAGGAATCAGAAAGTCTTTGTAGTCCCTTGGAATGTGACATACCAGGATTTTTCTTTCCTGCCACAGAAACCCTTCATGAGAAAGTTCTGAGAGAAACTTGAAACTTTTTTGCTCCTTTACTCCTTAATTTAAAGGAATTATCAGCCTAATAGGAATATCAGAATTGGCAAACAAGATAAAGAACTGAGGAAAATGAAGTGTTTTGCACAGCAAATAATATTGTTCTCTATGGTCATGTATGTTCATGCTACATTTCATCCCAGCAGAATCTGAAAGCTGTATGCATCTTAAAAAAAACAAAATGTGGTCGCTATAGTAGAGGTTTTTCCCTTCTCTTGGATGCATACTGACATAGTCTGGCCATTCTAGTCTTCTGTAGTGCTTAAACAGTTTGGAAAGGTTGTACAGCTAGGCAAGAAAAATGAGCTATGGAAGCATGGGTTAAGATCCACAGCACAAACCCCCAGAATGTCATAGGCCCAGGTGGTGTCTGCAAGGCCTGTATCCAGAATATAGGTTTTTAAGTAGCTGGTATTGTTACTGGTCTGTGTAAATTGTTTCATGCACGTTTGTATTTCATACATTGATGCAAATCTTGAGTTAGATTTTGAGAATTTGTATAGGAGATTTTTTTTTTTTAAATTCAACCTCTGTAACACTTCAGGACTGGACTTTTATGTTTTGAATGTGAGTAACATTATAAAATGATATATTTATTTGAGATTAAAATTGAATAAGAAAAAAGTGTACTGAAACAAAAGATTCCACTATTCTGTAAGTTCATAATTTACTTTATTGATTTAAATATAATTCTAGTTATATATGCTTGTAATTGTACTAAAAAATTTGGTAAAGGGAAGTAACACTAAAATTGCTTAGTGTGCAACAGATAATCACTTTATAATACAGAAGAGTTTTTAAATTGCGAAAAGAAAACTCAGTTGTGATTTTGATAGACTTTCTGTGCTGTTTCCTTTTAGCTTTTCTGTGCTTAGTGCCTGAGCATTGTAACTATTGGATTTTGAAGACTTATAATTCAATGCAAAGTTTACATTTTACTCTTCCAGTTGAGCTGACCTTCGCTAGCTGATTGTATTGCACTTGCGTGGTTCAAATCATAGCGTCAGGACAATCCTCTGACTGAAATACAGACCTTAATTCAATTGAGGTCATTTGTGATCTTATATACTAATTTTCGTCTATTTATTGCATATTATCAAGGTAAAATCAATATTAATGGTAAATAAAACAATCATAACAGAATTCAAAAGCATAATAAATTTTTTTATACATAGGATATTAGAACTCTCAAAAATTATTTTAGCCTCAATGTCCTGTGAGTTTTTCCATCAGAGACACAACTTCAAATTTGTTTTCTTAAATATCAGGAACGTTTCACACTCAACTTGATTTGATTCTTTAGGGCTTAATCCAAATTTCATTACAATAATACAGATGTTTGATAGCAGAATTGATTGAAGAATTTGTAACTAAATTAGACAAAAATTGCTTTGAATATTTCTCTACATGAAAACTTCAAAATTTTAACTATATTTGCCATTTAAACCAGTTCAACATACTTAGCCAATGAAGTAAAATATAAACCTATACTTTTGAGAACTGCAATATGCATATTTAGGTAGCCAAGTGAAAACAAACAAAAATCCAACTCAAAACCCAGGCTACATTAGATTTACACATATATAACTATGAATTAGACATTAAGTATCTCAGGAGGCTGAGATGGTTGTTTTATCACATTTGAAGTTTTGGTGTATAATATAATTGTTTAAGAAAAAAGTTATCTACTAATGTGCAATTAAGTTGCTTAGCAGAGGATAAAATTTCATGTTGAAATGTGAAGATTTTATAGATATGCTATGAAATGGTATAAAAATCAGATATTAACTGTTATGCTCCTTACTGTATATTTGTCTATAATGATAATAATAAAAATAATATCTGCATTAGCTGCAAAAACAAGATAGATAACAAGTTCAAGATGTATAATAAAATTGTATGTATGGTTTCTTTCCTTTTTGTAAGTTTTTAGAGAAAATGTTTAGCCACGGGGTTTATATTTATTTCATAGGCTCTGTCCTATTGTACTGAAATAACCTTTTAAAAGCACAGGCAATTTAATATCACTAACATACTTTCTTTAATGAAGAATATGCCCATATCTTTTGATTAGTTACTTCAGCTACAGAGGACATAATGCAGCTCTTTTTATCTTATATATGTTTTTTGCATCAACAAAAGCTTCAAACTGACTTTTCCGGCTGTGGATCTTCAGGGTTCTTCTCTACTTTGTGCATTTAATTTTCATTACAGATGCTAATTCAACGGTTTTCTTTTGAAATTTTCATAGAAACACATCTTGTGGGTGAAAGCTTGTATTCAATTTGCTTTAAAACTGCTATTCTCATGCACATTGTTGAATATATAATATAAATAGCTATTTCTTCTTGATAAAGTAACTTTTAATATTATTATGCTGTGTTAAAGCACTGCTCAAATTTATGGCTGTATTTTTTTAGGCTGCTAAGCATATCTGTTGACAACTAGAAATATGTTCCAGAAAATCTTATTTTTATTCCTCCTATTTTTTTAAAAAAGTGTATGTTTGGTTTCAGATAACAAACAATTCAGCCTTGTACAGTGATCCCTTCTTAGATAAGAGTTGACCATTGCACTATGAACCGTGGTGTACTCTGAGTACCTGCAGGCTAGATATTGCTTTATCTTACATTCAGAGGGCATTGAATGGAACAGAATAATTCACCACATGTAAATGCACAGGATGTGTGAAGTCTAATATGACTATTGGAGCATAAATTAAAATTAAAGCTGAAAATACATTAATCTTTTGATAGTTTATCTCTTTATATCCATTCTGAAGTATCAGCATGTTTTCCAATTCTGAAAGAATTCCAGGCAAAAGAAGCAAAAGAAAGCTTTTCTCTAAACTGCACACAGTAGGGGAAATTATGCTAAAGAGAAGATCCTTCTTTACCTTTGTGGCTAAGCAGTTCATCATGAACAGCAAAACTAGTACAATTTTTCTGTTGAAGAAATTAATTGATTTTGTGCAAAACCTCTTTGTGAAGTAGATCTCTGAGTACAGAGGATTTTGACACTCCAAAGCACAGGGCATACATAGGAAAAGCATGCTTTCAGGGCAACTGTTCTGTATATGCGCTATGCTCTGCTTTTGTTCCTGTATCTAATTAATAGTATGTTACACCTGAATTTAAAATCAGATTTTCATTACATTTTCTTTTATGTTAAAAGAAAGCCATAATCTATATTGTAAACAAACTTTTAAAACTATTAGCTGTAATACATTTTAAAAATTTAATTTATGAGAAGTATAAATAGCAAATAGCTTCATATTCAGCATTGTAGAACATGTGCTTTGCTTGTATCACCTGAATGCAGATATGTAAGACTTCTATATTAATAACTATGCTACACAGCTGCACAAAATTTGCTGACTTGAAAGCTTGCATGGAAGGAAGAACAGTAATTAAATCTGTTATCCTCCAGAGAAAGTTAAGAGGTAGGATGTGCATAATCCTTTTATTGTATATGGAATGGAGAAACATGGGCTTAAAGGAGATTAGAGAGTGAATGATGGGTAAATGGAATAACTAAAAGCAGCAAGTACTATAGTACAAGTGATAGTTTCTGTGCAAAAATTCACATTTGCATTTTGAAGTTGAGTTTGAAATTTTTCACCTACATTCTTTTTTAAAGTGTTCAAATAGATGAAAATTTAAAACTTAAATGCATATGCAGCTCTTATGTAGAAAAGCATCTTTCCATTTTTACCATTTTTACCACGTTTATATACCTTTTACGTCAGTATGACATTAACATTGTTATGAATTCAAGTTCTTTTTTGACAATGAGAATCACAGTAAATGAGAGTGGTTTTTTTTATGGATTACCATGATTCTAACATTCTTTTAAAACCAACTTAACACACTGCAGGGAAAACCTTTTGGTTTTACTTCTAAACCAAAATAGCTTATATAGCTTGATAGCTTCATCTTTAAGGTATCCACCTTTGTGTCTAAATACAAATAAGGAAGGTAGTGCTAGATTTGACAACAAATGTTTTATAGAGTGAAGAATGAAGAATGTCAGAAAATTTCAAAGTTGGTGTATTACACTTCTTACAAATACTTTTTGAGTTAAACTGTAGATTGTGACATTATAAAAATGTTAAAAAAATGTTTTAAAGATATTTAAGCCAATTCTACATAATCATAAAAATAGAGTTAAAATGATTTAATAATTTGGAATCAATTGTCTTGCCTTGAATGGCTTTTGGAAGATACAGTACAGCACATGGTAAACACTTTTTCCTAGCATTTTTTTGAAAGGCACTTTACCCCATTTTGGAGAATAATAAGAATGTTGTCTACAATGCATAATCTACTGAAACACCATTTGTAAATAAGCTGATTTGATTATGTCTTAAGTCTCTGCCTTCCAATACTCCAGAAAATCTCTTCTAACCAGTCGTCTTCTTTGAAGTGGTGTATAGATGCAGTGTTTGGTAGGATGTGTGCTTTATAGAAATATAAATATTAACATTTAATACTTACTTTAATGCTTTATTTCCCCCTCCCTTATCCAATTTTCTTTTGGTACAAGCACAGTAAATGTTATTCTATATTGTAGCCAAAATACTGCTCTTCTGACTTTTTCTCTTTAAAGATTGTCTGCTATCACATAGTTAATTAAACCATAATTTATGTAATTTCTTATTTACCTATGTAATATAATTGCATAAGTGGTTTCCTTATTACACTTCATACACATTTTCCAATACTTAACTGATGCTTATTCATTAGTATCCCCACTGCTTAGTAGTCATACTGTTTTTGAGACCCTTTTTTCATCTCTTTGTGCCTTTTCGATACGCAGATATGCGATATTCTCTCTTTAAGACTTGTACATCACACGTCACTCTCTTGTTCCCCACTCTCTTTCAAATAATTTGTTAGTTGCACACCTTCGTGCAAGATGAATACTGCTACTGAAACTTCTGTTTGCACCTCAAGACATGCACAACACTCTGGGTAGTCTAACTTTTTTTTTTTTTTTTTTTTTTTTTTCCTAGTGTTTGACTGTGTTTTGTAGGTTATTTTGTGATAGTGTTGACTTACTGTTGTGCACATGTCCTCCACTTGTCAATAGCTAAAGAAACTCTTAGTTTTTTCTTACCAAAACATTTTTTTTTTTTAATAAAGAAGTCTCATATCTGAAAAAACAAACAAAAAAACACCTAACAAAACAAAACAAAACCCAAAAAACCCCACCAAAACCAACAAATCCACAAACCAAACCCCACAACCCCACTTTTTATTCCAGAATCTATTGGCATTGTATATCTTATATTTTTTTTTTTTCCCCCCAATCACTGCATAGTTCATTTATCCTGCTTGATATTGCTTTGGGATTGATTTCAATTGTTTATGGAAACAGGGATCCACATAAAACACAGTCAGTTAAATAGATTTATGTACTCAAACTTCTAGAATACACCTGGTTTTCAGTAATTTGGTTCAATACACATGCCTGAATATACTCAGAGAAAGGAACAAAGAAATTTATGTTCTTTAATTTCTCCCAGAATCTCTCTTAGAAAAACAGAGAACAAATTATCTAGTTGCATCATTTAGTGCAATGCAAACCCTGACATGAACTGAGGTAGCAGAATGACTGTGACTATAAAGAATGCCTTTTTAGAAAAGGATAGAGGAAAGTCTTTTTTCCTTTAAGCAACTAATGTTCTAGAAGGTGATAACAATAAATAGCATTGTAGTTTGCAAGTGGTATGAAAGATAGAGTGAGAAGATCTGGAAGGCAATGAACAACTATAAAAAATAGTTGTATATTGCATATATTAATAAGGGAGGGAGTGTCTAGCCAAAGTCAGGGTGTAGCAAAGAGACCAGGTAGAAATATGGACAGAAGTAAATAAGCTGTTGTACTTAGATGCTGTAGGGGGCTGCAAATGTAATGAGTATTTTCTAAACACAGTTTTCTCAATTTGTATTCATTTTGAGGTTATCCAAACCCCACTGTTTTGAGAACCTTTAGAAAGATTGGTTACTGTATGTGTAAATAAGCACCACTACAGACAGATCTTAACATACGTTTATTTCATGAAGGAAATTATATCTTAATACGTATTTTTAACCTTATTTGCAAAACGGGAGGTTGAGATTTGTGGTCTTTCCTCAGGAAAAAAAAAAAAAAAAGAAAACTGAATTTGATGAATTTTAGAGTTATGTTAAAAAATCATTCTGAAATTCTTGTTTTATCTGCATTGAAAGTTCTGCTGACTGGCAAGTAAGTTGTACTTCTTCAACACTGGAGTTCAAAAAAACACACGTATTCATTTTTCAATTTTCTTGTAATATGTAATTAATTCACATTAGCATATTGATAAAGAAGATGTTTGAGAGGTTTTGAGTTAATTCAAGGTACAAGGTTTTTCATTTTAATTTTTGAAATATGGTGTGTATTTTTATGTTTGCCATATCTTTCCTGCAATACTTTATGTATATAATTGCAGATTTGGAATTGCAAATTTGAAGGAAAAGTATATAAAGGAATAATCTTTCCTTTCTTAGCCTAGATTTCTGATTATTTGATACACTTAATTTTGTTAAGAAGATAATTTTGTACTTTGGTAAATACATGTTTTGGTAAATATATGATTTCAAGGGTCTTGATAACTTGGTGGATTTGAAAAATCAAGTCTGGAAAAATACTGCTGTGAAAATGTAATCCCACATAAAAGTATTTTATATGATGTAAGTCTGCTTGCTATAGGCATATAGTAAGGCAGCTGAATTCTGTTTCTATTGAAATAAAATTGGAATTTTACTGTGAAAACAAGATCAGATATTTAACAATGTTTAATGTAAAATCATGAAATATTGTAAATATATATAGCATATGTGACCAAGTATTTTATAGAAACATTAGTACATAAATACAGATTTCCATTAAAAAAAAAAAAGGGAATAGGTTTGTATTTTTCCCACTATGGAGTTTACATAACTTAAATATTCATGAAGCACAACAGTTTCACAACAAATCGAATTTAATTAAATGATGCATTTTCACCACTTACAAAAGGTTTATTAAAGGTTTATTTGTTCATGCAAATTAAAGTGTTAGAGTAAAGATCCACATGAAACTTGACACTAACAATTAAAAAAAAAAAAAAAATTGGAAGATTTCTCGCCTCACTGCAGTACCGTGCCATGTTTAAACTGCTCAGCTTGTCATTTAGAATCTTTAATGAAACCAGGGAGGAGGCTATTTATTTGCATAATAGGACATAATTTGCTATAGTGAGGTTTTAATTATTTATAGACTGTCTAAAATATTTAAAATGACATCACTAAGGAGCATGAAATGTTGGATAATGCCTTCATTTCAGGTTTCCTGCCGATTCTTTTATGGGTCAAGCATTTAATTTGTAATTAGCATACAAGCATAGTAGCTTTAGAAACACAAGGAAGACAAATTCGTTTTGGTGTGTTCACAACCTGAGCAATTCAAAATCAGCAAAGGTCATTTGGGACACTGAAAGCTATCAGAACATGCCAGAGAGGTGCAGCCAGAGGAGAAAAAGATGGCTCAGATGTGTGAAATTCACCTAATGCAAAGTTCTATTCAAGTACATCTTTATCACTAGATGTTCTTCTTTCTTCACGGAACTACTTCAGGAAAAGTTACTCAATGCTTCCAGTCTATTATATAGTAATATAGGACAAGAAAACTGTGAGAAAAGATACGCACTCATTTTATAGAACTACTAAGTATATGACATAATTCAAGAATAAAATTCAGATTTATGAAACTGTCATACAAGTCAGTTAATTAATTAGAAAAAGTCCTTTTAGAACATTTATTTTCAAAAAAAGTCTTGTGTTCTTCTACCACTGTACTCTCCAAGCAACTCCAAAATATAAAATCTGAAACAAACTGTTGAAGTTTCCTGCCTTTGTCTCTGAAGCCTTGTAGATTAGCTTCCTGAATATCACATTCCACCTTTTATTGTTCCACCTGAAACATTTCCTCATTCTGGGTTACTTTATTCAGTTCTCTAATGACTTAAATTAGATCAATATTCAGTAATTCAATCTGTTTGTGTGTGGGTGTGTGTTTGTTTTAGGTTTTGGTTTGTTTGTTTGGGGTTTTTGTTTGTTTGTTTGTTTGTTTTTACTTGTTAGCTCCAAATTGAAGTCTTAAAACATTGCTTTTTGTTTTCTTCTGTTATTACAACCCTGTCCAGTTATGAGCTACCATCTTCAAGCTATTTTCTGATGCTTTTCTGCAATCTTATTTATCAAAGCAGAAAAACATCCTTGATGTGTCAGTTAGCATCAAATTTATGTGAATCTTTCTCAAGGTTTAGTTAAAATTGTTACATATTTAGCAGACACCTCAGCAATTTTTGTAAGAACGCCTAGGCTTTCTTGAATTACAGACTTGTCCACAAAATTGCGATTGTTTTCTAGTTTAAGGTTCCTAAACTTTTGATATCAGACTACTCTATGTCCTCGCCTCTGTAGAAAAACATCCGGTTATTTTTCTATGATTTGTTTGTACACCTTTGCCTCTTAAAAGTGAGCCTGAAGTCAAAGTAATGTGCTCAGAGTCTGTTTTCAACATTTTTTGAGAGGATACTATCTGCTGAAGGAAAATGTGTTACTTCTGTAATTTCATGGAAATTTTATTGTCTCTCTTCATCCACAACTTCTCAAATTGTCCAGAGAAGCTGTGGATGCCACGTCATTGGAAGTGTTCAATGTCGGGGTGGAAGTTGCTTTGAGCAACCTGGTCTAGCAGAGGGTGTCCCTGCCCATGGCAGGGGGGTTGGACTAGATGATCTTTTAAAGGCTCTTCCAACCCAAACCATTCAGTGATTCTGAGTCTATGACTCTTGTCTCCAGTGAGTTTCCTGGAAAAATGTGAGCAATTCTATTAATTTTTATTAATTTATTTTATTATAAAGCTATACAACTCCATCTTGATATCAAACTTCTTAAAAGAATTTTGAGCCTTTAATTTTCTTCTTAACATACTCTTCCTTCAAAGCCATAGATTAGAATCACAGTGATGATTTTGACGTATAAATCAATAGCTTAGTTTGTTACTAGTTTTTATGTTTTGGTTTTGTTGTTATTAGTTAGCCAAGAGCAACTTGTCTGCTGTGACAGATCATGGACAAAATGCCTATGGTAGAAAACTACCTATCTTAAAATTGGTGAAAGAGACTATTTGTTGTAGCCAGGCATCTGATCCCGGCTCCCTAACTCCACATCCTCTCCAGCAGTCAAGAAATGTTTCAGGGCCAATTTCATTCTTAGCTTAATTACAGCAATGGTTTTGACTAATTAATTACACAAATTTAAGGAAAGAAAATGTACATCAGGCCATCAAGTTTATTGCTATGCATTTTGATTCTCTTTATCATATACCTAGTGATACATACCTCAAATATTTTGAATGACATTATCGTCTCTAGTCATAATTAAGAAAGTTGTGATTACCCTGTTAAAAGAACAGAATTTTTAATTGCAGCTCTGGCAACTTCTTTCTAATATTTTCTCCTTTGTAATGAAAGTGATTTCCGAAAGACTTCTATGAAAAGCATTGTTGTTGGGTTTTCTGGCAGAGAAACTGCTCTCTTGCTTGTCTGTCTCTCCTTAGTATCTTCTTTGACTCAGAGACCAGCTTTGAGCTCTCTCTTTTTTTTTGTATTTGCATTCCTATTGTATCTTTGAAATTACACATAGAGAATTCTGGAAACTATAACAGTAATATGTAAATTTACCTCTCCCCTTTATTCTTTTTCTCCATGCCCAGTGAAGATATAAACCTATTTTCTCCAGACTCAGTGGGGAAAAACAGGTGAATAACTGGTTTTGCCCAGATAATTCTGCAACAGAATGCAAAACCATGTCATAGTAATAGTTGACTAGGCATTTACTAATCTGTCAATCAATAAAAACATTCCTTAATTACAGATTTTTGTACTTCTATAGATTGTCAAAGTATAAGTTTTACATTTGTCATAAAATATGTTAGACTTATTTCATTCACTTTTTTGTTTATCACAGAATTTTGAGGAGAATTTTGACCAGCAGTATTATTGAATTTATGTAGTGTGAAATGGGTTGAATAACTTAAACCTTACAGGAATAACAGAGCATTGTATAATTTCTTTTGCATTGCAGAAGTTGATAGTTGTTCCGTGTTTGAAAATGAGAATTCTAACCCCCACAGTTTAACTCTTGACACAATGATCATAACTAGAAGAAAAATTGACCAGAATGGATACTTAAGAATATTAAAAATTCTAAGTTTAGTTCCAAAATTAGATGAACTTACTTGACTAAAGACATTTTGTCAAGTTATATGGGAAATGGAGCAAGAATTTCAAATGTGTTGTCATGCTATTTGCTTAACATTTAGAAAATCAGAGAGCCAGGATGCTAAACTGATATTCATTAGCATGTGCAGTGTGAATGTAGTGAACATTTGCTTACCTGGATTATTGTGCCAGCATTTCCTATTTTTATTATTGATTCATCTGATTTTTGTTTGTTCTTTATGGATTTTAAGATTTTTTTTTTTTTTAATTATGAATTAAAGTACCACCATAATTAATATCTGATTAGGTGAATGTAAATCAGACAGCTATCACTAATACTATGCCTCCTTTAAAACACCAAAACTAAATAGCTATAACATTATAATTAAGATAATTGTTAGGGTATTTTACTGTTTCATTAAATGGAAGACATTATGGGGTTTTAGCTTCATAGATTGATGTTTAAAGGACTTTAAGCCCAGTGCTTTTTGTTTTGTTTTGTTTTTTAGATACATTGTTCAATTTTTATTCCAAAAAATTTGCTCCTATTTTCATTCTTTTGTCACTATGTTGCCTTCAGTTTTTCCATTTGAGCTTCATAGTATTCTCCTTCTGTTAAGGTAGATTCATTTATAGGAATTTCTTCTCCTAGGGAAAAAAAAAAAAAAACAAACCCACAACATAATGCATTCTTTTAGCTCTTCAGCTAATTCCAAATTACTGTGCCTCCTTAAAACTGTCTGACAAAACCCTTCCTTCAAAGGCACTTGGATTTTTTATGCAAGCCTTGAAATTCTTGTGTTATAACTGTGTTTGTTCTGATCATATTCTAAGGTCGAAAAGCTTTGGCAAATGTAGGATTTTCTGTTTAATTTGAGCAAAACCATCAAAAAGTCTGTTCTGTGTGAAAGTCCAGAAACAGGAATGAACTACATCCTGATTTGCTTTGTTTTGATGAATCATAATTTGCTGCATGTGAGAGGATTATAGATTAAAGGCTTTCTCTGTCCAGAACTGTTTCTGTCATTTGGTCAGGAAACAACAATATGGCATTATGTTGCATTCATATTCTTACTGAACATTGCACATGGGCAAGGAATGAACAAATTTTGATCATAATTTGTAAGCAAGCTCTCTCTTCCCTTTCAAGGAAGAAAAACAGATAACTGTCATAGAAGATTCACTAACCTGCACTGATCCCATAGCATAACATTTAATTGATACAGAAAATATTTTATTAGAATACAGTGAAGGAAATTATCAGGGTAGTGTTTTTCCTGGCAAGAAATACCTTCTGTTGTAAAGATAATACACTTGTAAAGTGATCTATACCTATCTCACACTTCCAATACAGTATCAATATACTTGTCCAAACATTGTGAACTATTTTAACATATTTGTCTAAACAGCTGTCAAGTAAAGTTCTTTCCCTAAATTAAAACAAGTTTCACATTAGTATTTATTTTTTAAAAAATTGCTTTCTCTCTATTCTCCAATGGTCATATTTATTATAAAGGTCTAAAACTTAGATGGCATTATTACTATTTTGTATTCTCAATTTTGTTTTTCTAACATTGTTTTGATTTGAATTTGTATTTCTTCAAAGATTATTGTAGCTTTTCTGTGCTCAGGGAAAGACCTTACATCACAGTTCCTCTAAAGATGTCTCTGTGGCCTTCTGGTTACAGGCAGATGTGCCACAGCAGCGCTTATCTTCTGTACTTTCTTAAATATTGAAAGGCTATAACGAGCAATAAAGGATACCACAATGAAAGGAGATGACAGACACTCTTGGCAGAGTTACTATAAGTAAGTTATTTTCAAAGAAAGTTGGTACCTAAAATAACTGTACCTCCTGAATAAATCATAGAAATGAGTTGTAAATAACAGTAAGAAAAACACAGCATTGCGAGTGTCACACATTCAGAAATCAGGAATCTACCCTAAATTTATTTTAATATTGAAATTTACTGTAATATAAATACATATATGTGTACACTATATATGAGTGTCTGTGTGAGACAGAGCATCTTTAGTTTATGTAAATTTGAAGTTGCCTCCTTGTATTGAGAAAAACAGGTAGACTTGAAGCATGCTAACACGTATTTGTAAAGGAAAGATGATTTTTATATGATTATGACTCTGAGAACCTAGTCCTAGCACAAACACCATTATGTTCTGCAGTACCACTATCACTGCTACATGAATGAGAGGTTATTTTCTCAGCTCTGTGAAGATTAGAGTTTGAGTGTTCTCTATATTAATGATACACAGTGCAGATTATACTAAGGTTTTCTGGGCAGGGGAAACACCAATTTATAAACTTATTTCTGGAAGCTGAATTTGTATACATCTGTTACAGTGGTATACTGAAATACTAATTTAATTTTCCTGCAACAGGAAGGTTTTTTACATCTTAGAGAAATTCCTGTTCAGGGAAGGTGGCTTTTGGAGGTGGAGAGACACTAGAATTTATTTCGGCTGGAGGCTAAATAGGTACTCCTCATTGTAGAGTGTGCATAGTGGATATAGTCATTGACATATCTTGTAGCTGCCTTGTCACGTTCTCGTAGCAGCTAGCATGTTGTTCTCTGCAGTGGATAAGCCCCTGTGGGCTATTTATAGAAAAATTGTAGTATCTTGCTGTTGCTGTGGCTTTCACATGCCATTCTGATTCTGGCAACCTGCATCATGGGTACAGACATGCATCAGCTAACATCGAGCAAAGGCACAGATGAGCTGGCTGTGTATCCCCCATGGCACACATAGGGCAGTTTCCCTCAACCTTTTTCCTTAATTTTTAGAATTGCTGAACCTGGCCCTGGGTATAGAAGCTTAGTTCCTTTACTGTACCCTTGCAGTAAGGGTACAGTATTAACTCATTAAGAAATATAACAAACAAATAAGAGCAAGCAAGAGCTCAATTCCCTTTGACCGAACTGGTCTCTCATGTGAATTCACTTGCCACTCAATTCATATGGTTTCACAACTTATAGCCCATAACTCTTGATTCATGCACCTGTGAGCAAAAATGAGTTACCTAGCCAACAGAGTGCTCCTCCTTCCTCCTCTGTCACAATGTGTTCGTCCCCTGTATCACACCAGGAAACTGAAAGCCTCAGCAGTCCAGCTGCTGTTGGATCTCCTTCAAAAGGTTTTTTTTGGGTAGGCTGAAGTTTTTTACCTTCAGGCTTGGAAGTTTATTCTATACTCTTTGTATAAGTTAGCAGATTCTGAGGAAACTGCCAGACAATCAATATGCAAAGATGATGGCTGCAAGAGACAGCAATGTGTGGGTGATAATTGCTGCATAATGGTCTGTTAGCTCTTTCTGGTCACCTGTCCTGCCAGTGAGGTGCTCTTGTTTAGATCTAAAAGTGCTGCTCCCAGCACACATCAGGCTTTAGCATGAACTGTGTTAGCCAAAATCTGAGCAGGAGTTGAGTGAACAGTCACACAGTTGTGGTTTCTTTTTTACTGATGTTAATGAAACAAATCCAGTGTTTTCAGCATTTTGAGTTTAGACATCCGATGTAATTTCGGACACCCTGGAATACCGAAGAATTCACACAGGAGTGATGCCAAGTGATGGGAAGTTAATACATTTTTGTGACTGTCATCATAAAATGGTTTTGCAGTAGAGTTTTTGTTTTTAGTTTTAATTTCTTCCTTCCAAGAAAGTGCTTTTCTCTTGCCTTCAGTTTCACTGACTAAATCACTTAAATGTGAGCCTGTCTTTAAGCACACAGTTAAGTACTGCAGAAAACCGATATATGTTGCAGAAACAGTGTTAAATTTTGTTGCTAACAGGAATTGCAAAAATACTGAAGTGAGATTTCCATATGTAAATTTGTTATTACTCAGTTTCTCCACAAATCCCTTCAGCTGTTTTTGATTATCTGAACTTCATGTCTTAGATGATGTGCTGTATACTTAGACACATGGCTTGAAAGCTTATACACACACATGATATTTGTCATAAACCCAAGATATATAGCCATCTTATTCACCTAAATTTCACTAAGACTTCTTTAAAACAGTGATTCTGTTTTTCCTACTTGATAGATTTTTTTTTCCTTGTGATCAAAAATATTTTCTCAAAATGTTAGGGTACTGCATCTTTTTAGATTGTCATGAAGCATAAAGTATTTTTTCTACTGAAAAGGAACTTGATTTAATTTTTAATCTTGTAAGATTGCATTAGTTAAGTCAAAATAGCTCACATTTGGAATAAAATAAGGAACAAAGACTTAAATGAAAAGATCTCTATGATACACAGCACAGTTGAAGTGATAGCATAAAAGAACAGTCATGGTTCTCATAATCTCTGAAAAGTATAATAATTATTAGAACTACTGAAGGAATATAAACCAATGTAAAAGTGTATTATATATATGTATGTATTTTTATAGAAAGGAATTGATAGGATCAGTGTGATTAAATTAAATGCTGTAAAATATTTAAATTTTTGTTCTATGCAATTTCTACATATATTAATAAATTATATGTCTGTAAAAGTGTAAAGAGGTGTGGATGACAATATCAGAAAGATCAAATTATCTTCATGTGTAAATGATTAAGATCTTTTTATTTTACAATTATTCAGTTTGTATTACTTTCTATCTTTTAAACATTCTTTGTTTTCAGTATTAGCTGATTATGTTCTTGCACATTGTTTAGAGGATAATGATTTAAGGAAGTTTATTCAGAGTTCACTGACAGATTTGTCAGAGAATTGTGGCTTATGATGTGCAGTTCTGTTAGAGTGGTTTTGGAGTACTTAGCTAAACAAATCATAAGTGACTCGTACAGCTTGTTTGAAATAAAGCTCCTTCCCAAGTGTAGCTACTACTATGCAAGAACTTAGTGTGATCGTGGCTAAGAGAAAAGCAAGAAAAGCAAGAAAAAAGAATATTGTGTGCTATAACAATAATTAAAAGTAAAGGCAGATTTATATTTTCTGTTAATTATTCACCAGAACATAGTTAAATGCAAGCTTAATTTTGCTCTGTAAACTCATACATAATTAAATCTCTTATCATTTGTTAGTCGTGGTAATAAGGATATATGTAATCTACATGGATTCCTGATAAAATAATATTTTGAAAAAAAGCCCTATTTTAATTTCCATTGTGAGACATGCAGGTAGCCTTTTCCAAATCATAAGTATTGAAAAGCCTTCAAAGAAGAAACGCCAAATATTTATTTGTGGGAAAACTGGTAAGTCAGACAAGGAAATATAGATAGATATGGATATTTTATACCTTTTTCAGGAACAGAGATAACATATGTGTTGCTTTTGAGTAAGGATTTTTTTTTTTTTTTTTTAATCAATTTCATGTTGTTTTGATGCTTTGTAACTTACGTGTGTAAAAAACCCAATCAGTGCCCCCTAATTGATTGGACTGAACCTTCACCCTGTCATGGCCTTAATCGTTCAGTCCCACAGCATCAGCCCACGCAGGATGAAGTGTGTTAGGAAATGGGACTCTGCCATATATCCAATAGGGAGACCTTAGGATATAATGCTCATTGTTTCATCCTCATTTTAGAACCTGAGTGGATCAGTGCACTTCAATATTGTTACAAATCTGAAAAATCACAAATGCTTTTCTTACTCTAGGCCAGGTGTTCCTCCATTCTTACTTCTACATATCTAGTTTTGACAGTAATACTAAAATTTATTAACCTAGAATGTAGAAAGAGCACTGGTAACAACAAAATACAGTATGAGAAGCAATGAATGAGCAACATCATAATTTATGAGCTGAGGTGAGAAAAATTGTTTTTCTGCTCTTTCCTCTGAAGAATTCCATGTTTATAGGACAGTTATCTCTGGAGATTACAACAGCTATGCAAGAGAGAGAACTGTCTCAATTTCAAAAGTTAGAAAAGCTTTTCCTTTAGGTTTTGCAAGAGACCACTCCCCTTACAACATTTTTGACATTTGTTTTGTAGGATTAATATTGACATTTTTAGTAATTCTTATACTACTCCTTTTAATGATCATTATGAAGAAAATCAGTATTTATTACTGCTTGTCATTACATGAAATGTTAAATACTTTATAGTCTTTAAATATTGTAAGAGGTTACTGGACTTATTAAATGATAACCATGATTATATGATTCACACAGAGATTTTTGAAGACATTCGTTCCTTACGTGGGTAACATTGTATTGTTGTTTAACATGACATAAAACTTTGCTAATGTTAACATAATCTGAAACAGTTTTTGCCAAGGTTTACTGATGCTTATTCTGACACAATGTGTTGCCCACTTATTAAAAGTGCCTTCAGAAATACTACGATCCTCTGTATACATACTTTTATTAAAATAAATTTGGCTAGAGTGGGAAATTGCTAGAATTAAACTTACAAATACACTTATTTCAGCTCTCCTGTGCATGTGGTTTTACATGCAGTCTTCTCTACTCTCCCCTTCTCCCTTCCTCTTCTTTCTTTCTTTTTTTTTTTTTAATCTTTTTTTTTTTTTTCCCCAAACAGGTACACAACTTCTTTTATGTATTAGATTACAATGTTTATGTCAAGCAAAAGTATTCATTATTCAGTTTCTGTTTTTCTTCATTGCTTACTGTGTGTCAACATGTCATATTTATTGTATGTTATGTAAAGACTGCTCTGAATACAAAATGGTTAATTCCTTAATAGGATAAGTGTGGTGGTTGTCATGCAAGTTGCTGGAGTACTTCATGAACATTAATAACTGTAATAAACATAAACATTAATAAACACGTTACTTATGAGTCTAAGGGGTAGTCTATTTTACAAATAAGAACAGAGAAACAAGGAAATTAAATGCAAAACCATCCTCGAAATTTAGTTAATGGATTTGAACTGTACAGAATTTGCTTTTTATATTGCTTAAGTGTATTTATGGTTTTATTTGTTCATGGTGAAGCTTCTGATGATTCTTGTTGCTCTCCTGTGGCATTGCAGTTTCTCAAAAATCAAAATCCCAAGTATCAAGTGCACTATATGTTCCCTGAAGATGGGAAGTAATAAAAAAAAAAAAAAATATTATATATTAAAAACTTCACTGGTACAAACTGTAATGAAGACATGACTGTAGAACTCACTGGTAATCATTTTCCCAGTCATGTGCAGCTATTGATAAAGCTCATAACACCTCACTGATCATTCATTTTTTCAGGTAGCTGGTGCTGGGAAAGAGTTGAAATGGTTTTGTAAAAGACCTGGAAATAGTAACGTGGAGGTACCAGGACTTTATTCTATGTGGCTTCTTTTCATCAGTATAATTTGACACATGATTTGGGCTGCCATTAATTGCTCTGATATCACATGCAGATAATCTAATTCTTCAAAGTCAGTAGCTCAATGCTGATACCTGAGGGCCATCTCAAAATGAATAGTTGACAGTTATAGCATCATAAAATCATAGAATCATTTCAGTTGCAAAGACCCTCAGGATCATTGAGTACAACCATAACCTACTTTAGCACTAAACCATGTCCCTAAGAACCTTTTCTATACACCTTTTAAACACCTCCAAGGATAGTGACTCCGCCACTTCCCTGGGCAGCCTGTTCCAATGCCTGACAACCCTTTCTGTAAAATTTTTTTCCTAATATCCAATCTAAACCTCCCCTGATGCAACTTGAGGTCATTTTCTCTTCTCCTATCATTTGCTACTTGGGAAAAGAGACCACCACCCTCCGTGCTAAAACCTCCTTTCAGGTAGTTGTAGACAGCAATAAGGTCTCCCCTCAGCCTCCTTTTCTCCAGGCTAAACAGCCCCAGTTCCCTCAGCCACTCCTCAGACTTGTGCTCCAGGCCCCTCACCAGCTTCATCGCCTCCTTTGCACTCTCTCCAGTACCTCAATGTCCTCCTTATGACGAGGGGCCCAGAACTGAACACAGTATTCAAGGTGTGGCCTCACCAGCACTCTTCTCAGTGACAACCAATGATAGGACAAGGGGCAATGGGTACAAACTGGAACATGGGAAGTTCCACTTAAATTTGAGAAGAAACTTCTTCACAGTGAGGGTGACAGAGCACTGGAACAGGCTGCCCAGAGAGGTTGTGGAGTCTTCTTCTCTGGAGACATTCAAAACCCACCTGGATGCCTTCCTGTGTAACCTCATCTAGGTGTTCCTGCTCCGGCAGGGAGATTAGACTAGATGATCTTTTGAGGTCCCTTCCAATCCCTAACATTCTGTGATTCTGTGAGTACAGTGGCACAATCACTTCTCTAGTCCTCCTGGTCACACTGTTCCTAATACAAGCCAGGATACTGTTGACCCTTTTGGCCACTCTGTGCAGAGGAGTTTCTGTATTCTCCTGGAAGACACAGGAATTTGCTCAAGAGCCTTGAGATAAACTTAGCAGCTGAAGTTTAATCTTGCCAGTCTTTTAAAACTGTCATAAACTGTCTTGAAATTATATTAGAATGCTATATTTGAGCAGAGTATTAAAAATTATTTTTCTTGTACCTCATGTTTCATTCTATGTACTGGAAAGGGATCGTGAGACTTCAGGGTTTTTTTAAGCTTGAAACTTATCTGCAGATTAAATTGTGAACTAAGAATATTACTTGAATTAAAAATGTTTAATTGCACTTTTTTTCTTTCTTTGTTAAGAAAGGAAACATTCAATTTTAAGTATCTACGGGAGATTGCATACAAAATGTGGTGATTGCTGGGTTTTACATTGCCATGTGGGTGACTTTATCACTGTATCCATTTAATCACTTTAATCAGGACATAGCACTCTAATGAATTTTCTTATGCTTGTTTATTTTTAAACAGACTTTTATAAAACACTGGCTATAAAATGCCAGTAGAATGCTTCAATACATAATGATATACCACAGGCAGACAGAGAATAATATTTATCCTGAAATTCAAACAGTAAAAAAAAAAAAAAAGTGCTGTGAATACTTCAGCAAGGATATTTTATGGTTTTTATTCATTAGAGAGGGCATTAGAAGGGGCATTTAAACCTATTTTTCTTCATTCATTGATAGAACTTTCGATACACCTTTTTAAAATATTGTAAAATATCACAGGATCTTCATTCTTTTTATTTTTATTACGTACTTTATTCCAGCTCAAGCTATATCTTATCTGACTCACATAGACTAGTTATTCTGGATCTGTTCTGTTCTACTGTTAACCATTTGCAGCACTATAAAGAAAAGTCAGGTGGGAACTAAAAGATCAGACAAGTTTTTATAATGCTTATGGTGTTGTACAAATTCCTTAACAGCTGCATTACTCTGAAAGTTTATGTTAATGCTAGTATTTATAAAGTAGAGATCTTGCAATGAAACTAATCATATTCCTGATGCAGAGCTGTGCATTTTTCGTAACTCAGCTTCAGTCCAGATACCTGCAGAAGTTACATGGGAGAAACCAAAGCAGATTTTTTTACATTACAGTTAAAGAGTATCAGTTTCCATGCTACTGCATTAGGCAAACAGAATAAAAATGTGTGTATGGTTTTGAAGTCTAAGGTTTTGAAATAGAAAGCCCTTTCCTACAGGAAGCAGGAAATCTTTAGAACTGAATTGAATTCACGCTTCCAAACAGGAGGATTATTTCAGACTCTGTGCTAAACATAACTTATGGGGAATAAAATTGTTATTTTAATTTTAAAAAAAAATATTTATGATTGTAATGCATCCAGAACTATTAAAAGTGTTCTTATTTGTGTGTCACAAATACATATTTACACAAATTACTTAGCCATATGTGCCAACTTCATATTTATGATCACTTTTGTGTTAATGGTTTCTTGAAAAGCTACAGCATCAAGACATATTGTGCATTAATCATGTAAGGCATTTATAGTACCGTATTTATCATTTGCTGTGTAACATAATGCAAATCATTACAAAACTGATGGATGTTTTATAGATAATGTTTTGGTCTTTGTGGCATAAATAGGTTATTAGATTTTAAAAAACCAAAAAGTTAGAAAAACATCTAACCCTCAAGTCAAGCACTCCAAAATTAGAAAATACTAAAATTGCAGATGTTTTAGCAACTGTAATGCAGTTTCTTTCTGTGCTTTTCTGCTAGGAAGCATCTATTGCTATAGGAAATTCTCTGCTTAGTGAAGAGTGGGGGCTGGGGAGAGACATGCAGAGTGGTGACAGTCCAGGGAGAGCTCCCACCCCAGCAGTTTGGGGTCATCTCAACAACTGAGGCTGTGTGGCTGAGCATTTCAGTGCTGAAACAAAGAGACCAGCTTGAATAACTGCAACAGTAATTAAAGGTAATCTGTCAGAGCCCTGCCTCAGCTACAGAGGTGTGAAATATTACTGAGAGGCAGAAATAAACATGTATGTTCACATCATTTTTCAGCATTTATCTTCTACCTCCTCAGTGAATGTAAGACTTCAGGTTTCTTGTAATGCACACTTTACAAGATCCTTTCTTGAATGAAAAATAATTTTGAAGCAGACCATTTTAAGATGCCTCTGTCATAGAACCTGAATGATTGACAATCTGCTAATTATTTTACAATGGTAATATTATTTCCAAGTCACGTGTGAAGTTTAGAAGAATTGCACTGAAAATTACAAAATGTCCATTCACTTTGGAAGTCCATCTTTAGAAACATTATTTTTTCAGTTAGACATATTTCTATAGCACTTCATATTCAAATGATTTTAGTTGCAGATGTAAATACTGAGAAAATCTACAATTACAATCCAAAAAGCAGTTGAAGACAGAGTTTTACAATGTGGAATGGTGACTTCCTAAAGCACACAGATTTTCAGATATGATAGAATCAGATTAAAATATTTTCAGTTACCACTCATCATCTCAATTCCTGTAGGAAGTGTGCCCACTCTAAATGCAAACTGAAACTGTCTTGCTCCCTTAAAGTATATTTTTCCGTGTATTTTCCACTGATGATTTCTCAGCTGTCCATCTGTGGTGCTGTTGACCACTGGGATTTTTAGTGGGATATGTGATGTATGGGTTATATGGTCTCCTTAAAATTTGCTAGTCACAAAAACAGTTGATCAGTTTGGGAATTGGAGTAGACATCTACAAGGCTGGAGGTGGACAGAGCACTGTAGTCTGGCAAGGAATAATCTCCTTATAAATCTGCTACAGGTTAATCTGAACACCAACTGTATTAATAATTAAACAGAGTTGGAAATGAACTGCCTTTGTAGGAGTGGTTAATCTACTGATTTGTGCAATCGATACAAACATTGAAATTCATCAGAATGTAAATATCAAAGGGTCATCATTCCAGTTTTTGCAAATGCACAATGGAATGTGTTCAGGAATGTATATAATAAACTAAGTATAATTATAAAAATGGATGTAGTTATAATGTATGACACAGATAGCAGGCACATTAGTTATCATGACTAAAAGCAATGCACAATTTTGGTCATCCACCAAAAGAAACTAAGTGTGCCAGCTTCTGTGTATTTACCAGCACGGTATTTTTGATCTTAAGTGTATAGAAGTAGAGCCAACTTTGAAGATCTAATCTGCTGATTACATAATCGTGAGATATTACTTACCTATTCAAACTATATCACCTTCATTACTTTAGAAGTAATTTTCCCAGAAGTTAGACTAGTTCTTATAAAGAGTTTAATTACTAAAAATGAAAGCATTCCAATCTAATATTTAATATGCATGAGTAGTTTCTCAGCATATTTATCTCTGTAATCAAATATCATTCTTCTCATTTTGTTTTCTTAAAGAAAATGAATATAGCTTGTAATCTCAATGAGCTATATAATAATCATGCACTGTAGCTCACGTTTATATAAAAAACGTAGTTTTTGTTCTAAATTCAGAATGGGAAAAAACTGGTAGGTCTAGTTTTGTTTTCCTTCAAGAAATTTTTATTTCAGATACTCTTGCCTCATTATGGATGCTGTTATTAGCAAAATCACAGTTGGGGAAGCTTTTTGCTCATCTGTATAAATTTCAAAAATCAACTTATTAACAGGAATCCATGTGTCATGATAAATGTAAAAACAAGTTCCTGGTACATGTTGATTGTATGGTCCTAGACAGAGATGAAGTTAAATAGAGTCAGCTTAGCTGGCAGGACCTCATTTACCCAGCATTTTTTCAAATGTCATACTCGTGTAACTCAGCTGATGAAAGCTGACTTACATCCATGCATGGAGTGTGTGAGTTAGATTGTTGCATATAAGTACCTAAAGATGTGGAACCAGATAAGAACTCTGTAGCCAATGGCTGCGCTGATAGCCCTTTTAGCAGTTTAGAAATAAATCATTAATTTTCAAGTTCAGAATCAACTACTACTACTGAGGACTCTAAAATCTGACAAAATATTTTGTGTATATTCCAAGCCATTATTTATTGCCACATTCTGACCAAAAAAAGAAAATCCTTCTGTTCCCTTTCTGTCATTGTCTAGCTGTTAAATTACATTTACACAGCAAAATCTCACGTATACTGCTTTTTCTTATATTGCATCAACAGTAACTAAAACCAGTAGTGTGACATGATTAAGAATAGGAGAAAAGATAAGACACAAGAGGATGAGTTACATTATCAGAAAGAGACTTCCATTTCCTGGCTTTAGTTTAGCATTCGAGGAGTTTAAAGGCACTGCTTTCTCTTGTGCTGGATGAGCTGCCTGGCTCTGTCTAGGATACCTAGACTCCACTTCGATTGAAACTTCTGTAACTTCTGTAATTTCTGCTTACCATTTTTTTTTCTGAATTAAGTCTGAGGCATCTGAGCAAAACATATCAGTTTTTCTTCTTCTCCTTGTAATTGGAAAATATTTATTTCCAAATTACGTGTGCACGTACATTGTACCCAAAGGGTACATTACAGTCACACCCCCTCACCCCCAGTTTCTCTCCTCGCCATCTGTATCTCCTGTGTTGTGCCTTCTCCCTGGAACCTTATTTGGTTTACTTAAACCTGTATGCTGTTTTTCTCAAAAGCTGCCATATGTCTAGCAGCACTTGACAACTTCAACATCCGAGCAACTTGACTTGAAAGCAAAATGTTGAATATAGATTACTTTTCAAGGTAGCACAGAAGTGGCCACAGTTTCTGCTGTAGCATGCAGACATACACAAGTAGTCGGCTTCAGGTTGCAGTACATGTGAGTCTAGGGCCCGTGGTTTGCAAGCCACTTAGGTGCTTTGGAAAATACTGTGCCCCGTCTTATTGAAACTGTCTTCTATTTATTCATAAATGAATGCTTTCAAGAACATCTTGTATCCAGATGTCTATTTGGCATTTGCTGGGAAAATAACATAGTTACAGATTATCTAGTCTGTCAAACTGCTTCTGGCTGTTTTGAATAAATTCATCATTTATTTATGTAGAATTCTCAGTTTCTTTCTTTTGTCTTGAGTCATCATGTAAAAGCAAATTTGTTAGTGTTGAAACCAGCACATATACATCAATCCATCCATACACACACACACACATATATATACATAAAGATATGTGAAGATGCAGAGTGGTTGAAAATAAACTGGTCATCAAATAAAAGTATTGGGGTATAGAACAAGATTTCAATTCAGAATTAATGGATGTATCTTTGCAACTTAAAATCAATGCTGTGAAATTATTGTTATTTTTACTTCTATCCAATGGGAAGATAACATGGACTTTATAGAGCTTCATTAACTTAAAATAATTTTAGACTTTAATCCATTTTTAAGGAGGGAGCATAGCTGCCTTGAAAATATGTGCATGTACTGCTAGCTCATTTTAATATGCTTGTGCTAGTACAAAGTTTTTGCGAGTTTTTGCTTCTGGATGTGAATCAGAAATGTAGCAGCTTCCCTTTAAAACAGGTTTAATTATTTATTGAACCAGTTGAAATTATACGCTACCTAAATTAAGGTGTTTGATAATATGTAAAAGAAAATAAATAGAAATAAAATTATTTTGCTATTTTATTTTCTTTCTAAGAAAAGGAAACTTACTTAATCATTTCAGTCATGAAACTGAAGACAGAACACAACTTCTGAAGTACTCTCTCAATTACATAGTTCTCCACTGTTCAAACCCCTGATTTAAGCACTTTATTTTCTGAGTTCCACACATTTAGCATAGTTACAGCCATTATTCCTGTGCTGTATATGGTGGATGAATATAGTGCTACCCTAGCTGGGAGCTATGAATTCTGTCAAACCACAATTTTGTTCTTGAATGATGTATGCAATTATTTCTTCTGTCTGGTAAGAATTCAGGTCTTCATCTTCCAGGCTCATGCTCATGGTAATCCCACAATAAAAGTTATGTTCCATTTTCACAGAAGTTGCATTTTGCGATCAAAGGGTGTAGTTTTGTAACACTAATTCACCTTTGAAAATCAGTTCACATGTCTTCATAATGAAATTACAGCTTGCATTATTTCACTTTTCTGAAACTTTTGCAGGACTTTGATATAGACATTTGTCAGAAAGTATTTGTATGTGAAAACAATATGTTATATTTGTACCTGAGCCAAAATTTCTAATGAAATTTAGGACCAACATAATTATTCTATTTTTATGCTTCAGAAAAGTATTTTATATTCACATTAAGCTTTTTGAAGAAATTCCATTGGAGTTCAAAGCACCTTACAGTGTAGAATGTGCATCAGAAACCCAAATACGAGCAGTTAGTGAACAAAACAGTTATTTGCCCTACTGTACTGAAGATTCTCTGGTTCTCAGCTAGTGGCATTGAATAACTTAAATCTCCAAATGTCTTTAGCTTTGTGAAGAAGGCCATTGTCATCCAACTTCATTAGCAAGAACATATACAGAATGTGATGTATATCTGAATACCTTAGCATCAGTTTATGATCCAGTTTTCTTGGTTTAGTACACTCCCTGTAACTGAGTATTTTCTGTGGTAGTTGTAAACTGTCCATTCCTCAGACCTGGTGGTCAGTCTATGAAATAATTTTAATATAGTTATAGGAATCTCAGATAATGATTAATGAAAACTTGAGCTTGTAGCTAGGAAGAATCTTTTACACAAGATATGTAGGTTAAATAAATTTTGAGCAAAAAGATATAGTGTCTCATGTTGCTAACATCATTTCATACTCAGAAGAACTGCTTATGTTCAGTATCTACCCATAGGCATTATACTTTAGCTAAACTTCAATAGGATGTCAAGTAACTTAGGGTAAGTAAGGCTCCCAGAGTAGTTTACAATAAAATGCATCAATCACCAATCTCAGCCAGTTTCTACATAGGTCTTCTTTGCCATGTCAGTGTCTGAAATAGCTGATAGTTTTTAGTCTTTGTGGTCCTGTACTTGGTCCTGTTACATCTCTGTTAAGCTCCCCTGACACTGTCTGATTCCCTACTTTTCCTGTGACCTGCCTGTGTTTGAGATTGGTTCACCTTCTTTTTGTGCTAAATTTTAACAATCTGAAGTTGCCTACGCTACCCAGCAATCTGTTCCTGTAGTGCTACCCGCACAGCCCACCCTTGGCAGCATCAAGTGTTAAGACAAGGATGTGGGTGTTGAGGGATTTGCGTGAAGGGAAAACCCAAAACCGTCTGAGGGCGTTTGCCTGAAAGCAGTGATGCTAAAGTGTAAAACAAGCCTCAAATTGCTTAAATGCTAACCAGGGAACTATGAAGAGGTTTTTGAAGTACAGGAGTCAGCTTTAAAAGAAACAAGTAACGAGGAAGCCTGTAGCATGTGGAGAGACACCTTGCAGTGGAAACAGAGGCCATGGAACCTCTTTTGACACTATGGGAAGGCTCCCATCACAACAGGATGGGATGCAGCAAGTAGGGGCTCACACCTTGGGCAGTGTGTGACCTCCATGGTGTGCTTTCACACCAGCATGTGGATTAGCAACCTGTAGGGAGAGAGGCACAGCTTCACACAAAGCTGGAGCACTTCTTTCTCTCACACAAGGTTTGTGTGAATAGGGTAACCTGCTTTCCCAGAGTAGAGGGTTGTGCTTGTAACCCAGCCTGTCTCTGCATTCCCATAACTCTATGGGTGTGGATGCCCTGAGAACTCTGTGAGAAGAGTGTTTAGAAATTAAGAGGTGTTTATCAACGTTTTTGTAAGTGTCTGGTATTGTAGTTTACCTGTTGGATTGTTAATCATAAACTGATTGCTAGTTCATTATTTCTCATTAATAAATCAGAAACCTGCTTTGATCCTGATTTAAGCTATGTAAATTAAACAGTTTTTCCCTGCAACAGTTACAATTTTTTTTGCAATTACATCCTAGGAGTGGTTGCAACACAATTTGCACAGTCAAAGAAGCGAACCTTATATGTAAACCCGAGTTTTTAGTCTGATTAGAGTCTTAGCAGTCTAATTAAATAATTATTAGTCCAGTTACAATGAGGCTAGCACTTATAGTACAAATTACTCAGTTTTTACAGCTTATTCCTGATAATGCCACTTAAACGTAAGAGTTTTCCAGTATCTGCCACTTTCTCTGTGTTGTGCTCAGCCTTCCACTGCTCTTCCAGGTCCTGAGGTCAGTGGCTTGGGGAGGTGGGGAGAGGGAAGAGAGTTGATTATAGAGAGTCGTTAGCACCCTGTAACTTTCATTGTGCTTGTTTTTTGGGGATGTTACAGTTTGTGTTTTCTTGTTGTTCATTCTTGGGTATGCCTGGGGTCATTTTAATATGTTTGTTAACACAGTCTACTCATTTGTTCTTTCTTCATCGGTTAGTTCTTCCAGCTTATGTCCGGAGTCACTATATGTGGTATGTTTTATGGATACTTGCTTTTTGTTATATTTTTTTGTCCTTAATGCTGGTTTTATCCAGCTCCCAAGGCTGTGTTCCTCTGATGAGTGTAACTGATCACTGAAGAGTTGCTCAGAGCCTTGGTTTATCATCCTGTGCCCATATTCTTGTACAGTGCATTTTTTTGCCAGCATCACAGATTATTCGCTCAACGCAGAATAACTGCTGCTGCTTACTTTTTATGTTAGAATCAGCATTACAATGCAATTGTACTTGGTTGTGGATAATTGTTGTCAGAAGTAAACAAGTTAAATCAAATCTCTAGGTGAGCAAAGAGAAGTCTGAAATTCTTGAAGCTTCAGTTGTTGTCTTAATACAGAGCTTGTGGCCTGTTACAAGTGATGGCAACACCATATTTACTGGGTTATACGGCTACATATTGTGGAGAAACTGAACAGAGATCCTATATTATCTTGTATGATTCTCTTTATCTTGTGATTACTTCATAAGAGTGAGGTGGAACTTACAAAGTACTGTTATCTTTTGGGTCTAAACTTTTAAACTGCAAATTTACACCTTTTTTATTTTTTTTTTTCCCTCTGGCAAAAGATTTATCCGTGCAGATTTTGTTTAACAAACTTTTCTGGTTTCGTTTGTTTGTGTTTGTTTGTTTGTTATCCTTAGTGATTTCTAAGAGGCTTCTGGTAGTGCCTGGATTAGCATTTATGGAGACGTAGTCAGATAGCCTGATTCTAAAAATTTTGCTTCAACAAGCAGTGCTTCCATTTGAAAATGTCTTGTCCTGTAAGTTGATACTGTGAAATGAGGATCAAAATTTGATCATTCATATTTTTCTGCGTTGATGAAATAATTTTGATGCCATTTCCACAAAACTACTAGATTGAAACAGAATAAAATTACGCTTTCATGAAAAAAAAAGTAAATTCATAAACACAAATTTGTAGTGTAGTCATATAACTAATATATCCAATGGAAGACAGATGTTTATACAGTAGCAGCTACGAAGTATTCTCTGAAAATGCTGTATCTGTACAATCATAATTATAAGCAATAGCTATCTGATTCTTCTGACAATATACAAGTAGAACTATGTCAATATTAAGCCATGTATGCAACTGTTCCTTGAGCATCCATGTACTTATATTAGAATGGTCTTTTTTTGTAACTTTTTTGAGTGTGCGTAGTACCATGGCACCTTTCTGTATTTACATTCTTTATAGGATTTTTTCATTGTATTTTGCCATGTCTGCTTTCCTTCTCTTAGTTGTAGACAGTCAAAGTACTTTATTATGCATAACCCAGCAACATTCAGTAAAATATACCTATATTTTTTTCCGATCC
This sequence comes from Nesoenas mayeri, assembly GCF_963082525.1. Taxonomy (NCBI): domain Eukaryota; kingdom Metazoa; phylum Chordata; class Aves; order Columbiformes; family Columbidae; genus Nesoenas; species Nesoenas mayeri. The sequence continues at coordinate 41,865,107 of NC_137540.1, forward strand.
TTTTTCCAGCAGCTGTAACTGCCTTCATGAAATAGATAGATAGATAGATAGATAGATAGACAGATAGATAGAGATGATAGATAGATAGATAGATAGATAGATAGATAGATAGATAGATGATAGATAAATGCCTTTGAGGATCTTCAAATAGGTATACTAGTTTCAGAGAGTTTGGGCAGTATCAAGGTCTTCAGCAGCTCTCATGTTCTCTTACTGCCTGTTCCAGTGCTCTTCTGCTGGGCACACTCCTGCTTTTACTTCAGCATCTGATATTGGGGAATATTTTGAGTGATATTTAATAATAAATCTAGGGTGAATGTTACATCAAAGCTGAATTTTTACTGCAACAACAGGTGGTTGGGAAAGAAAAGTAAAATGTATGAAAGAGAAAAAGGAGAATGGATCTCTGTGAGCTGTTAATAACACTTTAGTGTCACAATAGCACTTAACCAGAATGATTTTGAGCATATTACATTTGTGTTGAACATCACTCAAGGACAGCTCCTCTATGAAACTAAATCGAAATTCAATCCCACTGCAATAAACTATTTAAAAATCACATTCTCCCAGAACATGAGAATTATTCTCCCAGAAACTCTTCTTCACAGAAAATTTTTGAATATTTGTTAATAAATATGTATTTTCTTGGCATTTTCTTGGTCTGCTTGTCTAGTACAGGGGTTTTCCTGGCTCACATTTTTTAGAATTGTGTCTAACATTAAAATAGATTAGTAATAACATTACATATATGACACACGCAAAACCAAAAGACTAAACATAAAGGTATAGTAATATTTTGTTAGGCTCACCTTGCAGATAATTCCATCCTCTATTCACTTTATTTTATATACCTAGAAAGGCAAATTTTCTGTTGGTTCTCTGTCATGTTTTTCCCCAAGTCACTCAAAAAAAGAAATGTATAAAAATGTGAGCCTCTTTGGATTTTTACAAAGAATAAAATTATATTTCAGGACTTCCAGTTTCTTTCAAAAAAATAACGGTTCAGATGAGAAGATTCACAAGGGGAAAGAATTAATTAGTATTTCCTTGACTCATGCAGCAAGACTCATGTTATAGTTAAATCCCAAGTCTTTTTGAGAGAAGGTGTTCCATCATTCAGTGCTCTTTTTATTTCCTACTTAAGAACTGCTAAACTATAAACTGCTCCAAGCACTAATAAAGCTGTAATAGAAAATCTGTTAGGTATTTATTTATGAGAAACATGTTAATTTGAAGTCTATATAACCTGGAAGTGCAGCCGGTGCTTTAGTTCTAACAAATTAGGAAGCTATTAACAATTACCAGGATAGGCAAATAAGTTTAAACAGAGAGGATGAATATAAGAGGTAGTTAACTCCTTTTATTAACTAAATATAGCAATGGAAGTAACAAATTTTCCAAATCTAACCGTCAATAATTAAATGAGATCTTTGGCTTTATAACATAATTAACAATCTTCATCAATGTAGTATTGACACATCATACATTTAATCTGTGATGATGTGAGCAGTAACTGGCTGAAGTAACTTAAATTACTTTGAAACAAAATACTGGTTATTCATTCCCTGTAGACACACAAGTTGTGTAGTTTAAGAAATTAAAGAATAACTGCCTAAGCAGTTGGGTTTTTTGAACTTCACCTTAGAGCTGTTGTCAGTACCATATGGCTTAAGGAACTCTCATCTCACATCATAATCACAGAATACCAGGTTAGAAGGAACCACAAGGATCATCTGGTCCAACCTTTCTTGGCAAAAGCACAGTTTAGACAAGATGGCTCAGCACCCTGTCCAGATGAATCTTGTAAATGTCCAATGTTGAGGAATCCACCACTTCTCTGGGAGTTTATTCCCGTGGATGATTGTTGTCATCATGAAAAATTTCCCTCTTATGTCCAATCAGATTCCCCCCAGGAGCAACTTGCACCCATTAACCCTTGTCTTTTTCATGTGACTCCTTGTAAAAAGGGAGGATTTGTCTTCTTTGTAGCCACCATTTAAATACTGGAATATGCTGGGGTTTTTTTCTGATTAGTTTACTCTTTCTAGGCTGTAATTTGTCATCAACATAGTGTCAGAACAAAGTCTGACATGCATTGAACTCTTCCTCTCAGATTCTGATATCATATAGATCTAAACCCATCTTTTTTTCAGAGAGAGGTGAACAGCAGCAGCAGAAGTACTCAGCTGCTTAACCTGAACAGAGACAGACAGGCATCAGGTTTATATTTTTTCTTTAATTCAGATACTATCTTCATGGCTCTGGGTGTAAATTGCTCAACCTTCTTTTTCTTACCTTTCACAACATTTAGTTTCCTCTACTTAACTCTTTCCCTTGAACTTACATTGAGAGAAGCTGCCACTCTCTGGGATATGCCCACATAGACATTATCAAGTTGACTTGTCTGATGCTTTAGGCAAAGAGAAGTTCATTCTACTTGTGTCCTGAGCCCTGAAATCACATGGCTGCAATTAACCTGGCAATGAAATGAAGTGTGATATCTTAGGCTCTGCAATGTGATAACACTCTGTGGTTTCTTTTGGCTCAGAGTATGGTCAGAATACACTACAAAAAAACGCATAAACATTCCCTTAAATGTACTCTATGATGTAAGGTACTTGAATCCTCTGAACATGCAGAACTCAGAACATTCACTGAATGGAGTAAGAAAGGACTGTACCAGATTCTGTAACTGAAAACTTTCCTACACATTCTGAATGCCCAGCAGATTGAACTGAAACAAACTGAACAAAAAGGAGGAGCAAGTTGTCTAGATGCCCATAGTCCATCTACTTATGGGAAAGAAGTGACAGGTGAATGGTAAAGCAAATCAATTTGCTTTAAACTTTTCAGTGCTGTGCTCGCTACTTTGCTCTTTATTCTTTATATTCAGAGTTTTGAAATAAATCCTACATTGCTGCTTTCTATTGAAGGCAGTCATCTCTTAGAGACTGATTATTTTTATAAGCTATCCAAATATTTTGTATGACATTTATGCAATTAGAGGATTTTTTTGCTTTCAATTTAGAATGGAAAGACTAGCTTTGTACTTTATCAGCTTTAATTAGATTTGTGATAAAAAGATTTATATCAGTAAATAAGAATAAACATTTGTTATGAAATGTGTACCTCCTCTGTGCCCTCTTTTGGTAACAGAAATTGCTATCCTGAAGGCAACAATTTATTTTTTTTAAATCTGGATTTAGGTTTTGATTACCAATCAGAAAAAAATACCTAATAAAAGTATCACACACAAAAACATATCTTTGCTAGCTATAGTACTAAAGTGTTCACTAAACAACTTCTATTAGAGATCAAACAGATAAATGTGATATTTTATTTGATGAAGGTTTGAATTCATATATCTAATTTCTTACCTATCCAGTTTCATGTTCTTATGACTACATAAAACATGAAGCTTTTTGGTCTTGTTTTATATAAGAGATTAAGCAAAGCCACAGTTGATTACAGTTTATAAATTGACCACACGCCAATTATACTGAAGGTTTACAAAAGGTAATGAATAGCTCATTGACTGTGTCTGTTTACTGTGCACTCTGCATTGATTTCTTGTTCGTTAGAACATTTCACGCATCAGCACTGGAACCACTAGACATAGCATTCTCAAAGGAACCCGAGAGTGCTATGGGTCAATAACTGAACCATAGACCGTACATACTCTACTTAGTTCAAATTAATCACTATGGACCAACTTCAGTCCTAGCATAAGTGGGCAAAACAGCAGGACTTGTTTTTTGATAGGTTTGGGTTTTGTTTTGTTTTGTTTTGTTTTTTTACATTCTAGAATATCTTTTTAGAAATTAGTATAATATTTTTGTTTGAGTTTCTGAAAAATATGAAGTCTTTTTCTATATTCCTTCCATTCCAATATCAGACAGGCCCTTCATTTCAATTGATAATTGCTAATTTCAAATTTACTTTTGCATTGGGTTGTTGAAATTTTGATGTACTGAAAGCTTCCTGGAGACTTTTGTACATTAAAGGCCTCAAAATTCTTTCCTAATTAGGTGTTAAAAGCCTAACTGATTGCAGTGACGTGACTGGATCTTAGAATATGACAAAACAAAAGGTTACCTTCGTACCTTTGGTATGAGTTGATTCCTTGAATTGTACAGCTGATTGTCAGACAGGATTTCCTAAATGCTGAGCTGCAGTTTCTTTGGTTGGAATGTCCACATCTGATACTGTTTAAGAGATCCCTCTCCTTCACACCTTTGGAGACTGTTACATCCATTTGATATCTACTAGAAACTGTATACTGTGCTCTTTCTACTTATTGTTCGAACTATTGAGCCTTGCCATGTGATCAGCAGTGAACAAAGTATTCTAGGCAAAGTCTTCAAAAAGTTATTATATGACTGCTCTGTAAAATGTTTTTCAGCATATGACAGCATTTATTAACTTTTATGATAAATATTGGGAAAAAAAGTTGAGCATTTGTACCAGAATTAAGTAAGAACATCTTGAAGTGTGTAACAGACAAGAGAAGATAGTGCAAGAATAAAAGAGCTATATAACGCATGTGAGCTCATATTCTAGCTTAATTCTATACTCTTCATCTCAGCGGCCAAAAATGCAGCCACTTAATGAACACTTTGTGGTGTCCCCTTCCTCTTCCAGCCAACAGCAGGGAGAGATTTCCAGAGTTGGAAATTCCATCTGTACCATAGTTTGTAACTCTCACTTGGGATGTCTGGTTTTTCATTTTAAGAGACTGAGCAGGAAAATGGCTGATGTAACTGACAAAGCAACATTACCAGGACCAAGACAACCAAGATCACAGTTATGTGAACAGTTGCTCTGAAGAAACAATATTCTCTTGTGTTTGATGGATCCTTTACCCTCAGGTGATGAGAATCATGGTGTCCTTCTTGTGCTGTTAACTTCTCGTAGTGAATCTAATTCCTCGTCCTACATTTCATTTGATACACTTACTGTAAAGTACATGCACTAACCATTAATTCAATATTCAGCTTTTTTCTCATTAGTTTTCTACTTGCTACCTTGACTTTGCTTATGACATCTGCTAAATGTATACTAACCTACATCAATCTATTCATATAAGCAAAATGAAGATTAAGACTTTTTATAGCTGAGTGCTCATGAGCAACATCAAACTTCCCATATGTACATCCAGGTAATTTTTTTGCATAGATATTTTAAACACCTGTGTAGTCTCTGTCTGGTACAGGTACCATGCAAGATAAAATTTAGACTTTAAAGCTATTGATTTCTCTACTGTCTAGGCTTTTAAAGCTGTTTATACTTCTCAAATCCATAAGACACTGTGACAATTTTGTGAAAGTTTGTAAACCACTGCTTACTTTTAACATTTCTTAATTTCATGCTTTGCTATTGCATTATTACATGACACTAGTTTTGTGTTCCTCTCTTTGTCCATACTACTTATTCATCTCTTACGATTCTTCTGCTGGAAGTATTGAGCCTAGAGAAGAGATGACTCGGGGGAATCTCATTAATGTATATAAATACCTGAAGGGAGAGTGTAAAGGAGATGGAGACAGGCTCTTTTCATTGGTGCCCAGAAACAGGACAAGAAACAACTGAAACTTCCTTCCATTGGAAGGTTTGTTTCTTATTAAGGTGTATAACATTGAAAGTAAATAAAGGAATATAAAGAATATAAAAAAAGACATGGTTACAGTCACTAGAGAAAAATAATGACATGCAACTGTACAACTTGCAGAAATGCCTAGAAATATATTAGAAAATGTAATAATAGAGAAAAAAACAGCTCAGCGTTCCCCAAAAGAAGAAGAAAGATTGAAAAAACATGCTATGAAGTTGAGGAAAAGGAGAGAATCCTATAGATAACAACCTCATATAAGACAGTCAAGTTTAGTCCATAAGGAAGCCATGACAGTTGCACCATTTATAAAGATGCTGTAGAACCCTAGACCACAGTAGACCCTAAGAACACAGTGAAATAGAGTTATGAGAGATGAAAGATGGTCAAATTATTCAGGAGGCCAATACAAAGAATGATGTTATCCTGTTATAGAAACATGTGGAAGTATATGTAGTGTGTATGAGAATCTAACAGAAATAGAGATATGGATGCTACTTTTTCTGAAAAAAAAACCAAACTAACAAATCATTGGTCCCTTATTCTTTTTAATTACTGCTACTATGGTGCCTAGTTCTTTTGAGATTTTACAATGATCTGCCTGAGAACATTCAGTTATTTGAAATATTTCTTTGTCCATTTTCCCCAATGGATATATTGACAATATAGTCAACATTTCCTATTGTTATAATAAATTTGCTAAGCAGAGATGCCATGTTTTATAATCACCTTAATTCATTCACTTTCCTTATTTATTTATTCAGGGACAAATTTACCGATGAGAGGTAAGGGAGTTTCCCTTACTCCCCCTCTACATGTGTGACACCTCATTCAAAAAAGAACTATGCCTGTCTCCCTCACTGGTAGGCATTGTGATGCTTCCCTAATAAAGCTTTTTTTGCCTATGCCTACCATGTGTATGTGTGTAAAAGTCTTTTACTGAATTCTCCTTAAATTCTTCCAATGTGATCATTCTTAGTTTTGTATTGGTCTGATTTGCAACAATAATTCCATTTGAACTTATCATACATTTTCTCAAGAAGTAATCTTATCTACTTTTTTTTTTTTCACAGCTTAAAAAAAGGCCTGAATTATTTACACCTTCTAAAGTTCTTGTCCAAAACTGTGTCAGAAGATACTCCTTTACAGATAACAAACTAAGCAACAAAGCTTTCCACCTTTAAATTTCAAGTTTTCAAAACGCTGGTTGACTAAATTGTCATTCTTCATTCTGTTCCAATTAGTAGTATGCTTTTTTGGTGTTGCAAATGTCTGAAAGATATTTCTGCCATTTATTTTTGTGAGGCACATTCATAACCTTGATTTGGTTCAGAGCTTACACTGGCAACCTTCTGTTAGCATGTGAAGTTATTTCAGTTGGCAGGAGTTTTTTTATGCAGTGTGGCAGATTCCACTCAGGTTTTTTTGCCAAGTGAAGTGCCAAGTGAATCACCAAGTGAGGGCAGGCATCACTCACCAGGGAGTCTGTCCTCACTAGTGACAGAGGGAGTGCTTTCACATGGCTCACCGCTTATTCTTAAAGGAGGAAGGCAAAGGAATCCCTACGCTGAGGGCAAATACCTTTTCAGGGTTACCATAGTGGGACAAAGGAAATACAGAATGAGATGTCATGTCAGAGAAAAAGAGACTGTGATACAAATTAACTGTATGACTTTAGCAAAAAGGCAGAACTGTAGTTAGGTAAGCTTTAAACAGACTTTATGTACGTCCATTAGAGAGTCTTTCCCATATTTTTCTTGTGGTGTTTCATGTGATATTCCTTGGTTTTATGCTGTTCCCTGTTGATGTTAGGTCAGGATTCAGGACATTCTTTTTGGTGTTTTTTCTTCTCTTTGCTTTCTTATTCTTTCAGTCACCTGTAAAGGTCCGCTGCAGGAATAATTTCTTCTATGTAATCTGTGTCTTTTTGACATCCATCACAGAGAGACCCTAATTTCAACTTCTCTCCTAGCTGTAGTCTTCCAACTGCCAATATCTTGTTTTCTTTCATACTGAGCAAGGCTCATGTTGCAGTCATAACTTTGCTCAGTTTCTTGTTTTCCAATTTGTTTGGTCAAGTGACAGGGATTAAAATGCTACCTGAATAACAGTCTCTCCCATTAAGTATGCAAAATGGATTTGTAATTTATGACGTGCTGCAAAAAATGTTAAGAAATCTGCACTTACGACATAATGGTATTCTAATTAGGGACTTGGATTACTGTTTTAATGTTTTCTTAGATGCTGATTGTACTTTTAAATTAAGACTGACAATATGGAATGTACAGAAAACCAGGAATTGGAACGGAGGATTTTCTAACTCAGGCATAGTCTGGCAAACATATGTGAAGCACAAGTTTTCGCTGCTTTTTTTGACACAACTCTTCTTGATTTACTTGTAGAGAATTTTCCATCAGAGATGCTTCTTTCTTGCTGTTTCTCACCCACAAAATATCACACTAATGTTGTAGCAGGTAACACATTCTACAGAAGTGAAAACCGAGACACGTAAAAGACAAGTATTTCCACTGTATTATACAGGAGATTGTACTGGCTATATGACAGACAACTAAATAGACCCAGTAGACTTGAAATACATTGTATCAATTTAACCACTCAGAATGTCTTTCGTACTTTGTTACTATGTCTGTATGCATTAAAGGGACAGTGTTTTTAAGTGTTTTAAGTGTTTAAGTGTTTTAATCTTTCTCTGATTAATCAGAGGTTTTATTTCTTCTTTCAGATCTTCTTCCTTTAGGATCTTGAACTTTTTGTCTTTGCATAGGTGAAAACTTAAATTTATAGACAGCACTTTGGGCAATACTATTCCGAATTAATCAGAGAGGTTTAAATCTAGTTTCTGTCAGCTTCTCTTAACAGATCATTTTTAGAAGGTAAGAATTATATGAAAGTGGGAAGAACATTGAGATAATCCCACCTAACTGCCTGTTAGTATAAAAATGGCAAGTTCTGTCATTTCAAGACTGCTCAGTGAAAATGTGAAAATAGTTCTTTCCTGTAGCTACTCCTTTGGATAAATAGTTTGCTACTCTATGCTTAGAAAATATTAGTTTAACCTTCAGTCCACATAATTTCTCTTTAAAAATAAATCTTCACATGGATTACCCATATCACACAGTGGTAGAATAAAGATTTTCTGAAGTGACCCATGAAAAATATCACTTGAGAAATCTGATCTCTTTAATTACCAATGAATATTACTACAACATTTTCTTCAGTTAAATTTATGAGGGAATCCAGGTGCATTTTTCTTGAATATTGCAATAAAATTAGGTAGCACACTATAAAAATTAAACAAATCATATCCTATTTGGTTATTAATTGGGTATTCTCATTTGTTGAAATGCCAGTTCTTAATGTATCTCATAATGTCTGCTGGAGGATGAAATTATTCACAGGAGAAGGCCCTCAGAGAAGGATCAATGTATTTATATTAATGTAAATTATCGTTGATTAATGAACACTGTAACCAATCAGGGATTAAATCCTTACTGTATTCCTTTTTTGAAACCTAACCTTCCGGTCTATTTTTGCAAGTAAGTAGTGAGATTAATCTATCAACTACAGAAAACAGGAATAGTAAAAGTCTAATCAATATTGGTTTTTTTCCATGAAAAGAAATATTATTTTGGAGGAAAAAGTAAAATATAAGTTAAGGTGTATACTTCGTTTTTCCAAAATAATTCCTGTAATAGTGCTTGTCCATATCACTACTTGTGGAAGTAGTCATATAGCATTTGACTGCTATGTATATAATTCCAAAACCATAGAAAAATGTTCTGGATAGTGAAACAAAAAAGCTAAAATGGATTATGTCAATATGTACCTATGTGTCAGTTTGGTTTTCACAGAATTTTTCACCGCCTGAACAAAGACAAAAGATGCCCTTGTTGGTGTGATTTAATAATATGTCCACCTGTGCACTGACAAATGTAGTTGACGTTTATGTACTTGGATTGCAACCTGGTGGAAACTGCACAAAAATGTGTATTTCAGGAAGAACAAAGACTAAAGAAACAAGTTGCAATACTATGAAAAAGCAGAGGAGAACAAAGGCTTAGTATCTGTCATAAAAGAAGTAGTTTGACAACTGCTTTTTAGCCATCAGACTAGGAACTAAGTCCCAAAGCTTCAGAATGGAAATGCTCCTACTCATACTGTGAGTTTGGCAGAAGAGAGAATACTCAGTGCTTACTCCTTAGGGTATATTTTTGGGCCAAATGGAATATTATTCTGAAACTGTCAAAGTAATCCATATAACCATCTCCTTATCTGATAGCTTTTTCTTGATTAAGGCAGAGGGAAAGAGCTGAGGTCTGTAGCATTGAAAGTGTGATCATGTGAATACAATTCGGTATTCAAGGGTTCAAAAGACACATATCCTTTGAGGGTCAGGTATATATTCTGTAACATGTACTTATGCATCATTTTCACTAACCAATTATTTTTGTCAGAATACTACACATACATGAGTCATAAGATACAGATAGGTAAAGCTTAATCTATCATGTATAATACAGCATTATATATTTCAAGGATACATGTCTTGGCAAAACACATTGCTTAATTCATCAATAGGCAATCTTTTTAGTTTATGAATTGGAGAAGTGGTATCTATTAATTGATAAATACTCTGAGAAGACTTTTTCTTATATAGTTTTTTTAAGTTTTAGCTATTTTTTATTTTGCATGTGCACCTGGTTGAGAGAGCCCAGAAATTGGGCTGACAATACCTCCAACAGCTGCCCAATACAACTATTGAATTATAGCTGTAGTGTGATCTTTTCTAGATATCCTTGCCTCAGTTTAGCAGTACAACATAGGATGCTCAATTTGTATATGAATTTCACAGTATAATTAATGTGTCTAATAAGGCAAATTAAAAAAAATAATAATAATTTTTTAAAGTGAAGGCTCAAATATTTATCTTGCTTATATAATTTTTGGTTTTTAGCCATTGAGTGTCTAATGATATTGAAAATATTCAGAAAAATTGCATACATGTAAAATGAGGAAATACAAAAAGATTGTTTTTATTATAATAGTATGTGAATGAAAAGCAGAGTGATGCTTTTTTATTACTTTAGTTATTAGATTGCTACAATTTGTGTATAATTGTATTTTCAGGAAAGTTAGTAAATGCCAACACTTAGCTAAAGGGCATTAGTTCATACACATATATGTGTATACATCTTACTGATTATGTGAACTAAGAAACATAAGGAAACAGAAGTTGAGATTTTTGGATGCCTTTCGATTGTATTAGCAAAAAGGCTGTAAGGAAAAATTCCCCTGATCATCAGTAACCGAGGGAGAAGGAAGCCATCTGTCAGGAGAACTGGTGAGTCTTACATTTTCATTTAGGCACTTATGATATTATTTGCCAAAAATCTTCTGAACATTTTATTAAATAAAACTTAGAATTGGCAGATGAGGTGAATTTTGGTGTCTTGAAGCAGGTTGGACTGAAAGAGGGTGCAAAGGTATTCAGAAGTTCAGCTTTATTAGTAGCTTAGGGCAAACCCTCTTTTCCTGTTTTATTTTTCAGTTGACTTCTAAGTAGAGATCAGAGGAAGGCATTTTGAACCTTCTCTTTGGCACTTACATGGACTTGTTTAACTCCTGGTATTTATTTATGTGTTTGTTAGTAGTATTGTCTGTGTTGTTTAAGCATGCTCCAGTGCCAGCTTTGAAATCACTTGAAGCAACATTTCCAGTGAAGACACAATTGTGTTTTCTAGCTTTTTATGTGAACAATTTCCTCTTAAGTAGCCCACAAACTGTATTTAAAACTTGCTTTATATTTGTTATAACACTGCCAAATACTTTGACTCTTTTTTGTTAAACTTTGGTAAGTTTGACTATCATCCCTGCCTTAGGAAGGAACAGAAGGTGAGGTTTAAAATTTCTTACCTGATAGCTGTAGGTGCAATGAACAGGACATCAGCTTCTGGTGACTGGAGTGGTAATTGTAGCTTAAACTTGGTGAGTTTTCAATATTTCTGTTTATGTTAGAGTCTTTGCCTTCATCACACGTTCATATCATGATTAAGTGTAAAAGGAAATATGCATATCCTGCAAGGCGTTCATTGAAATGATTCATGAATGAAGGAGAAAATGTTTAGTCTGTTGGTTCTTTCTCTGTGCATATCTCACATGACTTAGGTTGTGACTGACTGAAAATGAATTTTTCAGGTCATGTCCACTACTGTGCCTTTTGACTTAAAAATTTCATATACTGAAGGAACATAATGTCTCATGTCTGGTTTGATGCATAATTAATTTTTTACTACTTTTTTTCTCAGACTTTCTCAAAGTGAAATCTAAAGAACTATGGAAGTTCACATTTTAGTAAGAAACAAGGTGTTTTGGAAAGCAAAAACATTTTGACTGTTAATAGGCGTTCCATTTATGTTTTTAGCTGTATAATAATAAGTAGGAATAATATATATAATTTGTAATGGCAGATGAAAATAATCACTTTGAAACGTGTTAATCAGTAAGTGGTGGTTCTTTCTGATAGTGTAAAAAATGTGAAGACATCAAACACATCAAAACACATGCATTTTACATTGTAATAGCACCCAAGAATAAGATACACTAATGGTTGTTTTCCATAAAAGGAATATAACAAGTTTCATGAATTTGAAGTGTAGATTTTCTGTGATTCATTAAGTCTACAAACTACAGTGTAAGTTCCAATTTCATACCTTCTGTAGTTCTAATTTCACCCTTTTATGTCTCATCGTAAAAACATACTTTTGCCTTAATGTATTTTTTGATCCATGTAGATAGAATCACTGAAAGCTGTAGTTCTTCAAGGGCATGAGAAGTAACTTGTCAAAACCAAAGAGCAAAATTAGAGGATCAAGGCAGTAGAAAGTAGTTCAAGTTAGTTCCATGACTGAAATGAATGCTTCTTAAAGATGAAAAATGTCACTATGTTTCATATATAATTTTTGACTGCAGTCCAAAATCCTATAGTCGGAAGTGCTGAGCATAATTAAATATGCAAACTGCCTAATTTAGTGATGATCTGTAGTGCTAGAGTTAGGTTTTGGTTGAACTCGATGATCCTGAGGGTCTCTTCCAATCGGAATGATTCTATGATCCTTCCTTCCTTCCTTCCTTCCTTCCTTCCTTCCTTCCTTCCTTCCTTCCTTCCTTCCTTCCTTCCTTAACTCCTGGGAAAACAAAACAGAATAAGCAGCCTAGTATAGACAACATTTTAACTTCATATGAATTGCCTGAAATTTTCCCACAAACCTGGAGATAGTACTGCAGCTTGAGTGCCGCAGATTACATTAATTCTAGAATGGATACATATAAAAGCACAAAGCTTGTATGTTCTGTTCTGCTTTCATATAACTTTTATATGAGGTAATTTAGTTTTACATTAAGTAATTTTGCCTATCATGCCATTGCCATAATTCTGTACTAAAGGTCTAAAAGATGACTAACGTACTGAGCAAGCAAATATAATTTTATTAGGTTGTATTTGTTAACCTGGCAAATTGTTGGGCTGGCAAGAGGGGTAACAGCAGTAAAGTCCTGATTGAGCTCTCCCTACATGTAACCTGTTATTTCAGTGCATTGAAAGTGTCATTAGTGTTTTTATGTATAATCTATGAAGCGTTTTCAGATGCTATCAAATAAGTTTGTTGTATCTCATAAGGTAGCATATAATTTTCTCCTGTTGCTCATACAGCTAATGAAGAAATCCATTCTTTCTCTGCTGAAAGTAATTTATCTTCTGTGCATCATAGTATAATCCATTTTGCTCATATCAGGCTAAATTTCTTGAAGATTCCCGTCTCACTAACACAGTGTCTCATCATAAATACTTTACATATTTGTGTTTTGTATTTTGGTTTCATTATTAATTTCTGAGATCGCTTGGCAGGTTAAGGTCAGTATGTGCATCAGATCCTAAGCATCTTCCTCCTCTCCTCAAATAACTGGATAAAATTTACTGGCTTTTAAATTTATACTAAATCATAGGGAATAAAAGGAGTAACAAAAATACAAAAGACAGTACATATTTATTGGCAATGTAAGTTTTGTATAACTTTATGGCACAGAAATCAATCATTCCTTTAGAGCAGACAATAAAATGGGCAGCAAATATTGAAGATTAAAAGGAATATGACTAAATTTTTTAATGAATACCATAGTGGTCAAATTCCACAGTAAGTAGATAGTGTCGTATTAATAGAATAGTGATTTGAGCTGGACTGTTAATAATATTGTTATGTGTAATCCTATACATTAATTCTTACAGAATTACCAAGTGGGAAAATTTATTTCATTATTCACAAAAAATTAGATTCAGTTTTCCAGAAGAAAAGGCTGCTAAGTATCAGCATGTTGCCAATAAGCGTTCTATCAATGTGAAATGCTCTGTTGTCTATCATGGACATAAATCTGTTTCCTAAGGCAAATGTTGAGGACTTTAAATGACTAAACAGTGAACGCAGGTTATCTAAAACATGGAAGTCTTTGTGCAGAAGTACATTTTGTCACCCTCTGAAGTACGCATAGTGGATTAACATAATGCATTTCTGAATTATTTCTGTAGGTCACATTTCTGGCACACTAATTAAAATACCTGTTAATACTTTTTCTTTTCTTTTTCTTTTTCTTTTTTTTTTTTTTTTTAAAAAAATAAAGAATGACTTAGTATAAAGTCAGTTACATCAATTCATCGAGATACCTCCAGATTTCAGAATTAAATGCAAAAATGCTTTATTTTGTGTAGATTTTTTAAAAATGTCTTCCCCTCAAATATAAATCGAACACATTTCTTGTTTGTCTCTGTTAAAGCTCTGCTTTAATTACTATGCACAAGTTAATAAACAAACCTACCATATGCTGCCAAATTAGTCATATGCCAGGAAAAGCTAAATAAAAACAGGGAGACAAACTTTTAATTACACTCTCTGAAAACCTTTGGCAGCAAGTAATATTCTTTACTTGGCATTCTGATTCAGTGTGAAAGGGCAGAAAATACGACCAAGCTAATATATCAAATGGTAATAAGGGAACTTTATAAGAAAGAAGGAAAGAAAATGTTGAGGTAGAAGAAAATTTGGAGCACAGAATGTTATTTTTATTTATCCGCATACAAATGTCATTATAAATATGCAAAACAAATGGTTAGACTTGGACTGTTGTTTGCTGAGAAGACTAATTCAGAACCTGAGTGTAATAAAATCACTTTTAAAAAAAACCCAGTGAAACAATATCCACGCAAGTAAGCTACTATCAAAATAATTTGAACAAGAACTCAGTGACTCCCCAATCTGTAGATCAATAGTGCCCTGAAAATAAAATAAACCAATTTTAAACAAAATAATTACTTATCCTAATCAGTTCAGAAAAAAAGAAAAAAAAAATAAAAAAAATATCTAACATTAGTATTGGACTCTACAGAGCATCCAGCAGTTTCAGTACTTTCATTGAGGGGAGAACAAAACAAACAAAATCAAACATGACCTATAAAACACTTTAAAGCATGATTTTTTCTTCTTTGTTACGGCAATAGAGGATACTCCCTGCCTATTAAATAGTCAACAAGGTGAAGAGGTCTGACCTAAGCCTGCTGCTGCCTTCCTACTGAACCCAATTCCACAGGAAAAATGGATTGTATACCTGTTCCACAATATCACTAGTCCAGTAGTTAGGGTGGTCTTATAGGTGACAGGAACCAAGCTCCTTCAAGCAAATCAGCAAATTGAAAGAAGATTTCCCACAGTTGCTAGATATTTGGGTGACTATCATATTACAGACAATGGTGTGTCACTGCCTCATCTTTTTCCACATTTCTAGAGGGAAACTCAATCCCATAAAGTCAGGCTTTGGTGGGACTGGTGATCTGCTTAATAGCCTACTCTCTTCTATTGTATTTATGCCTATCAACATGATATTTAAAGGCTCAACACCTTTGCAAAATTCCCTCATAGAAATACCACCAATTGTGAATTCTTAGTCCTTTAGAATATTTGGAACCAAATTCTGCAAAACTTTATGCATAGTCTTAATAGTAATATTTTACCAAGGACAAGTCACCCCAACACCAGCTGAGAGCTGAACTTTTTCCATTAAGCGAATGATGTGTCCAAAAACCTGTGGTTCTTCCAACTTATTCATTGTTTATTCAGACAGATTCTCAGTGAAGAACCTAGTTAAGCCCAGATTACAACAGTCAATGGAAACAAAGACTTGGCAAAAGCTGAGTAATTCTCAAAATACTACCCAGTGAATGTAATTTGGTTATTCCATATAAATAGAAGTTTAAGCTCTCAAATAACAGAGAAACTGTGTTGTAGGAAAGTAAACATCCCTAGAATAGTTAACACTTGAGACTGTGTTTTTAACGTTACAAATGCAATGCAATCATTGTACTCCAAGAAATGCAAAAAAGAATAATAGAATTGTACTTCCTTGAATGCCCTTCAGTTATTTCAGTGCTGCATTGTTTGAAATAGAACAAAATTATTGCTCCTTCAGTGCTGTCTAAAAACCATTAAGATTATAAACAATTCTGCAGCTGACTGGGCTGTTATCTTAATAGGGTATTCATCAAAGTCTTGCAGATTCAGACTGTAATGTTTCTCAAACTGAAATCAGAATATTATTGTGTAAAATTTTAATTTAGTTCATGTTTTATAAGGACTACATTGAAAACATAAGAGTGTCATTTTGACTTTTTTAATTACTTTGTCAGGATGATGATTTGGAGACAGAACATATGTGCACTATATCCTTTTCCTGTCTATAATGTTACCTACAAATGAAAATTATTTTGTAATTGTTCAACCAGCAGAAAACATTTAATATAATTTCAATATCACAAGTTGATACTTGCTATACATCCAGAGTTCTCTCAATGGCTGTTCTATCATGGACAACATTAGATTTACACTTAACATTAATTTGGACTATAAGGAGAGGCCCTGAAATTATTTGCTGGTTACAGATGTGAAAAGGTAAAGGAATATTTTATTCCCAAAGTGTATGGGATTTTGTAGTGCAGTCTGAAGTGCTTAATCTATGATGTAGTCAATAGAGATGGATTGATGAAATTTACGGGCAAAATTACCTTGCTAGCTATATGTGTGTGATTCTTTTTTATTTCTGTGATAAGCTAGTGGTCTAGATTAGCAGGTAAGTTATTCACACAGAGAGAAGACTACCCTGAATCTGGAGTTTTCAAATTTCAACATTTTTCAAATTATCACTGTGGTTTTTGTTTGTTTGTGGTGGTGGTTTTTTGGTTCGTTGGTGGTTTGTTTGTTTGCTTGTTTGTTTGTTTGACAACACAAGCATTTCCCCTTCAGCAAAGGTATCTTACAAAAGCTTTTCCATGTGCTGAATTTCATGATTTTTTTTAACCAATAGATTAAAAATAGATTATTTTAACCAATGGAATAGGTATTGTCTTGGCTATTATATACAGAGCAGATTTGACTGATACTGATCTATTTTCTATAGGTTAGTAATCTATGGTTATAATGTGTTGTTTCTGTACAGCAGCTGTATTTATCTTATTTTATCTTAAATGACAGTTTCAAGTGCAGGCTATAAATAAATAGTTTTGTTATCATTCTTAGCCTTATGAACAGGCTTTTGTGTCAGTGATAACTTTGATACTGTTATTACATTCCTTCCCTTATTCTATGTGTATTCAACTGTAGAGGAAAATAGCACTTTCACATCCTAAATTCTGTATATCACTGTGATTGTTATTATGTATTAGAGTTTTAGCAAGCCTACATTGTCATACATAGTTTAATGTTGTCTACATAGAGTTTGAGATGATTTATTCAGATCTGTGGAACAGTTACTTTTTAGACATGTATTAACTTTGTGGTGGTTTTGGTTTTTTGGTATTGTATTTGGTTTTGTTTTTTGTTCTGTGGTTTGTTTTTTTTTTGTTGTTGTTGTTGTTTGGTTTGGTTTTCTGTTTGCTTGTGGGTTTTTGTTTGGTTGATTTTTCTTTGTTTTTTATTGGATAACTTAGAAGACCTACCCCTAAATAACTGCAGCTAATATCCATTGTGTATATTTGTATGCCATACTATTCTACAATATTAACTGGAATCCTGTGTTGCACACCTGTGGAACAGGATCATAAAACCGAGTATGTTCTGCACCGATATTGGTTCTTCATTGGTTGAAACTCTTTTTACTAAACTCAGAATGGTTGTGTATTTTCTTACTATGTTAATATAAAACCAGGGTTTTCAGTTTAACCAGCAACTTTCTGTTGTGGTGATTAACAATTCTCATATCACTTTTTGAAAGTATATAATATACGCTTAAGCCAAAAAAATGTTATTCTAAAATTTCAGGTTAGACCGTTAGCTACTTTACAAAAAGTGACAGCATGCCACTGTGCTCATGTGACAGTATGAGGAATATGTAGTATTGGAAAACTACAAAATCTCCTGTATGTAACTTAGCACTTGCTTAAAAGTATGAAACATCAAGTAAGGACAGAAAGTAAATTAGTTTCATACATTCATGATTATTCTTTAGTATGAAGTGAAATGCAATGTAAATGTAGACACAAAACCAAATGTTTAGCTGTGCTCTTAAATTTAGGATATGCATCATCTTTTGGAGTCTATAAAAAAATTAAATACAGTTATCTAATGAAGAGAAGGGAGGCTTTCAAGGGTGAAAACAGCTGTACCTATTTCAGGACAGCTGCTTTATCTATGTTTTTGGAATTTCTTCTATTACATTCCTGAGATGAACATAGCTTCCAAAAAATTCTCCTTCCGTTTTTTTTTTTTTTTTTTAAACAAAACCAAAAACAAAACAAAAAAACAAACAACAAAACAGTAAAAAATGGGTTTTAAAAAATCCTCCTCTGTGGTAATGGATCACCTTTTCCCAAGAAGTAATAGTAACATAGTGACATAGTAATATTAAGATTTCATGCTATTTTATTTTATTTTATTTTATTTTATTTTATTTTATTTTATTTTATTTTATTTTATTTTATTTTATTGTTCCTGTGTCTAAATTAGTTTGGCTTGCTTAACAATGCTAAAGGGGTTTTGATTTGTTTGTTTGTTTGTTTGTTTGGGGTTTTTTGGTTGATTGGTTGGGTTTCGATGTTGTTGGTTGGTTGCTTGGTTTGGCTGGTTTTGTTTTGTTTTTGGTTTTTTTTGTCAGGGAGGCTGTGAGTTGTCATAAAAATGAGTGTTTAAATATGTAATATAGATCAAGTAATGACTCAATATTTACTAATGAGAAATCACTTATGTCACCTTACAGTATGTACCACCATCTGGTTATCAACTATGAATAAAATCACTTTCTATAGGAGTTATGTTAAAGACAAGTATCTTTCATTTTATCAAGGAAGATATATTTTAAGTCTTACCAAAGATTAATATTAGCTAGCCAGATTAATTTAAGATGGGTTGCGTTTTCCTGTGATGCTTAAAGGAAGAATGTTTCTATATATACGATCATAGGAAAAAAATTAATTTTATCATTTGAATTCTGTTCATATTTTTACCCCAGACCATCATTGTAATTTAATTAAAAAATAAAAATATTATTTAAATAATCTCTGTAAAAATTAGTAAATGATGACAATTATTCATTACAGAATAACAAATTATTATTTGTTTCAATATTAATTAAATTGCCAAATAAACGGATCACATTAGCAATTGTTTAATGCAGAATAAGGTCAATGTGCTTTTCTTGATCCTGAAAAAAGCATGTCAAGAATTACATGTTAAAAAAGAATTCAATAGCTTCTGTGACTTGTAATTGCAGGGATAAATGATTTACTTGAAGCTGGAAAATATATGCATTATTCATCAGCATTCTATCTCTCCATCTGTGTTGAGATGTAGTTGAGAGATACCCTCATCAGGAGACTGGAATTAACATTCATATGCTTACATTGATTTCTCTGTATTCCTTTTCATTTTTTAAGACTGTGATACTGGATAAGGCATAGATTTTTTTATTTTTAGATAGCAAGAGCCAGAGACTTTCTAATGTGGATGTAATATTCAACAAGAATTTAAGTACAATATTTATTTTCATAATTTATTTTTAGAAGAGGTCATGAGACAAGACTGGAGGACTTCTAATTTTTCTGTCATGTCTCCTCTTACCCAGTTTTCTCCTTGTATATTTTTATAAGTTTCTTTTTTTTCATTTTTAACTTTTGCAAAATAGGAGTTTCGCTGTCTGTCTCTTTGTGTCTTTAACATGTTTTCTTGCCAAGATACCCTGATAATGGTCATCACTTCTTCCCATACACTGTAGTTTGGAACAGCGCAGCAAAATCTGTTTTATTAGGAGGAAACTGGAAAGCAAATGGTGCCTCTTGGAATGAGGCAGAGAGTGACATATATATTTGTATAGTCTATCCACGAACTCCATTAACAATAAGGTTAGTGGCTTCATTCCAGAGTCATGGGAGATCTATGTGCCTTTTGGGCACTCCTCAGGGGTGCATACTGGCATGAGTACTGTTTAATATCTTCATCAATGACATAGACATTGAGAGAGTGCACCCTCAGCAAACTTGCAGATGACACCAAGCTGAGTGGTGCAGTTGACATACCTGAAGCATGGGATGCCATCCAGAGTGACCTGGACAAGCTCGAGAAGTGGGCCCATGTGAACTTCGGGATGTTCCACAAGGCAAAGTACAAGGTCCTGCACCTGGGTCAGGGCAACCCCAGGTGTCAATACAGGCTGGGGTATGAAGGGATTGAGAGCAGCCCTGCAGAGAAGAACTTGGGGATACTGGTGGATGAAAGACTGGACATGAACTGACAATGTACATTTGCAGCCCAGAAGGCCAGTAGTAATGTTGCATCAAAAGGAGTGTGGCCAGCAGTTCGAGGGAGGTGATTCTGCCCTTCTACTCCACTCTGGTGAGACTCCACCTGGAGTACTGTGTCCAGCTCTGGAGTCCTCAGTAAAGACATGGACCTGTGAAGAGGGTCCAGAGGAGGGCACCAAGATGATCAGAGGGCTAGAACACCCCTCCTGTGAGGATGGGCTGAGAGAGCTGGGGTTGTTCACCCTGGAGAAGGCTCCGGGGAGACATTATTGCAGCCTTCCAGTACTTAAAAGGAGTCTATGAGAAGGAGAAGGTTGGGGACAGACTTTTTAGAAGGGTGTGTTACAACAGGAGGCTGGGAAAATACTGGCACAGGTTGCCCAGAGAGGCAGTAGATGCCCCATTCATGGAGACATTCAAAGCCAGGTTGGACAGGGCTCTGAGCAACCTGATCTAGCTAAAGATGTCCCTGCTCATTGGAAGGGTTGGACTAGATGATCTTTGAAGATCCCTTCCAACCCAAACTATTCTATGATTCTGTGATTCTATGATAGGAGCATGAAGGAGCATTTTTTTTTCCTTTTTCTAGCAGTCAGTGATACCAGTTCTCAGACTGGCTTTTGCTGCCCCTAATGTCTGGCATCCTTGAGGTTTTTCATTTTGAATGAGATTTAGTCTATTGCAAGGAAGCCTGAGATCTGTGAGATTAACGCACATCCATTCTAAATATTACACTGGTGTAAACTGCAAATACATCTATTCCACTAAACTTAAAAGGAAAAGTTTGACATTATAAAACTGGAGAGTGCTATAAATAAGAGGTTACAGACTTAAAATACAGCTGACTTTTACTCTTAACTTTGTCTGTCACTTGAGGGATAGTCCTTAGGCTATATTGTCACTAAAGCAACCAGATGTCAGACTGCCTCAAAGAGAACAATTCCTAAAAGAGCAAAACTGGTCACTTCTATTCTCTTTAGAATTAAAGATCATCCAAATCCATCTGAATATATTTAACCTTTAGAGCTGTACCAAAATTACTTTGCACTTCATAATGTTTGTTAAAATTTATTTGTTGTAATAGATTAGACTTGGAGGTATGTAAAAAGGCCCATAAAATATTGTCCTTGTTTGTCAAACTCATCAAATGTACAGATCCTGTGATATTTTGACTTTTGTCAGTAGAATTTTCTGTTCCTCCTCTTTTTTTCATGTTAATATGACTAACATTGTGACATAATTTCTGGCTTGATTACAATTTACCATTTTCATATCACTAAAAGTAACTGCTACATTTTTGGTGAGAAGCTATGTGAAAAGTAATTTCTTTGTCACGGAATTTATAGTAACTTCATAGTACCTTGAGAAAAGAGCAACAAACACCACCAGTACTGCAAACGAACACACTCTGGACACATTAAACTTATGCGAATTACAATATTTCTGTCTTGTTTTGTTTTCTTTTGCTTTAATGATCAATATATTGTTATAAGCATGAGTCATAATAATTTTACAAACCAAAATAATATTTTTTTCATTTTAGTGGTAAAGAAAGTATTTTGTTTTGTGAGCCATGTCAGAAGTATGACATCTGTCCTTAATAAACCAGGAGACAGTAATTTCTATTGGGTGTGCTCAATAACTTCTAAATTACTTCAGTCTTAATGCCATGAACCCATTTGAGAACAGTGTAAACTGATTTTGGTATTAAGAATTTTTTCTCTTTTCTGGCAGTGAAGTTAGACAAGCAGCAGCTATGTTAAGTGAAAAAGGAGAATTAAGAATACTTTCCTCTCTATATGTGTGATCTCTTTGAACTTCAGAAAATTATTTCTGTGGTTGAGCAGTTCCCAAAGAAGATGATTGCTGCCATAAGCTTTAAATATCCTCTGTTGAATAGCTAGCTATTTTAAGCAGAATTGGACTGACAAAATATGTCAGTTTTGAAGAGCAGGCATCAAAGTTCTTTTACTGTGGAAAACTTAACGGTTAAACCTGTAAAAGTAATTTTAAGTAGAAGTCAAAGTATGCATCCCAAAACTGCATCCGTAAAGGTTTCTCATAGTAATAGGGAGGACGTTTTGTTGATTTCCAGATACCATATGCCAATAAAACAAATGCAAATTTGACATGACAAATCATTTAATGACTTCACCTGCAACTATTTTCTGAACTGCATGTGTGCACGTTTGCTTTCATAAGCTTTCTTTATGCAGTGCACACTTCTGCCAACCTTGGCAGGAATTCTGACTTCTCCTCAGCTTTTCTGTTTTCTATGCTAAAGATATGGACATAGCAGGTGGTGTACCCTGGGGGTCAGTACTGGGTCCAGTCTTGTTCAAGTTGTTCATCAATTACCTGGGTGAAGGGACAGTGTACCCTCAGCAAGTTTGCTGATGATACAGGACTGGGAGGAGTGGCTGATAAACCAGAAGGCTGTGGTGCCATTCAGTGAGAGCTGGACAAGTTAGACAGTTGAGCAGAGAAGAACGTAATGAAGTTCAACAAAGGCAAGTGTAGGATCCTGCATCCTGTGAGGAATAACCTCATGTACCAGTACAGGTTAGGGGTTGACCTGCTGGAAAGCAGCATTACAGAGAAGGACCTGGAAGTCCTGATGGACGACAACTTAACCGTATGCCAACAATGTACACTTGTGGCCAAGAAGGCCAGCAGTATCCTGAGGTACATTAGGAAGAATGTGACCAGCAGGTCGAGGGAGGTTATCCTCCCCCTCTGCCCTGGTGAGGCCACATCTGGAGCACTGTGTCCAGTTCTGGGCTCCCCAGTTCAAGAAAGACAAGAAACTACTGGAGAGAGTCCAGTGGGAGGCTACAAAGATATTTAAGGGACTGGAGCATCTTTCTTATCAGGAGAGGCTTAGAGAGCTGAGTCCGTTCATCCTGGAGAAGACTGAGAGGGGAACTTATTTATTCTTATATATATCATAATGATTGGTGTCAAGAAGAGAGGACCAGACTCTTTTCAGTGGTGCCCAGCAACAAGATAAGGGACAACGGGCACAGACTGAAGTACAGGAAGTTCTATCTGAATATGACAAGAAACTTCTTTACTTTGAGGGTGCCAGAGCACTGGAAAGGACTGTGTAGAGAGGTGATGGAATCTCCTGGAGACATTCAAAACCCTCCTGGATGTGATCCTGCGCAACCTCCTCTAGGGAAACATGCTTTAGCGGGGGGGTTGGACTGTATCATTTCCAGACATCCATCCTGTAAATATCACAGTTCTGAAGATAGCACTAGGTAACTTCAATCATTGAAGTACAACATTGTCATTAATGACACCTCAATTTGTGCATACAGCGAAGTTTCACAGCTATTTTTGAGATTTGAAAAAAGGTATATCTGTTAATACTCCTCTACCCTGACAATTCTTTGATGGCTTCTGCCAACTCTGAACTACACCTTCTTTTACATTTTGCAATCTGATCTTTTTTCTCCATCATGCAAGAATGCCTAGTAATCAAGTTCACAGCTACTGCGGTAGGTATAATTTTTCTGAGAAGACAGGATGGAAAGGGGGTTTACTATTACATTAGCAGGTCTAATGTGGAGTGCTCTGTCAGATTCAAGAGATTTGAAAGGTTATGGAAAAATGTTGAAGCAGCTTGTTTATAGGACAAAAAGAGTAAATGCCAACTGTGTGCTTTTCTAAAACAATATTTATAATAAAACAAAATAGTATCATAAGAAGTAACAAAATCTCCCTGAATATTAATTCTGCCCTAGCACTATCTTCATACTCTTCCTATTTGTTCATGAAGTTTGTCTATCAGAAGTGGACCCTGAACTGTTACTTATTTCCACACTTATCAAGAAAATTGATTTATATTTCTTTCTTTCATATTTAAACAAAATTTAACTATAGTTTATGTATGATTAGTATCACTGTGAAGTATTCGTGATGCCTGCATCAACATTACATTCGAATTATTAATTAATTTCCTCCACCCTCACCTTTCCAATTACTTTCCGAATGCAAGTTCATTTGAAGTGTTTCTTATGTAGTAGAAGCTTGTAGCAATTAAGTCTGCAAACTTGCTGCTTTGTCTTTCATGTTAATATCTTATCCATTCCAAGATCAGATTCGTTTACTAAGCTAGTCAGTGAACTTCAGCAATGGCATTCCACTCCACTTACCTTAAAAGTATAATTTGGATCTAATTGGAATAAATACTCAGTTTCCCAATTTAGATATATTCATTTAGATATATTTAAAGTTTAAATCAGGGAAAAATAGTGTTGTAAACATGCCATTAATTTTATATACAATCCTGGAAGCATACCATGTAATACTACTTCCACATTTAAAAAATAATCTTAGCTTTGACTTTTTTGTAATTTGTCAACTTGAAATAAAGTTTTAAATTTTAACTTCAATCTCACTTTATGTGTGAGCTGTAAATTAATATTTGCTTGTTTTCTCTAAGAAAATAAGTGCAATTCTCTTCTCCTTATATAAAGTATATGCCAGTATGAGAGAAATGATTAGATGTTCTTGTCATATTCTGAGCTACAGCTGATACTTTAACATTTCTATTAAAAGTTTGTCTTCTGTGTGTGTGTTATCCGAGAATTTTTTTTTCCATCAGCTTCCTACCTGTTTTTGTCTAGCCTTAAGTTTGAAGTGGATGAGATCTGAGGGGCAATAACTT
The DNA here is from genome assembly GCF_963082525.1 of Nesoenas mayeri. Classification (NCBI taxonomy): domain Eukaryota; kingdom Metazoa; phylum Chordata; class Aves; order Columbiformes; family Columbidae; genus Nesoenas; species Nesoenas mayeri. Next base: position 41,890,238 of record NC_137540.1, read on the forward strand.
GAGAAAAAACATGACAAAGAAAGAAAAAGTTGAGAGAGAAGTTGCAAGTCAACGAACAGATACAAAGAAATAGTTTGGTATTATAAATGAATGAAAGAAATTTGCAAAGGTCAATGGACTGGAACAAGTCAAATGCAAAACCAAAATTAAACAAAAAGAAAGAGAAAGGCAGAAAGCTTTGTGCTTCCACAAACCACATAAACAGCAGTTTACAGTCTGGAGCAGAGAAATAAAATTCAGCTGACATTGCTCAAATTATGACTTCTGTCACTGCAGAAATGGAACAGGATGAGAAGGCTGTCAAGGAGTGAAATACAGAACCAACCCCATGTGAGTAGCACCTGCAATTTTTCCAGCAGGTTAAGAACAATCAAGAAGACTTAAAATAAGGAAGTGGAATGTGTTGAATGTCTTGTGTTGAGTCTCTGCATACCTCTGCAAGTCTAAACTAGGCAAATCTAATTTATTTGAATTAAGCATGATTTTGCTTTTCCTCCTTCCCTGAATAACAACTTCGCTTTTTTTTTTTTTTTTTTTTTGGTCAGAATTAGATTCGGTCCTTTGCACAAAAATGCTCCTCACCTTTTCACTGGACATTTCTTGGAAGTGTTTCCCTAAGAATAGATAATTTTGTACCAAGGTGTTAATTGCCTCTTTTCTGAACATGTCTAAGACCTTCAAAGGTGCATGTGAGTGAGAAGGCAGCTTGGCAGCCATCTTCAGTTTATAAACATGGACCTTACAGGGTGTACAAGAGTGACAGTGTGAAGTTTGGATTAAGGGAAACATGTGACTGATGGGAGAAGGTCAATGAAGCTGAATGTGAGATAGACTGTGTCCCTACTGTGCATTATGTTCTAGTCCATTCCGAGGTTTTACGCAAAATACATAGATTGTTCACTCCAGAGAAAATTCCTCATCACACTAATATGTTTCTAGTTGTGGCATTAGGATTCTGGTGTCAGCCAGGAGGCAGAGAAACAAGGTTAATGAGGACTTAATCTGGTACTTTAGTGGTTTATCCCTCCTAATTTAACCTCGGACTATATTTGTGGTTACTAAGTACATTTATTTTCTAAAAGCAGACTTTATCAGCTGGAAAAAGAAAGTTTATAGAGTCTACTATGCATGTTGGGTTTACAGAGAAACCGCTTTAATATTACCAGGATGAATACTATACACATTTCTAAAAAAGGTTCTTTAAAATTAGAGTTCTTGTAAATATGTTACTAACTTGTCATTGTTGAAGAGTTCTTCAGGAAGTGATGGTGAATGCCATTTCAGAATAAACTTCAATGATTGCTGTCTTAGTCATTAAGAAAGAGAAAAAATATCTATGAATGTTTAGTCATGGCAACTTGCATGCAGTATAACATTATAAGTAGATGCCTGTCATAAATAAGTAATAGATGACATCATAATTCAAAGAACAATATTAAAAGGAGCCAATTAGTACTTAAATGTCTACCTTATCATCTTAATATATAGTTCCTTGCTATATGACATTTAAAGTTTCTGGAACTTAACTCTCAAGTATAATACATTATGACCATTCTCATTAAAACCAGTTTTTCTTACAGCACTTACGATGTTGGACTCCTACGGATAACATAATGAGGGTAGAATGCATTTTGATTGAGTTACCACTAGGGAGAAATTTAATTTAATTAAACTGGTCTTCATTAAAGTATTACATTGAAGTAAAGTAATTATAAAGGCATGTACAGTATTAGAGAAAGCCTGCTGTTTAAAAGACAGAGAAGGCTCATTTTAGAATGATCATAATTTAAAAAAAAAAAAAAAAAAAAAAAAAAGCCAAAGCTTTGTTCCAGTAATTATCTCAAGAGCTCTTAAGCATTCATACCTTGTAAAATCTGGTGATACATATATGCTATTTAAAGCAAATGCTATTCCATCTATTCATAATTTCTGCCAATCTGCCTTTGAAAACAAACTTCTGTAGCCCCATTCTGTTTTGTACAAACATCTACTAAAACTTCAACATAAAAATGTGGGTGTTGAATATATTTACATTTTGAAAAATAGATAAAACCACAAGGAAATCTCAGATTTTTGAAGGTGAATTGTTTTAGTCTTTGAAAATATACTGCAACACTAGTACTCATAGGACACATTTTCTCTTAGGCTTTCATTTTCCATAAGTACAATACCCCCATGCAGTTGTCATCCAACTAATTCATGCTCAATGTACAAAGACAGCACATCTGTTTCAAGAAGTCCATGAGGAGGTTAGGGCACTTTTCATTTAAAGTACATTCTTGCTCTTGTACTATAATGTTTTGTTTTGTTTTGTTTTGTTTTGTTTTGTTTTTCTCGTCCCTCATTTACCACTGTTGCTTTTTGTTTCAGGGTGAATTTTCCCATTTAGTTGATTTTACTTTGTTTTGACATTGTGCCTGTCAGTTCTCTTGGACAACCGATTGGGCTGGATTTTGGATGGAATATCCTCTCTGAGACTTAACAATGACTTTCACAAACAGTTGGTTTGACTCCTCATCATTAAGAAGGCAAGCTGAAGGTTGTGGGGCATAGTTCTGGTTGTTGGTGCAAACAGATTTGCCCAACAGCCCAGGAATCATAAGTCTCATTTGCTTCAGCCAAGGGTCAAGTTACACTAGGCACCAATCCCATCTTTGAATGGTTACTGTTGCAGAAAAAAAAAGGTGAATATGGTGAAAAAAGGGGTGAATATGAATGAAACAAATTGTTAGCTTGGGAAGAATTAGCTCTGGCTGTGCTATCCTGCCTTACAATGCCTATTCTTTTGACCTGTTGTCACTGATAGCTTTGATTTGCCTTTTCTGTGTATGAATATAATACAGCCTTTAAATTCGTCATCACCTGATTTTGTTTTTCTATTTAATTCAAAACTCTGCCATTTGCTTCCATATGTGGAAAAGGAATACAAGTCTATGCGTTTCTGAAGCGGAGCCTCTTCTTGTCCATTTCCCTGAAGTCTTTGTCTCATTCTGCCAACTAGATGTCCAACAGAATCAGCATTCAATAATTTAAAAAAAAAAAAAAAATCATTAAATCCCCTTTGACAGTGTTTCATATTAATTTATTGCATCAGCTCTCAAATACAGCGTATTATAAGTTTATTCCAACTTATTGTGTATAGATCTAAAGATTTTTTTTCTCATTTTTATCTGTTGCAACATCTTCTTTTTGCACAGCTTACATATCATCAGAAGTTCACAAAATTAAAGGCAGAATTCATACTACTGATCCCTTTGCTAACTGCATCATGTCAATCCAATTTCTGTCACATATTTGACCTTCCTGCTTAGTCTAATAGGATGGAGCTAGAGATTTTATTACAGTCTCATCAAGTAACAATCATTCAAAATAACACATTTTTGTCCTTTTGCCGGATTCATTACCTTGAAATTCATTCCTTGTATTTTATATTCTACATAACTCTCCATTTGCCTAAAGGATTTACTGCATTCTCTAAAAAAGGTACCTTTAGATATTTCCTGATTATGGATTTAGAGTCTGATTCTTCATTGTCTTACAGTCTCTGTAGTAATATTACATATTGTGTATAATTTTGTGAAGACAGGCTGGGTATACAGTGTTACCAAATCAGATTATGACCATAAGGTATGAGCAACAAGAACGTGCCTGTATGTAATTGTAAATTCTGACAACAGGGAGGCTGTTGCTGAGCTGATACCAGGGCTCCTCATAGTGACGACAACTTCATCTTTGAAATATCGTATGTGTGATTACATCTTTGTTAGTAAACTAAACAATTCCAAGAGGCATTGGAACTTTTATCACATATACAAATTGTTATGATGGCCTCTGGAGTGTTTTCGTATTACGGCTTTGGGCTTGCACCCTCACACTTCCTTCAGGTGCTGCACCGCCCCCTGGTCCTACCCTGAGGGCTCATATTCTTCAATGGTACTTAGCTTTTGTTATGTAAATTCCTTTCAGAAGTATGTGCTTGCAGTACATAATATGTTGAAGTGACACACAAATAAAAACAAGGTGTTTTTTGTTTTTCTGTTTTTTTGTGGTTTTTGGTGGGGTGTTTTTTTTTTTTGTGAATATGATATATGACAAAGTAATTTGAATTAAACATGATCTAGTTTATCAATTTATTTTATCATATCAATGGCTGATGGCTTTACTATCTTCCAGATATAAGATGTTGCATACTGTGAACTTTTCTACTGAAAGTGGAAAATGAATTTCTGAACCCAGAGTTCTACAGTAAGCTTTCACACAGCCTGAAAAACCTCATGTGACACTGCTGCCCATGCCAAATTCACAGTGGGAACTTGGTTAGAGTCTGAAAGTCCTGCGTTCAAACTATATACCCTATTTGCTTCTCTGTAATAAGAATTCTTTCTTTTTGGTTTGTTATTTGGACCAGAGAAAAAATACCATTATTGCATGAATGCAATATACACAAACATTTGTTCTCTCTGTCAAATCATGACTACAAATTCTATCTGAACTTTAAAAACCTTTATCTTCATTATGCTTTCTCTTTTCTTTTCTTTTTTCTTTTCTTTTTCTTCTCTTCTCTTCTCTTCTCTTCTCTTCTCTTCTTCTCTTCTCAAGACTTTCTGGCAGTTTCTCTTCTAGTGTATCTTTCCAAATATCTCTGCTGGTCGGTATATAAAGTGTAATTATGTAGCTACAGATAGCGCATAATTTAGATGTCAGGATTAAAATCATTGACCGTGAAAACTAATAGAAGCCTTCCAGGGAAGTTGTTTTAAGATCCTGCTATGATCACATAGTTACTGTATAAAATTCATTACTGAATAAAATGTTAGTTCACACAACGTTTTAATACAAACCAAAATAATGCGGGTGGTAATGTAAAATCCTCAGAATAAAAGTGCGTATACAAGCATTTCTAGACTGAGATAACTGGTGGTCCTTGCCTAAGTAAATTCTTCCTCCTTTAGAGATTTCAGATGTCATGTTCCCATCTTCGGTTGTATGCATACCTGAGAATTCTTGCTCCATTTACACTAAAAATTCCATATTTTCTCTTTTTCCTCAGGTCCTTAAAGCATGTTATCTGTGTTCAAACTAAACGCTACTGGGAAAGTGCTGAAACATGACCTGTAAAGCATATAGCGATATCATTTTGCTAACAGATAAAGAATTGCTGCCATCAGAGGACTGCTCATTCTTTGAATGGCTTCATTTAATGAACATTTTCAGATGAGTACATCATGGTTCTGGTAGAAGAAGCACTATATGACTTGTTGGAGCTCTTGTGATTTGTTTGTTTGGTTTGTTTGGTTTTTTTTGTGTTTGTCTGTTGTTTTTTTCTTTTTTATTCTGTTGAAATCAAATAGGATTCTGCCTACAGATGTGCACATTTACTGAAAGTTTAGGTCCAATTTACTGTGAGCTTCTAAAATGACCAAATTCTAGTAGAAAGCACAGCTAGATATATGTCAACTGAAACTTGATAGAAATATAATAATGATGCAAACTATTTCTGTACTTGAGATTCACAAATACAGAAGATTTAAAAAAAAAACAAAAAACAAAAACCAAAAAACAAAACGCTATATATATGAACTTGTCCATAAGACAACAGGTGTTTGATATCCTACAAATTTTTACCTTGAAAGAAGGCTTATTTGTGTTTTCATGTTCAGGTTTTATGTAAAGAACTTTGAGACAATTACCATCCCTTGAAATACAATGGTAAAACAGTAGTAAAATCATTACTTCAATTAGACACAGCTCAAATTACATGCCAGGAAAAAAATATGGCAACACATGCAGAGTACAACGCTATCATTAGTACTTCTTTATGGATCTTAGTTGTTACTTATACTGCAGGCTGCCTGTTCCCCCGGCAAAGCAGAGCCAGGTCCCTTCTTCCTTCCCCTTAACAGAAGAGTAGAGGTCTCTCTGTGCCATACTGTTGCCCCTCATGCTAGCAAATACAGGAATTACTTAATTCTTATTTCTAAGACTTCTGAAAATGTCTTACAAGGAACCAAGGTACCAAAGTACAAAATAAGAACTGAAACAATATATGCTAAAAAAGATACTTCTGTAGTGCTTGGATCCAACATATTAACCCATATTAACAGGAGAAGTGATTAAGTCTCAAATGAAGTCTACTGGGGAGTGTTTTAAACTATTGCTTTACCTGGTTTCAAGGTACTGACCCTTTGACATTTGCAATAGACTCTTATGTCTGGCAACTCCTGTTATTGTCTTGGTTTGATGTGTTTTTATTGTTGTTGTCTTGGTTTGGTGTGTTTTGGTTGTTGTCGTTTTGGTGGGTTTTTTAGTGACATCACGTTTTTTCTTCGTTGTTTCAAGTGACTGCTTGTTTTCCCTTCCATGTTGATGCAATCTGCCTTACATGTTTCTCAGCTTGTTGCTTCAATTAACTTCTCAATGGACCCCCTGGCAACTCGCATTGTTTCCCACTGCTGTTTCCTGTCTCCCCCGCTGCTTTTTATCACTTTGCTTGTATTTTGGTGATCACTAACCGGCTGCTTAGACTATTGTTTGGAGCACTAGTGATTCCCTGCTGATTTTATCACTTATTCCCTACAGATCTTCTCTTAAACTTGTATTTTGTTCTCTACCCAGTTTTGATATTAGATTTCTGGCTGTGAGACTCTATAAACAAAATCCAAGATACCTTTTCCAGAAACTTTCAATCTGTTTAGAAGATATTTGTTTTTCTTTCAATTTCACACACTGAAAGTGGTTCTGTGAGACTGAAAAAAAAAAATCCAATTAAAGAAATAAGACTGCTAATTTTTTTTTTCCTATGACTGTATTTTTTTTCTGTGGTTGTTTTGTTGTTGTTGTTGTTTTGTGAGGTTTTTTTTTATTGCCAGTAACTTTTAAATTAAGTAAACTAGTAAATACCACTCTGTCACTTCTCGATTTCCCATTCAAGACACAAAGTATCTGTCCCTGTTTAAAAACTTCACTTAATCCCTTGCCACATTAATATACTTTTTTTTTTTTTAATAGTATCTAGGATTTTCAAAACTTTACAGTCTTTTGGGAAAGTCAGAATAACATTATGCACAAGTCAGAAACCTGAACTGAATTGTATATATCCAAAATATTTATTTTTTTTTTAAATATTATATTAATTACTTCTTTCTAATCAGACCCAGTTACTCATCATCATTATGTACTCATTTTGGAAGCAGCTTCTTAGCTCCAACAATGAATTGTTTAAACTAAAAAAATAGTGTCAGGAAAAGTCTGTTAATTGAGCCATTTGAGGTCTTTTTTTCTTCATGTTTTGAATAAGAGTCAGCTTTCAGACAATATCTGTGTTTTTTGATAAGCCTTATTAATTGATTCAGTTCCAAAACATTTACAGTCTAATATATACCCTCTACTCTTGATATAGATTTAGTTTCTAATTAGAGTGGTTTTAGAGCCAGTTGAACTCTTGGTTATGTTCCTCTTTAAAGTTTGGCATGACCAAAATAATATATTTATAAAGAAATTTATACCATGGAGGGGGAAATGAAGAGATGTTTCATAATTTCATCACAGATTACTCTCTCCTTATGCAGTCAGGCACTCAGGAGGAAAAAAAAAAAAAAAAAAAGTCTGTTGGGAACATAATTTAAATACATAAAGACCACAGAAACACATATACTGAATTACAATGAAGCACTTGTCCTGCATCTTTCAATGGAAATTTTGTATTTACACAGAGACATACAGCATCACACAGTCTTCTTTAACATTCATTCTAAGTAACAAAAGCAAATTAGGGACCATTTTTCTTCAGTATGTGATAGCACATACTAAACAAAAGTCTGCACTGTTTATTACCAAAATATATAGAATCTTCACTGAACAAGTGTAATCTCTTAGGGAATAGTTTGAGAACTATGAACCTCAAGATTAAATCTCAAGATATTTTAAATACTTTATCTGACTATATAATATACTTGTAATGTGTTAAAAGTGTGTAATGCTACCATATTTTTATTGCCAAGGCATTAGAGACTTGCTAAGGTGAAGTGTTTTGTCAACTGTAAGAGTCTAGATTGTCAGATCAGATTTAAATAAACAGCAGGTGATGGCTATAGAGTTTTATCCTGTGGATTAACTTTGTGTCAGTGCCAATACTGAGATTCTTTACACTGTTGAGTGCTACCATAAGCTTCTGTCAGAGCAGAAATAAGTAATTTGCTGTACTTTATTGTAAATATCAAGAGTGAGAATGAAATCTCTAAACAGTCAGGAGTAAGAACAAATAGTCATTTGTCCGCTGTCCATGATCCACATGCCTCTGCAATGACTGCAGTTTGGGTCTGAAAATCCTCAGTGAATATAAGTGGAAGGGATACAGAAATATAGTAGAGGATTCCTTAGACATTTCAGTCTCATATCTGTTGAGGATGCTCAGAAAATGTTATCTAGCCAGTTTGCAGAATTCTGTAGTATAGGTCCAATTTGGTAGGCTGCCTGAAATTTCAACTGGATTTTATCAATTGAGTGATGGTGAGTATTTACAAAAATGCTTCTGGATTTTTGAATTATGACATGAAGTGGGTGACAGTATTTTCTTAATGAAAAGAAAGAAAAGACCAACACTGTCACTAGGGAATTACAAACCTATAGAATGAAGAAAATTCAGATGGCAATAAACAGTTGAATTCTGGTTTTGGTTCTGTCAATGGCACAATATATGAAGATGGGAAGCAATTTTTAATGAATATCAAAGGGATTCCATAAGTTTTAGCAAGAACGAATCTTAGTCACTCTCTACCTCAGTTTCCCAGTCTGAAAAATTAAAATATGTACTCCCCTGTAAACCATGTATGTATGGTTGTTTAAATGGACTTAAACCATTTATGAGTACCTGTCAAAAGGAAACTATAGCATACACAGTTCTTTTGTATGAAGTTAGTATTTGTTTGACAGAAAAAGTTGCCATCAACATCAATATTATGAATGGTAAGGGATATTGAATGCTTTTTATTCAATCCAGAAGGTTATTCATAGATTCAGATGGGCTTTTACATTTCTTCTGTAGAAGGAAAAATATTTTAACACCATCAAGAAGATAAAATTGCAATGTTTTGTTGATTTATTTGTAGGTGTCTCAGAAATATTAATCATATATGAAATCCAATATGATGTTAATCTTGTGGCTGTTTATTTTAAGGTCATCTAATCCAATTATTATGTACATATTAAACTCCAGCATGTCAACCACACCATGCAGCTTGGTGTCATCAGCAGACTTGCTGTAGGTGCACTCAATGCCGTTGTTCATGTCACCAATAAAGACGTTAACCAGTTCTGGTCCCAATACTGACCCCTTAGGAACGCCACTTGTCACTGGTCTCCTCTTGGACATCGAGCTGTTGGCTGCAACTCTTTCAGTGCGACCATCCAGGCAATTCCTTATCCTCTGACTGGCCCATCTGTCAAATCCCTGTCTCTCCCATTTAGACACAAGGGTACTATGCGGGACAATGCCAAATGTTTTACACAAGTCCAGGTGGATAGTGTCAGTTGCTTTTCCCTTATCCACCAACGCTGTAACTCCATCAGAGAAGGCCACCATATTTTTCAGGCATGATTTGTCCTTAGGGAGGCCATGTTGGCTATCACCGATAAACGTGGTGGGATGACTCACACAGCTGGAGGGCTGCAATGGTTGTCTATGGGCTCTTGAGAAGGGACAGGCAAGGAAGGAGAGGCAGTCTGGTAGCCTTGTATGTTAGAGAGTGTTTTGATTGTCTAGAGCTTAATGATGGTGATGATAGGGTTGGGTGTTTATGGGTAAGAATCAAGGACAAGGCCAATAAAGCAGATATCATGGTGGGAGTATGTTACCGACCACCCAAACAGGCTGAAGAAGCGGGCAAAATACTCTGTAAGCAGCTGGGAAAAGTCTCACAATCACTAGCCCTTGTTCTTCTGGGGGACTTCAACTTACCATATGTCTCCTGGAAATACAATACAGCAGAAAACAAACAGTCTTGAAGGTTTCTGGAGTGTGTGGAACACAGCTTCCTGACACAGCTGGTCAGTGAGCCAACTAGGGAAGGTGTCCTACTGGACCTGTTGCAAACAGAGAAGGACTTGTGGGTAGTGTGATGTCTGGAAGCAACCGTGGGCATAGTGACAATGAAATGAGAGAGTTGTTGATGCTTAGAGAAGGAAGGCGGTCAGCAGAACTGCTACTTTGGGCTTCTGAAGGGCAGACTTTGGCCTATTTAGGTGACTGATTGACAGAGTTCATTAGGAGGCAGTCCTGAAGGGCAAAGGAGTCCAGGAAGGCTGGATATTCTTCAAGAAGAAACTCCTACAGGCAGAGTAACAGGCTGTCCCTGTGTGGAAAAAAGACAAGCAAGTGGGAAGAAGACTGGCCTGACTGAACAGAGAGCTTTGGCTGGAACTCAGGAATAAAAGGAGAATTTATGTTCTTTGGAAGAAGGGACAGGCAACTCTGGGGGACTACAAGGATGCCATGAAGTTATACAAGGAGAATATTAGAAAAACCAAAGCTCAACTAGAGCTGAATCTGGCTACTACCATAAAAGACAATAAAAATGTTTCTATAAATACAATAGCAGCAAAAGGAGGGCTAAGGAGAATCTCCATCCTCTAGTGGGTGCAGGGGAAAAAAATAGTGACAAAGGATGAGAAAAAGCCTGAGGTATTTAATGCCTTCTTTGCTTCAGTCTTTAACAGTAAGACCAGTTGTTCTCTGGGTACCCAGCCCCCTGAGCCGGAAGACAGGGAACAGAATGAAGTCCCCATAATCCAAGGGGATATGGTTAGTGACTTGCTACACCACTTAGACATACATAAGTCCATGGGGCTGGATGTGATCCTCTGAAGGGTGCTGAGGGAGCTGGTGGAAGTGCTTATAAAGCTGCTTTTCATCATTTATAAGCAGTCCTGGCTAACCGGGGAGGTCCTAGTTGACTGGAGGTTAGTGAATGTGACACCTACCAAAAAGAAGGGCCTGTCAGCCTGACCCCAGTGCCAGGGAGGGTTATGGAGCAGATGATCTTGAGTGCCATCATGTGATACATATAGGACAACCAGATGATTAGGTCAGTCATCATGGGTTTATGAAAGGCAGGTCCTGCTTGACCAACCTGATCTCCTTCTGTGACAAGGTGACTGACTTAAGTGAATGAGAAAAAAGCTGTGGATGTTGTTCTCCTGGAATTTAATGAAGCCTTTGACACCTTTTCCCACCACATTCTCCTGGAGAAACTGTCTGCTAGAGGTTTGGATGGGCGTATTCTTTGCTGGGTGTCAAGGTTTAAGGCAAGGTGGCAATAAACTGTGGCAGATGCTCTCTGTTACTCTCTTACCTCCCGCCACCCCCTCCCTTTAAATCGGAAAGATGATAGGGAAGATAAGAGAGAAGGAAGAGAGACTTAGACTTCAAGTTGGAAGCTTTTAAAAGGTTTTACTAATGCTTCTAATAAATAGAAAATATACACAAAATATACAAAACCAATCTCAACTGCTCGATGTGGAGTTGGCGTCACTCCAGCAGCAGAGCTGGGTGTGCGGAGCTGGCGGCTCCAGCAGCTGCAGCTCAGGCCCCCGAAGTTATGGGCGGAACTTCACAGCAAACCGGAAACTGATGCAGGGATGCAGGGCCCGAGGCCTGTAGGTCACAGGCAGACAGACAGGATTCTCTCTAGATGCCGGCCATGGTTGAAGAAGAGCTTGACCCTCGTGATCACCCTCTTATATAGGGGGTATGATAATTATGGGATGAAATACTTAATCGGTCAATTTAAGTCACCTGTTCCATCCACCCCTCCTCAAACATGCCCCTCTCATGATGGAACGTGGGAAAATTTATCAGTCTTTCTTGGCTACTATAGTAATAAATCTGAACATGAGTTTCTTCAGCATTCCGTTGGTCTCTTATCAGCACCGAGCACAGCATCCTAGGAAAAATACGCAGGCTAAAACTCAGAAAAGTACAGCCACCTAGAAGAACTTAACTGAAAGAAAAAGCACTAAAAGAGAGCTGATCTTGTTTTTAACAAAACCAGGACATTGGGTAAAAAACTGGCTGGATGGCCAGGACAAAACAGTTGTGAATGGAGTCAAATCCAGTTAAAATTCATTTGGCAGCCCATCTCAAGTGGTGTTCCCCAGGGCTCAGAACTTGGGCCAGTTCTCTTTAATATCCCTATCAACAATCTGGATGAGGAAATTAAGTGCACCCTTGGCACGTTTGGAGAGAGCACCAAGCTGGACAGCAGTGTTGATCTGCTGGAGGGTAGGAAGACTCAACAGAGGTGGCTGGATGGATGAGCCCAGGCCAATTGTGTGAGGTTTAACAAGGCCAAGTGCCAGATCCTGCACTTGGGCTGGAGGGAGAATGACTGGAAAGCTGCCTGGCAAAAAAGGACCTGGGAGTGTTGATCAACAGCCGGCTGAACATGAGCCAGCAGTGTGCCCAGGTGGCTAAAAGGCCGACAGCATCCTGGCTTGTATCAGGAATAGTGTGGCCAGTAGGACTGGAGAAGAGATTGTCCCCCTGTACTTGGCTCTGGGGAGGCCGCACCTTGAATCCTGTGTTCAGTTTTGGGCCTCTTGCTACAAGAAAGACATTGAGATACTAGAGACAGTTCAGTGAAGGGCAATGAAGCTGGTGAGGGGTTTGGAGCACAAAAGGAGCAGCTGAGGGAGCTGAGGACGTTTAGCCTGGAGAAAAGGAGGCTGAGGGGAGACCTTATTGCTCTCTACAACTGCTTGAAAGGAGGTTGTAGCAAGATGGGTATCTGTTTCTTTTCTGAAGTAACATGTGACAGGACAAAAAGAAATGGCCTCAAGATGCACCAAGGGAGGTTTAGATTGGATATTAGGAAAAACTTCTTCACCAAAAGAGTTTTAAGGCATTGGAAGAGGCTGTCCAGAGAAGTGGTTGAATCACCATTCCTGGAGGTATTTGAAAGATATGTAGAAGTCACACTTTCCAACCAAAACAATTCAATGATTCTGTTAAGAAAAACTGAGTTGCCACATCAATCAGGAGTCGCTTATTTCTATGTGCAGTTATGAAACCTAATGCTCCAGTAGAATTTCTGAGTCTAAACTATCAATGTTGTTATTTCCTGATTAAACTTAGAAAATGAAGAATAGAGAAATTACTCAGAGCTAGGAGAAATATTAGTTAACTTGTCTACATGTGTTGCTATAATATCACCAGCATTACTAACTCAGGTCTGGATACAGCCACACTAGTAAAACCTTGAGGGTAGGGAGGTACTTCTCTTACATTCTAAGAATAGATTAATGCAAGTAGTTTGCACCCAACACTAAGAGATTTTATATGCAGTTGTGCTCAGCTAAACAGATTTACTGTCAGCTTAGGTTTCTGTTAGTGCGTTTCTGTGGAGATACTCATACATCAGTAATGGTCCCTGATCTAAACCAAGTGAATGTCACAGTATTTAAGATAGTATTTTTATTAATTACTTGTTATACATCATTCTGCTTTAAATTTTTTTCAGAGAAGTAGACTCTACAGTAGGGTAGAGTATGCATATCCACAACACTGAGGAGACTCTGAATTCAAACAAAAGTACTCAGAGCTTAGTTTGATGATTTTTTTTCTTACCTACTTCCTATTTCTACCAGTGAAATAGACCCCTCCTTGTAACTGAAATTAATTCTCCATCATATCTAGGTGTTTCCTATTGTATTTGTTCTCCTTGTTCTTCTCTGGACTTTTCCATATTTTCATTGGATGTTAAAAGAGAGTAAGTGGGGTATACTTCAAAGAAGCAGAAGCCTCAGCTAATGGGGGCTCAGCAAGTGCTACACTTGGGCTGCTTGTTTAGATAGAGGAGGGTTTGAGATCGTACTGTTTGTTTTTCTTGTAGATATGAAAACAGGTATTAAAAGAGTAGCTTTAGTGTGAATGTCAGCCTGGGCTTTGGCATTCTTTCTGAGAGTGCTAGCACAGCTACAGAGATAATTGTTTGGGTTTTACTTTCACAATAAATAATGACAAATTTTGAAAGAATCCACTAAAATATGTGGAATTCATACAGGTTTGCACCATTACTGAAGGTGAACTTAGAATACTTATTGTATTAGTTAAACAAGTAAGCCTGGACTTTCAATAAGGAAGAATGTGGAAAGGGAGAATTATTGATTTTCTTAATGTAACTTAAGTGTGTCAAAAGATACATTATTGGACTTTCTTATCAATTACACTAATGCTATTGGTGGAGTTTACATTGTATTTCTACTGTAATAAACATGCTTAAATTTCTGTGGTTTTTTTCTTTAAAATTAGCCATATAAATGTATACTTTATAATAGTAATATTTGCATGAAAATATGCTGGTTGCATGGAACAAATTTCTGTCATCATAAATATTAAAAAAAGGCTTCACAGAATTCTGATACAGAGCATCAAATAGTACAGAAATTGAACCTTAGATTGTACATCACATTTTTATGGCATGGATTGTAATTATTTGGGAGCAGGAAAAATTTTAATAGATACCTATTTCAGCATGGATCCAGTAAATCTAAAGATTTGTTGCACTAAATGCATATTTTAAAAATCTGTATATTTTAAATGAGACTAAATAAATATTCATAAAGCAGTGTTTAATAAGGAATTCAGAACTACAAATGTCTATTCCCTTTCTTATACTGAAGTATAGGAAAGAGTTAAAAACAGCAGTGATCACACAGGTTAACTTCACTGTTTAGGCATTATAGTGTAACTTGAAATCAAAATGTTTATGTATTTGAGGATAGTGAAATGGATACTATGAATTAATTTGGAAATGGCTATAATTGAAGAAATAAATTTGTACTTAAATCAGGGAAGTCCTAATTTGGAAGAAATAGAGGCCATATTCATTCTTTAAATGTTGCTATTATTGTATAAATGTTGCAGAACTGCTGCAAGGACTGATAAGTTACAGACATATTTTTATCATGGTTTTTCTGTCTTATAAAATATAGTTTTGTCAAATCATAGCCACTCACTTCAGAACTGCAGATTTTCCTCTTTAGTTGCAAAATAAAAACTAATATTGTTACTCTAGTTTTCCAGCATAAGAATCTTGCTGGTTTTCCAGCATAAGCACAGCTTATGCTGCTGTAAGAGAAACAGAAGATGGAGGCAGGTGTCATTTCTCCCTAGGAAAAATGGATGCAAACCCTCCAGTACCAAGTAAAATCAGATGTTTTTTTTAATATATATTTTTTTTTTCCTCTCTTATAGAATGAACGGAAATAGAAACCTGCAGAACAAAGGCATGATACTTAAGTTGCTATTTTATTGCAGCAAGAGCAGATGTTTGAATAACCTAAGATAAGATCAATCTTGGTCACTTAGGAATTCTTTTGTCCATGGAAGAGAACATGGAGGGAAGTTTCTGCTTTTCTCCTCCTTGACTTTCTACTTCTGTCTGTATATTTGCCTTCATACTCTTGAGATAAAACTCAGCTCTCAACCAAGTTGGAAATTTTTCTAGCTCAACAGTTATGATTTTCCCTATTTTTATGAAAAAGCGTTTTCTTGAGCAACATCTCCTTTCTCAGAGAGTCTCATTATTGTGGGAAAGGACTCCTCAATGAAGATGCTACAAATGCCTCATCAGGACCGAGGTTAGTTGAAGATCCATACAGCCTACAACAGACAAGTTCTTTGTACTTAAAAAGCAACAGCCATTTGAAAGCATCTGTTTTTTTGAAGATAGGTGTACCTCTGGCTCAGATAATGTAGCCGGCAAAGAGCATGTAAGAAAATAAGTGTCAAATTATGTACTTTCAGAGTTTCACTCAGATAGTGCTTTTATGGATACTATAGAAATATCTTTGAGTTTTATCTGGACAAAGTTGAGATAATGTATTTCATCTACACAAATTTTCTTGATAAAAATTCTGCAGAACTGCATAATTCCTTTAGGTATATGTTTGCGCAATTATTTTCTATGTGAACAGTAATACAATACTCAGCTAAAGGATGTTAATAGAATGTCTTTTCCTTCTCAGTTCTGTATCTATAATGACATAATCACAGAAAAGCTCAATATTTTGTTTTACAGACACAGGTAAAACATAAGCTTTAGATATTTTTGTTGTTTTTTGTTTTTGTTTTGTTTTTAGTTCAAGTCACTTTGTCCAAAGATTCTTCTCGTTCCTACAGCTTTTAGGTGGTCATAAATAATCCTATGATTTTGAACGTTTAATAACAAATGGCATATAACTGATATTCTATTAAACTTCAGTTTTATTGGTGAAAATTGCTAAGGGCAGATATAACAGAAGATTGCAGCTGTTATTACAGACAGTATTCCAGTACAGGCAAGTCTTCCACTACTAGTAGCAACAGAAACATTTAAAAGAGACTGTTTCAAAGATGGACCAGCCTGCCATGCAGGCCTGGTGCACATTTTTACACCTTTGGTAGGTAAAAAAAATGTATTCATACCCTCCTTCTGTGAAAGCAGTTACGGAAGGTAAGAAAAGGATATAAGGGGAAGCAAGAACACAGATGTGCATATTTATACTCATATTTAATATGCTTTGAGAGTGTATTTTACAGGAGTGATTTCAGATTTGTCTTTTGCAATTGTCTGCTTTGTTTGTCCTTCAAGGTTTGGTGTTCCGTTATTAAAAGCTTTTTTTCTGAACCTTAGCTAGTACATAACTATGCTTATGTAACTAAAGAAGGTGTTCACGCATGTAGGAACTTTAAATTTCATTTAAAATCCTTGTAGTTTATGGCTGAGACAACTGGTGCATTGATGCCTCTGTTTCACCCGTACATATTTGAGAGCTGAGTAGTGTATTGTGGTAGCAGAACAGGTGGCACAAAAATGGCCCAGATTCACCAAGACATCACCAAGTATGTGTTCATCAAAACTGTTTTTCCAGCTCTTTGACTTTTTTATGTTTTGGTATGTGATGTGTGAAATGCTTTGCCTTTATCTGGCATAAATCATCACACTTTCATTGGAATCATCATGGCTTTTAAATACTGAAGGTGTGGTTCAGTTTTTACTGTGATTCTTTCATGATCAGTATAGTGAGTTGTAGAGGAACCAATGCATGACTGACAGTCTGGTTTAAGAGCAAAACAAAGACAACCTGTACATTTGACCAAGGAATGTTTTTCTACAGGTGGTTCTAAACTGGCTAATGTGAAATATTAAATGTGAAGCTTAAAGACATTTTAAACCTCAGACTGAGAAGTATATATGCAGCAATATATTAAGAGCAACATTTGTATTTTGTTTTAGCCAATAACTATTTTGTAAGTCTTTGTCTCTTTTACCAAGTTCTAACAAATGTGTTAAAATGGATAATCTGGTTTTCCAGACATCTCATGAGATCCTGTGGCTGGATGATTTCAAGTCCTATGATCAAGTCATAGTAAGGATAAATGCCAAGTTACTTGTAAGTAGAGAGGGAGAGAGGAAGTTCTGCATCAGAGAATGAGAGGGAACAGTGTTGAGGTCCCTGCTAACTTGTGAAGGGACAGCTCACTTTATTTCCAGTAATTTGGTCATGGGAAAGTCTTAGTGAACACAGTGGACATGAATTACACTTTTTATCTTTCTGTGTGGAAAAGCTGAGCCACTGGGCCCACAACTCAGCAGAGAGACCAATCTCTTAATTGATGGAAAACGGAAAGATTAAAAAAATCGTATTTGCTATATACTGTAGAACCACTCCTGTCCTACTGTAATGTGAAAATGGCATACTTGAGAATAGTGAACTTGAAATGTGGCCCTTCTAACAGAAGTAAAACGAATACCTCTTTTTGAGAGTTGTGACAAATGCTAGGAATGTGAGATGTAGTAAAAGGAAAAGACTCGGGGAGATGATCAAAATGTGGTTGTAACTGGAATCTGTCACCTGGTCATTATTATTGTATAGTTAACACCATGTTAATCCTTTTACAGTTTTATGAACAATGTCTCATGCTAGTTACTAGTTGAATATGTTCTCTAAAGCTCCTGGCAGCTTATTGCTTTGATAAACAAAATCACAAGCAATCTTTATTTAAACAATCCAGTAGTAATAAATTTTATTAGTATTTATCATTAGAAAATATTATGTTTATCATTAGATAACCTTAAAATAATTTCAAATTGCATAGATACCTCACAACAACCTACTGATGTTATTACAAATCCATTTGGCTTGTAGGTCTTTCCTGTGGTTCTAAATACAGTTCCGGTGTATATTTTATTAGGATCTTTGGAGAAGAACTAATGAGCGAGAATGAGACCTTACTGCAATACCTGTTGTTTGGAATGATAGATTATGAACCTTTAAGAACACCAAAAAAAAAAAAAAAAAAAAAGAAGACAAAACATCTGCTGTATCCCAGAGTCCAAATACCAGTTAAAATATTGCAAGCACTCTGAGTTTGCTGGGAATAGGTATCATATTTGGTGGAGTTTTATTTTTACCATGCATAAGGGCAGATGGAAAACTTATTAAGCCATTACTCGTTACAGAAAAAACAGCTGCCTTGGGAGAGGAGAAAGAGCTGTCTAGTCCAGGGACTGGCCATTTGCTTACACAGATCTCTGCATTCTTTGAGAAAGGCAGTTGGTGTTTTCTGCCTCCAAGTCCAGCTCCAGTGGCAGGATTGGATTGTCTTTCCCAGCAGGTCATTCAGTCCAATTTTCTAGCCAGGCTCTGCCCCTTTCCAGTTGGCAGACATGCCTGAAGCAGCAGCCTGGCAGTAGGGACACACTGAGTGTGGCCGGGAAGGAAGTGGGAAGCTGAAATTGTGGAGGTTGCTGAGTACTGGGAGGGAGTAGACTAAGTGTGATGGAACAAAAGGAGGTGCTGGATGGGGAAAGAGGAGTCCCTTCAAAACTTCCCACAACTCCCATCACAGTTACCGTTTCCAGTGTGATCAGTTTGATCTCCCTTAAGCCCTGTTGTTCTGGAGTCCTCTCTCCACTTCCTCAGTTCTTTTTCTTTCCTTTCTACATCACTTAGCCACCTCATTTGTTCTCAGGTCCTCAGCATCCCTTCTGAGGCTGCTGTCAACCCAGGTTTCTCAAAATCTGTATACGCCACTCCTTTCAGCTGTTTTTCTGTTCCTTCCTTTACTCCTACTAGGTATTCTTACTTATTCTAATATATTGATTTTTGACTGCATTGAGCATGACTGCAGAGATCAACTTTGAGGCAATCCTGGATCTGACTGTCTTCTAAGTGCAGCCTAAAAAAGAAAGATAGCATCTTAAAGCACTGATCTAATTTTCCCTTGTGACCTCCCAGACTCATACTTCTATGCTGTTGTTTTGTTGTTGATTTTAAAATGGAAGCTTCTATCCATGGGATCACATGGTCAATCATCTGATTAGTCTGAAAATTAACCTTAAACAACAACAACGACATTTTCTTGGCTGGATCAACCTTCTGATCAGTCTCTCAGACACAGTCCTGTAAGTGCCTACCCTGGGAGCAGCTAGAAATGCAGAATGAAGGAAAGAAGAGTGTTTTAAACTCTAATGCCATATTCACGATTTTAAGAAAATGAATTTGATTCCAGTTTAGGCCCAACAGTTTATTTTAACGTTCATGTTACACTGTGAGAAATTATGCATAGTAAAATGAAAAACCTGTACCTCCCACAGGGCTTCTAACAGAAGTATTTGGTAAATAAATTAAGTCTTCCCATCATCTCTAAAAGAACACACACAGGAGCATAACATTTTCAACATACAGGAGTGTAGCTGTTCTTATTAAATTCTCTTTCATCAAGGAAGCTTGTAAAGAGAGCAGTTGTAACACTAAAAATGATAATTTTCCTGACTTGCTGGAGAAAATTGTAAAGTGGTTGAAAGTAATCTATTTTTGCTGCCTGTTACGAAATACAACCAGGTTTAGAAAAATCTGCTTTGTAGACTACCTTGAGTCTGAGAGAATGCTAAAACTAATTTTACAGAAATACTTTATGTGATTCCAGAAGAACATTTGTGTTGCAGTTTAAACTATGAAGGATCAACACAAAAGCCTGTGAGACTAATGTGTTAATGATGTACCTGGCAGCATACTCTTAGGTATGTCATATCTTGAAAATAAAACTACATGTCAACATGAAAGACTGTTCTAAAAATAATGATCTAAGTAATACATAATTGGTGTCATAGTGCTACCGACAATTGAAATTATGCAGGAAAACACATTTCTGACAAACTTGGCTACATTTTTTTTCATAGAACATGCTGTTTCTTTTGTATTTAGTAAAAAGAATAATACTATATAGATAGATGTGATTACAGATCTCAAATTAATTTAAGCAATTTTATTGTCTATGTAATTGTATTGTTTATACAGGTGATGAGAACTAGGCTGAAAACTAAGGCAAGAAACAACTGAACATGTTTTGCTGAGGAAATATATTTTGTGTTGCTGAAATTCACATTGAGATTCTTAGACTACCTCTTTTTTTTAAAGTAGTTTAAATGTCTTTAGAATTAAAATGATGCAGTTTATAGGTTGAAAGTACATTTGTACTTTTAGTCTCTCACCTGCAATGAAGATTTGAGTTGGAAAATGCTTTTTCTAGTTTAAAATTCTGCCCATGAATTCACTTTTTGCTTTTATTTCTGATCTTATACCTAACCTTTGAAGCTATACAACCCACTCCTGATATCTATGCTCTTATTCTCTGAATCCACTTTTTTTTTTTTTTTCTGAAATTACATCTAAGTCTTTGAAGAAGAATAATGGTTTCCTCTATTTGTGAAGAGCACAGATTCTCCCTGTGCTTGAAATGCTTTTTACAAAATGCATGTCAAGCTGTTTCTTCAAACCTTTCCTATGCCATCACCTTTTCTACTTTTATAACTTCAGTTGCCGCTTGTCTTGCACACTTTGTCTTCAAACGTGTTGCTGAGACAGTCATATCCAGTGTTAGTTGGATGTTACTAACAGTAAAAATGCATTTACTTTTGTATTTTTGTATATAATACAGTGGGATGTTAGTATAATTTTGTTGTAGTGGAGAGATGCAGAAACCTCTACCATTTACCTGAACCGTCGAGCAAGGGCAGGCTTCTTACTTTGCACAAGAACCACGGCAACTGCATTATCTCCCCAATATTCATCCTGTGATGGGTGATGGAAGATTTTATGAAACTGGAAAGGGGTGAGGTAAAACTCTAAAAACAAAACTAAAATGTTCAAGAAAGATGTCAAAGCATCATTGGAATAGTGTGATGCATTTTAAAGCTTGAAAAAAAAAATGGTTAAAAAAAAAAAGGAAATGTATACACATTGATAGAATGTAAGAAACTGATACTTTTGTTTAGATGATCCATGTCCAGAAATACTCTGAGCAAAATTAGAATCTGTCTTGATTGTATATAAGCTATTTTAGTATCTCTGATAATGAAATTTCAAATACATTGAATACATCAGGATGAATCCTATCATACTCATATCCATTCCACTCCATACAGACATTATCAGATGCTTTATCAGATCCATTAGTTTTGAATTGAAATATGAATCAGCGGATTTTATCAGTATGTCAAACTTTATTATCAAGACTGATAATTATATCTTGCCAATATCCATCATGTCACCTATTAATACTCATATGAAGTCATCTCTCAAATTCCATTCTCTCTTGAATGCTTTTTCTTTTTTTTTTCCCCAGTGTGAGTAGTTCAATAAATTATCTTACTGTATTTTGTGAAAAAGTACAGTTCATATTTTTTGTCTTTGCCTACAAAACTGTTTCTGTACAGTAGCAATATACTTAAAAGTCTGTATGGTTCATCTGTGACACTGTAAAACTACATGCAAATCCTACAGAGCTTATTATCAGACACACCTGAATATTTCAAGTTTATGTAACATTTATTTCTTGGCTGAGGAAGAAGGGAGATGTAGGTACTTTCATTGAATAGAATTTTAGATGACTGATGTGCACTGGGGGCTTTATCTTTTCGCTTTGGTTTTGTGGTTTGGATTTTCTTAAACATACTGCTTCCTTTCCAGTAATTTCATCCTCCCCCTATGTAGTAAATTTTTAACAAAGTACAAAACTAATGTTATAAGTTATGAGAACAACAAAATTGAATTGCATCCAACACTTATGTGTTTAAGATTTCTATTCTATTCTATTCTATTCTATTCTATTCTATTCTATTCTATTCTATTCTACTCTACTCTACTCTACTCTATTCTAATCTAATTTTCAACCTCTTTTTGCAAGTCCTTGCTGGGCAGCATAATTATATATGGTTTCTGGGCCACTGACTCAACATACAGTTGGCAATTGTCAAGACCCAAAGAAACGTATTTTGATTTTCACTAATGGTTGTACAATCAATAAGGGTACATGCTGTGACAAAAATGTTACAGGAGAGCAGCAGTTGTCGTGGAGTTTGACACCTTCTCTTCACTAGGTCTATTGGTTTCTGCTTTTCTGAATGCTGTGTGCAAACCAGCATCGTAGTAAACATGTTAGTGGGAAATATAAGCCGTCTGCTGATTTTTCTTCACAATCAATTCAGACATAGTAGTAAGTCACAGAAGTATAAAATCAAAATGTAAAAAATTACCTCATTAGCTTTGTAGAAATATTTCTCAGTGAATAATGTTTAGTTTGTTTTCACAAATGCTCTCAGAGAGTGAGATTAATTTTTCAAATACACATCTGTAAAACTATTTTTCCATTTTTATGGTTGGCATTTTGATTTACTCATATTTTCTTTTTGTAAATGCCTCATGTTGATTATAGACATTTTTAGGTTTTGGGTTTGTCAAAGAAAGTTTTGGTTGGAGGATGAATTAATTGTCCATCACTTAAACATAATAGTTCTCACCAAATTTTTTTCAATGATGTTTTAAACACTGAATGTTGGTGCAAATACACCACAAAAATGGAAAAGAATGTACATGAACATGTGACATGCACTTTTATAAAAATAATTTTCTGGGTTTAAATCATAATTTCACAAGCATGAGAATGAGTTTTGTAACTCCTTGACAAGTTAGAGGGCAGACATAGAATTTATTTTTGTGATCTTCACCTTACACTTTTAGAGAAGAACTACTATGAAATTTTTGGCAGTAATATGTAAAGCTAAAGTTAAAAAAAAAAATAAATGATGACAGAGATAATATTTTTACATTATATCTCCACCCATTCATCCATCCACTTTTTATTATTTTTACCCTTCATTCTGTATCTCACAGGGAGAACTACATAACTTCTTGTAAGGTACCACTTCACCAATTAAAATTTTGCCTTTTGTTTATAGAGTTCATAATACTGCTGCTGGAAGTAGGAGGTTTCTTGCTGTTTTAAACCTATTTGGTTTACCCTGATGTGTAAAATTCCAGAGTTCTACTCCCTCCCAACAATGTGTAGACTTCTTTTTTTAATTGTTTCATGGATATTGCAGTCCTGAAAAATACAGCTTTTCTGAAGGTTACCTACCACATTTTTTAAATCAACTTTTTTGTTCTGCAGTCCACAAAACATTTTTTCAAGAGAATTGCAGGACATCAATTACAAATGAACATTGAATTCCTGATTCAGCAATTCTTCAGAGGCTTAAACCAATAGTTGTATACATGAGTCATTTTGTGGATCTGGTCTTACTGTTGCTGAGAAATTTCACAATAATTCTTACAGTTAAAAACTGAAATCTTTTTACTTTATTTCTTTGGTTGATACTTGTAGTTTTCTGCTCTTTAACACCAACATTGTCCTAATGGGTCCATATATACTAACACAGTAAACAAGCTAAACTAGTTTTCCTGTAGGAAATTTCACTAGAGCAGTGGTTGTTGCCCTGTCAAACCCTCATGTTTGTCTGTGAATTTTCTGTACATGAATAGGCCTGATGATGCTATGTTGTATTTGTTATGAGCTCCAAAGATTGAGTAAAAGAAATCAATTTAACAAGACATTTCAAATGTTTAGTCTGTATTTATTCTTCCTTAACACTCTTTCTTTAGAGATTTTGTTAACATAGTTTTGAGTTTTCTGTGAAAAACTGAAATACACATGCAGGAAGATGGTGGCTATCTAATGTTTTCCTAATGACTAGTTAGAGATGCCAATAGTTAGATTTCAATTTGCACTCAGTTTTGTGGTTACAGACAAGGGAAGCTATCTTTTGTACATTCATCCATCATATGGCCATCAAACCCAAACTTTCTTCTTGTGTTATTTCCACAAATAATATTTGCTTCATAAATAGCTAAGATTCAAAGTACATCATCAGGGAAGAGACAACAGAAGTCTCATTTTCATCATGTATACCCTTCACTTTTCACCATGTTGAAAGGATAAATGTCCATCTATTCCTTCAAAATGACCAAAACCAAAAGGAAATTATTACAGGCATGTGTGGATGGCTAGAGAGTTTGATTAAACTGGGGAATAGATCTATTATTGCCCCCAACAGCTTCCTTCTCATTTATTTAAAAATGAGATTAACAGACACAGAAGGCATTTTAAAAGTGCATTAGAGATGGAGACTGTATGCAAATGTGTTAGTTGTTGCTCAGACCAGCTTGCTGAAATAGCAGTTAGTATTTTTCTTCTGATATATCTGGTATCTGAATGTTTTATGACAGCTGAAGTTGTATATTAGCAACATAGCCATATATGAATTACAGATACCCACAGTGGTTTTGCTCAAAGAAGGAATCACACAATAGGAAATAGGTTGGATTTTCTTTTTTCAACTAGTAGTCTGTGAGGCAGCTGTAGTGCTATGAAGCTAAGAGGGAAAAGCAAAACTGTCACTTAGAAGGGAAGCTTCTTTCAAACATGACAGTGCTTCTGGGAGTGATAATTGAAATTCTGGCCTTAAATCAGTAAAGCACTTAGAGTAGCTTCATTCAAAACCTATGTTTACAGTGAAGTATTCATTGATTTGGGGCTTCAGCAGGTGGCACTATTCATTTAGGATAGTTTAGTAGGATATCTCACAATTTTGAACCTTTTTTTCATTCAGTGAAAACACATATTTAAGTTCACAGGTTCTCAGTGGTGAAGCTGACAGAGCACAATTGACTGGGACTGTGACACAAGACAAACTGGTAAATGTCTGCTTGGTATTTGAACTTGGAAACTGACTGAATTCCATACTAAAAAAGGTGCTGAATCCTATACTCTCATTGAAAGAGCCTTCTCTGTTAGTGGTAACAAAAAAAAAAAAAGGAGAGAAATTGTTCTTAATAATGTACAGAATAAGTGTATGTTAATAGAGGAATTATTACAGTCACCATGGAGTTTTTCATTTGAAAAATCATAGACCCCAAATAGTTGGATTTTTCTGCTGGAATTACTGTTGTAGATATTACATTTATTTCCAAAGCCTACGTGTTTGTAATAGTCACACATTTTTTTAAGTGTACATACTATATGTATGTCTCTATATATCGTTTTATATACATAATACGTATACTGTAATTTCGAAGACTCATTGTTTGTCTACAACCTGCCCTTACTAGTTAAAAATAAATTGTAAAAATTGACATAGACATAACAAAGAAGTGTGAAACAATGATGAAAAAAATTAGCATTTGCTTCATTAAAAGGTTTTGTTTTTTCAAAATTTCTTATAAATACAAAAGACTCGTTTGGGTGTATGCTGTTGCACTTCCTGCTCTTGTGCATCATTTTATTACAATAATCTCTGCATATACTTAGTAACTTGTCTGAAGAAGCAGCTTAGAATGTATTCCTTCATTTGAACTAACACAACATAGATCAAAACAGAAGCATTTAGTATATTGACCTAATATTGAAAATTTTTGAGAGTGCTTTGCAAGTCAGTAATTTCAATCTCTTTGTAAAGTATATGGCACTGTATTGATTCAGGGCCCCTCACTTGCATCTAGTCAGGCATCTGAGCCTGCTGACGATAACATTGACATCTGCAGTAGATAAAAAGCATTAGAGAATGTGTTGTTTCCTTCTGGCTTCTCACTTTTTCATCAGTAGCTTAGTTAATGTGCATGTCCGTACTGTCTTGGGACACAGAAGAATGTTTCACTTGCAAAGTAGTTTGTGAAAACATGCTGATTTATTCAGTTTGTTAGACTGAAGTGATACTAAATACGGAAGTTATTTTATTGAAGATAAACTATGGAAAAATACTCTACAATTGTATTTAAGGCTTGAAATGCAGCACTATACCATAAAATGTAAATTAACCAAATAATATTCTAAGGATTTTATGCATATCCAGTTTAGCTTTGCAGTTAATTGTATTAGGTGAAATATGCACATTTATTAGCGTCTAAAAAAAGCTTTTCATCATTTGTATTACTTCCTTAACCAAATTAGATTAATGTTATCATTCTCACATACATTTGTATTTGAATTGTATACAGCATGTAGCATTACAGTAGGGTGTTCAATGTCTCTTTGGCAACAGATTCCGCCTACTTGTAGACAGGTAAAATATTTCTATGAATGCCATATTTTGTATAGCAGCAATTAAATAATTTTAAAGAAATTATCTTTCTGGATTTGTGCCAGTGAATACTAGAGAAACAAAGTTTATGAATCTAGAATATTCTGATAAAGGATCTTAATAGAAGTTGAAGGAAAAAAAACTGAAAAATTATTACAGAACCTTTAAAAGGCATGCACTAGCAGTCTTGTTCTTCAGTTCCTTATCAGCTATCTTATGGTCAGGTTTCAGTTCTCTAGATCTTCTATGGTACTTGAGAAGAAGCCTTCCATTGTGTTTGAAAAATTTCTCAGAACAGTAATCTGACCTGTATTGATCTGTTCAAATCCTATTGTATCGCTCTTTTCCTGAATTTCAATTCCTGTAGTCAAATCAATAGTGAAATAAATTAATAATTTATAATATATTTCAGAGAATAGGATGTTACTATAGGTATTTTTCAGCACAGTTGGATTTTCAGCCCAAAATTTTCTTGTCATAAGTCACTGACAAACATCATTCATAAAATTTGTTCCATTCGCATATTTATATTCAGTATTTTGTATCAAATTAGTTTACAAGCTATTGTGAACTATGGCTCAGTGAACAGAGATGCTTCATACTGAAGTGTATACAAAATGAAATTGTGCTCTTCACAGAGTCAAGGAATCTTTAATAGCTGATTACCATAAATAGCACCTCATCTTCCACACTTACACCTCCAGAGAGAAGATGATTATTAACAGTGAGGTGCAGAGAGTGCCAGAACTACCTCTAGATGCCTAAGGAGGGAATAAGGTTTGAGGAGACCACATGAGTCTAACTGCCTCAGGTTTGAAGGAAACAAAAAGGAGTCTATGAAAGACTTAGCTACCGCACCTAATCTCTTGCAAGAAATGTTACCAGAAATGGGCAACATACTGGAAAATATAGTCTTTGAGAGTGTGAGTCAGGAATTCAGCAAGTTGGCCAAATACTGGAGCAAGAGATACCTGATCCTAAAATAAGTGTTATAAAGTATGATCTTCTTTCATCACTGTATGTAAACATTTGCTCTTACCCATTTTACATGTTGTAAATAAACACCTGCATTTGGATTTTGCTTTCATTTAGCTTGTGTTAAAAACAATGTAAGGATAAATGGGCATTTGTTTCCCAAAGATCAGAGATTAGGAGCAAAACTGCCTGGAAGTGGCATGGGAGCACATGTGAAACTAAGATCCTGAGGGAACACTTACACTTCATGGAATACTGAAACTCCTCTTAATACATGGGGAATTTCTGCATCTTATTGCCATTCTTTCTTTTCATGGCAGCATGGCTGTTCTGGGAGCTGTGATCACCCTGGGCTTTCTGCTGACAGATTGTCAGGAAAATTTCCATGACAGCAGTGCTCCATGGTAGGGAAAGGCATTGCAGGAAGATTCTTCCCAGTCTGAAATAGAAGGTGCCCTTCTGCTGGACTTCCAAGTCTCTTTTTCCAAAGCCCTGTTTTTTATAAACAATGCAGATTTTGTCTCTTTAATTAAATGCTTCTTTAATCAAAAGCACTGATATTTCATTCTACTGTTACTGCACGTATCAGTCATGTATTATAATATAACTAATCAGAGATATAATAGATCTTACAGTTATCTCTAGTTAGCCATCATGCCACTAAAAACAGCTGTTGTATTATAGTTCTTATTGCCCTCAGAATATAAAATGTGACTCTTTAATATCTCTTTGGACTACAAATAGAGTCATAAAAGTGAGAAGAAATATGAAATAGTTAAAATAATTTATGTAGGGTTGTTTAATCTGTTCTTCACTCATATTTAATAGAAGAGTGTATTTAAATAGCCTTCACTAATTTTCATACAAATAATAAAAAACCTCAACAAGATGTGTACCCAGACTTTTAGAATACAGTTTCCACTCTCTACTGTTTTCCATTTTTCTAACCATTCAGAAGAGCAATATTGCTTCAGTCATGTTAGATTCCTCCATTAGCTGTCCTCATCTTGGGTGGTGGAAAAAAGCAAAATATTTTCCTCTGAGATATCAGTGTCCTTGCCATTGTTTGATGTTCCTCTTCTAAATCATGTTCTTTGGAAGGACTTTTGGAGAAAATAGGTTTTCTATCCTCTGTAAGAAATCCACTAAACCTAATATACTGGGAAGATTTTATGAGATTTCTCTTGAATCTTGATGGTTCTTCAGTTTTGAAGTATGACACATGCAATTGGTTGTCTGTTCACTACCCTTCACCTGTATCTGGAACAGAGCTGAAGTCAGAATAATGGAGGAGTCAAAGTGGAAGAAATCTGGGAGGTGAGAATTTTGTCTCAACCACCCTCCACAGTCTTCTTTTGCCCCTCTGACCTTCACCACAACAACCCTCTCTTCCCTCTCCGTCTTCTCAGCCACTTCAATATATCTAATTTATCCAGTCTTCCTTTTAAAATACCTTGCTTCTTAAAATACTAATCTGATCTAAGAGCTTTCACCTGTAAAGTTATGTATCATGGATTTTCTACAGGATTCTAGACATGTGTCTTTATTGGGTTGAATTTGTGCTAATACTATTTCACAAGCAAGCTTGTCCTGCAGTCTTAGTAGTGAGTATTTGGAAGCAAAATTAGCCCCCAGTCCACTTCATAAGGAAGTGTAACTCATTTCTTGAGTCAGTTTCTGTCCTGGTTTTGTTAAAAGCAAGTTTCTCTTTTAATGATTTTGCCTGTCAGCTAGAGCCTTCATATTAGCTGCATTTTCCTGGAGAACCAGACACATGTTTTGGTAAACCTAGCAATGGAATGCAAACTTATTGATAAGCACAGCTGGACATCTCGTGAGAGGAGCAGTGAGAAACCAGTGACCAAGAAACTGACCAACTGTGTATAACATTCCATTCACATGAATACTTCATATAAAAGTGGGAGATCACGATAAATGCTCTTAAAATGCGTGACATGTCCAATCCTGTAGAGTTAATCCTCTATCTAGATAATGTAAAAATCATGGCCACTAAAAAAGTTGAAAATAGGAATATATAGGATTGTGCAATTTGCATGCTGTCAAAACCAAATCTTTTATGCAATAATTTGTGTTATATCAGAGCATTGCAGAATTACTATCATTTTAATATATATAGTATTTAAAGAAGCATCACAGTTTGAACGGGAGACAGAAAATACTTTGCTGCAAAACGTATGGGGTATATGTATATTTTTATACATATCTATCTATCTATATATATATATACATGCGTGTGTATATATATTTGTAAAATTTATTGCTAACTTATGTAAATAACATTCCCAGTAGCATACCAATTAAATTTTGTTCATGGCTGATCCACATATTGCTCACATCTAGTTTAGATGGGACATTAAAATGACATAATTTCCATATATTTTACTGCTGTAAATATCTCTCTATCTACCAAGTAGAAAGATAATGCTTAAGCCTTGGTAAATCAGTATTAAATACTCATATTAGACAACAGTATTTCCACAAGAACTAAATACAAAATATGTAAACAACAGTTGTCTTTATTAAATGCATAATATTTATTTCAAAATTGTGTCTTATTTTTTATTTTCATGTAGTCAATTGAGCTTACTCAAATTAATCAGGAAGGATGGATAACATTTTAAAAAGATTTTGTACCCCATATGTAACAGTAGTCTTCTGGTTTTGGACATTTTCTGTTTATGTTACCGAATTTATAAAACACTTGTAAATATATATGCAGCACTTCACCTCGTGCCCCTCAGTGTCCTTAGAGGGAAGGTTATGACATACATCACAGTGAACAACAATTAAGAGTGCATAAAACACATGCTTTTAAGGTCAGTGGTTTCATGTTATTCTGTTTAGAGTATAAAGCTGAAGCTGAAGAATAAACATGGAGTCCTGCCCTCTTCAGAAAAGCAAGACAGCTTTTCAGGTGATATTACGAGATGAATAGAAATGAATACTTCCAAGGAAGAGCAACAGCTAATGTTAATAAAAGTGACAGCAGTGAAATTGCCAAATGAAATTAAAATGAGGATGAAAAAGGATTGCAGGAACTTAAATGACAAACATGTTAAGGTTTTTATGCATAATAGAAAGCCAAAACTCTGAAGGTTTTATGCAAAAGTATTCATCAGTCTTTTCTTATTCACCCAAGACTTCAGAATTTCCTTAGGAATTAGCTCCATTGCTTCCATTGCTTGGAAATTCTCTGCAGCACTTTAAATCAGTAGCAGCTCTGTTCTTTTAAAGTATTATTCCTTTGAACCATGCATCAGATACTAGGATCCCCACCACACAACCCCACCACCACCTTTTACTGTTCTAGTAAGTGGGAAAAACGTAAAAGAAACAGAGACAGGGGATCAATTTAATGAGTCACATCTTTGGTAACAATATGTGTTTCCTCATTCATATAGTTTGGAGAGGATAGCGAAGTTTCTCACATGATTCTCGTCATAATACCAAAATAATTCAAGAAATTGTTGCCTTGTTTGCTGCTCAAATTCAATTCACGAGGGAAGTTCACTATTTTGAGAAGCCTTAAGTGATCTTAGTACCTCAGAAGAGAGTCCACTAGCTTCCTGACTGCCTAATCCAAATTATAAAAAGAAGACCTGAGAAAAGGAGAAAGTTCTAATCCTGTATGTAGTTTCTGATGTGTCCACAGCTCAGGATTCCTCAGCTCCAATGCATATAGCAGAAGAGATGTTTTTGACATCCCCTGTTATCAACAAGACTGTGTATACCATGTATGTTAATTGGTAACAGAATCTTACTCTAATCCAAACCCCAAATTTGCCAGTGGTGTATAAAAGGAGAAACTAAACAGTGCTTGTGATATGTTAAGCTTAGACTTTGTTTCTTAGTCCTACTGCTTATTCTGTCAGACAGACT
Organism: Nesoenas mayeri; assembly: GCF_963082525.1. Taxonomy (NCBI): domain Eukaryota; kingdom Metazoa; phylum Chordata; class Aves; order Columbiformes; family Columbidae; genus Nesoenas; species Nesoenas mayeri. The sequence continues at coordinate 41,921,569 of NC_137540.1, forward strand.
GAAATAAAAAATGCAAGAAGACATCAGCTTTTGAATTTACTTTAACCCAACCTTTTGCCTTTTCTCCTTGTGTACTTATTTTTGTCATGTCACAGCAATTTTGAATCTAAACTAAGCCTGAGATGCTGAAAATACTAGAAGAGTGTTTGTTCGCTTTGGAGATCTCAGTTAAGTGTAGAAGTTGAGGTCTGTACAGCAAGAAAAGCTTTTGTCTCTTCTAAAGGAGTAAATACCAACGCCGTGAAGTTGTGGACTTATTTTTTATTTGCTTACTTTTTCATGATACAATGTGATCAGGAGAAGATTTGTCGTGGTTGAGACGGACAAACAACATAGACCAAGTTCTTCCAGGATGAAAGTAGTAGATGCCATTTATTGCCACAAGTGCATTTTTATACAGTTTTACCAATTCATGTGTCTCTTCACTATTGGTTACAAGTTACAGCAGTAACATCTCATTGGCTATTTTTGCTATCGTCAATGTTACTCTTCTACCCCCTTCTCTCTCACAGGTACATCCTTAACATCTCTGGATACTCCTTTACTCCCATCTTTCTCACGGGTAGGCCTTCATATCTTCAAGGCTTATTTCTGTTCCCATGCCCTCTGTCAGGGAATCCACGGACCCACCGTAGTCCCCCACAAAGACTGAATTCCTAAATGCCTGTAACCTATTATTTTTCCATCTGTATTAATTTTAAACTGTACTGACTATAGCCATGCCTATATGAAAAAAAAAAAAAAAAAGCTGTTGGGTTTAATTATACTAATTAATTAATTAATTGCCTACACTAAAATATGTTTAAAAAAGTATTGTATGTATGTTTTAAACAGAACTGTATTCCCATAAGTATATTTTTCAGCAGTCTTCCTTTTTAAAGCTTCTGGTTTCCTGAGAGGAGAAACTTCTAGTAATTAACAGCTTTGGGAAAAAAAAAATGCAATCTGCTTTCATTTCTCATACCCAGGACACAAAGCCAGCAAACTGGACCCTTTTTGTAATGCTCTGTGTGAAACTGATGTTGCTCTGTGGCAAGACTTTATCATATCCTGAAATTAAAACAGAAAGACGATCATGTGGATTTAGATATCTGGAAACTTTAATCCATTTTGGAATTGGGCGATTAAAATAATACAAGTCACTCATTCTTTCTCTGATCATTACAATTTCAGGGTGAGCCACTACCTGGCCTCCCATCTTGCCCCAGCTTATTAATAGAGCTCCAGCCTCCTATATCTGCTTGTGTATAAAACAAAAAAATGTGACATAACTTGTAAACATTCCCCTCTAATGTAAAGCTTAAGTGGATATTAGCAAAGGGAATCTCCTTCACTGTTCACTGGCAGAAAACTGACAAATTATTCCCAGCTTTCTTCAGAGCCTTCCCTTTACTCCATCTGTAAATCTAGGTTGTTAAGGAACTGGTTTCTGTGGGAAAAGTACTAGCGATGAACACCTGCCAAAAGGACAATCCCAAATTAACTTGTTAGACTCTAATCTCAACCTAAAATTAATTTAGATCTTAGACACTTAATAAATCTCCCTTTCAAACCATCTGTTCATTGCTCCCAAACAACTAGGGGTATTGCCTGCACTGCAAAAACAGAGGTCCCAAACTGTTTAACCTAGCACAATTTTAGTGAAGAAGGTTTAGAATGAGCTATTTTCCTCAAAAAGTGGTAGAGGAATTTACTGAAAACTTTGACTCACTGTTGTCAGTCCTGAAAACAGTTGAAAATAAGGACAGAATAATTATTTGTATTTTCAAATATCCTGGTTCGGATTGCAGATAATTCTTGTTTTGTCTTTGTTCCCTCACAGCTCCACATCACTGAGGACTAGTTCATTTTTTGATACCACCATGATGGTTTCCAACTGCTAGGCAAACTTTCTCTTCTAATATTGGTTTAAAAAATGTTGTGTAATCTCCAGTGTTTTTCCAAACCTTTACCATCACCCATTTCAAAATCACACAGTGAAATGCCTTATGTTGCCATCCTCAGGCCAGTATTTCAGGAATCACATTCCTTAATCCTGCCTTTGACAAGAAAAGTCCACGAATTATTTCCTACATATGTATACATAAATATACAAATATATGCAAATATTTTGTCTTTACTCTTTGCCTTATTGAGAGCTACTAATGGTCTGACCTCTTTCTTTATCAATGGAGAGCAGAAGTTGCAGCCAGAACGTATCCTGTTGTAAATCTCATTTGAGTACTCGATTTTCCTCTGCAGAAAAGACCAATACATAACTTGGAACTGAGCATCCTTAGGGACCCCTGACATTTTCCCAGGAACCACATTACTATATGACCTAGTAGTGTTCAGAACACAGTCTCAGCATTCTTTTTGTAGCCAGGTGTATGCAGTTTCAATAGGAAGGTTTTTTGACAATAACATAGCATAGTTCATGAATTTGTATCCTGCCCCTGATATTCTATGAGAACCGTAAGTAAATGTGATTCATTCTGAATAACTGATGCCCTAAGTAACTGTTGCAGCTTGTGATTGCCATTTGTCTTTTCACAGCTTCTGATGCTCATATTTTTCATTTGTTGTTCAAGCTATATGTCATTTTGTGTAAGCATACCAGTTTTTATTTAGTTCTTCTGAGCCTAACACTTATCTGCATCCTGACAAAATTTTTTACTATACTGGAATAATATCACAGAATCACAGAAGGGTTGGGGTTGGAAGGGACCTCTGGAGATCATCTAGTCCAACCTATCTGCTAAAGCAGGTTCACCTAGAGGAGATTGCACAAGAACGAGTCCAGGCAGATCTTGAATGTCTCCAGGAGACTCCACAACCTCTCTGTGCAGCCTGTTCCAGTGCTCTGGCACCTTCAAAGCAAAGAAGTTTCTCCTCATATTCAGATGGAACTTTCTGTGTTTCAGTCTGTGTCTGTTGCCCCTTACCCTATGTCACGGTCTGTTCGGTGATGGACTCATGATGTTTCTTTTACCTTGATCTCAGAGCGCAAAATTAAGGCAACTATATTCTTTTTTAAGCTTGGCCAGCTCCGTGGCAGTGTAAGGTGTTTGCTTAGTTGTAATGTGAAGGTCAGTGTCCTCCTCATTTGCATAAAAGTATTCTGTTTTAACTAAGGGTCTCACATGTGGGAATTCATCATAACGTTTTCCCGAGTCCTCCAATTCTTTCTGAGGGTAGATTTGATTTATGTGTCGGATATTTTTCTCCTCTAACTCCTGCTCCCTCCGCCACCCCTGTGTTTTCCTTCAGAGTGGCTTTCAATGAGCGGTTTTCTTCTCTCTCCTTTTCTAATTGTTGGAAGCAGTTTTCTAGTTGTTGTTCTAAATTGGAGGTTGTTTTTCGTAAAACCTGAACCAGATTTTCAAGGGATTCTATTATTTTACTTTCGTTGCTGCATCGCATAAAGGAATCTTCAATCGCTGTTACTAGGCTGGCTCCTAGAACAGCGCAAACAACAGTTTTATCTTTATTTGATCTAAACTTAGACTGGGTCTGCAAAGAAATCACTTGGTCTACTGCATTTTGCAAATTAGTCCAATTGTCACGAGCCCAGTCTTCTCTGGGTACAGAGGGTCGGGCTCCATACTTTGCTAAAAGCATGTAGAACGAGTCCTGGTCTTTTGCTAACCAAAGATCTTGATTGTCAGCTTTTTCGGTCATTTTTACTACGAAGGGGTGGTACACACTCTAGGAAGGCACAACTTAGTTACGAAAACCACAGCAGCAACTGTGTCACCCTTCTCTTTCCCAAGTGGTTGAAGAGGCCTAGAAATCTGCTATGGGAGGACCAAACTTAACTACACAGACACACAAGATTGCCCCTTCACTCTCCCTAGCAGACAATACTCATCATCATGAGAACAACATGCCTTTTGCACTTTGAGATCTTTTGTGTTAGATTCTGGGAAACAGAACCCTCAACATGAGTTTGGGGTGCTTTACGCCAAGGCGTGTATGGTGTGCGGGAAATCTGAATCGCCTCCCTTGTGTTCTAAGCACTTATCACTGATAAATCAGTGCAAGGCTTAGGTGCAGCTGAGACAAAACGTCCTTCCCCTGGTGCAGACCACACACTACCTACACCCCTCTGTTTTCCCAGAATCCCATCCTCGTCACCAATTAAATGTCACGGTCTGCTCGGAAATGGACTCATGATGGTTCTTTTAACTTGATCTCAGAGTGCAAAATTAAGGTGACCAAAATGCCAAGGGGTTATGATTCAATCAAGCAGTGTTACTTTATTAATTTGCCTGTAAAGTGTCATGCGATAGAAAGAGACAGTAGAAAAGAGAAAGGGGAAAGAAATGGGGAAAAGTAAAGGAAAAGATGAGAAAAGAGGTTGCGTTTATCACCAGTCCAGTTCCAGAAGCGTTCTTCTGGTCTCCGGGTCCCGTGGAGTCCGGTTGGTCCTCCGTCATGGTTCGGAATCCTCTGGTGGGAAAATCTTCAACGGTGTCCATTCTGGAGTCACCTTTTATGCTTCTTCACCCCACCTTGCTCCCATTGTTTTAGGCCAGTCTCCACCTAGACTTCGCAACCCACGCTTGTACTGCGCAATCTCGAAAGGTCCACACTTTTTTTGGCCAACACTTACGTGTCCAACACTCAGGGGTCTTTCTCTGGTCCGTTGGGTGACCTCAGAACCCTTGGCGAGCTTCTGGGCATTCTCCTTTTTGTTGGTCATTGTTTGAGGGAACAGGTGAGGGACACGTGTAACTGAGGCTGCAAGTAAGAACACATTCTTCTGGATGGCGGCTTTTGTCCCTGGGTCGAAGAGACCCTCATAACGATAGCTTTCAGGAGGCGGGGGGCTGGTTTGGCTGGAGAAGCAGGCAAAGTCCACACAACAGCAGTTGTTAGCAGGAGCCACCCCGTATAGGAGAAACAGTTCAACAAAATGCTTCTCCTCAGACCTCTCTCCAAGTCGTTGTCCATCTGTTCTTTTGGTCTCAGCTTCAGTTCTCTAAGTTCTTGATGGTGATGTTCAGGCAAATACTGCTCCGTCTTCAGACCGACTCTCACACACTGTTGCTGGGCATCACTGAAAGGAGTCTGGTCCCATCCTCTTCACACCCACCCTTATGATATTTATAAGCATAAATAAGATCCCCTCTCAGCCTTCTCTTCTCCAGGATGAACAGACGCAGCTCTCTCAGTCTTTCCTTTTAAGAAAGATGCTCCAGACCCCTAATCATCTTTGTAGCCCGCTGCTGGACTTTCTCCAGTAATTTTTTTGCCTTTCACAGAATCACAGAATCACAGAATGTTAGGGATTGGAAGGGACCTCGAAAGATCATCTAGTCCAATCCCCCTGCCGGAGCAGGAACACCTAGACGAGGTTACACAGGAAGGCATCCAGGCAGGTCTTGAATGCCTCCAGAGTAGGAGACTCCACAATCTCCCTGGGCAGCCTGTTCCAGTGTTCTGTCACCCTCACTGAGAAGAAGTTTCTTCTCAAATTTAAGTGGAATCTTTTGTGTTCCAGTTTGTACCCATTACCCCTTGTCCTATCATTGGTTGTCACTGAGAAGAGCCTGGCTCGATCCTCATGACACTCACCCTTTATATATCTGTAAACATTAACGAGGTCACCCCTCAGTCTCCTATTCTTCAAGCTAAAGAGACTCAGCTCCCTCAACCTTTCCTCATAAGAGAGATGCTCCATTCCCTTAATCATCATTGTTGCTCTATGCTGGACTCTCTTCAGCAGTTCCCTGTCCTTATGGAACTGAGGGGCCCAGAACTGGACACAATATTCCGGATGCGGTCTCACCAGGGCAGAGTAGAGGGGCAGGAGAACCTCTCTCAACATACTAACCACCCCCCTTCTAATACACCCCAGGATGCCATTGGCCTTCCTGGCCACAAGGGCCCAGTGCTGGCTCATGTTCATTCAGCTGTCTACCAGGACCCCTAGGTCCCTTTCCCCTGCACTGCTCTCTAATAGGTCATTCCCCAAATTATACTGGAACATGGGGTTGTTCCTACCCAGATGTAAGACCCTACACTTGCCCTTGTTATATATCATTAAATTTTTGCCTGCCCAACTCTCCAGCCTGTCCAGGTCTCGCTGGGTGGCAGCACAGTCTTCTGGCATGTCAGCCACTCCTCTCAGCTTCATGTCATCAGCAAACTTGCTGATAGTACACTCTATTCCCTCGTCCAAATCATTGATGAATATATTGAATAATATAGGCCCCAGTACTGACCCTTGAGGCACTCCACTAGATACAGGCCTCCAACTAGACTCCGCCCCATCGACCACAACTCTCTGGCTTCTTTCCTTGAGCCAGTTAGCAGTCCACCTCACTACCCGATCATCCAGACCACACTCCCTCAATTTAGCTGTGAGGATGCTGTGGGAGACTGTGTCAAATGCTTTACTCAAGTCAAGGTAGACCACGTCCACTGCTCTGCCATGTTCCATCCATCTTGTTATGTCCTCATAAAAGTCAATGAGGCTGGTCAAGCACGACTTTCCTTTGGTGAAGCCATGTTGACTGACCCTAATGACCCTCTTATCCCTGATATGCCTTGAGATGGCATCAAGGATAAGTCATTCCATCAGTTTCCCAGGGATGGAAGTGAGGCTGACCAGTCTATAGTTACCCGGTCCTCCTTCTTGCCCTTTTTGAAGACTGGAGTGACATTTGCTTTCCTCCAGTCCTCAGGCACCTCTCCTGTTTCCCAAGAATTGGCAAAGATGATGAACGGTCCAGCAATGACCTTAGCCAGCTCCCTCAGCACCCGTGGGTGCATCCCGTCCGGACCCATGGATTTATGGATGTCCAGACTGCCTAACTACTCCCTAACCTAGTCCTCATCAACCGAGGCAAACTCCATTGTCCTGCCTTCCTCTGGGGCCTCAGCAGTACAGGGCTCCTCAGGACAGCTTCTGGCAGAGTAGACAGAGACAAAGAAGGCGTTCAGTAACTCTGCCTTCTCTGTATCTGCTGTCACCAGGGCACCCACCTCGTTCATCAGTGGGCCTACATTGCCTCTGGTATTAGTTTTATGTGCCATGTATTTGAAAAAGCTCTTCCTGTTGTCCTTGACCCCTCTCACCAGGTTTAATTCTAAGGAGGCCTTAGCTTTCCTAGTTGCCTCCCTACGCCCTCTGACAACAGCCTTATATTCTCCCCAAGTGAGAAACTGGAGAGCTCAGAACTGGACACAGTACTCCAGATGCAGCTTCACCAGGGCAAAAAGTGTGCAGGTGTTAATTCAAACCCAACAGTAATACCAAGCAACTGTATTGATGCTGAAATTCTACAGCTTCACTAAAGGAAATAGATTTATACTGATTTACACAGCTGAGATTTTGTTCTGTTTTTATTGCAATTAAGTAATGATTAGGAAGAACTTATCTAGGAAATAATTCATGAATGCCAGATTGGGAACAAAGCTGAAATGGAAATAGTTTCTTTCACTACTGTTTTTAAAATGCCTGCAGGTACTGTTCCAGTAATTTCAAAGCTTTGTTCTAATACTAGGGGTTTTTTTTATATTTTAAGAAAGGTGTAAGTTAATTGTAGCCAAAAAATTTACTGTTATTATTATAGCAAAAGCTGAAAAATGAAAAGCTATTATTAAAATATGTCACTCCCCTTTATAAAAGCAGTCTGTTACATAGTTGGTTTTGAAATCTCTTAAAGGCTGAGAGCACAAGTCAAAACATGTCACTACTTGCTTTTGGCCTGGCAGGTCATGATACCTGTTTCATATGAAGTGGGGTGGTTTCAAACTAAGTATTTTCAGCTCTGGCTTGCAGGAGCTCAGCTAAAGATCTAAATATCTTAATAGGAATTAACTGAACATCTTACATCTGCTTTTAGATATGGTTTTGGCAAGATAAATTACTGCTTTCAGGGCTCCTTACTATGAAAATAAGTAGTTTAATATTGACAGAAGGCTTATTTCAGTATCAGAAAAAAATGTTGGGAAACACTACATAAAGATTTTTTTTTTCTCTGCAAAGAAGAGGTGATTGTTATTTTAAACTAGATAAACACTTTACAGTTTATCATTAATGTGGTTGTTTTGTAAACCACTAAATAATTTCAGTTATGGTGCATTTGAAATGTATGTTTCAAGAGCAAAATGTGAAAACTACAAATAATAAAAATATTAAATGCAATCTTTAAGCAATTTCATTTAGTCTAACCTGTACTTCAGATTAAATTGCACTTTCTTGGGCTGATCTTGTACACAGAAGTTATTTTTCTCTTGTCAAAAGTGTATTAAAGTATGTATGTTAGCAATATTTACGACCTTTGTCAGGATGTCTTTTTGACATAGAAAATAACATTCTGGGATAAAGCCCAAAAATACTCCATGACTGGGACATATTAGTTTTGAGCACTGTCCATTTTGGAAAAGAGTCTTGTTTTTACAAAGGTTCCCTAGATGGAATGTGAATCAATTTCAAGTTAGCAGTGCTCTAAGACACTTAACTTGATTTTGCCCTTCATCAGCTTGTGAATTCTCCATTTAGAATACAGCAATAAATCACAAAATTACAACAATTTTTTAATAGTAAGCACTCATATTTATAATTGCGACAAAGAATTTCTAAGTAGTACACAGGTGAAATGTATTTAAATGGATTGTTTGCCAAATAATTTTGAATAGGAAAAACATTAGGGAATATCAAACATTTCATGGACAATTGATATACAAAGCAAAGAAACACATTTCAAATATTTGAATTTATCTCAGCTGAAATTTTGAGCCATGAAAAATTTCTGGTTGGCATCCTTGTAGATAAAGTATCTTTTAAATAAGGATTTTTAGTGTTCAGAAACATAAAAGAATATGCTTCTCTAGTATACAGAACTGTTATAACCCAGGCTTTGTCTTGAAGTAATACTTGCTAGGTTTTCTATGTCAGTGCTTGTACATCATTCGTTGTGTACATTAACCACATTCATATTTTATTTCTGTTTCACTGACACATTTTGACAGCTTGAAAATTTTTACCAGTATCTCTGAGTTTCATTAGGAAATGTCTGCAGGCTACAGACTGATAGTCATAAATAAGAGGAGCTGTATCATTCTGACCTTATCAGGCTGCTGTGGACAGATTTTCTTCTACCAGCACTACTCAATACTTCTAATCTGATGTCTTTTATGTTAAAATTCAGGCTATATAGTGGAAAAAGCAAAGCTGTCTTGAAATAAGAAATGTTAAGCTAAATAAAATTTTCCTTTTATTGTATAGCATGTTTTTAAGGGTTAGCAAGATAATAATTGAGATAACTTGAGCTGCCTTACAGCTACTATGAAACATTTTCAAGTTACTGGTAGCAACCAACCATAATATCTACAGTAGAAATGAGTCATTTTTGCAGAGTTGTAAGATGATGGCTCAATACAAGGAAATGCATAAAACACGACACCGGTCCTTGAATGGAAAGAAGACTGTATGGGAGTGGCTGTTATCGGAGGGGTACAGTTGCAAGAACATTTTCTCAAATTAGTGGTTTTGTTTTACTTGAATACTTGAAATAACCATGCAAGTTGGTTTTTTTTTTTAAGTTTATCTTTTAAAAACCTCACACGCGTAAGACCATTTCAGCTAATTTAAAGCAAATGGTAATAATGCATGAGTTGCTTTTTGCCCATAATTCATGATTTCCATTAAATTCACCACAATCAAAACAGTATCTGTTCTCTGTTTATTTTTGGTTTTTGTTTTTTTTTTTTCTTATTCATATTTCTTCAAATAGCAAACAGTTTGGAGGCAGCACTGATTCTAATCATTCTGGTAACAGCCTTGATAACAGATACCTGTGTCAAGTACACAGATAGTTCAGATTTAGTTGAATAAGAAGCATGAGCACATCTAAACCACATTCTATGTGATATTTTCTTTATGTGACATTTATTTTTCTCCTCCATGGTCATTAGAAGTAATTGTCAATAAATATCATTGCATAAAAAGGGGCTAGAAAGAGGAAGAAAAATGTTCCTGTTGGTTGCTGCAGTTTTTAATGCATAATTGTATCCAAAAGCTAAAAAGACTGAATTGTACATTTGACTCCTTTCTATGACTGAGCAAAATTTTGTGAGAAGCTTGAAAATGCATTTTATCACCAGTGTATTGCCACCGATTTCAGAAATACCATACTAGTATGAAACTTTTCTTCCAAAAAATAGTTTTAACCTTTGATTAGCTTTGGTGACATTATAAAGATTGTTTTATCATGACCAGTCCAAAATATGATGTGTGTGATAAAATATACACCGTCTATGTATTTAAATTTCCATCAAGCTGAAGCAAATTAAACTAAACTCTTCAAATATACAAATGGAACTATAGAAATTTTAAAATGCAATTTCAGTATTTTTGGAGACTTAGGCCATGGTTTCCTAGGACAATACTGAAAACTGAAATCTTTTAGCATTCCAAACCGAATGGTGCACATAGTTTAATTTGGCAGAATACTGTGGATTCCCCTCTTGATATCTGTAGTGAATTAATCTCCTTAGATTATGTAGTGCATCACTATTACTTGGTGAAATGAAAACATTTCTAATATCAAAATGTACTAGCTTCCTTTTGGAAATTTGATTTTCTTTGCAGTTTTCATATGCTAGGGATCATCCACAGTCAACAGAAAACTAAGTAGAAAATACAATTGCACAAATGTAATATTTTAACAAATCTCTACTAAAGAATAAACAGTTATGTTTATATCTATCACCATAAGTACAACAGTGTTTTAAAGAAAAATGAAAAATGTAAACTTACCTCCTATATTATTAAACATCAAAACATAAATATAGGGCAGCATTAATCCAAAAGAAAACTGATAATATAACAAAGCAGCCTGATATATTACAAAAAGTAAAGCAATGTGACATTTACAAAATATTTTTTGTTTCTCTTATACTGAAGGAAGAACCCATTGATTCTCTTTTTTATATAAGCTTTTTACTTTTCCTTGATTTTGGCTTGCTACTTGTATGTAACATACATAATGCTTTATTTCTTTTTGTACTAACAGCATCTAAGACTTTAATTTTGTGGTATTCTGAAAAATCATGTTGCTGCTATAAACTATGTGAAAGCAGATTGTACTATAAAAAATAGTTCCATAACATATCTCTAATTAGCATAAAAATGTACATCAGTAATCCTTCCATTCAGTTCAGGAGAGCTCTTTTTTTAAGCTAGTTCAGTCCTGAATCTCTTCTATGCTCCTGATTTTCTAAACTTCTTACTAGACAAGTGATATTTCATCATAGAAAACTGAAACTTAACAGGAGAAATATCTTGGTTTTGTTGGCATTAGAAGCTGTTTTCCCATTGGATTTATAATTTTAAAAATTTGTTTACATCAAAGGATTTTGAATAAGGGTGCTGTGGTGCTGATGTAATACATATGTAAATAATGTGTATGGGCAAGAATTAGTAGAACATGTGAATGCAAATTGCATATTGTGTCCTGTAGTCCACTCTGTACAAGTGATCTATATTGTATAACTATGTTCAAAAAAGAAGGGTGGGTGGTAAAATTATATAAAAAATTGAGAAAACTCTGTCACTCATATTGCTTTTGATATTCAAATGGTGATGTCAAGCCAGACACATTACTCTAATAATTACCTCAGAACACCATCCATGACAAAGTACAGTATTCTGAATTCACTAGCTTACAGGAAGACAGTGTTGCAGTTATATACACAAAGGACAGAAAATAGTCTTACACCAACACATAATAATCATAGAATCATTTCAGTTGCAAAAGACCTTCAGGATCATGGATTCCAAACATAACCTAACCTAACTCTAGCACTAAACCATGTCCCTAAGAACCTTGTCTAAGCACCTTTTAAACATCCCCCGGGATGATGACTCCACCACTTCCCTGGGCAGCCTGTTCCAATGCCTGACAACCCTTTCCATGAAGACTTTTTCCTAATATCCAATGCCTCTTCTGGCATATTTTGAGGCCATTTCCTCTTGCTACTTGGTAGAAGAGACCAACGCCCTCCATGTTACAAACTCCTTTCAGGTAGCTGTAGACAGCGATAAGGTCTCACCTCAGCCTCGTTTTCTCCAGGCTAAACAGCCCCAGCTCCCTCAGCTGCTCCTCATCAGACTTGTGCTCCAGGCCCCTCACCAGTTTCATTGCCCTCCTCTGCACTCTCTCTAGTATTTCAATGTCCTTCAATGTTCTTCTTACGATGACAGGCCCAAAACTGAACACAGTATTCAAGGTGGGGCCTCACCAGCACTGAGTACAGTGGCACGATCGCTTCCCTAGTCCTGCTGGCCACACTATTCCTGACACAAGCCAGGATGCTGTTGGCCTTTTTGGCCACCTGGGCACACTGCTGGGTCATATTCAGACAGCTGTCAACACCCCCAGATCCCTCTCTGCCCGGCAGCTTTCCAGTCACTCTTCTCTGAACCTGTAGTGCTCCATGGGGTGGTTGTGACCCAGGTGCAGGACACAGCACTTGGCCTTGTTGAACCTCACACAATTGGCCTCAACCCAACAATCCAGCCAATCCAGATCCCTCTGTATGGCCTTCCTACCCTCCAGTGGATCAACACTCCCATGCAGTTTGGTGTCATCTGCAAGCTTAATGAGGGTGCACTTGAACTACTCATGCAGATCATTGATGAAGAGATTAAACAGAATCACAAAGTATACCATGTATACCTTAGTGTGTCATTTTAAATTGATCTGTTTATCTTCAACTGCTAAGGACATGGTGTGTCAGAAATTGATAAATGACATTATGTTACAACAATTACACTAGTTTTCTGTAGGATGGTATTAACTTAAAAAATGAACCCCTCCCATGAGTGCCCTTTATTAACAATCCCTTTGTTGTTCAATATTTGGTTGTGATAGAAAATTTTTAGGTATTTTCTCTAGCTAGCTTTCTCAGTGACAAAACTTAAGTTTATAGTTTATTTTAACACTTCTGGTGGTTCTTTTTTCCATATTTCATGCACCATAAAATATTGTTTCCTGTTTCAACATCTTTTTTGCGAGTGCCAATTGTTAATTTAGGTTAGAATCATTCAGCTGCAGTACTGAAGATTTAAGTTCAAGACTTAACATTAGGCTGACTTTATATTAGTATTTCTAATAATATTTCTGTCATTCAGAAATATATCAGGTCACCATTATCTGCTGTCACACAGGTGTAAGTTTTACATATTTCACATAAACTTAATGAAAAATGAAGTTAGGGGAAGGTCACTCTGCTGTGTAGAACTGTAACATTACACTTGAAGTGCTATGTGAACTCCTAACAACTAATGAGATTTTTTTGTAATTATTAATAAAACCTTTAAAAAACAGATGAAATTCTAAGGTGCTGAGATTACACACTTATTTTTCACATCTTGTATCTATACAGTTATTTCCAAATAAGATAATAAGAACATAGAGGAACTACAGAAGTTAAGGAAGAAATTGGTTTCACTTAATGCATTTGTTCCTGTGTTCTCAGTTTACGCTGACGCTATGCACACAAGTGTAAGAAGAGCTGCCAACTCCGGTCATAAATCTTCATCTCTTACCTCACTACCTTTCTTCTATGCCTTATAAATCTTAACATCTGTCCATGCTTTGTGTCAGTTTCTTCTCCAGTTGTTCAATACTCCAATTAGCCAGTAACACAGTGAAGCTGAAGAGATTCTCAGCCAGGTGATCCTTAGGGGCGGTTTGTGTTGCTGTGTTTCTGTGGGTGATGCTTCCCCATCAGGGGCTTTCTAAACTCATCTTTTTGCACTAGGGCTGTAAAGGAAGGTTGCAGTAATGCAGAGAGCTGGAGAGCAACTGGCACTGTGGAAAATATAACTGCCAGTCCTAACCCTGAAATTACAGGCTACGTTTCTCATAGATTACATTTCAAAAGCTCTGCATTGGCAAAAACTAGCTGTTAGAATTAAGCTTTTTAGAAAAACTTATCCTTGGAGAAAAATACAAACTTCGTATTTCATGCAGTTAATACAACTAATATATCTTATCAGGCTTATTCTTTTTGAGCATTCTTTATCACTCACCACCTGATTCCACTAATTCAACCAGATCAACATTGTAAGAAGATGAATGCACCCGTATTATCAGGAGACAAAGAATATTCATATGGTAGAGGCTGTTATTCTGGATCATCTGCTTAATGCTAGACAGCCTCAGGTGCAGTATTGCCTATTTTTGTGTACTTTTTATGATATTTGAAGATACACAGAAAAATTTACACTCTAGAGTATACATAGATATTTTCCCATGTAATTGCTTTTGGGATAAATTTCATCAGTTTTGTAAGGTCATTTAAGACTTATGCATAGAATAACTGCCTGGAGTGGAAAGCAGCAGTTTAATAGCAATGAGATTGTGGCTACAAATGTTGTTCTTAGAATAACAGAGTACTCTTGTTATCAGTTATGAATGTAATGTTGAGACATCATTGTTTACCTCATCTACCTTCATAGCATTCCTCAAGCCAAGCATTATGATTAGGGAAGCTCATGCTGCTGATTATGGCAGTGGCAATATTCTTTCATAACTCTGTGGGTGAGGAAGAGTATATATGGGCACTCCAATGACAGCACAAATTAATGATTCTGCAAATGTCCTTTCAGAAAGAAGCCCTCAAAATAAACAAACCAACAGATCTCTGGGTTTTTTCTGTTGTTTTTTTATTCAAAGAGTATGTTAATTTCCTAATGTTTTTCTGTTAATGAGCAATTTAAGCTGAAAGGTGAAGGCTTACAGTTTGGAAGTTGTGATGCATTGACCTGGCCTGCAACTAAGCACCTACCAGCTTCTCACTCAGTAGGTTGGGGGACAGAATCAGAAGGGCAAAAATGAGAAAAACTTGTGGGTCAGAATAAAGACAGTTTAATAAGTGAAAGGAAAAAGGAAGGAAAAAAAAAAAAAAGGAAAAAAAAAGTGATCTAAAGGCAGTTAAGGAAGTTGCTCACCACTTCTGACCAGCAGACTGATGCCCGTTTCTGTATCTTCTGCAAAGAGTATAATATTCTGTTAATCAATGTGACATGTTACAGATATTGCACTTTTGGAATTAAATACCAGTGCTAACTTTCTCATTGCATTTTAAGCTATTTATGTAAACCTTATCTCATGAAATAATAGGCATTTAATGCCCAACTCCAAGGTGTTTCTGATGGTCTTGTTGCTTCTGGCTGATGTACTCAAACCGATCTCTTCTAAATATTAAGTCTATACTGTATAGATATAGTATAGACTCCTATGCTGCCTCTGTACGCTCCCTTCAATCTATTGTTCCTTAGTGAATTTAATGTTTAAGGTATCAGTAGATTTCATTCAATGCTTTAGGCCATTTTTTCATTCGAACTCCAGTGTAAACTGAAAGCAAATGGCTGCCAATATAGAGATCATATCTGTTAACTGCAAACCATTACAATTCTTTGAGTTTTTGAAAAAAGGTTCAATAGCTGACTTCAATATGATATTTTCTTAGTTTTTAAATCTGAACACTGTAGTTTATAATTTTATTTCTACAAGTTCATTTTAACTTTTTTTTTACTTTTTTTTTTTTTCTAAGATAAGATCTCCTAATCCAGACGTGAATTAATAAGTCTCTACATCTCTGCATGACTTTTACTGATTTGTCTCTGCTGCTCTGGCTATCACCCTTTTATTTTGATGTGTAGTAACTGATGTAAGATGGGTATAAAGTAGAGGTTAGATGCTTTTCTGCTTAGTTTACTTTGCCTTCTATAGTCGTTCAATGTCAGAGAACACTGTAAAGATTACATGGAGACATAAGAAAGAGTGAGAAATCAGATTGACTCACATCAGTCGAAGCATTAATAGGGTGAGAATAATTAGCTCTGTACTCTAGCGATACTTTGAGAATGATATTAAAGCTGACTTGTACTATCACGCTAAATCTTTCCTGTGAAGAATTGCACTGTACAAGGAAATTTCTTGATAGAATAGCACACTGTACTGTCTCTTAAATCCTCCTGAATCCAAGCATGTAAGGAAGAGTCTTGAATGACATTGTCTCAGTAGCTCAAAATGTTAAGGATGCTAGGTTGCCTACTTAAGGTTGAGAGCATTACAAAAAGTATCTACAAAGCTATTTTACCAGCAAGTTCAAGCCTCTCATAGTTGAAGAGAAAAAATTTAACCAGGTAGAAGCCAGCAACTTGATAATAACTCAGCAGGGAAAGCAAAGGTCTCACACCCATGGCAAAGACCCTGTCTTTGTTATCTTGACTTAAAATACAGCCTAAGAATAATTTGCTGACCTCAGCATCTATAACAACTAATTAAGAGATAAATGGAAGAGGGTTTTCTGATTTTTTTTCCAAGATGATGAACAGTATTAAAAAAAGCATGTGATATGTGTCTAGATACAGAACAGTTGTTTATGTTGTAATTGATTGCAATGATAAAATCCTTTTGCTTGAATAATTTCAAATTCTATTTTAAGAAAGAAGTTTCCATTGACAGATGCTTTAAAAAATAAAACATTTGGTTTGGGCACTTTTTTTTTTTTTTTTTTTTTTTTAATAATTAGTTCATGCAGCATTGCGAATGGTGAAAAATCATAACCCACTGCTTTATGAGAATAATAAGTGTGCAGTATGATGGATATTATTTTTAAATGGTCAGAAGAAAAGTGCAAGCTCAGATATCCATATCAAAACATGTCTGGAAATTTCAATTAATAAAATCGTGCAGAAAAAGATAATATTTTGAATGTTAATCCCAATGTCAAACTTTTTTACTTCTAGTAAAGCTGATATATTCAGGTCTTTGCCCAAATGTAATTGGAGAGTGGTGAAGTGATCTCAGAATTATGATGGTAAATGGATTTGTAAATTTCCTGAGATTCGTCCCAGCTTTTAAGACTCAGTGGCCTTCGCTTTCTAAACTCTGTGAAACTCAGGAATGCTCCTTTTTCTGGGCATGCTCCAATCCATGATTTTTGGCCCTAATGCCCTGTTTTGCATAGGAAGAAACTCTATTATGTGAAACTGATGCAAATCACAACACTGTTAACTGTCAGGTTCTTGAAGCTTGTAGGTGAATCACAGTATTTCTGGAAAGTGAAAAGTATTACTTTCATTGATCTCATGGAAATCGCTTCTACAAATTCTCAGTACCAAATAATGAAGTTATTCTGTACTTCTTGCTTTCAGTGTGAGACATTGCATGTTAGACTTTAATCCTTAAAACTTTTTCACTGGTTTCCCCTTGAAACTAATATTTTATTGTCATACATTTAATGTCTTGGGTAACCTATTAGCTGACATCTTTCATTCCTGAGCACAGGTATATACTCCAACTGTCAAAAGATTCATTTTTTGTTCAGACTGATGATCTGCAGCTGTTGAACTAGACGATCTTTTTCAGTCCCAATACGAGAGATGAAATATCTGTAACACATTTTCAGTAAGTTTGAGTTTTGTTTGTTTGTGCTTCTTTCTTTTTATTTTGTTTGTTTGTATGTTTTGGGGTTTGTTGTTGTTGTTGTTGTGTTTTGTTTTCTAGATTTGCTTTAAATTTGGAGATTTCTAATTAATGCTGGTTGATATATTGCCAAGATGCTCATTCAAGTTATTAAAGTTGTTTCTGAAATGTTTATGATAAACAGTACCAACTGTAGTGAATCCTCACTGAATAAAAATGAGGTCCTGTACTTAAGACAGAAAAAAAATCCCTTCTTGTAAGACAGGAATAATTTTAAGGAGCATAAAGTTTTAGTTTCGCTGCTATAGTTTTACTTGTTAAAAGGTACCAAATGTTTTCCATGTTCTTGTAAATTGCAAGCTATAATATTATAATATTTTATAACCAATGTTGTTTAAACAATCTTTACCTAAAACCCTGATGTCTGTTAGGTAAATTGTTAATCTTCTGTTATTTACAATTATCTTAAGTTTTTATCTAATCTTAAAAATAGAATTGTGTTTTTTACACACACAAGTTTGTTAATAAACTAGCTGCAGATTTAGCATAGTAGTAAACTCTAGTGCAAAACTTTTATGCCCTCATCAAGGTAAAATTAAAAATATTTACTAGATTAGTAACATCCATCAGTGAATTATTTAATAAGAAAATAAAAAGTGGACAAATGGCTAAAATGTATCATCTCGTAAAGCAGAAACCATATTTAAGTAACGAGGCAGGTAACTAACTGGCATTGTTCCAGTGAGAGCTTCAGCAAGTTATTACGCTTTCACCAAATCCACTGCAGTCGGAGCTTCATCTCCAGGGAGTTCAGCATTCGCAAGACTGCAACTGTACTCTGTAAATTCATCCTTAACACAATGAGGGGTCCACCAAATCTGGAAAGCTTCTACATAAAGGAACCAAATAACATAATTCCAAAATACACAGAAACTGATGCTTGGAACAAAGAAAGAGAACTGGATTTGTGTCTACACTTTCATACAAAACCCTGAACTCACTTTTCCTGAATTTTCCAAATTGTTGGGATTTCAGCTAGCTTCATATGTGTTTAGGCTCTACTCCAGTGTGGGCTGTTAAAAATCCAATTACACGGCAGGTGGAGTCAGCTTTTATACTGGACTGTCAGGCCATATAGGCTTCCTTGTGACTGGAATATCCTGAGCTCTTTATGCTGCACATGTGTTTAACCTGCTGGTCAGTCCAGTGGAGTTGATTTGTTTGCTGATTCCAAGGTCACTTCTTGTTCAGCCTCAGAAGAGATTGTATCAACATCACGTCTTTATATTTAGGAAGATCCAGATAGGATTTTCTTTCATGCTACCAAAACTATGTGTCAGTAGTCAGGTTTGGTGAATCGGAAGTCTACAATATCCTTACCATATCTTCAGATCATTGGTGGAATGTTTGAAAACTAGGAACTGTAAAAGCTTCTAGCCATGAAATTTGACTGAAAGCAGGCATGCCCCTTTTGTGAAGCTCTGAAGGGTCTTTGTCTGAGACTGGTTATAGAGTTATCTTTTGACAAAGGTTAAGCAGCTCCCTGCTAAGAGTGTTGGCTCTTACAGACAACATTGTTTAGGAATTTTATTCTTCCTTTGCTAATGCAACTGTGGAAGAGAACCACCTAGCTGTCTAACTTGGACATAAGCATTCTGCCAGAGAGAGAATAATAGAAAAAGTATTACTCCTAGACCATCAATGAACAGGAATTCAATTCAAAGATTTAAGTTTTTAAACAGCAGAGATTTTTCAGCACACTTAGAAAGTTGCAGAGAATTTTCTGGTGATTCATATGACTGATACTCTAATTAAGTGTATGGATATTTCTTTTTTAAATACAGCAGATGATGTTTTAACTATACAATTAGCGAGAATACTGCTCACTTTATAAAGCACATTAGTATTAGAAAAGCATTAAAGATGCTATCAATAATGATGAATTTGAATGCATCCCTAATGAATTAATTAAAATGATGGTAATGTTTCAATTTTAATAAGAATTCTGTTGCTGTCAATGAGATTTAAGTATTTGGGCAGATTTTTACCATCTTACCTTGGTGCCCAATGGACATAGCAACAGAAATTAAGCCTAAGTAATTAATACTAACAGGAAAAAAAATAATTATTAAAAGCGATAATTGCCATCTGTTCTTGTCAGTATTATTAATGTGCATAGAATGGCCTTTATTACAAAATAGCTTACAACTGTAGCGTTGACAAAATTTGTTTCTTTTGAAGTAGCTGGACTTGCATTAAAGAAGTTAAGGTGGACAAACAAATTCAAAATGTTAACACAGCCTAATAGCATGGGTGTATCAGCCAATTTATAATTAGTTGCAGTTTGCAAGGAATGCAAATCTCACAGAATTAAAATCACAACATCTAATAGTTCTGGGTGAGGTTCTGAACCATTCATACATTATACTTTGATGTCCTTTCACTGGTATACTTAAGTTGACTACGTAAATTTGATTTTTTAAATTTTTTTTTAGGAAAAAATATTCCCTGTTTCAGTTTCCATAGCTACTAGTGTTCAGTTAATTTATTTGTCTCTTATCAGTTTTGCAAATTTGTTATACTCTATATTGCAAGATTTTGGACTCATTTTTCTAGGCCTAGAAGGAACAATTTAATGCTGTTTACCAAAATGGTATTTTACAACTAGTTATTATTGGATTCTTTTGTAACGTAGTTTCCTAAGGCTTATTTGTGTTCTTAGATTACCACCAGATCCCTCCATTCTCCTGGGTGGTTTTCAAATCCAGTAGCTAATTTCTGCAAACTCGACAGTGGAGTAGAGGTCTTAAAATGATTACATTCTTTCAAAATCTATGAAAATTGATGTTTAGGTTAAAAAAAAAAAAAAAAATTATTCATTATTCTCTATCATATAGAGGGAGGGTGTTCTGTGATCAAAGGCAGTACTCGTGTTTGTCAGTGGCGTGAGCCAGGATGGCCAATGCTTGTAGCTCACAGAACATCTCATGTCTAAGCCATAGAAAAACAAATGCTGTTAGTTTTGTTGATCACTGAAGAATGTGTGCTGGAACATTTTTATTAGCACGGGATTCAAATTAGAGTTATTCCTAATTTGTGGAGAAATTAATTATACATTCCTATTCGGGATAGTATTTAAGTAAATGTATAGCTTTAGGCAAATGTTTATACTGAGATTTTCCCTTGCTAAAAAACGTTTGAAATACTTTCTGAATTGGGGCTATAGAAATTTGTCTCTTGAGGCACTGAACTCTGCAATTTACCAATTCCAGAGAGGAGTTCAGAACGCTACCAGTTTAGACAATTAATGGAGAGCCTTGATGCTTGCTATGAACAAGTAACAAGTAACAAAATCAGCCTTGATGCTAGCTCTGAACAATAACAAGTTTCAAATGCAAGGTGGTTTGGTTTGATTTGTATTTTTATCATGTGTGTCACTTCATTTGCTTCTGTGTGTTACATTAGCTGAATCAAGGTAATTTTCCATCCTGTTAGATTCTTTTCTTCTTAGTAGCTAGCACGGTCTTTTGTATTGTATTTAGTTCAAGACTAATGTGATAACATGGCTTCTTCCCTGGGACAGAACTAATGTTTTCTTCCAGTAGCTTTCCAATGTTTGGGATTTAGTACGAAAGAATGGCAAAACTCATTGATATCTTGGCTGTTTCCAAGGGGACAAAGGATGTTCCTCAGTATCCCACGTTTGCAAGTAAGCATGTGTGTAATGCAGCAAGGAGCGGATCCAGGACAGCATCTAGATCGATCTCATCATTGATCCATGTTGATCAATGAAGTGTTCCATACCATGAAGATCACACTCCATATGTAAGCAGGAAGCTGCCGAGGACTGCCCTCTTTCCTCAACAGCTGCCATCTGTTAGGGCTTCCACTCCCACTTCTGCTTCCACTCCTGCTCAGGGCAAAGCTCCATCTCTGGGTGTTACTGGAGCCACTGTGCTCACAGCGACCACCCCCTGGCATTAATTGCTAGGAGCGCACATTCCAGGAGATGAATATTGCTTTGTATATCTTTGTAGCTTGGTATATTTTATGATATTCACATTATTATTCACTTTTCTTTTATTATTGTTTTATTATTGTGTTATTAAATCTGTTTTTAGTTCAACCTACAAGTCTTTCCTCATTTTACCTTGCTTCCCCCTGGGGAAGGAAAAGCGAGAGCGAGCAACTGTTTACTGTTTGGCTGCCAGCCCAGGGCTACACGGTAACATTCTGTACGCCAGGTTTATTATCGCGGTCATACCTTACCATCATAAATGAAAATGATTTTTTTTCAGTTTAATTTGATTTTAATGCCAACAGCTCAAAAGAAATACTTTTAAACAGTTGGATCCGTAACAGATTGCCAAGTGTGTCTTGAAATAAACTGCTCTTGAACTCTCTTACACGTTTTCCTATCTTAAACTTTTGGTTTTCTCATAGTACATTTAAGAGTTAGGCCTTCAAATTGTTCAGAATTGGGAGATTACCAGCCATTTCAATACATGGATAATGAATGATACAATTTTTTCTGTGATGATTTTCACAGCACTATTCAATTGCAGTTCCTAAGGAGTACTTTGAGAAAGATTAAGTACAACTGTGGGGTGTTCTTAGGTTTAAGTAATCTCAAAAGAATTTCACATTAAAAAATATATATTTCAATATGCAGAGAGGCTGATGAGGACAGATGCTCAATGTTTCTATAAATTCTTTCTCTTTATATACTAGTTTCAGCCAAACAAATTTCATGAGAAAAATAGTGACATCTCTCAGTTTGTTATTCAGAATCAGCAGACATAAATATTTTCCTGATGATGACAATGAATTTGTATATTCCTTTGATATCTGTCGACTTGAAAGGCAACAGTGATCACTCACAGCAAAGTTTATAATTCTTAAAGTTGTGGTCTTAAAACTCTGATCAAGACCTTGTTTATGAAGCGAGATCTTAAAAAAATTCAGCTTGTTAAACTATTATGGGTTTTGGATGTCTCCTTGCACCAGAATTAGAGGCTTTTCTTTATTTGCAGTACTAATATAGCAATTTACCTTGTTTGAAGTGATTTTGTTGTGTCTCTTTTGTAATTCTCATGTCACAAGGTTCTTTTAAAAACAAATAAGGGGCCTATTGGTCCTATTTATGAGCTGTTTGATTTATGTTACTTCCCACTCTGTATACAGTCACCAGGCATGGGTTTTCCTGGGTTTTGTTTGACAGCATTGGCTTCCAGAAGGATTCCAAGACTTTAGAGGCTTTCATTGAACCCCTTGAAGATTGTTGCGTTTTGTTATATCTAAATTCACGGTACAGTTTAATTTCTATGAGATGTTAATATTCTTCTTCTCATCCTTCATATACAAGGTGTACATAAGAGTCAGGAAACAGCTGCTGACAAAGAAGTTTCCAGCACTCTTGTATTTGAATAGGGTTATTCAATTGCATATCAAGTTTTAAATGATGCTACTTCATCACAATTAACTACTGGGAAACCAAGATGCAAATAATAATGCTCTTGTGCACCTCAATAGTATTTGATATTTCATCTATCACAAGTGAATGATTTTATAATAGTTTCAGGTATACAAGAGCAATGGTTTATGACAAATAAAAGCACTTGCTATATCACCTTCAGGTCTTACACTTGTATTAATATACTTACTCAGATAATTCATGGTTCTTACCTTGTTAACACTGATAAGAATCTGGAATACTGAGCTGCGTTTTTTAGGAAGTAATTGTAAGATCATAATAAGTAGAACATAGGAGCATAACAAGAACAACATAATCCTGGTTTATGACTGTATATCAAATGATGAAACAAGATGCCATATTTTACTTTTATTAAATGCCTTTGAGTCCTACTAAGTATAAAATCCCGGAAGCAATGTGGTTGTCCTTGCCTGTAAAATCTGACCAACCAGTTTTCGTTAGTAAATGGTCATATTCACTTACAAAAATAAATAATGAAATAGAAAAACCACTCAAAAAAGGTGAAAAAAAGAAAAAATGCGCTACTTTAATAACAAAATACATGTTGATGGAATATTTCTGATGAAGTTTCACACAGAGCAGATGTCAATCTAGACTGGCTGGTCTAAATGATCCTAATTATAGTTGTATGTACAAGGGTTGTCCTCTCTGCCAGAGGATAATGCTCACCGCTACAACTATGTGCAGTAATTCTGTAATATGGTACTATATTCTTTTCTTAAAACATATGGCACTTCTAAGTAGCTAGACTTTATAAGTTCATAAATCTATGCATTAAAAGCAGCACAACTAAGAAGTTACATGAGCTGAAGGCATAGCCTTGCTACAGTCTTCTAAATAGCCGAAGATGTTTGTAAAGGGAAATAATCGGGCTTGTGGCTTGGAATTCCATTATAAAATTCTTTCCCTAAAAGCTTTGTTCCCATAGATAGTGAGTGTGACATAGAGCCTTGCTTCTTTAGAGCAATTATCTCCTTCTGTTTTGAAGACCAGGAATATCACTAGATGATCTTACAAGATCATCTTCATTTTGGTGGTCTTACAAGAACATCTAGCTTTTCTGGAAAGAGGTGTGCATGTAGATTAAGTTTTAATTACTGGGCTAAATTCAAAATGAAGAGAGAATTCTTGAATGATTAACTGCTTAAAGAAAAACAAATGCTAGACTAGATTTGTGAAATTTATTATGCCATTTGTTATCAGATCATACTGTTTGTTTCTCCTGCTTAGCATAAGTAAAAAAAAGAACGAAAAGACTTGCTTTTGTAATGTGAACATTCCCTAGTCTTCTTCAGGAAGCTATCTATCTAGTTGCTGGATGTCACTGATAAATTGATAAAAATGAAGGAAAAATGATCAAACTTTTTCTATTTACTGGAACATAAAAAACTAATTGAAAGTTTCTATTTGGGCTCTTTTGCTCCTGCTTTGCTGAACTGATCTATAGGGAAAACACACAGGAGGAGTCATCTCTGAAGACCACAGCAATTTTGTGTATTGTCACCTTATGCAGCTGTTCATTTTACATTAATTTTCTGCAGCTTCCAAATTAATGTAATCAATAACATTAATGAGCTTTAAAAAACAAAGCAAGAAGTAGCAATGAATTGCTACTAATAGAAACCTTCTGTATTTGATATCAAGCTGTCTATCAAACTGCAAGTATTTCTAAAATGGTGGGTACTGAGAGATATATTAAATTCATTAAGCAAATATTGAAAAACTAGAAGCGTGGCAATAAAGTAGAATGAATGTTAATTTCCTTCTCTTACTTTCTCTTCATTTCTTCCTATATAGAAATTTATTTCCCCCTGTTGCATACACTGATTTAAGCATACTTTGATAATAGTTACTTGTCTGTCAAGTACAAAAATATTTTGCAGGTGCTGGACCTAAAATTGTCACAGCTGCCATTCAAATGGACACAGAAATGCAATTTTGTTGACACTATAAACCCTTATGCTTCCATTGTCTTGATGCAGCTGTCTTGAGTGCCATATGTACATGTAATCATAAATCTGTATCGCGTATAAGAAATAAAGCTTAGAACAATTCTTCCTGTTTTCTTTTTCTTTTTCTTTTTTTTTGCGTGCTGCGTTTTTTTCTTCTGGAAGCTCTCTATACAAACTAAGATGAAATAAGATGACTTGTAGAGGAAGACATGAATGGAAGCAAGATGTGATATTGAACTAAGACCAGGCTATC
This sequence comes from Nesoenas mayeri, assembly GCF_963082525.1. Classification (NCBI taxonomy): domain Eukaryota; kingdom Metazoa; phylum Chordata; class Aves; order Columbiformes; family Columbidae; genus Nesoenas; species Nesoenas mayeri. Next base: position 41,946,706 of record NC_137540.1, read on the forward strand.
GGTTACAGAAAACAAATAATAAAATGTAATTACCTGTATTTTTAGATTTTTGAAACTAAAATTTTCTTCATTATCTTGCATTTCTGTTATATGAGTAACAGTTTCAAAGGTTTCAGAAGGATACAAATAACTTAACATACTATAGCATAATGAGTGGGTCAAATTACAGTGATGATCAGCAGCATCATACCTGGCTTAGAATGAGATATTTCTTTCAATAATTCCTCATCTCTAACATGCATTTTCTAACTACTTATGTTTTCCATGCATTTTAACTAGGATATAATATTTAACACTGAGTTATAATATTCATGTTATCAGCGGTGTATAGATAGATGTTCTTTTGTAAGTCTGGTCCTCAACATTTAGAATCATAATAGAATCTTTTTACTTGGAAGAGACCCTTAAGATCATAGAGTCCAACCATGACCTAACTAGCAATAAACCATGTCCCTAAGACCCTCCTTTATATGCCTTTTAAACACCTCTAGGGATGGTGACTCTAGCACTTCCCTGGGCAGCCTGTCCCAGTGCTTCACAACCCTTTCCATGAAGAAATGTTTCCTAATATCCAATCTGAACCTTCTCTGGTGCAACTAGAGTCCATTTCCTCTCCTTCTATCACTTGTTACTCAGGAGAAGAGACCAATACCCTCCATGTTACAACTTCCTTTCAGACAGTGATAAGGTTTCACCTCAGCCTCGTTTTCTCCAGGCTAAACAGACCCAGTTCCCTCAGCTGCTCCTCATCAGACTTGTGCTCCAGACCTCTCACCAAACTCATTGTCCTCCTTTGATCTCTCCCCAGAACCTTGATGTATTTCCTCAGGTGGGGCCCAAAACTGAACACAGGTTTTGAGGTGAGGCCTCACCAGCGCCAAGTAAAAGGGTGCTTTATTGTACTTAAATTTTAAACAAACAAAACAACAAAAAGACAAAACAATCAAAAAAACCTGAAAACAAACCATAAAAAAACCAGTATAATATCCAGAAGGGTAATTTTTCATCATGTTGAATAATATTTTATATTTCCTTGTTTCCACTGGAGCTAGATGATTTTAAGTTTTATTTCAGTTGAAAAATCAGCAGATTGGGGAAATGCCAGGAACAACTTCTGTGGAAATCTTTTCAGTTTTCTCTGTTTCGAGACTTCTAATAGAAGGGGATTGAATATTAGTTATTGTTGCACAATAGTGTTGCAACTGCAAGTGTTACACGATCATAAAGTTTTTTTTCTGAACTGCTAACTATTTTTTTTTCTACTCTAGAGCTGCAGTATGCAGAAACTGCTTACCATTCCCTTAGTTTTTCAGTAATCTAAACAGGTTCAGAAAGGTTCCCTGAACTTTGTATGTTAGTATTTACAAGTAGACTTCTTGTACTTTTGTAGGAAAAAACAAAGAATGCTTTATATGTTATATTTATCATTCTTAAATTTTGTTTTCCGTTTAATATGGAAGCCATTTTCCAGGGAGAATAATCACTTAATTCTTTTGCTTTCCACTTACTACTTCATTTCAGTTGTAAGTCATCAGTGTATTTGGCAATTCTACAGCTAGTTTCTCTGTCTTGGTAATTTATGTAGATTAGAAGCAATAAAGATCTGAGAATTGACTCCCCTGTGACCCTTTTCAACACTTTACTTTCTAATCACTTTACTTTAATCAGTTCTTTATCTGTTCCCATGTTTAACCTGAATCTTTCCTGCTTTCAGTTTAAGATGAAGACTATCATTTGAGACTTTATCAAAGACTTTATGTAAATAGAAATTATGGTGCTTGTACTATTATTATCAATTTTATTTTTAATCTTCTCAAAAATGAAAAGTGTCTAATTGTCAAGATCTTAATTTCTTTAATTGTCTTCTGATGGTGAGCTGTATTAGTTATAAATTATTGACAATTATTTAACACCCATAATATTTAAATGTGTTATACACTATTGGGTAGACTATGAATTTTTAAGGTCAGTTCTCTGTTTCGTTTCTATGCCATACTGTGTCACTCATTGTGTGTTTACACTAACACACATATATTTGCTGTAATGGGGCAGGCAAAACAATGCATATCAATTCTTTTGCAGTTTCAATATGTACAAAGCAAACTACCATAGAACTGTTGAGAGTTATAAGACGGTTGCATGCCTTCGGTCCTAACAGATCAGATGAGAAAGATAACTTAGAAAGTTAAAGAAAAGAACTACAAAGCTTTTTTCCTCTGCTCCCTGCATTTTAGGAAAGGCACTTAAGAAAGCCAGAAAAGTTAGGTTTAAAAGAAAGAAATTGTCTGCAGAAACCAAGATAGCCCAAGAATAAAAATAATATTTTGGCCAGACTGGCTGCTCTAGTAAGACTATGTAAGAGGAGAACAATGATATCTACTTGTAGACAATAGTTCTGGAGTAATCAAATGGATTCCTCTTCTTTCCTCCTTGTTGGGGCATATGCATATTTTTTTCTTAGGAAAATAACACTTAGAGATATTACTTATATTTACAAGTATTATTTCATGACTGTAAAATTCTTGTTGCAACCACTGTCATGTTTGTTTGCCACTCTTCATTCTAGAGAAATAATAAGGTCATTCCCAATGTTTATTTTTTAGATTTTTTTTTGGTGCAAAATACAATACCTTACTGAACTTTGAATGTTAATGATCTTCTGCTGAGCCTAAAAGTGTTGCCCAAAGATATTAATATAATAATATGAGCTATCACTATTCTTTATGTTTTTCATTTCCAAACTGTATTCTAGACATAATCAGGTTTAAAATAGTATCTTATGGAGTACATGATTTTTCATTTATGACTGAGAAACTTCAAGACAGAAAAATTAGAAAGCTTATGCAAAACCAGAAAAAAACCAAAACAATAACAACAACAAAAAAACCCCCACTTAAAATAAGAGCTAAAATGAAATATATATTCAAAGTTTTTAGTCTAGTGGTTAGTATCTGATCTATCACAAAATGATCCTTCCATTGACATCTACCAAAACAGGTTGAATTATTAGTTCTGACTGAGTCAGACAGATTTGCCTACTTAATCTCATCATAAGTATAAAAGAACTGGAATTAACATTGATCAAAATGATGAAGGTTTCTTTGAGAAGCTAAGGATAAAATTGAAGATAATAGTTATGTTTTTCTTATTTCGATTACGAGTAAAATTAAATGTAAGAACAGAAATTTGTTAGGGCTTCAGGATAGGTGTGGAAGTCAGGATATGATGCCACTTGCTTAAACAATTCTGATAAATCCAAAGTTAAAGGAAGTTTAAAATGCAATAAAATGAGTAAAAGTTGATTCAAGCTCTAGGGATTACTGAGAAACTATTAGAAATGTGGTATATACAATGAAAAGCCTTTACAATCAAATACCTGTTGAATTAACAACACTGCCAGCATTCAGATTCTAGTGTCTCACAGTCACCTACCCAGACAGACCTTGAAATGTACTATGAAAACTAAAAATAAAAATCAACCTACCAACCAACCAAAAAAACCTTCAAAATCACAAACAACAACAACAAGCCAACCAACCACCAAACTACGTATTTAAGGATTTGTAGTTCAAAAATTGCCATTAAAGAAAATACATCATCTTTTACCTCTACAGATGCCTGAGTTCTTGGGTGTTTAGTGAGGCATGATGGAAAATCTGCATTTTAAAATACATTAGTAGACTTCACGTTTCACAGTAAACAGAATGAATGTATTTGAGTAGATTAACAGATTCTGAAATAACACTTCAAAAACTCATCAAAATATTGAAAGGCAGAAGAACTTGATAATGTTTTGGGAATGTCTTTTTGTCCACTCCGCTCTGATACAGTTTACAGTGAGTTGCTACCATGGTAACATATTTAATTTAGCAATCTTCAGATCTACACTGGCCCTCAATTCTATGAACACCATCTTCAATAGAGCAACGTTAGAATAGAATTTTTGCTCCCCATAATTATAGCTATTAATCACTTTAGATAATACAAGGATATGTCAAGTTACTTCATTTACCTAGCAGCACACGCTTGTAGAATATGTGTGCTAAAGTTTGGAACAGTCATATTTACTTATAGTGAGAATGACAGAAGATTAGTCAATATTTACAGAAAAAGTGTCCTTTATGTTTCTTATAAAATAAACCCAAGTACCACAAAACGGAAGAACATCAATGGCAATACCAAATAGTCAGGAAAAGACACAGGAGGCAAAATGTTAAAAAAAGGAAATTGATTTTATAGTGTTCACTATGGCATTGAGCAAAAAGAGAACATCGCTTTTATTAAAAGGGTTGTCTTCCTTTTAAAAGAGAAAACATCAAAAAAAAAGTATGAATTTCCCAGGCTGTTTTTCACCGTATGCTTAAATTATTTTCTATTTACTATCCTTCAGATTACAATGTGTCATTTTAGCACTCACTCTTTGGACCAAGTCTTTGTTTCAAAGTGAGGATATTTGTAGCTATATATTCTGCAATCCCATAAATAAGCTCTTATCTACTCAGGAACCATTTCAGATAATAATTGCTTACACAGGAAGAATTTGTAAGGCTAAAGGCTGACTGATTTTAATCAATAAATAAGTGCATGATATTCTTAATAATACATTTTTGAACTTCATGATCTGTAAATATCCTTGTTTGTTTTTCTGTAAACATTTATTTGTGAAGGTTTGTGGGCAACGAAATAGTTTTTGATCGAGAAGTACTTGCATGATTGGCTATTTGTTACCTGAGGGACTTGGGATGACTATGAAAATCCTGATGATCCTGCACCAAGCAAGAATTCTAAAACTTCCTCGGTTTTAGTGTTTGTGCATATTTGAAGATTCAGCTCAATATTTTCTTGTTATTTTTTAATATTCAGTAGAGGTTATTAAAGTGAAAAATGGTAGAAACCACATCAATTGGGAATACTCCAGAGATAAGGAACAAAATCTGTTTCAAGTAATGAAGAGGTTGTATTGCTGAATGTCCTTCTGCTATAAATATGGTTCTTGATCTTTCTGAACAGAGGTGGAAATCTGAAACGTATCTTCATGACATTCAAAGTACTAATACAGTGTTTGTGTGAAACTAAAAGGTTTTATTCATAGTTTTCCTATATTTATCAGTATTTTACATTATCAAGACTGACATACTGGCACAGAGTAGTTTTGTAAATCTACAGCAAAATTCCTTTAGTAAAAGGTTACTAACTCATTTTTCAAAAGAAGTGTTAAACATAAAAGAAGTGATAAACATATTTAAGTGCAATTTCATTTGTTTTATAGCATATTGCTGAAGGCATCATGGCTTCTGCAACTAGAGTTAAATAGTATAGGAAAGAGTGAAAAACTTTGTCCTTCCCTTATCTTTACAAATAAAGTTTTTTTATTATTTTACGTTTTCCCGCCGAAACAAAAGGAAAGTTTCAGTAATCATTCCTGTAGTTTTGCAGTGATGAAAATAAATGAAAAACAACAGAAGCACTGAAGTGAGACAGTAAATTTGATGTGCTCTTATCAAAAAGCTGAATTTATGAAACTTTCACCCTATCGAGATATGCTTTCAAATACTACAACCTTAGAGGAAATAAGGAGAGATTTCTAAGAAATATGTGTTCTGTGATTATTAGAGTCATGAAAAGAATGAGAAATGAGTTAATTTTAGTCTTGGAGATCTAGAAATAGGTTCTTTTGTTTCCTGAGTTTGTAAGTTAACTTTATTCGATGCAGAAAATCTAATGAACTTTTTAAAGTAGAATACTAAATCACAAATATGAATGATTAGTAAATGTCTGTCTAAAGTCTTTATTTGTATGCACCAACCCACGATACCACATGCTAAGTTGTACACAGTAACTTTTTTGTGTGTATTTATTGCCATAAGACCTCTGAGTCAAAATTCTGTTGTGCAAGACATTGTTCAATTGGAGAAATAAAAAGCGGCCCTTAGCCCTTGGAGCTTAAAACGTGTTAAACAAGAGCCTGTGAATTACTAGAAAAGGACGAAGACACAAGAAGATGCTGGATAATAAAATTCTCTGCAGGCATAGTCACTTGGATTCCAGATTCTGTAGGTGTCACACAAAACAAGTATTAAAATATGCTTAGACTAATAAAGGTGTTTTGACCATAAATGTGAAGCTAAGTGGGAGGTCAGCACTTAGGAGCTACTTGAATCACAGTGAGAGTAATTTCTTCTAAAATTTTCTTCATTTATAAGAGCATATCACATTTCTTGAACTACCCAGTTTTCTTGATGAAAACCATAGAAATACACTGAGGTGAACACAATTAACATTATTTTTTATATATTTAACTAACAAATGAAAGTTATTTACTTTATTTGTGCATTCTGAGATATCACTAATAGTACCTTACCTCCTTTATAACAGGTAAATATTCCATTTGAACAGATTGCCAAAAAGGAGCTGCAAAATACTTCAAAGGTAAGGACCTCCTTAAAAATAATACTTCAAATGATCATTCCTTTAGGTTTCTTGGTTAGAATAGAAAATGGAGAATGGTAATTCTTTCTATCTGGCTGACAACAGAGAATTATGGATGGCGTTAATTGACATAGACTTTGACTTCCTGTTTATGAAGCTGTGTTTACATATGAAAGACAAATTTTCACTTTTCTCTTCTTAGAAAGGATAAATTTAATTAATTTGATAATGCAGAAAAAAGGCTTCATGTGCATGTGGGCAAATAAAATATTAAAAGATTGTTACATTTTAATCACATACTTCTTTGTGCAAGATTAGAAGAACACTGTTAAACTACTAGAAAATTTCACATGTCTATGATAGGATACTTTTTTCAGTATGATGACTGGCTAACTTCACTTTTTTATTTTTTATTGATATAACTTCCTTCTAAGAAATGTAAATTTGACTTTAGTTTCAAATATTTAATTAATTTTGAGAGTTCTTTAGTTTTAGAATACTTTTGGGGTTTTTTTTTTTGTTGTTGTTGTTTTTTGTTTGATTGGTTTTTTTACTTCCATTGATGGGGAATAACTCAGTGTGATATTGTACCCAGGCCATTCTTTCTGATATTTCATTGTTATTTAGCTATCTATCCTGTAGCAATGTTTGATTAACTTTTAAATTGTACTGTCCTCTCCACCCTTGCAAAGAATGTTATTGTCTCTCAAGGACACAGGTAACAGAATAAAAAGTTTCACTAAAATTGATATTTTTAAGTCATAAAGTTAGAGAGAGTAATCTAGACACTGTGGTTTACCCTAAACTAGGATTTGGTAACCAGAGAGAAAGGAAGAGCAATAGTTTATTGTTCTAGTCATCATATATGTGCCTACTTTATTTTAAAATACTTGGGACTTTTAAGGCCCTACCATATACCACGCATACATGTGTTTTAATGGATACACTGACAGGGACAGGAGATCCTGTAATAATTAATACTTAGCCATACATTTCAACGTTGCCTTTAAATAGAAAAGAAGTTCCATAATTACCTCAGCATCCCAAAACATAGCTTCTGAATTACAGACATTATTGAACTACTTCTCCTGTGTGCTGACAGAAGAAAGTGAAAAGTTCTGAAAAAGTTCCCCAAGCTTTTGGGGAATGTGCCAGATGTGAACTGAGTACTGGACTTTTAATGGAACAAAAACATATAGGTGGAGCTTTTATTGAGAGAAAATCCTAGTGGTCAGGGTGGAGTATCTATTCTGAGTGGAAAAGTCAGAGGCCCATCTAAGAACATGCTGTATTACCTGAGAGGGGTTTGATAGACCAAGGACTTGAAGCCTGGTCTTATGTCCCAGAAGAATGTCTGAAATATTCAGCCTTTCACTATTTTGACTTTGGTGTTCTTATCAATTTTTATAGAGTTTTTTTAGACTTTCAAAAATATTTTACAAATATGATTCTTCTTCCTGATTGAAATCCCAGAGTCATGTGAGACATGTGAAGCAATTCTCATCATACCTCACTGTGCTACCTAGCCCTCTCTTTTTATTCTTTCAATGCACCTGTAATGCTTAGATTCATCACAAAACTCAAAATTTTCAGTAGTCTGTTATACTTTGGAAATTACACAGGAAATCACAATACTACTGACTTCTTTGTCTGTGCAGATGTGTTGCTAAGTTATTGCATTTTTCACCTTTTCCTCTCAGGTCTTGTCTTCATATAGAAATATAATTGATAAAATAATTTGATACTTTCTCAAGTACCTCAGATAGACTTTGATCTTGCCAAGATTTAAATAGTGTTTGCTATGTGAAAATATTTCAGTGAAATTAGAAAGAAAGAACTTTAGAAGTGAAAAATATGTGACAGTTACCAAAAAAGAAAATTAAAAAGTAGTTAAAAAAAAAAGGAGAAGAGCTAAGGAGGGAAAAGATAGGATGCCATACTCCAAGGTTCTATTTGAGCGCCACTGAGAATTCCCAGGGGAAACATCACTAAAGGACATAAAGCATGCAGATGAAAAAGAAAACAAAAAAAAGCCACATCTCTGACAGGTACAGCTAACTATGGAAAAAAAAAAGCCTTATTCAGCATAGGAGGTGAAGGGAAGAATAAAACTAATGACATTACAATCCTCTTGAGAAGTCTTGTTTTGTTTATTAAATAAGCCACTCTAGTAAGATAAGTAAGAAGAACTGCTTAGTCTGGCAGTGTTAATTGATGCTGTCCTGGGAGTTTATTGTTATGTATTATTCTTTTTGTCCTTTCATGTAAAGATGTCAGCACATTGTACCTGACAGGATGTATTGTATATTATAAATTATTCTAATTGGGATAGAAAAATTGCCATCAATTCTTGCTAGCCTTTATAGCTAAGGCATGACTGTAATTTATACATAATATTAATTCCCAAGTATCACATTTAGTTTAGTGTATACCTTAAATTAATACTACTTCTGCTAAGTCGTCATGTGAAAAGTAGTTTTATTTCATCCAGTTAAGTTTTGACACATATGGATATATTTCCCCACACAAATACAAAGAAAATATATACACAACATGTATGTGATAGGAAATGAGGACAAGAGATAAAGGGAATGGAGATTTTCAAGCTTGACACAAGTTGCTTTAAGGAAAGTTAAACACAGTCTTGCCCTCTTCCTTGAGCCAGACTAGTACTGACAGCAGTGCTGTAAACCAAAGACAGGGAAAGGAAAGGGCAGGTATCACTTTATTCCATGTTTCCTATTATCTCATGAGTGCATGGAATGCAAGGACGGGCATGCTACATCTTGTAAAGGTGGGTTATAGTAACCTGGTTTTTTTTGCCATTTCTTTTATAATTCCAGGGAATTAATGTTTTACAGAATGAAAGTTTTACAGAAATTTTAATGCAAAGTGAATAAACTTCATTGCAGTGGATTATTTCAGTGATGCTATTTTAACCCTGGGAGCAATTACTTCCAAATAAGATAACTCTCTATCCTTCTGAATTCCATTAGCAAAGTAAAGCAGTTTGTAGCTATTCCAATATATAAATCAGTTTGGAAAAGATTTGGTTTTTGGTTTTTTATAACCTAAAAAAAAAAAAAAAAAAAAATAGATTTTTTTTCTGAAATCCAGTAAAAAAAAAAAAGAGAAATAAAAAGAAGTACAATCTTTAATCCAATTGTCTGTAGCACAATTGAGCAATCAAGTGTGTTCTGTTTTGGGCAAAACCTCTCTTACACTGAACACTTCAAATATTACTCTTCCTGGTAAAATGTGATGGAAGTGCCTTGAGGGCAAATATGCTAAATATTTATTTATGACATGGCTTATTGCCTAAGTTTTTTCTCCCTAAAGGCACATGTATTAAGTACTAGAGCATTTCAGTTACTTTTTATTTACTGCCTATAAGGAATTATGAATTCAAGCATGTACCATCCATTATGTTTAAACCTCATTTGCCAATCAGGTATCTATGTAATAGGAAAGAAATGCTGTTCCCACCACTGCCATTTTCACCTGTGTGACTAGTTCTCTTTCTTTAAGATAGAAATAGTTGTTGTGATGGGAAAGAGATAAAGGGTCTGTGGTTTAGCAAATGAGAATTTCTCGACAGACTTATGTAGTGGTTTTCAAAGGACTAAAGTGACTTGGGAGCCTAATTTAATGAAAAATCTATGTTACTTAATAGATGATATAATTTAGCAGACAAAATTACTTTGGACAAGATCCATAAACACACTTAGGCATTGCAATAACTAATATTCAGAACGACTTGTAGGCACTTACATTTTTTATATATACACACAAAGAATTAAGCACCTGAGACTGAGATTCAGTCAAGAATGTATGGAACAGAGGTTTACCTGAAGTTAGTCATTAAGAAATCCTAGGGCATGGTAAAAATGATACCGAAGTGACAGGATTTCTAATCCTCTCAGGGTTGAGGTTTAATGCTACTAAGTGATTCAGGTGAGTAAACCTTCTTCTTGATTCTTTCTTTAGGAAATAGAATTGAGGTTACCTTTTTTAAAGATAATTGGTGATTTTGCCCTGAAGGGCACAATTAATGTGCATTCTGCTCACTGAACTCTGGAGTCCTATAATTGACTGTGTCAGGACCCTTGCAAGTTTTACTAGTAGTTCTCATATGTTTTTAAAATATTAGAAGAGTAGTTCCCTTGTTATCTATTTTTTCATCAGCAGAATAATATGTAACCAATAATGTTGGAGGACTCAAGTATAATTCCCTTTCTGTGTCCAAGAAAATGTAAGTTCTTACCTTCCATCTAGTGAGGACCATAATCATTAGTTTTGGGTAAATACTGGGCAGCAGTAATTTCTTCCTGTTCTGTTGAATAGGAGTTCCAGACTCCATAAACCAAAGAGGACTAATTGATTTGGGCTCAGTGGTTTAATCTGGAGGATAGAGCTCAGGTCTACTGTCATGCATATGGATTCAATATATAGTTTACATGAAATACCCACTAAATTACATAAATATTCACTGGTTAGAAGAGCAGTATGGAACTTCCCTTGACTTGTCTTTCAACACTCAATTCTATTTGAATAAACTAGATTTATAAAAAATATTATTGCTTTCTATTTTTGGTGTCCTGACATGCAGACTTTTTATTCAGTGTCATCAGTCCAAAATGTTTACAGTTAAACTGTTTCATCTTGACTCATGCAGATAGGAGAAATATTCAAGGATTTTTTCATTTTGTTTTCTGAACTTCACATAGTCTAGCATCATGCTAACACTGAGAACTGTATAAAAATTTGTGTGTCATTTCTTACCTATGAAATAGGGTTTCTTAGTATGAATAGTGCTTCTTCTTTCAAAATTTTATAAAATAGGAATAAATCCAAAATCTTCTTCTGCTTTTTCCTTTTGGGGACTTGGGACTTTTAAAAAATATAAACAGCTGCTTCTGGCAAGTTAGTCTCATCAGCTGAATTTACATAAATCCTCTAGTAACAAACAGGGCTTGACTATAGAAATTATCCTGCTGACTTCACTTGCCCAACAGCAAGAAAAGACAGGAATTTATTGTAGATTTCTTGTTAGCATTTGGCATACCAGAGGACAGATTAAAATTTAAATTTCTAAAGTGCATTGGGAGAAAACAAGTAGCAGTCAGTCTGTCAGTATGCAAGAGTGCATTACTGGTCTTCTCAGGATTTTACTTATTTCCTCTCTCAGTCTCTCTCAGATTTCTGTCTGGATTCAGTGATCTTAAGGGTCTTTTCCAACCTAAATGATTCCATGACTCCTGTTGAGTTCCACCAAAACAGGAAACTCAGAGGCAGAAGGAAACCTCTAGCCTCTCCAAGAGGAACTGCACTCTAACTACTCTTCTTTCTGTCCCTTCCCACCTCTTCTTTCCTCCCCAGTTGGAGGTTCAAGATTTCAAGCTTATTTTTCAGTACAGAGTGCCCCCCATGTCTGTTTTTTATCTTGTGAAATGGGGGTTCCTCTATGAAATGCTCTGCTATCCTCAGTTACAGGTGTGTCTTGAAGGTTTCTATTATTTCACAGTTCAGCCTTCTGGTACACAATTTTAAGATGCTGTATAAGAATTGCTAACACAAAAGGCTTGAGAAAATGACTGTCATATGTTTCAAATTGTTGCACGATTTGTGGACTGCAGCTGTCAGTGACCTAAGAACATACTCAACAATATATCAGGAATAAATGACAAGCTATGCTTATTTTATGGCACATAATGTAAAAGTTTAACTGTGGGCTCATTTCAAGGTATTACATTATTCTAGCTGGAAAAAAAGTATTTATATTATTATTGCCAAATGCTGTGATCCAGTCAAAGTGATTTAAGGAGACAGAATAACATACTCAACTGACAATGTTTATCTCTAGAACTCTCAGAAATAGAGATCAGAATTGTTATTGCCAAAGCAGCAGTGTATGTAACTAGATAGTGCTTAATAACACACATAATGAGGCAGCTGAAACTTACTTAGCCGCATTTCAAAACCTCTACATTTTCCAGTTTATTTCTTCAACTTCTTTTTGCAGTAGTGAATTCTTCCTTGCAGCCCCAGTTTTGAATTGGTAAACCAGCTGAGGGAGGGTTAAAATGCATGCCTGAGCTTTTTTCGTATAGGATTGGGACATTTCATTCTTATGCTATCTTTTCTTGTTCATTCTTTCATCTATTTCAATCAAGCAAAACAAATTAAATCTGATTGTTTTTCTCCCTTTTCTTGTTAGTACCTGGAAGTCCTCTTTTCAAAGTAGTGTATCAAAGTTTCAGAAGTTGTGCATCTCTAGTTCTCTTGATTGTGGTAAGAACAACCCTAAGTTTTGCATACACACTGTGTAAGCCGTCAGGAGTGTCTGTCAGGAAGAAATGGAGCCACAGTGCACATTTAAACAAGAAATAAAAAGCAAAGTAAAACTTAAGTATTTCCTTTTGAAGGGACTTGCTTATTCCATACCTAGGGTGGGGTGAAAATGCTCAACATGTTGTCTAAATATGAGGCAGTTCTACCATTTTCCTGTTGTGGTTTTGGTTTTTTTTTTTCCTTTTTTATTCCCCCCCCATGTCTCTAATTCTGTAACACGCACACACGCGCACACACACATGCACACACACACGCGCACACACACAAACACACACACACACACACTGGTAATATCAACCACTCACGCTTCTGAAATAGTCTTTCATACCTTCTGGTATCCTAGACATAAATTGCTTTGAATCAATACTGGAGTTTGAGATTTGGTCATCAAAGTGTCTATAAAATTTTGCATTTCATTGTAATTTACTTCTGTCAAGAACTGCTTTCTGTTGATGCATTGCATGGTGTTTCTTTCTAGTAACTAATGGAAAATGTTATGCATAACATCACATTTTTTGCAGTCTTGATATTTTAATCAGCATATTTTCATCTTGTAGTCTAGTAGACTTTCCAATAGTTTTTATATATTCCTGTTTTCCTTGATATAATCTGATTTTATCACATGCATTAAATATATAACCTAAAGATCACAGCCTTTCAGCAGTCTGTAAATAGTGAAGATATAGATCATCCCTTTTTTTTTTTGTAATTGATTTCCTTCAGATTTTGCATCATTTATGGTTCCTATAATGTTCTTTCTCTTTATCATTAAAAGCAGGAGCCTCTCACATCTGACACATCTTCAAAGATAAATGGACAGTTCTTCCCTCATTTCTATACACAGGCTTTGTCAAAAAGCTGGTACTTCTTTCCTTATTAAATTTCTCTCTGACAACGTCACAACCGCTTGGTTGTCTCCCAAGACTGGGTTGTGCGTGCTCTTCATCAGGCTGCTGCACTAAATCCACTGTGGCTTGTGTGAGGCTGAAGGAGCACACCCTCTACGCAAAGCAGAGATTTTAGTACCTGTTCAAGTCTTAAAATTAGTTCAAAGGTTTATTGTTAGTCCATTTGTGATTATAGTAATACTTCGAATTAGATAAGCTTAAGACTAATAAATAAAAGCTTTCTAACATCTACCTCCTTCCCTCAAGAAGTTATAATATTTATGATAATAGTTTCTCCTTCTCTTCAGGGTCAGTTTGAGGGCATTATGTTTTTGTTTGCATGCTCTGCACCTAGCTCTTTTGGCATTAGTTTTCTGTATTCACTATATATATATGTGATGTGTTTTATATACTTTGATTCTTGGTCTTTGTTCTTGCCACCCTTGAAACTGTTTCTGCCTCTTTCTCAAGGTATTATTTCCTTAATAACCAGTAACTGGTCATGGTTGAGTCGTTTATAACCCTTTGGTATCAATCTGTGCCTCTACTTCAAGGCTTCTGCTGTCATCCCATGTCGTACTCCCCAAGCCAGCATTTTAATGAATGGCCATAGACAGCTCTACACAGAACAAGTACCAGGTGTTACTATCTCATAGTTACAGATCATTTATAACAAATAATAGGCATCACGCCTAACGACTGTGCAAAGGGAAGCAAAAGCTAAGTCAAAGCAGGTAACAGCCACCTGATCATTGATAATTTTGGTTTCAGCTGAACAAGCTAAAACAAGGGTTTAAGCAGATCAAGACAAGTCCAGGCCAAGCTTGACAAGGCCTATGTGGTCAGCGTATTGCAAAGCCTGCAGCCTTATGTTGGAGCACTGTATTAGTGGGACTACAAGGATATACTTTCTTATTTCATGCTTTGGTCGATGAGTATTTAATATATTGATCACCAGTTGGTTTTTGGTTTTGTTTTGTTTTTTCTTGGTGCGTATGTGATTTTATTACATGGTATAATCTCTTTTTACATTCAGGGTTTAAAAAGATTTTCAAAGCATAATAATATAATTTCCCTATTGCACGATCATGAAGTTCTGCTGTGGCAAAATTTGATAGGCTAAATGGCTTTGTAAAGCTGGGATCTCCTCTGACCCTTTGGTTATATGATTTTGACTTTCACTGACATTTTTTTACACATTTCTGAATTATCACTTAATTGAAACATCCCCCTAAGAAATGCAATCAAATAAAATCTGGTCATGCTTGTTTGGAAAATTCATGCCATCAGAAGACATTTCAGTTCCATGTTAAAAAAGGCGTAATCTTTCCAGTTTAAAGTTCATGGTAGATTATTATGGAAGCACTGCTGGGAGAGGAACATACACTATTTTTTGCACTGTGGTAATTGCACAGTGATATTTGGATTATGCAGGATTCATTTTAAAAATTTGATGCTTAAAACTGAATTCCTACATTTATATTTGTATGCTAGAATAACTGTACTTGCATTCAGAAGTGTCAACCACTTAGCATCTCCCACTGAAATCAGTGAAAGTTGCTGAATGTGTTCTACTAATAATAGCAGCACTGTTAGGGTATGGAAGAGTAACAGCGTAGTGATCTGAGCTTTAGTCATTATTCAGGCAACCAGTTGCTTCTGAGCATTAAACAAATAACTGTTTTTTACCAGTGTCCTATTTTTAAAATAAAAGCAACATTTACTACTCTCAGTTTTACATAGAAAGTCTGGAGGGGAAAAAAAAAAAAAAAAAAACAAACCCAAAACCAAAAAGCATTTTAACACAGGAAAATATACTGCATTTTTTTCCACAGGACTCAATAAAGAATCGATTCTATTTTTGTCAAATTTTAATTAAATTTTACTTCTGATCAGGTTAGTTGGGTTTTGTTTCATTTTCTTCCTTCCTTTCTCTTCCTTCCTTCCCTCCACTCATATCTATAATATCCCTTTAATGGACCACAGTTCAATTACACTGGAAGTTCAGCTAATTATGATAAGGGGACTTTTTTTTACTTTGCTTACAGGAACATTAACACTTTGACTATTCAGCTGTAGAAAGGAACACCTACAGCTAAATGCTGTTTATAAAGTGGTTTTGAAGCAGTCGGATGTGTGCATAAAGAAAGTGATTGTGATAGAGAAAAATCACTTTGGTTTGTTTGAATTTTACAAAAGTAAGTTTGTCTCTTTAAATTCAGTGTAGAATGTTTATTCTCTGACATTTATCAAAACCCTATAATTCATGAGTCTTTATCAGCACCATTTACCACCATCATCTGCAGCACCAATTTTACTTTTAACCCTTTACCTTCACTGTTTTGCTTTTGCCAGAGTTTTCTGACAGCTTGCCTGCTATGCAGTCTGTGAAAAAAATTATGTCAGGGTGTAAATTTTTTTTCACTATAAAGCATCATACACAATGATTCATAACCGACTCTGAAGCAGAGCATTTTTTAAGTTTTACAATATCAGTGAGACTGCATTACAGTAGATGTTGGAAGTCCTGAAGATGGAACAAGGGCCAAGAACTTGCTCTGGCTAGTTGACTTCCCTCAAGATCAGGTTAAAGAATCATGCCCTTTCTGTGTTGTCTTTCTGACCTACCGTAAATTGAACAATGACATGTCAGAAGTACAGGTATGTGAGATAAACCTTAAAAATGCCTCTTATACTGATTCAGGATAGATACAATTGTTTTCTGGATTTTCAGAATACAACCCCAGCCTTCTCGGTGTCTTAGAAAATTCATCATTACTATGGAAAGATGTGTTTGAGGAGCTGTAACAGTAAAGAAATGACTATTTTTGGGTTGATTGAAAATTAAGTTGTGATTTTTCAGGACACACTTACCATTAAATATTTTTGAAGCTCTGTAGGATTATTATTTGGCTTTGGCCTTTTTCTTTCTTTTTATGGAGTCCTCATCCTGATTGCTTTATTTTCGTAGGATGCATTTAGTCAAAATTCAAAATGGTATTCCAAGACATAAAATTGAATTGCTAATGGTTTTGTTTTTTCTGCAAACACATGTTTGTAAAAGACTTCAGTACGTATGTGAAAAAACTGTCTTCCTGCTCTTGCTTTTAAATTCCTGGCCTCCCATACTTTTTTCTTCTGTCCTTCTAAGGATCATGTCGAACTAATGTGATGTTTAAAAGCTATTACATTATGGCACGGTGTATAAGGAAACTACCTACTGATGGGGATGACACCTCCTGATCTGAAGACTTATTTTTTAATTCAGGAAAGTTACTATAATGCAGTTGAAGATAAAGGCAGGGGAAAAAAAAAAAGACCATCACTATTTTATCTGTTCAGTGCAACGGGAAGAAATGGAAAGCCTGATATTGTTCTAAAATACTGCAGAACTTTATCCTTCCTTCTTTTTGGTTGAATTTTCTCAAAGAATTGATAAAAAAATGATACCTTTACTATAACAATAGGAATAAAAAGAGAAATATAAAAATAAAACTAATGTTCTTTCTGACATTTTAGTTTCAGGTTTACAATTAAGGTCTGCTGAAAGATTCTTCTTAAACAACATAAGTTTAACAGAAGCATTTTCAGGAATAGTAAAAGAAAATTATTCAACAGTATAATGTTCCCAGGTTGTTATAGACAACTTGGAAACAGACAAATAGATGTGATTTATAGACAAAACTAAGCAAAATGTGTAATTTTAAAATGTCTGCATTCTATATTTTCACTCTACTTTAAAAATATTTGATATATAAGTACTATAATATTTCCACTCTAAGAATTCCACATAATATACTATAATAGTCTCCTATGGGTAGGAAAAAAAGAACTGGAAAGTACGGGGGATCCATGAAGGCATGGCAGCCATGGCCAGTAACAAATTCAACAGCTCTCCATATAACTTCCCTATTTATTGTTCTCAGTAGTCACTAGTATATCACAATGACTATCAATTCCTTTACACTGCCTCTTTTATAGCATAAAAACAAATTATAGTAAACTATATTTGAAATCACTTCCTTCCTGATAGTGAATGGCAAAGATTTATTTTCCTTACATATACAACAATGTTATGTTATGTAACATCATTACACCATAAAATGCAATGGGTTTTATCACCTAGTGCTTCTCAAAACTATTTTTCAATGACTGAGGACATGAAGTGGATATGAATTTGTTAACTAAAGCTATGAGGTTTGTTTAATATTTTAAAGAAACAAAGGATCTGGAATTCACCCAGAATCTTGGACTTTAGAACCTGCTGATTTACCGCAGTACAGAGATCAGAAGTTGCTAAAAAGAATCCTTAATTTATACCTCATTACCATAATGCTCCTCATTCTGTTGTCAGCTTGGGGCACAATGTTGATATTCACAATCTCTACTTCCTGCAGAGGTTGCAAATGCAATTACAGATTCTCAATGACCTGATTCACCCTGTTTATGCCCAGTGACAACTTAAAATGTAAGGTAGCAAGTGATATGATTCCAGGTCTCTTGATAATCACAGATATTCTGGAGAGTCTTGAGTGACATCAAGTTGAGTAATTTTGTTGTTGTTGTTGTTGTTGTTGAATTTACAATTTTAAACAATTATTTTTTGTCCTGGAAATTACTTTCTGTGTATATGCAAAGTGGATTGGTTTTTGACAGAGCTAAATGTCTCATGTCACAACCCTTTGTGTCATTCTCCTCAGTGCCATTTTAAGCCATGTAGTTGTAGGGGCCCATCATGTCCACCGTAATATAGGTATGACACGTACCTTACTTTTAATGACACATACGATATCATGCCCAGATTTTCTGCAAATTCAGAAAATCAAAAAGTTATAGAACAGATCAGGTTAGAAGGGACCTCTTGAGATCGTCTGCTCCAACTTCCCTCCTCAAAGCAGGATCAACCACGGAAGGTTGCTTAAGGTCATGGCCAGTCAGGTTTTAGATATTCCCAAGGACAGAGATTCCACAACCTCTCTTGGCAACGTGTTCCAGTGTTTGATCAGCCTTCCAGCAAAAAAGATTTTTTCTTATGTTTAAATGGAATTTTCAGTTTCCCTTTTTGACCATTATCTCTTGTTGCAGGAGACAGTGAAAAGCCTTGTTAGAGCCTTGCCCTTGTTTACTGAGCCAGTAATGCAATTATAGCAAACTATAATCTTGGTCAAGCATGATTTCTCCTCCTTAAATTCTTGCTGGCTTGGAATTATTACCTTCTTGTCTTCAATGTGTTTGGATATGGTTTCGAGGGTTATTTGTTCCAACACCACCCCGTGAATTGGGTTGAAGCTGACCAGCCCACACTTTTCTGGATCTTCCTTATTGTCCTTCTTAAGGACAGGAGCAAAATTTCCTCTCTCTGATTCCTTGAAAACATCCTCCAGCTGCCATGACCTTTCCAAGATAAGTTAAATTGGCCTTGCTATGAATCAGCCAGCAATCTCAGTGCTGGTGGGAGTTTGCTGTTATCATTGAATCATAGAATAGTTTGGATTGGAAGGGACCTTCAAAGCTCATCTAGTCCAACCCCACTGCCATAAGCAGGGACATCTTTGACTAGATCAGGTTGCTCAGAGCCCTATCCAGCCTGGCCTTGAATGTTTCCAGGGATGGGACATCTACGACTTATCTGGGCAACCTGTGCCAGTGTTTCACCACTCTCATTGTAAAAAAATTTCTTCCTCATTGTGTTCTGTGGACTTGAATATGCTCAATAGTTTAAGTGTTCCCTAATGCAATACTTCTCTGCTGGTAGTGAGTCTTCATCGCTGCAGACTTTCCCACTGGTCTCAAGGGGATTGAATTGCTGAAGGAAGTCCTTTCGAGTAAATTCCCAAAAAAAACACCTTGATCTTTTCCATGTCCTTTGTCAGCATCCTGACCCATTCTACAGTAGCTCCATATTTTCCTTAGTCTTTCTTTTGTTGCTGATATACCTGCAGAAGCCTGAATATTTGCATTACATGTCCCTCACCAATTTCAACTCCAGATGGGTTTTGGCTTTCCTAACCCTGTCCCTTCATGTTTGGATAGTGCTTTTACATTGTTTCTGGGTTGCTTGTCCCTTCTTCTGCTTCTTGAATGCTCTTTTCGTGTTGGAGTATACTCAGAAGCTACTTGTTTGTCCATGCAGGCCTCCTACAACCTTTGCTTGATTTCCTATTCATCAGGATGAGCCGTTCTTGAGCTGGGAGAAGGTAATACTTGAAAATCAGCCAGCTCTCTTAGACTCCTTTCTAGGACAGTATCCCAGAGATTCTCCCAATTAGGTCCCTGAACAGGTCAAAGTCACCTGGCTTTTGATCTTTATTTTTTTCCTTTTTCCTTTCTCTGAGGATCCCGAACTTCACCATCTGATGGTCACGGCAGGCAAGGCTGCATCAGACCTTCACATTCCTAAACAGTTCTTCTGTGTTTCTAATTATGATGTCCAGCAGGGTGCCTTTAAGTAGGTTCTATGTGTCCAAGCTTAAATACTGCATGTGCTAGAGGTCTAAAATTCCAGATTCCAGTCTTGATTCTTGAAAGAAAATTTTATTGGATATTTATAGTAAGTCCTACTGAAAACAGTCAGATTAGACAGGATGTAGATACATGCCTTTTCTGGGAAATATTGATGCAGATAAAAGTGCATTTTGAGCACAAATCTGTAAGACCAAAGTAGAGACTAAAGCATGGACTTAGGAAAATCAGGAGGTTTGAGTGTAACACATTCATATATAGATAGCTATATCTGTTAGAAATGAGTATTAAGTGAGGATGTATCTGAAAAAAATACATTTACATACTCAATGAGCGAGCCTAAACATTTTCTTGCATTGCCTTGCAAGTGTATCATGTTTTAAAATGATGGATGGTATTGTAAATTAAAGTTGTTCTTTTCTATGGTGAATGTCTGCCAAATTCTAAATATACTTTTTAATCTGTCACTCCATCTCCAATAATTTTCTTCAAAATAGCAGATAAACAAAGCCATAAGTTTTTCAGACACTAATAAAATACACAATGCTTGGAGCTCCTTGTGTTGGCTTTGCAGCAGCAGTTAATTAACAAATGCTATTCCCATAGGTAGTCTGC
Organism: Nesoenas mayeri; assembly: GCF_963082525.1. NCBI lineage: Eukaryota > Metazoa > Chordata > Aves > Columbiformes > Columbidae > Nesoenas > Nesoenas mayeri. The sequence continues at coordinate 41,967,450 of NC_137540.1, forward strand.
TATATTTGATCTCCATGTGCTAAGATATTTGAGAAGATAGGTGCTATACTTATCTTGATTTTATTTTTTTTTTTTTTAATCAAAAATATCTATTCTAATGTCAGCTTACTCAAAACACAAGGTTTGGGGAGAGTCTAATATTTGCTAAGTGGAATAAGGCAAAAAAGGTATTGGGAAATGACTATTTTCAAGCTTCCAGTTAGATGCTACAATCAACTGAGGGTTAAAAGAGAGCTAGTGGGACCTCTGTGTCAAAATACACACTAATGCTCCAAACCGGTATGGATTTTAATGGGAAAAATCATAAACCAATTTCATACTTCAGCTATACTAAGTAAACTAGAAGTACTCCTTCCCTTTCTCTCAACAGCAGCCTAAATATTCAATGATGTGAGATAATATTAGCTAGGAATGGAAGGAAAAGATATCCATATATTTCCTTTGTTTCCAAATCGACAATTTAGTCATGCTCTAATCCTCAAGATTTAGATGGTCAGATCATTGATTGATACATAGTAAGTGCTATTAGTTTGCTATTAGTAGATCTTTTTGACCAGTATTCAGGGTAAACTAAACCAGAAACATTTCAAGGAATTTTTTTTTTTTTTTTTTTTCCTTTATAGTTGAATTGTGATGTCTTTAAGTAAAGCGTATTTGTAGAGGTTTTGGAAATGTTGCCATAATCTTTTAGAGTAGCAGCCAATAACATTGATAAGGATATTACTCCTCAGTTTAACTTTGATATTTGCACATAATATGATGGGAAGGATAACAACTGTTGCAAGAAAACTCTTTCATTAGCAGAATCCACAACCAGAAATCGTGAACTCAGATATGACCTAAAAGCCAGTTCATCTGTGCTGTTTCTGAATTCCCAGTTCATATTCTATTCTTTTTTTGCTAGTAAGTTATGGATTTCTATTTCCTATGCAGAACTTATGATTTAGAATAAAAAGAAATATAGGAAAAAGTAGTATTGTTTGCATCTGTGTGTAATTTCAGAACTCCATATGTAGGATTTAGGAATATTTTCAGTTTCCCTGATGAAGTTTGGTTGGCTGGTTGGGTGTTTTTGGTTGTTTTAAGCTCCAATACTTGGACAACCACTGTTAAGAGCAAGATTCCTCAAACCTTATTCCTGTGAGGTATTTATTTATGTGTCAATCTGGACACAAAATACATGAGTGGGTTTTTTTAATTCACAAAAGGAGTTTTGATTATTTTATAGATCTGTTTACAGATAGAAGACCATCATGGGCATGGTCATAATAAAGAAGACCATCATGGGCACGGTCATAATAAAAAGATCAGAGAGGAGAGGTCATCCAAAATAATCTGATGCGTAGTGTCCAAAATATGTAATTTCTATCTTCATAGGTGTACACTACAATTCTTGTTCTCTGGTCATCCAGATTAGGAGACTAGTGGTCATCACATCCCCTCTGTCCTTGCTCTGTAAGTCAGAGCTGGGTTCTTCAATTTTCTTAAGATCCACCCTAAATCAGGTCTATCGTAGGAATACCTGCCAACAAAATCCAGATTATCAAAATAAATTTGGAAATTATTCAAACTGAAAAAATACTAAAGGAGATATTCCCAGCATTATCTTCTCTGTACGTCCATATCCTCAGAAACTAAGGAATATTTCTGGAAGCTAAGTGGAATGAACATTGAATTTTGTGGTTGAGTCTGAGAAAGCTTATCTTTTAAGCATTACTGTTCAACAAATCTACAGCATATAACACCAAACAGCGTATTGCCAAGACCTTTCATCAGCCTGTTTTCCTAATGGAATGCCCTTATTATATTGATTCAGCCAGAACCAAATGAACTGAAGGTAAGTCTGTCAAACTGCCCATTTAACGTTGCACTCTTCTGCATATTGAATAGCAAAATATAGTAAATATCTAAGAGAGAGACCTGGTCTTTTTGATTTTGAAATTTAAATGGGTCTGCAAGATTGTCAATCTTTCAACAGTTGTTTTGTGGGACCTTAATGCCAAAGCTGAGGAAGTGTCTCACATCCATGATCTTTCAAATGGGATATTGAGGCGAGTAAAAGCAATTTGGACTATGGGCATTCTGCACTTGTGAGTTTCACTTTCAATTTAAATCCTCATGAATTTGCTGAGCAACTATTTTGTCTACAAGTGTTACACAGGGTTTAGAAAATGCTTTGCTTGGAACAGTTCTAAATGTCAGAGAATGGGGCATGAATTATTCTTACTTATCACCTGTTTTAATCTAGATTATTCACCAAGTAGCCAATATTTTCAGTAAATTGCATTCCTATTTTTGTATTTTAACTCACCAAACTTCCTTGCAGGGAGACAATGATGTGTATGTAAAGAATTTAGCTTTGAAAGTGTCAGTAGTGTGTTGGTGTGACAGGTAATGAGGCAATTTGGCAGAACATCAGAAACTAATTGAGCTCAGCTCACATCAATGCAGCTTTTTCAGCTGAGACTGTCTTCTAAAATGAACAGTAGAACTACATAAGACAATATGACATGTACAATTTTAATTGGAAGCTCTAATTTAAAATATTTAAGGCATGTTTAGAATAATTTGTGAATCTACACGGACACATTCTTATTCAATTAATTAAGTCTCTTCAGTGGGTCGTATAATGACTTAGTGTCAAATATAAATTATGAAAGTCTCTGCACGTATAAATATTCAAGCAACTTTTAAAGAGAAGGGATTTAGCTTTAGTAGCAGGTCTCACTGTGGCACACGAATAACTAAAATTATCATGGAATTTTGTAAGTTCTCTATTAAAATCCGTTAGTGCTGTTAAAATACTGCTTAATTTAGGAAGTAGATTTTTGATTTGGTCACATAACAAAGCAAAATTGTAAAATATTATTTCAAAACATTTCAAAGATCATTAAATGATTTCAGTAACACTGATCTTTAAGTATTTAATATTGATTTCTGGAGGTACTGAATGGTGTTACCAGACCATTACCACATATGGTGTTTTTCTTTTACACTAGGATTGAAATTAAGAATCTGTTAAGATGAAGTTTTAAAGGGTAAATCTGTCCCATAAAATTGAATACTCAAAAATTGTTTTTGTGGGGAGATTTTAAATCGACATCAAACTGTTTTTTGTGTCATGTCTGTTATTATTCACTTACTCTATTTTTATTTTCCATATCCTTTGAGGAGTTTCTCTTTTGGAAATATATATATGTAAAATAACATTTCCTTCCTTCTAAATTGTTTTAATTGCAAATGAAAATGTGCATATACTTAGTAATATGTAGCATAATATTGTATCAAAACACTCTATGAAGAAGGTGAAATATTATCACTTTTTTATAGATAACAAAGCTTTTGCTTAAATGATTAAATTGATTTTGCCTCAGTCACCGCCAATGTCAGTGGTAACATAGGGAGCAGAAAAGGTTGTCCTGACTTACAGGGTAGCATCCTCTTCAAAGGCTCACGTTCTTTCTTTCATTCTCCTTTTTCTTTCTTTACCATGACTTTTAGGTGAAAAAAATGGCAGCACATGTTTTGTTCTTCTATAAAACAGTCTGAAGCAATAAGATTTCTTGTGAAAAGCAACAATGCTGCCCTAATCAAAATTAAATGTTTCTTGGTAGTCTTGAATTTCTTAACATTTCCAGGTTTGAAACAGTTCTATTGCTTTAATTCATTATGATAAAAGGTCTGTTTTCAAGCACTGTAAGTTATTTCTTTTCTATGTTCTTGTTTAATAATGTAAACAAATACACTGCTTCCAAAGTAATGGCATTTTAACAAATTGAATATCATGCATTAATTAGCTTAATCCCATACCAGTATTACTAAACGTGCGATATTTAAATTCTTAGCTTAATCTGACTCCATCCTGATCAGTACTTGCCGAAAACAAGTTTTTGAGAATGATATGAGATCCTGGCAGCCTCTGATATAAAGTATGAAATGTCAGGCTTATTCTTATACTTAAATAACTATGATGTATAGAATAATCTTGACTCACAACCACACAATATTTTGAAACTGGGAAACTGAAAGTGACTTTTAAATCACAGCTTCTGAATAGAGTAGATTAAGGCTGAAATTCAATGGGAGTTGTCAGATATTTCTAACATTTTTGTACACCTCTTCATAAAACCAGAGCACTGCATGATTAGTTGTGTCTGGGTTTGATATTACTGACTTCCTCCCCACAAAGAAACATATATTTTAGCAAATTCAGGATATAAAAAAAAAAATTTAAGGGCTTATTAACAGAACAGAAAAATATGCTACACTTGTTTTGGTGAGCTTCCTTTGACAATTTTTCAATAACTCTTTACTAGTGACTGTTGCTATGAATATCAATACCTCCTTTCATGAACTGTCTCCAGATAATTTCCATGATTGACTATGAGGGCTTGAATAGCATGGACGCTGGAAGTCTGCCTAAAAACATTGACAACTTGGATGATTATCGTGTATCATTCATGGTAACTCTGTCAGGTTGTCTGAAAATAATTGTGAAAGAAATGCAGGTCATTACAGAATGAACATGATGTGCCCATAATGGTTCCCTTGAAGCTGCTGGAGTTTACTTGGTCAATAATCTGTCACAAAAACGGTAAATAAATATATTTTACTCAAAGGCTGGACAAACGAAGTCTACTATACTCCAGTATGTTTTCAGAAATGTTATCTAACTTGCTCTTTAAAGTCCTTTACCATGAGGGTGGTGAGGCACTGGAACAGGCTGCCCAGAGAAGCTGTGGATGCCCGATCCCTGGCAGTGTTCAAGGCCAAGTTGGATGGGGCTCTGAGCAACCTGGTCTAGTGGAAGGTGTCCCTGCCCATGGCAGAGGGCTGTAACTAGATGATATCTAAGGTCCCTTCCAACCCAAACCATTACAAGATTCTCTGATTTTATTATTAAAAATTTAATGAAGTAATGACATTTAGGCTTATATTAGTACTCTTCTGAATTGTCTTTTAGCTTAACAGGACAAACAAGGATATATGATATTAAACACGACATTTAGGATAAAATTTAGGACTTCCTGGAATTAGGTTATTTTTTCTGAAAGAAAAGACTTCCAATTGCCACAATAAATTTATTCAGCTTTCCAACAATATTTACAAAAGGATGTTTTCCATTGCTTCTACGAAGTGGATTTTTCATGTGATTTTATGTAGAAAATTTTTCCATGTTCTGGATGTAGGGATTTTTTAAAAGTTATTTTTAAATTAACAGCCATTTTAATAAACATTTTTTCAGCTCTTTTGTCAAGAAGATGCATATAATGATCACCATAACCTATTAGGCTTATTTCCTGCTGAGTATATAGAAAAAATAACTTCTTGTAGTTTTTTGGTACCACCAAAAGTTATCTATTTCACTATTCAATCTGAAAAGTCCTGTATATTTCTGACTTAAAATTTGATTGTATCAAGGAGGAATGTAATTTTTAAAACCAATAATATAATTAAAACCAATCTCTAAATTCAGTGCACTAGGCACCAAGTAATAAGATAAACTGAACTGTGATTCTTAGAGATGTACTAATTCTGATGTGGTTTCACAATTTTAACAAAAGCATTTCAACTAGATAAGATCGGCCTTATCATAAATGCTTAAAAACTTATAGATGGGTACTGCAGATTAATGATAGTTTGTAATATGAAAGCACTGGCTTTGCAGCTAAGTCATTTTATGTTAGAAACCATAAAGTGTGTCCAGTGAAAGATGATTTGTGTCAGCTAAAACTGTAGCCTGAAGCAACACTTGGTGGGTTATTACTTTCACCTAGTTATTGCAGCCTTGAAGTGTGTGTTAGTAAGCCGAGGGTAAAAATGTCAAAAGCACAGCTGAGACTGATCACTAACAGTTTCCGGGAACAACAGAAAACTGTCCCAAGTAATATTTTTCTGAAGTTGCTCAACCAAAATTGATGCCATATTGACTGTGGGTTATTTAAAAAGTATCACTTATTTCTAAAAAATAATGCATTTCTTATGTGAAAACTTCCATAACTAGGAATTTACATGCAAAAAAGTTTATTATCATTCAATTAATTGGAATTATTAAAAGTTAAATTTGCCATTGCCATCTGTTTATCAAATGAATACCAGTGTATTGTGTTTGCGGGCTGGTTTTACATCATATTATTAATTCTTTTGTACAGTACTATCACATTAAACAGTATTTAACAAAAAAGAAAGTCAAAAGATATAATCACATCTCGGATTAATAATACCTGCACTAAACTGCAGCTGCCAGACTACAGTTACAGGACCAAAGAATCACACAGTGGTTGGGGCTGGACAGGACCACTGTAGGTCTTTTGTTCCAACTCCCCTGTTCAGGTAGGGTCACCTAGAACCGGTTGCCCAGGACCACGTCCAGACAGCTTTTGAATATCTCCAAGGAAGGAGTGCTCAGTCACCCTCACAGTAAAAAATATTCCCTGATGCTCATATGTGTTTCAGTTTGTGCCTGTTGCCACAGAACACCACTGAAAAGAACCTTGCTCCATCTTCTTTACTCCCTCCTTTCAGACATTTATATGCACTGATGAGCTCGCCCCTGAGTCTTCTCCAGGTTGAACAGTCCCAGCTCTCTCAGCCTTTCCTCAAAGGAGGGGTGCTCCAGTCTCTTAATCGTCTTTGTGGACCTCCACTAGACTCTCTCCAATATGTCCCAGGTCTGCCTTGCACTGAGGAGTCCAGAACTGCACACAATACTCCAGATATGGTCTCTCCAGTGCTGAATGTGACAGTAGACAGCTGGTTAGCAAAGGTACCTGAATTCCTGAGCCACTAAATACTCTACCCCATCCCTGGGGACAGACATAGCATAGGACTGTCTCCACCACCACAGACAGGATGACCAATCTCTGAATAAATGGAACAGACATGAGAATAATTCCTAAACTTAGTGCTTTGTAACTTTTTTTTTTTCAGAAACATGATGCTATATATACACTTCAAAATCAAAATTATAGATGGAATCAGGAATTGATTTTTACAACTTGTGCTATACAAGGCTTATAATTTAGAATGTATTACTTGCAAAATACTAAAAATAGCTGAAACACAGGGATTTTGTATTTCACTTAATTGGAAACTGCAAAGGAGTTACCTCTGAAAGTAGATTAATACAGCTGGTTTAAGTGTTGTCTTTATTTCGATTTTAGAAAAGTTAAAAGAAAATGACCAGTGGACCAACATTAACTGAATGTTGGTAAAAGTTTAAGGGGTAAAAAATCACATATATTATTGTATATGTATGTTCTTATATATGGATTTTTTTTTTTTTAGTCTTCATTGCACTGCCATTACAGACATTTTGGGGGAGGGGGTTTGTTATGCCCTTTAAAAGCCATGGTATCTAATAGCATATATAAAGATATAATGTGAGAATTTTCACTTTGAGGTACTGTAATAAGATGCTGGTTTAATGTGCTTCATGGACTGCAATAATTGATTCTCATACATATTTTAAAATAGTTATTATGTCAGTGTGCATAAATATGTACATGTATTCTTGACATGTAGGTTTCTTCTAGACATACAGTAATTATTACAGATATATTGGAAATCTGTAGCTGTGTTCAAAATTCATAACTACCACCAAATTACTATATTTCATTGCTCTCCTTTTAAAGGTATTCTCAGTATTTTTCACATATAAAGATTGCATTTTTCTCTCATATGTTATTTAAAAGGGAAAAATGCTGCATATTTCCCTTGAACTTTTAGGGTCTCTTTTCTCCTGTTCCACCTTTGAGATCCTCATCCCATATCTTATTTCCTTTCATGGATGAAGAACACTCTGTTGTGCTCAAATAAATGATGCCTACCTAATCAGGACCTTCTACTGATAATTATTGTGAGGCTGTAGTGGAACCCGAAAAATAGTATATTACCCTATTGGTGCTGCTAGTGACATATTTTTTTAAATGGCATTCTTTCTGCATTATACTTCTTTAAAAGTATGAGATGGAATCATTAATACATTACTTTTGCTGATAACTCCCTGCTAATTGCCATGAACTGTTCACTGAACTTACTGAATGTGGACATAAGCTACTTTAATAGAACCTGGAAAGCACAAGCTGCAAGTTATCAGCAACCCGATGTTTTTTCAGAACTTGTTTTGACGCTGAAAACCCACACACACTACTATGACTTCTTTTCTGCCCCTGAACACTGACTCTAATTTCAGACACAGTTATACAGTGTACTAGATTTGGCTTCATAAATGAATGAGTTCTTTATTGCATATCCTCTGAGACAGCTTATCTCGAAGTCTAGAAGCTGCTGATTGATACCAAATGTAGCATAAATGAGAAAAGTGAAAGCATCCTTTATTCACGATATAAACTGTATGCCTTCTTAAGACAAATAGAATCGTACAATCATTTTGGTTGGAAGAGACCCTCAAGATCTTCAAGTCCAACCATAACCTAACCTAACTCTAGCACTAAACCATGTCCCTAACAACCTTGTCAAAAGGCATTTTAAGCACCTCCAGGGATGGTGACTCCACCACTTCCCTGGGCAGCCTGTTCTAGTGCCTGACAACCCATGCAAGCAAGGTTTGGTATTGTTGTTGTAAGGTTTTCTGGCTTCAGGCCAACACTGGTTATAATTAGTGATAGTATAAAATAAGAGTCTTATATTATGCCAAGATTAAATTTAACAAGCAGAGCATGCACATATAATATACTAGATAATCAGGCCATGGTCCTGAAGGAAAAAATAATCTTGATTCACATAGTTTTAAACAACTTGCTTATATACAAATTCATAATTTGCTTTCATGTACATACAGGTTCATAAATTAGTATTAATATAGTACATAAACAAGCATCTTCTAGGGCTTTGTATAGCCTAAAAAAGAAATACTAACTTTAAAGCACATGGCTTGGCATTGAGCACTTGGTATTCTGCTGTTTTTAACATTTGTGAAATATTTAGTCACATTCATAGTGATACTTCAAGTTCATAGTATTACTGCTTCCTTTAGGCTTCAGTTACTGTTCTTTTTAGTTTCAAAAATTGCATAAAAACATGAAATGTGATATGTTACCTTCTATCTAGGGTTTCTAAATCTACTGTAAATTTATATAACTTGCAGAAATTATAGTTAAGCTTTAGAAACTACTGTTAGATCAAGTGAAAATAAAAAGGGAAGCTCAGGAAGGCTAAATGAATGTATGATTGTAATAAAAGAAAGAAGGTTCCAAAATCCATAGAAGTAAACTGAAAGATTTATATTGGTTTCTTGGGACTTTGGATTAGGATTCATCATCTTCTTTGTCAAGGTTGCCCTTATGTATTTCTGCTGTTATGTATTTCTGCTTAAGTCTAATCTCTTTCTATATCATGTACGTATAAGCAGTATAGTCTCATCTGCAAAGTTGATGTTTGAAGAATGTCATTCCAACACTAGCAATTTATTTCTCTGATTATTCTATAGCTCCATTTTTTCCTAGGAGAAAAGAATATCAGCTGTTTTCATGTATCATCTTTTTTCCCTCAGAGGAAATAAATCTGTGTAATCCTCCAACATTTCCACTTTTGATGACCAGCACAGGTGAACCCTAATATGTCAACATTTTAGGTCCACAGTAGAGGTAGTCCCAAACTGGAACTTCAGCTTTAACCCTTGTTCAGTACTCAGACACTGAGTTAGGTGTCAATAGATATAAATATATATATATATATATATATATATTTTTTTTTTAAATAAAGGCACATGAGGGGACATTTTGATGACCAGAAATGGATGCAATTAACTTCTATTTACTATTTCTAACATGTGAGAGCTTTGCAGATTTGACATATTTTGATAATGGTGTGAAACTAAATATCATTTCAGCATTTCAGTTGCAAAATTTGGAAACAAATCAACATCCAGATGATGTAGTTCAAACCAACCCCATCTGTGATATATCTGCAATTGGGAAAGATTATTGCTACAAAATAATGTTAGGGAGCACTTTTGGTAGTACATAAATAGGAGGTAAATAAACAAATTACATGCATATATTTCAGAATGACACTTTTTCTTTTTTTTTTTTTTCTTTAGCTTGTAGTAGAATAATTTAGTTATGAAGCACTAACTGGTAGTTAGACATGAGGGAAATATAACCTTACCACAATATGACTAAGATTACATGAAGGTCATCCGTGAATGAAAAAACAACACATGTTTTAATGAAGTGCAGTAGAAACTGGTCACAGCTTTATTAACTGTAGCAAAGCAAATTAAATAATTTAACATCTCCATGAGATTCTAGTAACTATTTTTTGTGATTTGGGTTCATCTGAGTGTCACCTTGGCCCAATCTTTTTTTTCATCACCACATCTACGTCCATGAAATCTCATCATGCCAGCTACTGCTCAACTGGGAATTTCCAGTTCCAACTGAAAACAAGCTAAAGCATCCTGAACATGGATATTTCTTCTTAAATAAGTTTCACAATTCATTCTGCAGCTGGAGTATAACCAGCTTCATTTTGGCACATGAAGTATGGTATTAGAAGCAGTCAACACTCGCACTGAACAACTGTACATATAGACTATGAAATAAAATATTCAAGTACCCTTTTAAAAACTTATGATGGTTTCTCATTGATACCTCTGAAGTAAAGTGCACAATATGGCTGCACAATATTGATGCAAACTGAAGTCTGCAAAATAATAAGGTGAGGATGATATGCACTGTTCATAAGCTCCTTTATACCCAGTTCAACATGGCGATTAAACTTTTAAGTCCCACTTACTCTTCTCCATGTTTGGATGTGGAGACTTTCCTCCAAGGGTGAGAATGACTTTACATTAGGGATAGTTCTAACACATGAAGGTGAAAAGTCATTATAAATGTCAAAGTTTTAATTTTTCAAGTTTTAAAACTGGTCATCAAAAGTTAATAATTCAGGGTTGGAGATTTAGTATGTTAAGAACTTGATTACTATCACAATAGTTTCAGTGGCATTGTTCATATTTTAATAACAGAAAAGTTCTAGTCCACATTAGCATAGCCTACTTTCAAATGCAGAAAGATCCTTTCCCTCAAAATTCAGAAAGGGTCTTAGCCTATCAAAAAAAATCTTGAAAGCATGAAAGCATCTCACCTGTACCATATTCAGGTAGCTCTCGAGAGTCTTATTGCTGTTCCTGGTAGGAGGTGGTTTCAAAGGGAGACAGCATTTGCATCTGAAGCAGGAAGATCACCAGTTTATGTGAACAGGGGTATTCCCTAAATTTTGGGGAGGTTTGTGAATCTGTGGAGATATTCTTCTTGTTCCTCATGTCTATTGACAATATTTTTGGTTTTGATTTCACAACTGTGAAATTGTGTCCTTAACAAAAATGGATCAAGGAGTGCTTACTTCAGTGAGATGTGGTTTGTAGGTTAGTGATAAATTCAATATAATTAATATTTTGCAAGTATATAGTAACAGAATGCTGTTAATATTCATACTGTTAAACAGATGGGGCAGAATAAAATATTTAACTGTTCATCCTTTGTGGCATAGTGAGTGTGGAAACTCAATAGTTGGTTCGCAAGAACACAGTCACTAGATGTGTGTTGAGAATCAGAATCATCATCTTGTTCACTGCTCTTTTGAGTTGCTTGTCTTTTATAGACTTCTTACTTTCAGTTTTCAAGTCTAGAAGCTATCATTAATGAAAATTATTTTATATATGAATACACATTATTCATTAGTTTCCCTAAAGTATATAGAAATTAGGGGAGGGGGGGAAAGGAAAAAAAATGCAAGGAGAATGATAGTATGAGGAGTGTTAACAATTGACTTTTAACAATAACTGTGGCAGCCTGAGTCAAATAAGTTTGGAAGAATCCACTCCTTCTCTCCCCATGTATAATAAAGCAGAAATAATCCCAAAAGTTCTTGTGAAGCACAACAGCTGAGCCTTCCTTTCAAAGCCAAGCAGAAGCAGCCCACTACAGAATGCTCTTTTCCATGTGGAGAACACTAGAATCCCAGTGTCAGTGCTTGGATCCAAGGTACATTTTGAGACTTTGTGATGTGAGGAACAAGTTTCACAAGTGCCACATGGTTTGCAAACGACATTTGGAAGGGTGCCGACAACTGCTATGCAGAAACTAAAAGCCTCAAAATATCTGAAATATTTATCTGAATGAGCATCAGTCAAAGGCAGAACAAGACTGTTTACAACTGTAGCATGCATTCAGCCAAATTACATTTGCAAATTAGTGTTTTGAAGCTGTAGACCTAAAAATAAAATAACTTAATGGGCTGAAATCATTTTTGCTAAGGAAAAATGTATCTATGCCAGCAGCTTGTGTATGAAGTTACAGCCTGTTACAGCCCAATGCATTTTGAAATGACCAAGATATTAAACTCACAAACAAGGTTGTCAGACAACAAATCAGGCTGCAAATTAGCCTTCTAATCTTATAATCTGGTTACAGCTGCCAAAGTACAACTGACAATTGATTTGCTGCTTGCTGTCCAGCACAAAATGCCATACATTCATTTTGCTGAGAGTCAATGAGTACATTAAGTGTACAGCAGCCCATGCACTCCCAACTCTGTTGCAAACAGTCCTAAATTACCAAGGTCATTATCTGTACGAATAAACCTACTAAAAGTGCAAAGCGTAATTTACATGTGACTCTTCTGCATTTATTCACTTGTAGGAAATATGTATTCCTTTTTCAGCAGATATACAAAGTAGTTCTATTTGAGCTTGTTCAAGCTGCTAGCTTTCATGACTGTTATAAAAATAAATATTTCCAGGTAACTACTTTGGTAGAGTATCATGAATTACTAATTGAGTGATGTGTTTGCTTCTAGCATTATCCTTTCTAGATAGCCTTAATTTTCTATCCAGTACCTCCGATATGAATTAAATGAACTTTTCATAGAGGGTATATGATTTTTCACTTTTTAAGGACTGGTTGTAAGACTTTTTACTTAGAAAATTCAGAGCATTTACTTGTGTTGTTTAGCACTTTTAAACAAAGTAAGGAAGCAAAAATATGGAAGGAAAACATTTGCTGCTATAGTGACTGAAATGTAAGAAAAGCCCTAAAAACTGTTAAAAACTCTTCAATTAGTGAAAAGAATGTTGTGTGTGGGAGTAATTTATGCTGCCTCACTTGGAAAAAGGTCACTAGGAAAATGCTTCTGGCAAGGACTATGATAAACCTCTATCCTACTTACTAAAGGAATGTTCTCAGGTGGTGACAGTACAAATATAGGAAAACATTCTGATTTTTTACTGTATGGGAACATCGGATAATTAGCTCTAGGGAGACTTGGTAGAAAACTGGGAAAATTCAGTCTCAGTGAACTTCTATTTCACTGAATTTCCCTTGAAATTTTACTGAATACTCCTAATGGGAAAATTTTCAACAGAAGACTGTCTGTTCATAGAAACCTGATTAAAATAAATAAATAAATAAATAAAAATAATAAATAAATAAATAAAAATCAAGGCACAATTGACGTGTAGGGTTTCTCAAAAGTTTCTCAAAACAAAAATGAAAAGACATAATAAATAGAAGACCATTAAAAAATGTTGTCAGGATAAAACACTTTAAAAATGATTAATTGTTTTCTTTTCAGATGTTCTAAGAATAAATTAACGCTTGAAGACTAAATTCTTAAACTCTGTGTAGCTAGTTTCAACTTGGAGTTTTGGGTGGTTGGTTGGTTTTTGGGTGTTGTTTTATTTTTATTTAAGGAAAAGTTATAAAACTTTAAAGACAATGGTTTATGGAAAGCATGCTGACATAATTTTAGCTACTGTAGCATAAACTGTCATTATACTAATGGATTGCAGAACAACCAACTGTTTGAGTAGGGAGATTTGGGAGGAATGATATGGTACTGAATATGGAGTAGGAAGGAAAACACAGAAATACTTATCTTTTCTTTTTGCACCATTTTTTCAATATAGATATTAAATATTTTATATTATTAGTAATAAAATTTAATATAAATTAAACAAAATTTAATAGAAATATTTTATTTCAGGGAAAAATAGAATGTACTGTATCTTCTCTAAAATATAAGCCTTTCTTTGAAACTACTTTTTACCAATACTAATGAACAATAAATACATTCTGTTGCTATTTGTAACTACCTGCATCACTACTTGGTCATACAGACCTTAGGACCTTACCTGTTAGTTTTAGAGTAACTCGAGCATGAGTGAATCTATGGTATGTTTAGTGGACAATTTTATAAGAATTTTATCAAGAATAAGAGAAAAAAAAAAACAAACAAAAAACAATTGCTAAAAACAATTGCTAGTAAAAACTGACCATTTGAGATTTCATTTATCCTCCCTTGCAAATATATAATACTTTAAGAAAAACTTGAGAACAACTTGAGAGAAAAGTTGCCAAAGGTCTTTAGCAAAATATAGATGTGAGATAAGAAACTGTACAGGGGATATGAAAAGCAAATAGTTGGAATCTAGTGGAGTAATAGAACAGATATCAAGGCAGTGAAATTCAAAAGAAATAGTGATGTAAGGACATAGCACATAGCAGAACAGGAGTTGTGCTCATATGTGTAACCTTAATGCAATCACCTGCTGCTTCAATTAGCTCTAAACAAGAGAACACAGAATAAGGAAATTCATATATGCCCTTGAAATTTACAGCTCAGGCCTATCTTTACCTAATATTCACCAGTGTTAATAATAATGTTGGGTTAGGATTTATTCTTAATAAGCTGTATTATAGGAACCATAGTAGATCTGATAAAAACTCATTAAATAGCAAAAATGTTTTAAACTGCTAAGACCAGCATCTTGATTCTGAAGTATGTTAGTAGCTGGCTTTGTTTGCAGAATGGTGTATGAAGAGTATTTTATCAAAGCTTGTGTGAAGTCTAGTTCCTTGTGAATCTGTGTTCACAGAAAACATTTGGTCTACAGTCACCTTCTCCTCAACAGAATTTTGAGTTTTTCATTTTGGTAGAAACATGGAAAACTCAGTTGGCTCCTATCTTCCTGCAGTTCTTTCCAGAGCCAACTTGTTACTCTGATCTACTTCAGAACACTACATTGTTTAAGAAATCATTTTCATTTTTCTCCTCCCATACAATAAAAAACATTCTTCATTGTTTTGAACTCTTACTCTAAGTCATTAATTTAGTTCCTGGTTCTGCAGGATACTCTGCATTAGCACAGACCTTTTGCCTGCATATAGTTCCTGGACATAAAGAGAGCAGTATTTTCTGTATTATTTTGTCTCTAGCTCATGTAGAGACTTAATTGAAGTCAGCCCAGGTTCTACTTTCAAATTGACAAGAAATATATATATATATATATATATATATATAAAACAAAGTATCATTTCACAATAATTTGATGTCTTTCCTTCTTCTGTAAAATAATAGCACAACCATAACTAAGAAGTTGTGGGATCGTATTATCCTTTCCTTTCCCTTCCTTTCCCTTCCTTTCCCATCATGAAATGATTACATTAACTACCACAGTTGAAAACTGGGACATATTTTTTGTAAGTAAATCTGCATAAAACAATAAAAGGAAAATGAGATGAGAACCTTCTGTACTCAAGGGGCAAACTAGGTCTTTGATTGCATATGGTGCACGGTGTCAGTGGTGAACATGATAGCAGTTTTGACTTATTTCAGTAAAGCCAGAATTTCACCGAATACCATGACTTTCCCTTGACATAAAGCCATCCACCAGCTACTAAATATTCAATATAAATAACAAAATTTTGTTTTGTCTGATGAGTAGGATACTTAGAATTTATATAACACTTCTATGTTCATAATGAAAGATCAGAGATCAGAAAATATGTCTTACAAGAAAGGACATGAAAGAAAATCTTACTTTAGATGAGAGAAGATGAAAGGGTAGCAGAAAAAGCAATTTTCAAATACATAAAGAGTTCCTGTAAGGAAGGTAATAAATTTTTGTTTATATTGGAGATGAGAAATAATGGTTTAGAATTGAAATACAATTTTATCTAGGTGATAAAGAAAACCTTGTGGTTTTGAGGACTGGTAAGGTCTAGGATTGTTTAGAATCTCCATTATGTGATCTTTGTATGAAAGTTCAGCTAATTATTCCTCTAAAATATTTAAAGTTTGGCCAAATTATGTGGCAATGAAAAAAAATCAAGAAACATTGAGACAAATGCAAATTTAAGTCCTCTTAATTTAGAAACTTTCAATTGTCAATGAGAAACAGGTGGTTAAAAATAACTGATAAGAGGAATGGGGAAGATATGATCAACTTTCCCTTGCCACAAAGCAATATTCCATATAGCAATGACATTATTCCATATTATTTCTCTATCGTAAGAATTTTCCCATTCACAGTCATGTCTGATGTCCTGACCTGGGTGTAAATATGGTTCTGATATCTCTTTATTAATGAGGGCACCATGATGTCAGTCATCTGACAGTCCCACATCCAGTGACACCATTTTAAGGAGAAGGTCTGCAACCTTTGAAAATATGCACAATTGGTCTGACCTAGAAAAATGGTTGAGAACCTGTGTGTTAAGAGGAGTGACACAATGAGGAATAGCATCCAATAAAGTGTAGATTTTTCATAAAGTAATGTGTTTGAAGAAACGAGGCAACAAAGCTGAAAAACAATAAATGTTGGCCCCTTTTATGTTTGATATTTTATTAGAGACTTTCCAACTCAGACTCAATAATCTTTAAAGGTAGAGTATTTTAAATTGATACAACCTTAAAAAATAGTACCAAATGTAAAATATGGAAAACGTCTTTCTGCAATAGTTTTCAATGGTATATTGATTTATATATTCAAGATATTTGTTATGAAGTAGACTGTTCATTTGATGGAATTATAACTGTGTATAATAAAAGTTTACTGAAAGCTCCTTGAAAGCAAAATGATCTAGTAGTATATAGTATGTAAACACTGAAAATTATTTTCAATATCTATATTTCTATAAATTAAAATTGATGTTGACAGCAAAATATAAGACCATCTTTTCAATAATATTTTTTAAAAGTTTGACCTTTACAAACAAAAATTACAAATTTCCTAATATTATGATCCTCTTTATCTTTTCATTACTGCTTGCAATGCTGAGCAGTGCATAAAAAGAATTTTAAGCGATTTTTGTAGTCTTAGCACAATCAGGAAAGTGCCTGCTGCTCTTGAACTCTGTATGCTTCCCTTAGATCTTTGCCTTTTGTCTTCAAGACGATTTTGAGTAAAATGTTCATTCCCATCTATACAACTTTTCTTTTCTTTTTTTTGTTGCTTTTTCTTTACCCATTTCTTTACCCATAATTGAAATTAAATTTTGGTGTGCACTAATGCTTGTGTTGTAATAGCAGCCTTATTCTGACAGAAGCAACCTAGAAATAACAATGTACAAAAATGTTTCATCTAAGATTATCTCTATGCAGAAAAGTTATTTTAGTCCAGTTCCCTATTACAAGCACACAAAAAGTAATAGTAGAAAACCGTTGCATGTAGGCCAGACAAATTTTCAAAAAAATTAAATCTTCAGCTGTCTTTTATAAACATAGCCTGTAAAACTAATTTTATTCCCAGTTCTTTATTTTTAAACTTACTACACACTTTGTAGTTGAAGACAAGAAAAATCTGAACCTAATTTGCCCCATCTTTTTGCTTAGACCTTGGGTTTATTTTAGTATTATGTTTGTCCTGGAGCAGGGTGAAACCAATAAATTTCAAATGCATACGCACACATATATATGTATATGTATGTTCTAGGATCATAAGGTAAATTGGCCATGAAACTCAAAGAAAGTATGAACATTTATAACTTTACACATTTTCACTAAAAAAATACGTTTTAAAACAAACTATGCCATAGTTTCCATCGGAGATTTACATTAAAGGTATTTTTAAGCAAATAGCTTCTCACATACTGTTAGTCAAGTTTACCGAGATGAACCTAGTGGTGGCCAACCCTCTCTTTTCTGGAGGAAAAAAAAAGGGCATTTCTCAGCAGGAACATGTGTTTAAAGATAAAAGGAAAACTTTATTTGATTCCATACCAAGTTTGAAAGACAGCCTATGGATTTTAACTGCTTCTGATTCCCAAGCTAAAAGGATCTAGAATATAAACCTGAAGATCTAGTAGCCATTTGCTTCATTGCTTTCCTGACCTGAATGTAGTTTTTGTTGAAACATCCAAATCCTCAACAATACTTCACTATAGTGCTAATTTAAATAAAAATGAGGGATTAAAAACAAAACAAAACAAACAACAACAAACAACCAAAACCCCAAACAAAACAAAAACAAACAAACAAGCAAAAAACCCCACAAAATAACAAAGTAAAGGACGTGATTAGATAGAATATAAATTTCTAATTTAGTTTCTGCTTTTTAATGAAGTTTCTATCAGTATTTTTAACAATAGAGTTTTCATTCAGCACTTCAAATCATTCTGTAATTTACGACAGAATATTGTCAAGGAATTGGTATATTCCCTCAAAAAATATTTTTGGTTGTTTCAACCAAATGAATGAGAATTATATCAGTCTCCATAGTATATCAAACTAAAACAACTGATAGTGTTCTACTTATCTTAAAGGCTTATAATGATCCATGATGATTACTTCATAGAGTAAATAGGCATCTTTATAACATCCTTTAAGTAAAGCAACCTACTGAACAAAACTTTTATCAGTCTTCTAGTAATCATTCAGATTGTGAGTAGTGGCTGCAGTCTCGTTTCCTTACTTGCTATTTCGCAGGTAAATTTGACCTTGCATTTTCATTTCCCAGAATCTGGAAAGTATTTCCTTACTCAATTTTTAATTACTATTGGTTAGCATATACAAATAAAAACAAAACTGACAAAATTACAGTCACTATGTCATTTAGTATCTTATGAATAGCACTTCTGCAGTTTGCCATCTATTTGAACAATTAAAATCTAGTATAATGTCTGAATAGTAAATTTGAGATATTTGTAATGCCTTATGCACGATGCTATTACTTCTGTGCTAAGATAGATTTCCTGCTTTTGCTATCTCTTGCTTGCAGTTTATCGTATGACCATAAATTATGTGCTGGGGCAACAAAACAGAAGCTGAAGCTCAGGAAGAGGGAAAAACAAGGATGTGACCTGAAACATCATCATTAGAAAGGCTGCGTCTTTATAGAAAGTGTAATTCAAAGGAAAAAATTTAGTTTCAAAAAATTGTATGAATACTCAGTAGCATTAATGAAAACCTATTTATCTTCGAGTTACAAAAATATACTTTACGAATATGAAAATAAATAACTATATCCAGTATTATATTTTTGGTTAAATATTTGTCAAGGTCCCTAATTCCTTACACAAAAAGTCCTTTTGAGGATTTTGAATCTACTTTTAAAACATATTCTTGCTTCAACAACATTTCTAAAAACTTTTGTGCTTCTCCAGAATCTTCTATCATCAACATTTCAGAATCTCTAGAAACGATCCTTTCAGAAGACAATTGGCTTTCCAAATTCTTTGCTCTGTTCAGTCAACAGCAGCTAAAATATCTGCCTTAGAGTACATCTTTTCTACTTGCCAAACATGCATATTTATCTGCAGAAATAAAATAATCATCAACAGTATGTAGCAAAACCATATAACTAATCTTTTGTAGATGAACCAGTATTCAAGCTGGTTGTCTAGTAAGTTTGTTTCTTGTTTCTACTTATTTTCAGCCTATGCCCATGACTAAGGAGGTGGAACCTTGGTGTCACATCATGGATACATCTTAATGAGAATATCAGTAGTTATTGTAATTATTGGGGTAATTATTCTTGTCCAAGATGTTTTCTTACACTGTAACATTGTTTTGCTTTATGATTCTGTGGTCACCTTCAGCCACATTCAGCCTGTATACGAGTGAGCACAACTTTTTGGTTGTTTGTTTTAATTTGGCTAGCACTTTTTACAGTTACAGGACAGATAAATGGAATTTTTTCTATCTACCCACTTTCTAAGATAGATAATCTTGTAATATCTTTCCATAATAAACAGTGGTTTTATTTCCAGCTGAACAAAATCACAATTTTTTTTTCTGCTGTGGTTGGACAGACATGGCTGGAATGGGAGGCAATAGAGGAGAAGCTAACTTCTCCCATATCCAAGAAACCTTTAATCCAATATCTACCCATAGTGTATGTCTATTCAGCTCTTCACCTTTTTGACCTACCAAGTCTGTGGGAAATCAGAAGGTAATAGAGAAAACGGATATATTATTATAAATTGCACAACATCAAAAGCATAGAGAGGTGGACTTCATTTGCCATGTTTTTGCAAACAGCTTCAATTGCAGTTAAATAATTCACCAAAGCTGGGCTCCATTTCCAGCTCTGCTGATAGACTTTGAATAATGAATTTTGTATTTAGACTTCATCTCAACTTTTCCATCTGTAAAACCAGATAATGATGTTAATCTTTATACATTTTTTTGAGCTACCCAAAGTAGGAACTGCATAAATTGAGGAACAATAATATTTTCTTTTATATCATTTTGCCTTATAGAGATTTAAAACTGAAGTTCAAATCTTTCTTTGTTCAGCAAATGCAAAGTTTCTTCTTATCACTTGGAAACCAGGTACCCTTAAATGCCAATTTTCTGGAATCAGGTTTCTGATCATTATCATTTTCAATGCATATGTTAAATTGTCTATAATGCAGAACAAGAATAATTTAATTCATCCCAAGATTGCTCTATAGCACTCAAACATCTCCAGGAGTACTGTTGTATTTTTTACTGTTTTCATTTCCAAGTATTTGGCTTTTTTTCAGATAACATATGTATTCAACATTTAGTGACATGGCACAAGAAGAAAATTTAGTTGTAGGTCCATTCTTGTGGAAGTCTGTATAAAACTTGGACACTTGGTTTTGGTGTACTTCAGTGGTTTCCTATGAGCAAAATGTAATAACACAAAAATTAAAGGTGAGCAAATGAGTTGTTGTCAATGAAGCTACTGTTGTGATATCTGAGCTGTCTCTTTTTAACTGCTTTGAACAAAATAAGTATTTTCTATTCTTCTATTTAGAAAAGTTATGTTAGCTTCCCCTTGAGTAGTGGAGTCCTCTTCTCTTGAAGAGTGGCTTAAGATGCCTGCCTTGTGAGGGTTTAGTGTCCTGTTGTGTGAAGCATTTAAAGTAAAATCTGTCATTTCTAACTGAAGGAGATAAACCCTACACTCCTTCCCTGTTTTTTCACAATCCTTTTTTGACAAAGAGTCTCTTCCACTTGAATGGACAATGATTGTACTACACACTGGATAGAAATAAGAACTCCACTACCTGGGAAGCATTAAGTAAAGTTAAACCAAACAAAGGAAGGACAATTGAGAAATAACACTAGCAGAAAGATAATGGGATGGAAGATGTTCCTCTTCATCTTACTGAAGTACTTTTGCAGATGCCCCCCAAGGTCATCCTTGCTGATAGAGAAGAGTAGGGTCTCATGGATAGTGTGTAGCCATGTGTGTGTCATGCACAGAAGCAACAGATGAACCACAAAACCTGAATTCAGTTTTAGTATAATCGCTACCAAAGCAACAACTCAAACACACATCAGGAATCCACTAAGTAAAGAGTTGATCATACTTTCTTTGAAATGCTTACTAAATGGCTTAATAAACATGTTTTTAATGGATGGGAAAAAAATCTTACAAGATAAATCAACAGGGAAATAATAGCTGATTTTTGAAGGATAACAGTTGTACAGTTTACTTGGTAGTGTTTGTTTGTTTGTTTTTCCCTAGGAAGTGGGTTTTAGTTTGTCTGTAGTGAACTGCTTCGAAAACCTTTCGTCACATGTTCAGACTTTCCAGGTAGCAATGTCAGGTTTAATATAATTTTTTTTTTGCCATTAGCTGGCCTCACTTTTTCAGACAGCTGATCTTTTATCATCTGCTGTATCACCTACTTCATCTCCTACTTCCTGGCTGATAAGTAGCAAGCGTTTGAGACAAGACAAATATCTTGTTGCTTAACCTAGCTGGAAATAGGGAAAATTGTCATACAATGTACTTGGCTTGGTGGCAGGTAGGACTTGTGTTGGTGGTGTTTGTGCACCAGGAGCCCAAGCCTGTGTGAGTGGTTTGTACTCAAATCCTGGAAGCCATTCTGTGTGACTTGATTTCGGTTGTTCATGCTACTCTGGTTTTGTGGCTGCAAAACCTCTAACAACACTAAAACCCTTCCACATTTTTTTTTTTTTTACATTCTTGTTTCTGATGTGGTCTTCCTAGTATTCAAGGACTAAAACTGTAATTTCATTTTATAGGTTAAAAAAAAGTTACCTTCATATGTCAACCTTTCTGAAGTTATGTCTCCTTTTCAAAAAAATAAAACTAAGAATACTTGTGGTTTAAACCGCTTCACTTTGCTGTCGATGAATTTTTCCTGGACTCTGTATTTTTGCCTGTCAACTATAAACTCATATATTGCTCTTCTAAAGTTTACCTCTTTCACGGTTGTGCTGAACTTTCTTATCTCTGCTTAGAATCTGGTTTTCAGGGAGATTTTTTCTAAAGGTTGCTACTTTAGAGCCAGTGCCACAAAGCTGAAGATTAACTCCCCTAAGATATTATTTCCTTTTTTCCATTTCATATTATTTTTTTTTCTTGGTCAAATAAGACAAACCCTCATTTAATACTATCTGCGTGTCTGTACTGTTTTTATTCTGTATTTCAGTGGTTTACCTATCCAGTATCACCTCTGTTTTATGAGTGTGTTTCACCCACGACCAGATGATAACAGTTGCTGTCAGTAGTGTCACATTTGTGTTTTCTACGTGTTATTGTCACTTCTGATCTTCTTATGGTGACACTTTTAGTAGCATTATTGCCTTGTCCAAGAGTACAGTAGCGACAAGAGAGACGAATCTCAGCAGTATTTATCTGCTATCTGGGATCCAGGCAAAGCCACCCTTTGACATTACGATAACAAGCTGGATTGGCAGATGGAAAGATAAGATATCTGTTTCCATTACATGGTAGCCTTTTAAATTACATTGTTGAATGCAGAAAGTTATTTATTAGTTAAATTATGGTCAGCATCCATTATTAAATATTGATTGTTTTTTCTTGCAGTGTCAGATTTCCACACCTAGAAAATTGTGGATGTTTTTTTTCAGATTGCCTTACTTTTATTGGCAGATGCATTCTTTATGTTCTTTTCAACATTTAATTCTCCCTTTCTAATGTGAAGTCATTGTTGCTAATTAGTTATTTTTGCTAATGATGCAATGATTTACTTTCAGAAGTACTTTATTAGTGAATATAAATGCTTTTCATTTTTGCCCTTTCTTATAACTACCACTAAATCTTACACAGTTTTAAAGTCGGCAATTACTAAGTCCTTAGATGCAAAAAAACCACAACTATATAAGTGCAGAAAATGTGATGATGCAGGGGATTTATGTAACTTTATAGAAACCCAAATACATTTAGAACTCTGTTTTAATTATATGTTAATATGGCTTAACACAAAACCAAGAATCAGAATTTTGGCAGAAATGATTGAACAACAGAAACATCCCATAGAATTAGCATTTTATTTGCCAGTCTGCTGTCCACTTCTATATGTATGAGCACATCTATATATGTTGTGTTCAGAAATGACCAAGCACTAGCAAAAGTATTGTGTAGAAAAAAATCAGACCAAAACCTCCCTGCTGTGTTTGTACCACCCTCTCTGAAGAATCTAAGTGAATACAGAGAATTGGAAAGCACAATAAGGAAATTAGTCTTAGCTCCACTGATGACTTGGTTATTTTCTGTGGGATTAGTTTGCAGTCAGACGTCAGATTCACACCCATGCACAGCTCTGGTTCTACCGGGGAAGTACCATAGTTTTGACTGTAGCCTATGACATAAGAATGAATGGGGTTGGTGGCAATGAAATGAAGTTGATAGATTACTTGTATTTAATCTCTAGTGTGAAAGTGCCAGGTGGTATAACTGCTTTCATAGACTTCAGTTTCATGCCAAACACTGAACTGAGCATAATAGCTTATTTTTCAGTAAAGCATAATGTATTTGGCCAAGTTTATTTCCCAAAGGGTTATCCAGTGTTGCTTTTAGTCCATGAAGTGGCAGAGTCCAGTTTTTCAGTAATTTGATCCAATGGTCAAATAGTCTTACTTTGAAATTCATGCCTTACATTCAGTTTTCAGCTGTCTGTGGCTAGATATTTTGGTTAGAATTATTTCTTCTGAAGCCTGGAAAGGTTCATTGTTATAGGCACAGAGACAGATAATTACAATTGTGTTGCTTTTTAAGCCAACTAGTATCTTTAAATTTCATTCCATGTCTTTGAATTTTACTCAAAGAACTGGAATTAGTAGCCAGCATGGTGCAGCAACACAGCAGCAATTCTGGGGGGGATCATGTGGGCTCCTGTCTGACATGAGGATTCCAAGCTGGTGTCCCCAGAAGACAGCACCTCTACATCCCTTCCTCCTCTTCCAGTGAAGTCAGAACAGGACTGTGGTCAGATCCCAACCTACAAAGTGTTCCCCAAACTGCATTTGGAAGTGTACCACTGGTACCGTCTCTTACAGGAGCTATTTTGTTTCTGCTCATGCTGATATTACAGCTAGCTGTGTCTGCACTTTATGTGCAGGGTGCTCTAAGTGATTGAGACTGCATTACTAGGGCTTATGATTCCAAAAAGACAATTTTACCTTAATTAGGTTAAAATGCTCTTTGGCATACAGGCAGTATTTGTTTGTTTATGAAGGAAAAACACTTCTGTGTTTCTTAATAAGCTGAATGAGTTAACCCTTTTATGTTTCCTTTGTTTCATTCTATTCTATTTTTTTCCACCCTTCAACTGCTTTTGTGAGTTTTTTTCAGGTTATATAGATTTAAAATCCTAATGTTAGATATGCATGCAGTATTGCTGTGTTAGTTTTACAAATTACTTATGCACTTTTTAAATCTAAGTATATGCCTTTTTTATACATTTTTTAATGCACCTTTTTCCTGCAGTTCTATGTACACTGCTTTGCCTTAGTCTGAATCAAAAAATAACTGCTTTCAAGGTCATGGGCACTTAATATGCATCCTTTATGTTCTTTGCTAATTGTTTATTTTTCCTCAATCATTTTCCTCATTTATTATTTCTCTTGTAGTCTGCTTTGATCATTGTATTTTATATCAAATTATTGATAAAAAGTCTTATACCATAGCCTACATCTGCTGGTTTAATTATGAGTTAATCCCACAAAGCTGTGCTAAAGATGTTGCTCTTGATGATGACAGCTCTGATTTGACTTCTGTCAGTCCTGAGTTCATTCCACACTTTTATTGCTCAGTCTTGGTTTGTTTTCATGATTAATGTTATAAAGCTTTATCCCTACAAAAAGCTATTGCGCATAAATAGTTAGCTTAATCAGGAAGATCTGTAATTTTATTTTAAAAAAATTAAATAAACCTATAAGGTAATTATCTAGTTACAGATTATCCATACAAAACCTTTTGCAAGTCCTGTCAGGACTTTGTATAATGCAAATACCATTTATGAAATTAACTTAGAGGACCATGAGACTGAGTATGGTTTGTCTGCTTTTTATTTTGTTTTCATCTGTGTCTGTTCTAAAATATCAACATCACATTAAAGAAAGGAAATACAATTCAGCAGTTGTTGGAGTTTCATTAGATGCTCTTACTCGTGTTTTGCTCTTATCCTCAGTGTACAGTGAACCATTGATTTTTTTCTAAAACATAAAGTTCACAGAAGATGAACTACAGTGTTATTTCCATAAAAATATGTACAAAACAAAATTGAAATCCACACACATATTCTTGCTAGAAATGCTTAAGCACTCATCCATTCAGTGAAGAAGCTTTACCCTGTGAGCTATCTCACAAAAAAAAGCATCTCCTATGTGCAGAGCTTGAAGAGATCCCTTCATAATCAATATTCAGCTACAAGTATCACACACAATAATTTGGGAAATGGTTTCAACTAATGAATAAATGAGAGAAAATCGTGATCAGCTTGTTTGTATTGTGGAAGTAGAAAAATCAGCTCAATTTCCTCAATAAATTATTCATTGGAAGTTACTCATTCATCACTAACAAAAATGCGTCTTCAAATGTTTCATCTATTTGGTGTTTCATATTCAGGAGAAAACAGAATTTACAATCTCTGTCATTCTTTCAGATGTTCTAGAGAAATAATCTAAAGATAAGTCCTTATTCTCACAGGAAAAGTAAGCCTCTATTCTTCCATCCCCACAAATAAATAAAATTTACTCCAAATATAATATGCCCCAGATTTTGGCAAAAAAAAAAAAAAAAATCAGTGAAGAGACTGTCAATACCAAGCAATGTTAATTTAGCACAATACATCTGTTATTTTCTCATGACTGTCTTAAATCAGGACATGAAATGCTCTACAAATGTCTACGAGACTAGAAACCAGGAAAGTATTTGGTAGCATACAGAAAATACTGAGGTGAGCATGTTATCTCTTCCCAATTTCTTCACTTATTTTTTCTCATTTAGAAACTCTTCAAATATGCAGTCAGCACTAGGGAAAAGATTTTGGAGCGATCAACATACCTTCCTTACTGTGTGATTTTTTCCAACATGGCTTTGAATAATATTAGAAAAAAAAGTTGCAGGGAGAATTAGCAATTGAATGTGGAGAGCAGAGTGACAGTAAGGGTGATTCAACTTCCATCAGCAGATGTCATGGTTTAACCCAAGTTAGCAATATAACCACGACAGCCACTCGCTCACTCCCCCCAACGTCCACCTCCAAATATAGGAGAAAATCAAAAGGGAAGGGAGAAACTTGGGTTGATATAAACACAGTTTAATAAAATAACAAAATAACACTAATATACTGCTGCTACTACTACTACTACTACTAATATATATAAAATGGAAATAGAATATAAAATAAAAGATATTGAATGTGATTCCCCATGAACTCCGTCCACACAGAGCAGCCAGTCCCAGGAAACAGCACCTGGTCCCAAACAGCCAACCCTGGAGAGAGAAGAGAGAAAAAAGCAGAAAGGCCCAGAAACCTCTGCAAAATGGCAGGATGGCAAATGGTCAAACTAAAGAAAATCCTGAACAGAACTCCCCCAAACAGGTCTCCATCATGGCTATGACTGAACAAGGAAAGAACTTAGCTGAAAGATCCTGAGTCTCCTTAAATACGTAGCATGACACTAATGGGATGGATGTCAGCCAAGGTCTGCCCCATCTATGCTCCCCCTTACTAGCCACCTGTGGGCAGAAAACTCAGAACTAGCCTTGACCCTCAAACCAGAGCAATTAGAAACGTTAACTCTGTCCCGGGATAGTATCTTCTTATTCTCAAACTAAGTCCAAACAATGACCATGCTAGTTATATAAAAGACAGGCTTCTAACTGCATGATGGAAAATCAGCTGGTTTTCAGTCAAACCAGCACAGAAGAGAACTTCCAGGCTGGCAGAGTCTGGAACTTCTCCAGAGGGATCAAACACGACTGGAAAAGTACTTAACAGGAGCTAGTACACATTAGGTATGCTGCAGCCTTCTGGTCACTTACTAAGTTGAGAAAGAAAAAAACAAACAAACATAAAACCCCACCAACAACAAATAGAATAAAATATGGAGAAATAAACTCATATTTGGAGCAGTTTACACATCTAAGTGTGAATACTGAGCTGTTAGATGAAGCTAGAAGGATGGACAGGAAGTCCAAGAAAACAGACAATGTTGACCTATTTTCTTCTAAGCATTCAGAAATAATCCTAGAACATTTTATTAAAAAACCCAGAATTTACACAGAACCATTTTCAAGCATCTTCATGTACCTAATGCCTGAACTGTAGAGCTATATTATGTGCAAACAGAGAAATGATAAATACTGCAGAAATGAATTTCCTCAATACCAAAATAGCACTTATATTTTCATGCTGCCATTATGAAGCTTCCTCTGTTTATTTTGTTATGTCAAATTACTAATAGATCAGTGACAATTTTATGTGTATCACAATAAAAAGGAACAATTTCTTTCTTCAAAATGTACATTTCTAATTAAGATTATATTTAAACAAGGCAATACAATGCATTCATGCATATATTAAGTCTAACTTGTTATAATAAAATTTTCAAGAAATTCACCAGTGTGTGCAACATTTGAGTATACCAATGATCACCTTCATCACTACCTGTTTTGCTAAGTCATGAAAATTATATTGTACCATATATTTGCTTATATTGATATTTTTATTAAATACAAGAATTACTAAGGGGAAAAAAAAAAAAAAAAAAAGTGGACTACTTTGGTGACCACGGTATTCATAGGGGTTTTTTACACTTTTTACACCACAATTTGGTGGTCCATTAAAATCTTAACACCAACAGTGAGTTAGAGACTTCACAACATATGTAAGTAATTTGAAAATTAAAAGTGTTTTCAGTTTGTCCTCATTCCTTCCCCTTAACTGTCTTGAAAGATCATACTTAATGAGTGCCCTGCCAGTTCTTACTTGGACCTGAAAAATAGTAAAATACATTCATTTTTGTAGTGGGACAGTAACTTGAATTATTCAGGTCTCAAGTTCCTTATGATTTGGATATTAGTTTATATAAGAAATTATCTGAGAGATACATAAGTGGTATAAATGGTAGAGAATCAGAAGCAAAACCATTGCTTTCTTGTGTACAACACTTAATGTTATTGCTTTATAGAAAAGTTTTAAGCTCTTTAAAAGCAGAAGTAAAAAATGCTTCCATCACATTAACTTTCATGCATTTATTCTTTTTTTTTTTCATAAGAAGATAAAAGATTGACTGATAAGTGCAGTTTTCAATGCATTATTTTTAAGTCTGAAGGTCAAAGTGAAGCAGCTGGGCTGAAATAAAAACTGGGCAGTTAACTAGTAATAACTTTCAGGAACCAATCTATTGTAGTAGAACAAGACGAGAGTGGTTATGAGATGGTGAAGTCTGCAGACTCATGAAATGTTTTTGCAGTGTTAGAACCTGGAAATTTAGAAGATATTCCTTCTCCAAGAAGGAGAGTAAGATGGTGCTGATTTCAAGATTACATGTTTTTCCAAAACTGTCATAGGGTGTTAATCATACTTGAGTGTGACTAATATCTGTAAAATTTTATATCACTGATTTGAAGTGTAATAAATTGAGTTGATTTTGATGAGCAAATAGTAATGAATGAGTCATAATATTCTGCAATTTTTGAAAACAGAAAATACTAGTAAGATAGGAGTTACTTGTCTACTAGAAGCCTTATTTGGGTTATCTTTTTAAAACTAAAAGATATGCAGTAATTAAATATTTAAGGATGCCCAGCTTTGGAGATATTCAAAAGACAGAGCACACATGTATGGAGCCTTGAGCATCCAGCTTTTAGCTGATCCTACTTCGAGCAGGAGGGTTGATCTAGGCAACCTCCAGATTCAGCCCTTCCAGGCTCAATGATTCTGTGATTGTCTGATTTTATATTGAAATTAAATATTTAAACTTTTTCTTTTACAGATTTAACTAAATTTTCAAACACAGTTTTACTCCATAATAAAAAGCTGTAAAGCACTATTTTTACCCCTCCAGAAATCTGGTTACAGCAAGGAAAAGCTGTTTCCCAGATTTAGAATAAAATCAATGAAATAGCAATAATTAATAATTAATGTGGTAATAGTAGTGTGGTAATACAAACTTACATAAAATGCATGCTTATATCCTGACCAAAGTAAAAATATTTGCTTTTAATAACTATATTTTTGCTCAAAGTGTAAAATACTGAGATTACTCTTAGTTATTACAGATTAAAAAGAAATATTTTGCACATCTGCTGTTTCCCCCAATTTCCATTGATTGTTTAAAATATTTGCTATTGCTGTACTTCTAGTATTTCTTTCCGAACAACACTATAAATGCAAATCATATTAACATATAGTATTAAATGACTATTAGTGTATAGTCACAGAAAAGCAATGGTCCTGTGCTGTATGATAAAGCGTGTAACTGCAAATAGTTTCAATCACAGGAAAGCAACTGGGAAAAGTACTTTAGGAGCCTGAATAAAAAAGCTGTTTGCAATCAGTTACAGCTGAGTGCAACAAGAATTACTTTCTAGGGATCAAAGGAAACTAATGATTGACCAGTGTAACCAGAACATCCCACAGCATGTTAAATTTTTAATACCATGTTACTTCTGCCCAAAACGATCTGAGGTTTGGCATATATCCACCAAAAGAGCTCATCGTTAATTAATTTGGCATGTCATTTTGCATAAAATTAGTAATTAATACTAATCACCATGCACCAAAGTAAACTTTTCTCAGTTAAAGTTTCAGTGTCAGTAGTTTCAAAATCTTGATGAAATGGTCATTTTTTATTATTCTTAGAAGAGAACTTCCACATTGAAAAAGGTATTGAAGTCAGAAGGAAGTATATATCAAAGTTTATAGACCAAATTTATTTGAGGTTGTTCAAGGTCAATGAATTTTTTTCCCTCCACTTCCTTGAAATTATGAGTAATAGAATATGAATAACTGGTACTCCAGCTGAAATGAACTACAGCAATATGTAGCACTATATTTAGCTGTCTTCTAAACTGTTGCAGTCTCATTAAACAGGCCCTAAATTGAACCTGCATTCTCCACAATTTTAGGAGCAACAATTACCCCAAGGTTTTGCAAATTGATTCGAAGATTCTTCAGTAATTATTACTCAAGATGTCAAAATAATGCTATCTTTGAAGAAGCAATTAGGCTAACCATTGTAAACAAAGGTTCTGAATAATAATAAAATCAAGTAGAACTTGGAGTTTGCTTTG
Source organism: Nesoenas mayeri (assembly GCF_963082525.1). Taxonomy (NCBI): domain Eukaryota; kingdom Metazoa; phylum Chordata; class Aves; order Columbiformes; family Columbidae; genus Nesoenas; species Nesoenas mayeri. The sequence continues at coordinate 41,998,249 of NC_137540.1, forward strand.
TGGGGGAAAAAAAAAAAAAAAAAAAAAAAGAAAGAAAAAAGATTGCTATATGAAAAGAGTGGTTTTGGGGTCATTTTTCTAATCTATCTATCCCCCGAAACTGAAGTTTATAACTGTAGTATAATATGATTTGCAATTGTGCAATCCCAAACCCCAGACACTGAAATCCTTTAGTTAAAAAGCCCAGAGAGTCATTCAAAGGTAGCAGTACTCTGCGAAGGTCTGCAATGAGCAGGAACAGCCTTGTAGCAGGGAAGTCAGAGACTGGAAGATTACTATTAATTAAATTAATAGCAGTGAGCCCAGGGCCACGTTTCTTCTCATATTGCCTCTCATTTTTCTGTGATACTCTTTTTCTTCTTCCTGATTAACACTTGTTAACACCTTTTCCCCCCCTTGGCTTCTTTTGCTTTTTCAATTTTTTTCATCTATTTTGTTCACATTCTTCTTCATATGTGGGATTTCTCTGTTGGCTTATATCACCGTTCATTTTCTCTGGTCCTTTCTTCCATTATCTCCCTCCCTTCACTGTTACTTTCTCCCTTTGCTTTCTGCTTCCTTTCGTTCATTATGCCATGTGCCTAATTTCCCCTTGCTTAACTCTTGATTTTCTGTCAAAAAGGACTCCTCCAGCACTTCTGATAGTGCTTCCTCATTCCACATGAACCATTTGAGAGGTACCGTTCAAAGGAACGTTTTTTTACTGTTCTACCCAAAATGTTTGTATTCTTTTCAAAACCATGTAGTTCAGTCTGTTCTGAGCACATAATTTAGGATTGTGGCTGCAGTAAAATGTCACGACAACACTTTAGATTATGACAATAGTACCCTGCAAAGTGTGAATGTTGTAACATACAGTAAGTCTAAATCTCTTAGTGTAATTTAGGATCTTTTTTAGTAACTTGCAATCCATATGTGCATTAATCTGCATTGAGTTTTCCTCTTTAGAGATGATGCAGTGTAGTATAGTGATATGCAACAGTTTTACTGATTTAAACAAATGTTACCATGCCAGCTCCCAATCTAAACTTTTATTAGAGGTACAATTGCTTTTTCTTCCATGTTATTTCTTTAAGGAGGGCAGTTCAGGCCAATACATTTAAAAACTGGGAGTGCTCATGCAGAATGAGCTTACAGGGCAAGGTTATCTGCAGTCTCTGAGCACATATTATCAGTCTGCCTTTGGATCATTCCTTTAAAAAAAATCCTAAGCAATCTCAGCCTATGTTCTAGACAGAAGAGTTTCCCACACCTACCATCAAGTGAAATACTGGCATGAGTGTTAGTAGGTGTCTACTTCCCTAAATAATGACTTGAGTAGGAACAATTGCCATGTAAATGCTGTTCTAAGTGCTGGATTCGATTCTCATGGTGTGAGAAGTTTTTTGGTAAACAGGATACCCTGGTTTGAGAGCTATAGGGTAACAGAACTTTTGGTAGAGCTTTGGTTTTAAGCAGAATTTTTTTTAAGGGAAAGTAAACTGTGATGCTCTAGGCTTTCATATCAAAATTTGGACAGCAAGCAATAGAGGGAACATTTATTATTTCTTTCTCTACACTGTTGTCAGAAAGTTTTGCACAGTAATATGATATTGTGAAGTGCAATGTTACACACTGAGGGACTAAGGAATTTCTGTTAGAACCTGTTATGAGGCTTATCTTTTGGGAATATAAAGAAGAAAAGAAAGAAGACCCATCTTTATGAGTCAGAGGATATCAATGAACAGCCATGAAAAAAAGAAATGCAGTCACTGCATTGATTGAGAAGGTATTTCCACTAGAGACAGAGAGACATTTGTGCATTGAGGAAGAATATTTTTTTAAAATGTAACTGATGATCATTTGAAAATCAGAAGTGGGTTTCCAATCCCTGAGGAGAGGACTTAGAACTGCTTTCCATGAAGGCAGGGTAGCTAGAAACAAAGATGAACACAAGTTTGATTTACAAGCTGTGGTTGCTTGTTATCACAGGTAATAATCTGGTGATCTCTTCAGCACTTTCTGTGGAACTAATGTAGAAGTGGCCACTCAATAAGAATTATTAATGTTTCCATTCTCATTATTCCCTGTTATTCACATTTCAGCTTACTTCTTACATTTCACTTTTGGAGAATGTCTCAGCTCTCTCTGTTTTCTTGAAGTCCCTGACACCCTGACAGAAAATCAATGGACGTATATTCCCTCTAAACTTAATAACACTCTTTACCACTTGGATGAGGTTAGTAAGAAACAGTTTATTTTCTCTTGCTGCATCACTGAACGGTTTGCAACATTGCCTTCTAGTTCCTGATAGTGCAGGGAAATAAAAAGCCAAATTCTCTTATCTCCATAATGTAGAGTTCACTCCACCACAGTTTGTATGTCCAGGACATTCTTTTTCTTTGCAAAATGAGACTTTTTTTTTTTTTTTGGAACTTTCGGTGATTAATTATATCATAGTACATTACGAGAGTGCACTGCTCCTGACTAAACTACATTTTCACTGAGGCTTTGTGATATATAAACAAGCTTCCCTTGATACAAAGCATGATTTTTAATACCATGACAATGGAACAATTGGGGGAAAAATGCTTTTTGTAGTCTAAAAGTGAGTTTACAAAAACTTATAGAGAAAGAAACTTTTAAGTCAACTTTCCAAGTGAATCAGTGCAGTTATGGATTTATGCTGAGCTAGTAGAAGAGTTTACAACTTGGAATTAGCTGAAATGCTAGCAATAGTATCAAATGAGTTTATTATAGCCAAAGGAATAAACTGAATCAAAGCTACTGATATAGATACCACATACACTTGCTAATGAAAAGATAGAAAAAATTTTTATCTTAATTATTAAAATACAAGTGGCTTTAAATAGCTGAATTAGTGCAGAAAAAAAAAAAAAAAACCACCTTTGGTAGAAAAAAAAAAAATATTTTCCCAAATATGTAAGTAAAAAATTGCAAATAAAATATAGAAGAGTCATTTATAAACACACATGTCATTCCAAAAGATTCTTCACAAAAAGATTAGGAATTTAAAGCATAATTTAACTGATCTGGAGGAATGCTGTATATACCTTACCAGTCATAGACTCATAGAATCATAGATTGTCCTGAGTTGGAAGGGACCCACAAGGATCATAGAGTACAACTCCTGTCCCTGCCTATGACAACCCCACAGTTCACACCATGTGTCTCAGGGCCTTGTCCAGTCTCTTCTTGAACACTGTCAGGCTTGGGACCATGGCTGCCTCCCTGGGAAGTTTGTCATTACATGGACAGGAACTTTGCCATTCATTTTGTTATTCACATACTAAGACCTGTTACTGTAGAACTTTTGTAGCATATTATTGATTTTGGAGTAAGGTATTTGGTGTCTGTTTACTTAAAGTGTGAGAGGGCACTTTAAAAACACATTGCATTTTCAGATACCAAAATATTATTTAAAATTATAAATTAAGACTCTCTCACTTTAAAATACTTTTTTGGTATGTTAAACTTTCTTGGTTTTGTTGTTAAAGAAAATAATTCTCTTAGAAGAGAAGTGCAGCATATCCATTCAGGAAGAGGTCTGTGTTTTGCACCTGTAAGAGGAACTGGAATGAGAACTAGGAAGCTAAGACAGGAAATTGCCTCCACTTCAATACTAAAAGGCTTTCTATGGTCTGGTATGTACTTATCCTGTAGTGTTATACTGAAATGTTTAAGTATACATACATTCAAAGTCTCTATGATGTAGAAAAATAATTTATAATTAGACAAGTAGATTTTCTTCTAACATATATTTCCTATTCTCCTCAAATATTGCATGCCATTTTTTAAAAATAGCTTGTTGCTCATGTTCATTAGTTCAATATGTTTCTTACTTTGCTTAGCTTTCCATGTGTTCTATAACAAACATACTCACACGCTTGATTTAGATTGTAAAATAATTTTGAAGCAACTACTAACATAGCTGGAGAGAAAAAATGTTATTTTTCCCAGTTTATATTTATGAGGAGAATCCATGATTCCACACAGAGTAATGATATTATATAAAATCAAGAAACTTTTAGGAGGGGATTTACTTTATTTTATTTATTTTATTTTATTTTATTTTATTTTATTTTATTTTATTTTATTATTATGTATTTCCTTCTTCTGAGTCTCTGTGTTATACTCAGTTCATATTTTCAGTCTTTTTCTTCATAAGCGCAATCATCTTTGTTTATATTTTTACAATGATGAAGGTGACACTTAAATCAAGGAGAGATATTTGTGTGAAAGCAAGGCAACGTTAGTCTTCTGATAAAATATGAAAACTTACTATAGTGTTATTGCTTGCCATAATCAAGTAGCAAACAAAGAAGCAGCTATGAATAATATCATGGAAATGTATTGTTTTGGCCTTAGATATTAATTGTAACAAAAGGTTTGGAGCCTTTGCCTATGACAGTGGAAGTAATAGATGACAAAATATTGTGGCCTTACTGCATCTGCTACTTCCACCAAGAAGAGTTCACTAGTAAGGGAAACATACTTTGGCTCCTAATTCTTTTGTAAATATTTTATACTGTTAAATTTTGAGTGTAAGATAATTCATAGATAGTAATTCAGTATCTGTCTCCATTCATAGCCAACATATGGCCTCACGGAATGTGCAATATGAAACTTGGAATATATAAAAACATACACACAAGTATGTTATTTACTGTATTTCGTAACAGAAGAACATTAATGGGTTTACTCAGACAATACTCAAAGATACTGAAAATTTCACTCATTGCTACATGTCATTAAAACTATATGAATCAATTAGCAAGCTTTTGTTTAAAGAAGGATGTCCCATCAAAATGAAGGAACTAAAGCATAAAGTAAGATTAATGAATGCAGGCTCAACATAAATGTCAAAAAACCCCAATAAAACCATACAGAGTACTGTCACAGGGACAGCAATAGAGACATTATGATAAAAGCATAATATGGGCATTGCCAAGATGTTTCAATGCTGTATATCTATGTTTATACATATCATTAAAGGTGTATATCTATACACACCCATATCTTTAAATCTTATGAAAAGTCTGACCCATTTAAGAACCAGTTTACAACCAAGCCTGCACACAGGAAGGGATTATTGCACTGACACTTCCACTGGGAGAAGTACTGTGATTGTGCAGAACAGTCTCCAAGGCACTTACAGATCTTCTCTAGTATCCTTGGCATGTGGAGAAGGTAGAGGCTTTACCTCCCCATACTTGTTTAATAGCACAGTTTAAAAGCATGGTTTCCAAGACAACTCCCTTGGAAAGTGTGTTGTTCTGAACATTTTTACCTGAGACTAACTGGAGAGCTGAAGGGAGATTATAGCTTTTGCGTCATTTGTTCACCTCTGCTTTGAGAACAGGCTAGTGCTGGTGTTGCTCTTTGCTTATCTTTACTTCAAGGCAGTGTTTGCAGATTAAAACACTATTAGCTAGTCTAAAAAACTGATCTTTGTTTCTTATAGAAGGAAAACAGAAAATAGATGCCAAATTATTTTTTTTTTTTTAATATACAGTACTCAAAGTGGAAATAAAAATGGGGGAAAATGGGACTACAGGTAACTACAGCTAAACAAAGTAAGGACTTTGCTGGATCACTAAGATAGGGACTTTTGCTTCATGTCCACCATTTAGTCCTGAAACCTTCCCTTGCCTGAGAGTCAGCAGTTTAGTCTCACAATTGCAAGGTTTCACTTATAAACTCAGCAAGATCTTGCTGTTATGACAGGGAAGACCTCTCAGCTTCCACATCTTTTTGAGTTGTGGGAGTTGGATGACCCTGGGAGATCAATCTTCCTGAATGGCGTGACCTCCAGGCTCCCCATGAGCTCAGAACTTGGGCAGATCTTGCATTGTGCAATATTTTGCACTGGCAGTGGCAGCTGGATCACAGGTCAACAAGGAAGGTTTCTTCCTCTTTTGTTCTTTTTCTTCTTGGCTCGTCTCTGCTCTGTTAGCCAGAAACAGTCAGCTAATTTGAAGTAGATTTATCTTATTTCTACAAAAAGCTTTAAAACCATCCATGGTTCTTAGGGCAGTTGAATGGAATCAGAAATGGGGGAGCACAGGAGGCAGCACCTCTTTTTAATGTAACTGGTGTCTGTAGAAAGTAGACATAAGGTACAAAAAAGTGAACGATGCCCCAGTTTTAATAGTACATATACGTATCATAAAACTCACATTTTCCTTAGTGTGTCAGCTGTCCAAGACTTAAATCTGAATTATGGTGTTAGTGTCTGTAGGCTAAATTTTGTATAAAAATGGCAGTAAATGTTTAACAGCCTGTTCATGGGCTATGATAATATCAAATTTGTCAATGATCCTATTATTTGCGTTGTTCAACTGTAAACCCTCCGTAAGGACTCCATGAGGATTATCTGTCTTACATTAAGGTTTCAATATTTGATCAAGATATTGAATTATAAAGTTCATTTCTGCAAGGTACTGATTTACTTATCCTTACTTAGCAAAGTTCATCAATGTCTGCTTTTGGCTTTAATGGATGTGTTTCAATAACTTAAATCCAATAAACTATCGCCAGAGAGCAATGAAGGGACACATTGCAAACATACCTTATGTCTAACTGAAGGCTCATAAACAGTGTTACAGTGCAATGAAAACATCACAGCATAAGCAAAACTCAAAACCAGATATCTGTAGAGCTAGATTCTCAGCTGGAATGCATCTCTCTAAACCTATTGACATAAAATTGTTTTTGTAAGACAAATTAGTAAAAGATACTTTATAAATTGATACACAAATAACTATTGTCCAGGGTTTAATCTGGAATTACACCATTTTTTAATAGTTTTGTAGGTTATTATTTTTAGTAAGTGTATATTACATCACTGCAAGATAAACTCCTTTTTCTGTTGATTTACTGTTTTTGGAGTTCAGCATCTACATTGAGAAATCACCAGTATGCATTCTGATTTCTTATATCTCAAGATATGCATGAAATTGGTAGTAACTGACTTGTGGCATTTCCTTAGGAGTTTCGAATACTGTTTTACTGCCTGGTTTAAATAAATGGATTGAAGTGTTTTAATAGTGTTCTGTAATGGCAAAATAACTTAAAACTTGCTTAACTTGTTTCCTTTTTGGCTTTGATATGCTACAAATTAGACATTTTGGGCAATTTCTGTATGGCTTTTTTGTTTGTAGTTATTAAGCAAGAGCTTGCAAAAGGAAAATAAAAAATATACGTACCCATCTTAATGATTTCATGTAGGGTTTGTTGCATCAAATAGAGGTTTTTGAATGGGCAAGAGAAAATTTGGTAGCATGTTAGCTACCACCATGCCATGCTACTCTTGAAGCCATGCAGAAAAGCCTCCCCCTTCTACGTGCTGTAGTCAGAAAAGATTTTCAGCTACCTGGGAGGAATGTAATTTCTTCTAGGTTTGCAATAATCAAAGCTTTATTGTAAAGAGCATTTTAGTGTTTACTTAATGTAAATTGTCTCAAAACTTTTTCAGAACTAAGACTGCAAAATGCAGAGAGGATTTTGGATTGTGCTTTCAGAGAGTTATGAGAGGACTGGCTTGAATCCCTGAGTAGAAAGAGCAATAAAGGAAGGGGATATGGGCAAGAATGTGGGTACATTTCAAGAGTAAAACTGTAAGGAAGGTTTCACGTGTGTATACAGGTAAATGCATCTCCAAAGCTGAGCATTGAAGTTCCTGAAAGGATCATGACAATTTATTCAGAAGAAAAAAGTCTGTTATTTATTTACAACTCATTTTAATTTCTGTGGAAATGGAAACAAAAAGTGAAAATATTACTTCAAAATTATTCGTTGTTGATTAAAATCCATGCTTTATCTTGAAAGAACAAACAAACAAACAAACAAACAAACCTCAAAACCCAACAAAATAAACAAACAAACCACAAAACAAAACAAAAATCCCCATGCACACTCCATGCTTGAGCTTCCTATCATGCATTTTTCCTCCTTTTGATATTTGACTTACAATATCTTTTCATTTTCCCATCCATTTTTTACAGCATCAGAATTACCTAACTAGACTCAAGAACTTGCACAGAATATCTAAATTGTTATTTAGGAAGTATCCTTCAATAGGTAGTCCTCTCTGGTCATTTTCTTTTCCTTATGTTTTGGTGAGTCCTTTTTTTTGAAACTTATCTGTTGCTGAGTAAGTCTGCTTTCAATTGCAGTCAATATATGTATATGACACTTCCATATATGATTTTCAAATACAATGAGAAATTCTATATTTGGTTGTTATTATTATTAATTAAAACAAGCTTCCAAATTACTTTCTATTTGTGAATTTTGGTTATGTTTTTCCTCTTCAAACATACACTGTTGCAATATGGAAGTACAAGTTACAGATAACTTCATTTAAAATTCTATATTGTTTTATGAAATTAATAAGGTACTTTTAAAAATTATCTTTTTCTCTTGTCTGTTAGTTTGAAATATTATCAAGACCATTGCACTTCTGTGAGCTTGTTGGTTTTTTTTTGTATGGCTTCATGCTTAGTGTTTTTATAAGTTCTAGATTCTTGTTCCAGGTATTTATAATCTTGTTGTATTTTACTACTTGCTTCACAGAAATTAGCATTAAGAGCAGGCATAATAACCTGAAGTCATGGCAGAGAGTGTTTGTTGTTGAAATTCCCTGTTTTCTTCACTGCAGACATCTAACTGTCCTAACTTTTTTTTTTTTTAATCTCTTTTAGGATTAAAACTAGCAGTCTTCTAGAGTTAGTACATAAATGACAGAATGATAAGGAAATTATTTAACTATATATGAAGGATTGTGGGTATCACACTCAGTGATGTAAATGAATTTCTGTTTGTTATGAAGGGCTTTTCATAGTTGCTCAGTAACTTGTGTGTATTTGGTCTTCCAAAAATAGTACGCTGATGCAGATGAGCTATTTTCTCCAATAGAAATTGTGTCTATGTATCTATGTAAATAGTCAAGAATTGTATGTATCTGAACATCTTATAGCACCTGATGTTGAATTAACTATTGACGACAAATATCATTTGCATCCTGATTTGGATTTTGTTTTCTATGTAAGCTGTGAATTTCATATCAGAAGAAAAAAAATTTATTGCTTAGCCAGGATATTTCAGGCTAAAACTCTAAACAGAGCTGTGTGGAATGCCACTGGCTTGAAACAATGTAGCTACTATTTGTTAAAGTTGTTAGAATTAAAAAATCGTATCTTAGGTATATGTCAGGCCTCCTATAGGCCTGTGACATTTAGAAGAAGTGTCTTCATGTAGGTTGTAATGACTGCTAAAATAAAACCTGAGAGTGATAAATGAACAGATTGCTACTGTGGAAGTGTTTAAAGGTTTAGGACTCCTACTGATAAAACCATCAGAGAGAGCTTGTAGAAAATTACTCTCTTCTCACCTTTAATTGCATTATTTAAGTTGAACATTTTCTCCGTTGAATGGAGTACAAATAATAAAACCTTTTCATTTATTAAGCAAAGTCCTTTACAAACAAAGTGCGGAGACTATAGGAGTTAGGCTTGTTTTATCAAATTAAATAACCAGCTGTCTGCAATGAAGTTCATGGTGGAAAGGAAAATTGAAATTGTACTAAACCAATGATGTATTAAGACTTGATCAAATGGAGATGTTGTAAATATCTTCGGGGAATATTATTAACAAAATTTTTGTAATGTAGAAACAAACATTTTCAGTGGAGAAGCAAAAGAAGTCTGTCTTACAGAATGAACTATCTAGAAATACTAGAAGGTAGTTCTGGTGAGGAAAGGACTGAAACTCTTGAAGTCTTCTTTTCTACTTCATTAGTATAACTTCATTTCTTATTGATAAAAGACATAAACTGGTGAATATTTTTAAATTCCAATTACTCCAGAAAAATAAGATCCAATAATCCCCCTTTTGAAGCTAGGGGAAACTCACAAATTAGCTTGAGTGTACATTGCGCTTTTCAGATTTGCTCGTATGTGAACCTCATTCCATTGAGAACCCTTGGGCACAGCAAAATGAAGTACAACATTTTATTTGTTGGCTTTTCTACTTTTTCTCAATATTACTTTTTGAATCTTGAAGGAAAAACTAATAGGGGAGTAGTTTTTGAGGATATAGAAAATCTAATTGGGCACAGAGTGGAGAAAATGACTGGAAATTGTAACAATATATAGAATATTCTGCATAAATTGACTAGTTGCACTTTTATGTGCCATAGCTTGCACAGCACAGATTCCGTTTCATTGATTTATCTGTAATTAGCATAAAATTGTATACTTATTCTTTAAGGTTATTACTTCTCAACGTCACCATTTTTTTTTTTTCCATTATGTGGCATACAATTTGTTCCATTTCTTGATCAGATACTCTTTTTCTGATCATAAAAATAGCCAGGGATTATATTTTTGGATTGAGATATGTTTTGCCATCTAGATAAATGACAGTAGTGTGAAAGTAGAGAATGTTGCTGAATTAAATGTACTCGAAGAGAAATGTAGCATCAATCTCTTTTTATTATGAATAACATCAGAAAAAGCCAATAAACCTTAAATCAAGGGTACTAACTCTGAAATGGGCAAGATCATCTAAATGTGAGGTGTAAAAAATTTTGTCTCTGATTTAGAAAATTATTAAACCTGGACATCGTTGTCAAATACTTGCCTTCTTTAGCTGAGAATTCAGCACCTCCCCTCTGAAGCTTCTGGTAGCCCAGATCCTATGGTCCTAAAAGTGCTTAAAATTATTAATCTTTCTCAGAATTAAAAGTGAGCCAAATAGAAAATGCAGATTATTTTCAAAACTCATGAAAAATCTATCTTCTAACGGACCATATACAACTAAATTTCATTTTGTCATAATGTAGTGTATGTAATTTCACAGCCTAGTGTATACATCCCCTCTATCAGTCTGCTTTATCTGTCCCAATATGTCTAAATTATACATTCCACGTAAATTTGTCAGATGCAGGTAGAAAGTGAATTTTATTATTTGGTAGTAATTATATGAAGGGATCAGCAAAATTGAATAGAGTTTTGTTTCTTAGGACATACAAAGATTTAGGGTTTGCATTCATTGAGAAAGGTGATACTTTCTCTATGGGGGCCATCACATTCTAGCACGCTAACAGTCATCTTGCTGTATTTCTTCATTAGTCAACCAGGCACAACACTTGGGGCAGTCCAATGTGTTTCTTGTAGCAGCCAGTGAATGTTATTTTAGTCTTTAGAAAGTGTATTCTGAAGACAGCTTGGGTCAGAAGCCAAGATCCCAGACAGATCTACAAGTCTGTTAGTAAAGCATGTGCCCTCTTTGCCCTGATTTGGTCACCAGCTGATGAGCCGGCTCTCATGGCAGGCGATGGAGCTGTGTCAGTGGAAGCCATCACTGAGGGTGAGGCTTATTTATGCAGGCACAATATGCATAGATTGCTAGCAGAGTTGAGGGTGATTGTCCAAATGAGCTGATGAACCCTAATAGGTTCTAATGGAATTAAATGGGATATTTTAATCTTTTAATAAGTTAGTAATGCAACTGTTACACTTGTCCTATTTTTCCCTCAATTCAAAGATGGAATTGGTGATTATATACTACTAGTAATTATGGAGTACCCAGAGCTACCAAGACCAGGGCCTCATTTTCCAGGCGTTTCTTCTGTGTGTGTCTACAGAGTGAATATATTCTTCTGTCATTGAAAGTACCTGATAGAATGAACTACTTATAACGGATGTCCAAGACCTTTTCAGCAAATAGTGAGCAATGTATGAGGAAAGTCATCTTTCAAATGCATACATTCTTTAAAATAAATACCCTTTTGATTTTATTCAGTAGTCTTATTTTCAAAGAATTCCATTGAAGCCAGTTTTTCTACAACTAGGAGCTAAAAAATGGAAGTGGAAAATCTTCCCTAGTCATACAGTTGTGGATTTTTCCTACTCAGAAAATAACTGGGAGCTATGAAGATGGTATGGTTATCTCCATACAGCCTTTAAAACCCTTCCCATATGTTCTGGGTGCAATGGAGCTGCAGCCTGGAGACACTTGAATATTCACACAGAATCACAGAATCACAGAATGTTAGGGATTGGAAGGGATCTTGAAAGATCCCTTCAAGATCTTTCTCAAGTCCAATCCCCTCGCTGGAGCAGGAACACCTAGATGAGGTTACACAGGAATGTGTCCTGGTGGGTTTTGAATGTCTCCAGAGAAGGAGTCTCCACAACCTCCCTGGGCAGCCTGTTCCAGTGTTCTGTCACCCTCACTATGAAGAAGTTTCTTATATTTAAGTGGAACCTCCTATGTTCCAGTTTGCACCCATTGCCCCTTGTCTTAATGTAAATGTAATGTAAACAGCCTTTTGAAAAACATCAAAGTTTGTGAACCTTTGCAATTTGTGTCATGACTGAATAAGGTAACTGGTCATCAGGTTCCAAGATTTGAAGCCACTAATACCTTAATGTACAAGAAGTCACTGATCACACATTGTCCCTGTCTTTCCAGCACCTGCTTTTACGTTACCTTTCAGTATAATTTTTCACAGCTCTTAGTAAGATGGTGAATACAGACAGCAAAGCCTCCAATCAGTAAGGAGGGGAATTTAGCTTATCTTTAAGTTGTTCTGCTCCTTTACATTATGAAATTGTCTCTCATAAGGGAACCAGAAGGAACATAAGACCATTTTATGCATGCTGATGTTGTCACTTGGGGGGACTCCAACAAATAATCTGATTTCTATAACTAAGAATTTCTGTATGATTCAGTGTAATTGACAGTGCCAGAAACTAGCCCTAAGCAAATGAAATTCGACACAAAATCTACTATAAGCAAATTAATCACAGTCTAAGTGATAGAAAACTTACACTTCATTTCTTTTCCAGGATACATTTGTAACAGAAAAATAATTCCCTTTTCTCTCAAAAGACTAGGAAGGCTGTCAGGCACTCTGGGGCAATGGAAATAAATAGTTTGTGCCTCCCGTAAATATAGATATGAAATGTTTGTATTTGTTAACAAAGGCTAGAGTAACCTCATAAATTTGACATTCTAGACTTTGACTCCTGGGCTTAGACCACTGACAAACAGGTCACTGCCTCAACTGTCTGCCCCTGCACTTTTCATACAGGCACTTACCTTAATATTCTGCTCTGTAATTTAAGGCTACATCGCTAGTACCATTTTTTAAGACATCTGCTTAAAAGATTATTCTGTTCTTATTGCCTGGAAGCATATCTGTTTAATTAATTATCTGTATTTCTCAAGATTTTTTGTTAAGAGTGAGGCCTCTTGGACTACATACATTAGTGCCCCTGGGTTTACAAGAAAGGAGTTGAGAAAGAAAAAGTACAGCTCCCTGGATCTCACTATTGGTCCCAGTTCTGTTTAATCTCTTTATCAATGATCTGCACGAGGGGATCAAGTGCACCCTCAGTAAGTTTGCAGACAACACCAAATTGCATGGGAGTGTTGATCTGCTGGAGGGTAGGAAGGTCATACAGAGGGATCTGGACGGGCTGGATCATTGGGCTGAGGTCAGTTTTATGAAGTTTAACGAGGTCAAGTGCTGGGTCCTGCACTTGGGTCATAACAACCCCAGGTAGCGCTACAGGCTGGAGAAGAGTGACTGGAAAGCTGCCTGGTGGAAAAGGACCTGGGGGTGTTATTGACAGCCATCTGAATATGAGCGAGCAGTGTGCCCAGGTGGCAAAAAGGCCAACAGCATCCTGGTTTGTATCAGGAATAGTGTGGCCAGCAGAACTGGGGAAGTGATCCTGCCCCTGTTCTTGGTACTGGTGAGGCTCCCTCAAATAAATACTGTGTTCAGTTTTGGACCACTCACTACAAGAAAGACATTGGGTTACTGGAGCAAGTCAAAAGAAGGGCAACAAACTTGTTGAAGGATCTGGAGCACAAGAGGAGCAGCTGAGAGAACTGGGACTGTTTAGCCTGGAGAAAAGGAGGCTGAGGGGAGACCTTATTGCTGTTTACAGCTACCTGAAAGGAGGTTGCAGTGAGGTGAGTGTCAGTCTCTTTATCCAAGTAACAAGTGACAGGATGAGATGAAATGGCCTGTGCCAGGGGAGGTTTAGATTGGTTATTAGGAGAAAATCTTTCATGGAAGGGGTTCTCAGGCATTGGAACAGATTGCCCAGGGAAGTGGTTGAGTCACCATCCCTGAGGGTGTTTAAAAGAAACATGGATGAGGGTCTCAGGGACACGGTTTAGTGGTGGACTTGGTAGTGGTAGGTTAACTGTTAGACTTAATGATCTTAAATGTGTTTTCAACCTAAACCATTCTATGATTCTATGATTTGGACATACTTTTTTTTCTGGATATTTTGCCATCTTCTGGCTAGGTATTTCATATCCTCACTAGTCCTTATCAATTTGTTAGTCAGCAATAACTCCTTCTGGTGCATCCTGCAAACATACTTTGTAGTTTAAATATCTTTCTTTAAACTTAAGTGAATGCAAATAATGATTTAGTTTGCTTGGTTTTATTCTCACGGCTTTTTTCCACAAAGCTGTCCAAAGCCTCTGGTCATTGTGATTGTTGGCTCACTCTTTTCCTTCAGATCAAAGTTTTATCTAAGGAGGTCATAAAAAATGTGGTTTCCAGTGAAAAACTCAGGAGCCAAGCACATGACAAACGGAAGTCTATGAAAACCATACTTTCCAAAATTAATACTCACTGTGCATAAACCATGCATATCTTGCTAAAGGCGGTTGGTGAGAATCCTGAGAGGCATGTGACTTCAAAAAATTCTACTTTGCAAGCAGCCTGCATGACCATATTTTCCCCTTTGTAAAACTAACAGCTTTTCCTGAGCAGCAAGCCCAGTTGCACTATTATGCAAAGCCTGAGAGATTTTGTTATTAATTAAAAGCTTGAAAAAACTCAAGTTTTCAAAAAGACATGCAAACTAGGATGGTTGTAAGTTTTTACATTTTCCATGGTAAATTTTCTAAAGCTCTTCTTCACTGGGATTAATTTTCTTCCTCTTCAATGACCATGTTATTTCGATTAAACGTTTTGCTAAATATTTTTAAACCAAAATGGGTACCCTTTTTCATGATACCATTACATATACTATATTTTCCAATTCTCTGTTATCTAATTATTGTATGTTTTCAGATGAAATAAGGTCATAGTCTTAATTGTTTGCCTTTTAATATCTGTTGCTTTTGTTTAGAAGCTCTAATGTTGTCTCTTGTACCATGCTCATGCACTAGTACCCAATGAAAAAAACAATAAATATGTCATTAGCTTTAAGGCTGATAATTTAATCACCTTTTATTGTGACCTTATTCTCTGATGAGAAATTAATAGAAACTAGTCGTGCTGGTTTTGGTTTGTTGGTTTTTGTTCGTGGGGTTGGTTTGTTTGTTTATGTGTGTGGCTTTGTGTTGTTTTTTGTTGTTTGCTTGTTTTGTTTTGTTGTTGTTTTGGTTTGGTTTTTTTTTTTTGTTAGTATTTGCAAACTATTTACTGCCTGCATTCTTTACCTAAAGGTACAAGGCTGTTTTTCAGAGCAGATCTGTCATGAACTTCTGGATAGATTCACATTTGCTTTTCTGTATCATCAAAACCACATTTCCTGTTTCTTGCTTGTGTAGGATACAATAGTCCTCAAAATGTTATGCTTTGGTTTTAATGTTTTATTCTGTGTCCAAACTAATCAAATTACTTAATACTGTGAACTGCATCAGAATCACTTGTTATGAAAAAGCAACTTTCTAAAGCATGTACTTCCTGATAATCGGCATACATTGCATGAAAATGTAAATTGAGGTACACTTTGAATTTCGTTCAGCTGTCTGCAGAGTTTTAACCCTCTTCAGCCATGAGCTGCTCCAGTGTTCTACCCATTACACTTATTGTTTTTTATTTCCTAATTAATTTTGGTGTGCTAGTGGCTAGTGCTCAGTAATCCCTCCACAATTAGAGAAAAATAGAGAGCTGCTCCATTCAGTGTCTCAGTTGCAATTTTTCCACTGTATGACCTAAGTTTCATGTACCTTACAGCCTTGGTCAGCCCTATGGGTGGGCGTGGGCTGCAGGTCCGAATCACCAAAGTGTGGGGTACAGGCTGGACTTTAAGAATTGCTACAGAGCAGCAATGGTACAGAGTGGCAATAATTAATTTGGACATTCAGATTACTCTTTTAGTATTTATTTTGATATGATTTCAGAGCTTTATTTTAAATGTTTTTCATTTGAATTCATTTTTATTTGTCAGACTTGCCATAATTGTTAGCAAAAATGTAGGTTTAATGATCAAGCCATATGTATTTGTTTACTATGAGCCTCTTAAAACTGTTGATAGGAATCCATTTATTTCAGTTCTAGAGTAGGGCTTCTTTTATCAACTGAGAAACAGTCCCATATAAATGTAAAAACAAATTCACTAATCCTCCTTTCCTTTTCAAATGGAAGTATCTATCAAATGACAAAATATTACAAATCAATGTGATATTCCAAACAAAAACTCTGGAGATTGTTTGCTGTATTGATTTCTGAAGTTAGGTCAGAATTTCTGTTTTAATCAACTTCAAGATATAAGGCAATACGAAAAGATGCTGAAAGATTGGTATTTCTGGGTCTGCTGTAACATCCTAAATGAGGAGGTAACTAAATTTAGTATTTAACTCTTTCTTATCATTTAAGGGGTGGTAGGCAGGTTTTTTTTCATTGTATAGGCACAATAAATCCTGCCTCTGTACTTTGTTAGGAGAAGAGCTTTGTTGTATGCAGCCCTGTGCAGGATTCAGTGAATAATCCAGTCTCAGACTGATAAAGGCAGAGCACTCAATCTACAGGTCAGGATGCAACAGGGAAGGCTATAATTTAGCAAGAGTCTATAAATGATGAAAGCTCTCCTTGACCACAGGCTACTTACATTGACTGAAATTCACTGTAGTCTCAGATATGCTAAAACAATATAAAGATGCAGTTTAACTGTAAGTAAATTGAACTATTACAAGTAACTTTCTAGGTTAGAATTTTTTATCATCATTTTTATTTCTGCAGCTTCGTCTCCTCTTTCTAGCAAGGTGCTTAAATGTGAAGAATATCCATATTTTGGGAATGGCAAGATTAGACAGAACTCATATTTTTCTCTGAACAGTTGCTTTGTTTTCCTCCCCAAAGTAATACAAAAATGTGGAGGCAGAATTTGCTACTGTACTGGCTTTTCACTCAAAACTTATATTTAAGAGCTATTTTTAACCCTTTGGATCTCATATTTGGTATTTTCCTCAGAAGTCTGGGGTTTTATTTCCTCTCTTGAGATTAGTGGATTTTGTAATAAACCTATGAAAAAACAACTTCCTGAGGGAGACACAAATAGTTCTTTTGACTTCAGGTACCATAAAGAACAATTTAATGTCATTATTCAATACTTTCACCATTGCTCTCTAAAAATTAAAATTACCTTTTTCTTAAAACATAATTTGACATCCTGACTACCTGAAATGAAGCTATTAATAGAATTTTATATTCAATAAATATATATATGCATATAAATATATATCCATGACTGGTAAGCAACTTCATGATTTCTTCACTGAAGTGATTGTGATGGAGCTTGAAAGGAGCTCAGAAAAGTTTTCTTGCTGTTCTCAGAATCAGTAAGGAAAAACACAGGTGTTAAATTCAGACTAAATCAGATCAAAATGGTAATAATGGCAGTAAATAATAAAAGTAATAGCTTGTGAGTTCAAAAGTGATGTTGTAGCTGACATCTCTCTGCTGTTATCCTTTTCCTCTGTTGAGCTATTTATTCCTCCTGGAACACAGTATAAAAATACTTAAAATGTCTTGACAGTGTCTTCAATTAGGAAGACAGAGGAAAGGGGTATAAGGGATATGTATCACATGAGGAAATCCAGTATAGTTGTATTTTTTAAACTTTCTCAGCAGTTACTTAATTTGCACTGGACTGCCATCAGTGCTTTTTGCTGAAGTATGTGCCGTATCTAAGAATATTAACAATTCACAAAAGCTTCATTCATAGGACTGTATACAGGAGGTTCTAAGTTTAAATCTTCACTGTAGATAAAGATGCATATTATAGAAATTTGCAGCATCACAGCTATTGTTGGCTGAGAGAGCAAATAATCATAGTTACTAGTTCTTATTCAACTTGGAGAAAAAATTGTTTTCACAAACTGTTACAGTTTTTTAATCCTATCCATAAAAAACACAGCTATTTGTTTGTAGAACTGACTAATATTGCAGCATGTAATTCAATCTAGTACACTCCTAAGGCTCAAATTAATGACAGTCATGGCAGCCATACAAAGTCAAGATTAGCGTATGTAGAAAGCTGTTGTTAATATACTGTGCCTCAACGTATCTGCAAAATCTACAGTTACCCTTCTGGCCTCATGTAATACAAGAAGAATTATGCGTTACTCATTTTTTTAATATTTAAATATTGCTTATGGGTAATGCACTAACATTTCCAGAGCTATTTTCTGCCCATGGAAGCAGTATAATCCTTTCCCACTTATTATTAAGTTAGAGAAATACTCCATGTGTGTTCTTCATTCAGGGTCACCCCCAAAGCAGTTATGCTTTGTCCCAAATAGCCTGTCGTGGACATCTTCTAAACTCTGTTTGGTGGGAACCAGGATATATATATATATAAATATATATATATAAATATATATATATATATCTGTATGTGTGTGATATATGCAATCCAGGTGTGTACAAGACTCACAAGGCTCTTTTCTGCAAATGGGGCAGTATGCACATGTAGGAGACTGGAAATGTACAGGCAGGTGGTCCTTACGGACATTTATAAGTAGGACTTGAGTGTGAAATTTTGGTGTGGTAATACAGATGAGCTTGTAAAGATGAGAAAATATTCCCTTCTCCTAATACAGGATGTCTGAGTACAACAGAAGGAAGTTAGTAAATGATAAAAGATAAACTATGTCAAGGTAAGAGATAAAGTATCTTTCAGAGTGAATGGGAAGCAGAGAAGGGTTGTAAGTTAGCCATATCTTAGCATCTTCCCAGGGAAATGAGCTTACATCCAGTTTTTCATCCTGGGCAGGCTGAATAATCTGTGTAGTCATTGGCAGGAAACAATAATAGAATAGTAGACATTGCACCAGGTCCTCCCAGAAAATTTCAAAGTGTCTTCTATTGAGGATATAAATCTAAAGTAGCTATCTTTCTTTTCTAATGCCTTGGGTCTAAATATATTCTGTTTTCCATAGAGAGCATCTATAATTTAAATGATTTACTCTGTGCATAAAGAGTGTGAATTCTCCAAGTGTTCTTGCTTTTATTTCTCAAAGAAAGCCCTGGGAAAAAGCCCTTAAATATACAATCATTCAAGATGTGAGTACAATCTCTGAAGTACCACTTCACCTTAAAACTATCAACATAGAAACACATTTTGAGAACAACAAAGTGACTGCTGAGTATATGAACAATATTGAGATGGTAGTATAAGATCAGTCACTTTTCCCAGATCTTTAATATCAAATCAAAGACAGAGTTTGACTGAGATCAAGGTTACTGCAAATAACAAGATAAAAACATTTGCATGTTCAAGAGGTAACTAAATCAGTGTGTAGGGGTTATATTTTACGTCTACTCTTTGTTAGAGCAGTATCTCCTTCTGGCATTGTGCTACACTAATTTTTCTTGTGACACAGGCGTTTTGGAGTATGTGCAAATGTCTCCCATTATCTATAACAGAACCTCACTAATTGATGCAAAATATAGAGATGCCATAAATTACTAACTTCCAGCTATAAATTTGCTGGTAATGGGGGAAAGGGGTGGAATAAAGGAGCGATAAGTAGAGCTATACTAAATGCTTCTCAATGTGTAATATTTACCTTTGTTTGCATGGCTGTTGAGCTTTCCTCACTCTCTTCTCTTTTCCCCTTCAAAATGGGACTGCATGGACATCTGCAGTTTACTGAGGGTTAATTACAACACTCCCTTAAGAAGAAGATTGTTACATCATTAATTATATACTAGGATGATTTATTTTACAAAATATAATTTTTTGTTATTTCTCCCATTGTTTTGGCTAGACATTCGTACTTCATTTGAAAAAGAATATTCTAAGTAGCTAAATATTTTGAAGTGTTTTGGAAGAAGATTCTTGAGAATATTGAATCAAAATGAAGGGGCGATAATGAAACTCTTGCAGCAAAAGTGAAGACTACCTCCTGTCCTGCTGTATGTCCCAAATGGAATTCCGTGTGATCCAGACAAAACCTTCCTTAAACTGGTGACAGGTTAAACTGAACATAAGTTAACCAAATCATTAGATCTGGGTTAACAGCCTCAGTATTACAAGAGAAGTCTATGTCCCTTTTCTCCTTCTCAGTTTACATCACCATGTAAAAAGAATCAGCTTGATTTATAATATCCAGTGTTTCAACTGGATATTCAACTGGACTCTATATTGTTTCCCAGGCACTTTCTCCTGTGTGTATCTGGTAGCTTTCAAGAGTTCTCTAGCATTTGGGGAACTTTTTTAACCAAGACATAACAGCTGCAATACCTATTTCTCTCCTTAACCTTCCCCAGAGGTTGTTAGCCCACTGTGCACACTCTGCAGTGGATGTCTTTACTTGTTTTCTTCATCCCCTGTGGATCTCGTATTTACAGAAAATCCTTTCCTACTAAAACCAATTGTAGTGAATTTCATAAAAATCTGTGAAAAGAGAAAACTATAACATTTTGTACTTGAGTGACAGTCTTTTACTATGCAGTAGATGTGTTTTATATTGAATGGAGTTTTATCTTTTGACTCATTTCTCTTCTGATGGTACACATGCAAATGCTTAGCTTTTGAATAGAATTACTCTCTGTTTCTTATATATATGGTACATAAATCTGAGCAAAACTGATAAACCTTATTTTTCAGTTTCTTTGCACCAAGCAGGGCTTATAATTGGCTTTCTTTTAGGCCAAAGCGTAGATGCAGACTTTGCAATGGAACATGCAAAACGGAACATTGCTCAGGAAAATATGGGAGCAACCAAACAGGGTCTTATGTTAATTTTTCTCCAAAAGATTAATTAGGGCTTATTTTTAGGGGTTATCTTATTTTTCCATGAACAACAATCTACATTTATTCTTGACCAAAAGATAGACATTTATTCAAATATAGTCATGAGATCACATTCTGTCACATCTGTCTTGCTGCATTCTATTCCCAATTAATTTTACTTTTTTACATTTATATCTGCCTGGACATTATTTACACTTACTTTTTTAATTAACTGTAACTAGGCTGTATTTTTGGAGTAGGACTTATATTTCAAGCATGCTCAAAAAATCTGAAAAATCATGCGAGGGCTTATTTTCAGGGTAGGGCTTATTTTCAGGAAAATCAGGTAATTCAAAGTCAGTCTGTTATGTAAATGAGGGGCCTCTCTCACAGTTTAGGTCTTATATGCAAACCTGTGTCAAGGATCTTGCTCATTATTTGGTGTTTGTCTGTTTTAATTGATTCCTAAAACTAATTTATCTAATCTTTTAGATTTTTAATGTTCTGGGTCATACTTAAGCACTGCTTTTACCTTGCAAGTTATGAAGTAAAAAAAAGTCTCTTAGGCATTTTTGTCTATTAAAGTATTTATTTTATTTTTTTTATTTCATCTCTACTTTTCTATGATTAATGGGCTCTAACCAGTTTTCTTGTAATAATATGATGAAACATTCTTCTGCCATGGCTGTCTTGTAAAATGAAGCACACTAAATTCTTTCTCTTGCTAATCATTCATATTCAGCTATTGATATTTAAAGTCCAGATGGTTGACTTCCTGACTATCCTTATTCAGTCTTTTGAATAGCAACAATTTGCCTATTTGTCATGTGTTTTCTCCATTTGTAAAGGCTTGCTTTATTTATTTGCATTTACTGAATAAGATTACATATCTATGACACTTGACAGGATCTGTGACTTTTTTAAAGAATTCTTTAGATACAGTGATACGGTACATACGTAGGTACCTCATAGATTATTCCAGGATATCTCAGGAAAATCTGATAAAATTGAGCACTATCTCCCTAATTTTTTTTTACTTTATTTACACCATTACAAATATAGAGACTGATAAAAATCTGCAGAATCTAATGAAAAAACTACTGATACTAGTGTACTTGAATTTTATATGGAGTTTATATGCCAAAGAAAACTAAAGGAAGACTATAATCGTAGTGTTTGAATGCAGTGAAACAACAATTACGTATTCATTTTTACTATTAATTTGTGGGTAGTTCTGCCATAAGCTTATTGATGTCTCACTTTTTGTTCGGTTTTGCATGTTTTGCTGTTCAAATGGTGCTATGCCTTTTATTTCACTGCCACCATAAAGTACTCTAAGTAGACCGTTAGTATGAAGTGTGCTGTACAACTAAAGCCATCAGTAGCCATCATGAATTTGCAGAGTATTCCTTTTCCCTTAGAGATAGAAGACTGAGAAGAGTGTGGCTGTAGAAAAAAATGCCTTATGATAGTAGATTTCTAATACAGTCAGCCACATTAGTTTACTTTTATTTCATTGGTGAGAAACTTGATCTCATCTTTAAGGTAATTTACTTAAGTGCTAAATCACAGTGTGCACGTTTATGTCTGATACTGCCATAAAAAATACAGAATTTATTTCATATTCTCCAATACACTTCAGACTTTCTCACAATAGCTGTGCAGATGAGTGAGATTGCATTTTGGGACTCCTACATCTGGGAACACTGTGAAAAGACCATTATGGGTAAATGGAGCATTTTTGAGCTATTGAAGATATTCTTAGAATGAGGAAGAATTAAGAGATATCCTATATTTAGTTTCTTCAAATGAATATTCCATTTATAAATTAAAATGATGCTTTGAAATTATGGTTTTAAAGTGACTTTGAGAATGTCCTTGATTATGAATTCTCATTTTATTTAAAATTTCAGTGTCAAACAAGGCTTCTGATATCTCTTCTGATATATTGATACTACACCATATAAAAATCTAACTCTATTTTATATTTGTCAACTTTGGATTACAGGAAATATCAATAGTAAACTTCGACAATTATAAAGCATCAAGGCTTTCATAACAGAACTTGAATTTTATGAAAATATATTTTAAAGATAACTTATTTTGTGTCTTAGTCCTTGATTTGTTTTGCATGAGATTTCTAAAATGTTTGTGGTGTTTTATTTTGTTTGGTTTTATTTATTTGGTTTCTTTTGTTGTTGCTGCCACAAAACTGGGTATATGAATTTTAATTCCTAAATATGCAATGGTATTTTCCTGATCATGTCAAAGCTTCCAGATATGCTCTCCATCTTGAACAGGCATTTATAGCTGTAAAAACACAATGGTAAAAGTAAATTTATTATCGTGTTCAATTTTTATGAAACTATTGTTTTCCAGTAATTTACAAAAAAATAATAATATATTTGTGGGACATGTTAGTAGCGGTCAATAATAATTTATAAATACATAATATATGGTTTGTGATGCATAATATGGATGCTAGTATATTATCTATCAATTTTTCATAATATTATAATAGATAATGGTAAGAATCAATAATTACATAGGGTTATTGCTATTTCCTCTGCTTTGGAGAAAAAGTTAACATATCTAAAAAGTTGTAGATATGTATAGGGGATAAGGGAACTATCATCGTGACTAAAATTTGCTGATATATTTTACAAGCCATTTAGAAAAAAGCAGATAACCCCTATTATTAATGACTCTGTCAATTATTTTATTTAAATTTTATTTAAGTTTTTAAAACACAGAAAAAAATGTAACTTCCATGCAGTGTGTCTATTAAAATTATAATATCTAAGTATTTGTGTCAAATATGCATAAAGCTCTATGAAAGTATACATTTTCTGGGAAAAAAATGTCTTTAACTGTTGGTAATCTGAGGTTCTTTGGTAGGTACAGGTGATATCAGTGCTGAGGGCAGGCACAGACACATTTGCAGGAAAATAAAAGCCTGGTCACTGAAGACAGTGAAACCAGTGGCTCTACGTTGTCAGTTACATTTAACACTTCTGCTAAGGTGCTTTGCATGAGGCTTGTATTCTTGTGTCCTTCAGCGAAATCCTTGCTGTAGTTTTAGGATGATAGCATCCTTCGGCAAGCGTTTAGATCCCAGAGATGCTGACCGTGTTCCAGCTCATTTCCCATTTGTTTTTCATTCTCTCAAGCTTGCAGTCAAAAAAAATGAATTCTTTTCAAATGTTTACTGACTAGGAATCTATAATTCAATAATATTTAAAGAGAGGATAACCAACTATTTTAAGTTAATTTGACAATTAGCCATTTAAAAGTTCATGACTGGAAAGAACATTTTTTTTGTAACTGATATAAAACATTATGAAATAAACATTCTTGTAAATGTAGGTCGGTGAAAATTTTTCTACAAGCTGTTTTGTCTTCCTTTCTCCTTACCAATTATAGTGTAACTGTGTTAGCACAAACAGTAATATTTATTTCACTGACCTTTTTAATTCTTTGCATCCAGGTTTGTAGTTTTTGTTGTTGTTGTTGTTGTGGGGGTTTTTTTTGGTTTTGATTTTATTTTTCCCCCTGCAAGAAATGTAGCACTGCACTTACCAAAGTCAGCAGTTTCAGTGGAAACACCAGTGAACTCATTAAGAGTGCTACCAGGTGTTGCCAACCCCAGGTGTCAGCCTACTGGCTAGTGAGATACATAAATAACTCTTTATGGAAAAATCTTAGGTAAAGCTAAACTAGTATCCTGTGATTTGGTTTGTTACTTAGTAGCTGCTAACATGCAGGCCAAATGAGAGGAGCATATGTCCCTTCTTAGAAGATATAAATCAGATTAATGACTGTCTCGTTATCAAAAGACTGTTCCATAGGTACCAATGCAAACCAGAAGTTTAGTGCCAGAATGTTATTCTTCTCTATAACCAAGCTATTTACAAAAAGTGGGATTCCTTGACTACTAAATTTTTACATGATCCGAACTTTCTATGTTATTTCCTGTGGATTTTAAAGGGCATCCAGGTGAGAAACAGTACAGAACAGCAAAAGCAAAAAGTTCACATGCGGCAACAACAATGAAGCGGGAGAGGAGACGAGGACAGAGAGATGCAGTTTTTATTCATCTCCCCTTCTTCTCATGAGTCAGTATTTTGGAAGTCAAAACTGTAGGGAATATAGCTGTAAACCCAGAGACTACAACTTTGATAAAATAAATGACATTATATAAGCTTTGCAAAGCATTTTGAGAACAACATTTATGAGTTTAATGTTTTATACAGTACATACTTTTTATGTAACCTTAGCCCTTTGGTTTTGCTTGAAGGTTGAATGTATTTTCTATATTCATAGTTTTATTTTTTTTATCACTGAAGTCTAAATCTTACCTTGACTGGCACAGCCCTGCCTTAGATGTAATGCAAGAGCACTGAGTTTCAGGAAAATAACCTGTTTAAAATATACTGTGTGATAGATAAATGTGAATGTACTTGGCAAGCATGAACTTGTAGCAGAAAGAAACATGAATGACAGTCAGCAGTTTTGAACTTCGTAGAAAGGTGAAAGAGGCGTTATAGCCAGATGATTCAGTTCAGTTAGGAAACATCTGACATAATGTTCTACAATTAAATATTCATATAGGTTGGAGAGCTATCTTATTTCTATCCTACCTCAGAAGTACGTCTCCTTTAACAGAAAACATTCACATGCACTTAGAGGACTGTGGTTACACATTCCATGTGTTCGTTTAAGAGTTTTTGTCTTGGAAGAAGTTTAACTGTGTCTTCTACTAGTTTTCAGTGATTCTTGTTTGAGTAATACCATAGGCTGTTTTTCATTTAAGTTGTCTGAACTTACCCCTATAAAATCCTAACAGTATGGTGAAAATTACAGTCGTACCTAAAGATTAAGAACTGAACTTCTACATAATACAAATGGGGAGAAAAAAGTGACTGTGCTAGTTGAAGAATATAGTTTTGATGTCATTAACGTGAAATAGCTGTAAAATACGTATGCATATAGTTGGCTAAAAGTTACTACAGCTCTCGTGGGGCAATGAACAAAAACCTAGGGAATTCTGAGGCTTAGATTAGACCTGGAATCATACAAGTCTTCTTAACAGAAACCTCTTCCATTTGTCCATTGATGTATTATAACAAAACTGAAGTTCTTTCCTATGTGAGAATAGGGATCAATCAATATTATAACAACAATACTGTCTGATCCTCTAAATGTTCACTGTCTATTCCAGTCTCAGTATCTTAGAATTGACAACATACTTGCTTTTACCATTTATTGTCATGAATTTGTAAATGGAAAACCCTGCCTCAGGGTTAGCTTATCTTCTGGACTGGCGTTTCATGTCTGGTAGTCTGGCTTGTCTAAGCTTTCTAAATGTTTTGGAAACATATTGAAAGTTCGTATAATTTTCTTTACCTTTCTTATTACTGAGAGTAGTCCTCTTCAATGGCAGTTGCCTCCACCGAGAAAGTTGTGGAGCTCTAAATCATTATGTCTAACACTTACTGCCTCATCTTTCCAAAGAGTGATGTTCAGATCCCAAATGATGTTTACTTCTTTCTTCCAAAGTACTTTCTGCCTGTTTCATTATGTTTCAATCAGCCATCCATCATTCTTTTTATGAGTGATCCAAACAGTGCTTGTACGCTGAAGAAATAACAAGCCTTTAAACACATGAATCCAAAATAAATCATCAGCATCATCATAACCTTTGAAACTTTACTCAAAATACCTGGTTTTTGATTATTCCAGTTAGCACTGTCATGTAAACTGTTCACACATTATCCAGTAAAATACAGTTTCAATTAGCAGGCAGGTACGAAAAAAAGTTAATAATAGAGTGGAGGGGTAAAATAAGCTTCCATATTCTCATATCTTTAGAAAATTCTGCACTGTCCAGCTTGCAGACAGTGAATCTCCCAAAGCAAATCACAGACACTAGAATAAGTCATTTTGGATCTCTGGCTGATTTCTCCAGCCTGACTCAATGAAACATGCCAGAATACCTACATACTGTGCGAGGAGACACACAAAGTCAGGAAATGCTCAGCACAGGGATGTCTCTGAAACCTTAAGCTTAAGAACTATTTGGTGACTCTTCTCGTGCAGAATCTGAAACATGTAGCTTATTACTGGGGACAAGCAGCTGCATGTATTCCTTGAAAGAAAAGAGTAAGGCTCATTGTTTTATTTTATGAAACAACCCTTAAGAGAGAGGTGATACTGGTTTACATTTTTCTTATATTTCAGTGATTCCAGCATTTATCTAGGATATGGGAAACCCAGATTCAGCATCTTCTTAATCTGAAGGCTAAAAATTGTATCTATCAGCTCTATAAACATCTTAGATAGTATCTCTGTACTAAATGTTCATGGTTAACAGATACTTAAATTTAAGTTTGAAATAACCAAATGGTTATAGATCACCATATTAATTTTACTTCCCAATCAGATTAGCAGAACAGGCAGTGACAATACAGCAATTAGCACTATATATTGACTTAAAATGTATGATGGACTTTACCTGGAGAAATTGCATTTTTATAACCCAAAAGGCTATTGTATTTTTCTGGTTCAAGAAACATCAGTTTTGTTACAGCAGCACTAGGCTGTGGCAGTAGAAGACCTACAATACCTACAGTTGTAGCTTAGACTATCGCGCAAATAGTTTAAAAATTATTTTGGCCAAAGCTAGATTGATTTGCAGGGAGTTCTAATGGTCTAATACCAATAGACATAACTGCTTCATTCACATTAACTTTTGAAACAATTATAACATGTATTTAAGTAGATTCATTCTTCTGAGCAAAAAGAATGTAACATTGAAGTTCACAAATTAACAACCCAGTTTTGCCTGTCATCACTGATGTTACAGAAGATAGCATTATAATCTACCCTCAGTAACACCTCCATCTCTAATTTTTTTTTTTTCACATGTATTTGCAGCTCACACCTGTTGCTGCTGCTTTCAAGTAAATAAAAGACAGTAAAACTTGAAACATAGTTTGTAT
Source organism: Nesoenas mayeri (assembly GCF_963082525.1). Lineage (NCBI taxonomy): Eukaryota > Metazoa > Chordata > Aves > Columbiformes > Columbidae > Nesoenas > Nesoenas mayeri. Next base: position 42,026,258 of record NC_137540.1, read on the forward strand.
ATCTGTGCAAGGTGTTGTATACTGCACTGATAAAATCTGGTGATGTGTGGATAGTTTGATTTTTTTTTTTTTTAATTCTCACTAATTCTTTAATGAAAGATATTTTTCTCTGTGTGTTGTTTCTTTTCCATCTTTTTTTTCTACTTTATACATGCCTTTCCTTAGAGGACTTGTTTAGCTAGAAATCTAGCTTGTTTAGCTAGAAATCAAGGAGATCCAAAATTAGGGGCATTGCAACAAAAGTTTTTCTGTCTCAAAAATATATTCTGCCAGGTACGGTAAGTCCACGGTATCTTAGAGGGGTTCAACCATTTCAAAGAAGCCCTGAAGAAAGGACCTTTTGGCTCGAAGTACAGTTACACAGTATATGATACTTTCTTTGTGGTTACAGAAACAGATGAGTTTAATATCTGTTTTTAATGGGCTATGGTCCTTCTTATAATTCTTTAAATATACATGACTTTATAAACATGAATTTTTGAAATCTACTTCAAAGATGTAAGGCTGGAAAGTTTGCCTGTAGTGCACACATATTAGCACAGGTGAAGATCCATGATCCTTTCTCTCCTTTTTTAGCTGCCTACAGGCATCTCAGAGGAGGTACAGTGAGATTCCCCAAACCAGCAAAGGCATTCACACCCCCGTACTGTGTTGTGTGTGGCTCAGAGAGACACCAGCACTCCCCCTGCTACCGAAGGGCAGTGTGAATTCATACCTTGCTTAGCTTGGGCTGCACTGGAGTATTTGATCTCTCATGTAGAATTCAAAGCAGCTTTTCTCCAAATTTTAACAAGAACAAACACTGTTCATTGTCATTGGTTATTATACTACAGAAATACAAAATATCTAAGCATTCTGTATATCAGTTGCATCAAAATCAAAGTAACTTTTCTAATCTTCAGACTGCTATTTGTAGACACTACACAGTGTAGGTTGTGATAAGGCAATACCTCATTGTAATGTCAAATTTAAAGTCTGGGAATATCTCAGCCTCCATAAAAACATCAATATCCTGATGTGACATTCAAAGTGCAGTGTCCCGTTTGAATTATTAAGCAGCTGTCTTCACTGCCAATGACACTATTTAAAATATTTCATAATTATAAGAACTTCAAGCCCTTAAAAAAAGAAATTATTTACATGTGCCTTATTTAGGAAACTTCTGCTTGCAGTTATGAAATGGTTCATATATATTTTGAAATCACCCCTCAAAATGATGCTATCAAAAAGATACTTTATATATATGCTTATGAAGTAATACAAAGTGATAAAACTGTAGTCTGTATATTTTAATGTTATTTTGAAATTCTGTCTTGGCCACCAGTATTTTAAAACACATCTCTCAAGTTTGTTATTGAGCATTACTTTCTGTTTTTCTGTAAATGACAGTACTATTTCACTTGTTTTGAATTAAATCTCTTCTTACAACACAGTAAGAGATGTATTGCCTTTCCTATGGAAGAAAATCTGTGTATCAGGTTTCCCTGTATGAATTTTTATCTAAGCCTCTTTTGGTGCATTTTGCTTTAACTTTTATTGTGACAGCTTACAATACAAGCACCAGACATGCTTGTAAGACACTTTTACTCTAATTTGAGACAGTCCAAATAACCGGATTTGATAAATAACACCAGCTTATCATGGACTGTAGAATATTGTGGGAAAATACGCGCCATGGTTTTCACATTTTGCTTACAAAAGATGTAAATCTGAAAAAGAACAAACACTATATCTTTGGACTGCAAAAAGATAACTTCACCATTCTACAGATCTGAAATTAGCTGAATTTAATAAAAAGTTTTAACAAGCTGCAAGAATCTACAGATCTAGGAACTCTGGTCCTTTCACTTTATAAACATAAGCCTGTAGCACTTGATATAAAGGAAGAGCTCAGGAGCTGCTGGCAACAGGAGTCCTTTCTGAGCTGCAGCCAGTTACCAGAGGACAATTTATGCAGACGTGCATTGTGCATAAGCCTGATGCCATTGAAGGCAACAGCAAAATGCTGTTGTGACATTATGGTGATCAGCATAGGGTACAACACGATTCACTGAAGTGGTTGCTGAGCAATTATCTGTTTTCATTATTTTTTCTAGGTTGTAAAATGCGAACTTTTGAAGAGGGAGTAATATCCTGTGTGTGAACTACAGCAAATCAAAATCATGTTTGACCAAGCTAGAATATCAGATCATGTTTATGTGAATTTTCTTCATATTTGGTCATTACTGTCAAACAACTTTCTTAGGTTGTAACATAAACATGTTTTTCAGCCCAAACATTAATGTTGCTAATACAGGATTCCATTATAGATAAGTGCAAACATTACTATGGACAAGAATAATCAATCAGGCTGTGTAAGCATTATAGCTGCAGGTCTTGGCTAAAACAGTGAAACAATAATAACAATGTTAACGCTTCCCCTCTTATCGAAAGACTATATTTAAAGTCAATGTACAAGTAATTCTATCATCAGGTGCAAATGCAAGTAATTAACAGTTTAAGTGTTTGTATGTATCTATTTACTTGATAAAGCATCCAGACACTATTCTAGGTTTTAGGCAAAAGTAATCATGAATAGATAAATATCCTCACAGTTTCCTGTGAAGAACTTACTTCCGTTTTTCTATTTACATGCCATATTGAGTTGACTCATGTTGTGAGAGTATAACTTACAGCCATATTTACTTACTTTCTGAAATCTAAGTTTTAAAGTATATTCAGCAAAAATAGAATAGCAAGCTGGCATTTCAGGTTGTGTTTGCTGGTGTATTATTTTTTTCTTTACTGTAAAATAAATTTTGTAGCTAAGAATTAATATTTTTAATTTTGACAAAGCATTCTTTGAGAGATTAAGTATCTTGCTCTTCTATTGAGTTCTGTACATTTAGATTAAAATGTAAGCAACAATATATAGAGAACTTGCTTATTATATTTGTCTCAGCAGATATTTAAACATGAACAAAATTTTTAATTTCTGAGGTTTTAAATGTCTTTTATGTAATTTTATGTGCATATATATACATTTTATGTGTATATATATATATATATAAAATTTTATGTAATTTTGAACTTGCAGTTCAAAATCATCCTTAAGCTATATTGTTAATAAATTCACTGTGTTATCAATGGTGCTTTGTGAATAGTGAAGCTCCTTTGTTATTATGTTGAGAAGCCACTGATACGTTTGACTACCATTTTTACTACTGCTTTCTAAAAATCAGTTTAAGAAATGAATGTAAGAAGTCACAAGGGAAATGAAAGTCATTTCACTACCTAAAATGTGAACTTAATATTTTAGGTTGAGCATATATTGAAACTTAAAAAAATACAGAGAAAGTTGGACATGGAATTGCTGATAATGCTGTGTAGGGAAGAAAAAGAAACGGCAGTCCTCCTTGGTCCTGCCTACTGCATGTATCTAACACAGCCAGGGATCCAACAGCTTGATAGTGTTCAAGGATTTAACAATCTAAGAGGTTTAAAGTGATTAAAGCAGATTTTGACCAAACCACAGATGGACCTGACTGCCTGGCTCCTGCAGGAGGTAGCAGAGCCCAGGGAACTGGACCTGGGCCAGTAGCTGGCGGTGCAGAGGGCTGGTAGCTGGTGCACAGGGAGAAATGGGATGAAACAGCTGGAGAGAAAAGGAGGGAACCTAAAGGGGAGCAGTCTAGTCTTATCCACCTTTCTCTCCTCAGTCAGGGTTATTAAGTCAGAAAGTTTCTTGTCACTGCGCCTTTTTTGGTCACAAGTTAAAATCAGAGTCTAAACTGCATGAGGAGTGAGTATTCCTCAGTAGTGAGAAGAGTGAACAGGAGATACTTAAACAATACAAATTGTCGGAGAAGGGTGCTTTATCCTACTTGGACTTGAAATCAGCCTGTAACTTTGTATTAGGCACATCTGTGAAAATTAGTATTTGTGGCCTAAGGACCTTTCCAGGATTCGGATGGAGGTGGTCTAAGTACTTCTTTTCTGCTTAAAATCTAATTCCACCTTTACTGATGCCAAATGCAGAAATGAAGTGTCACAGGTGACTTAAGATGCATGAGAGTAAAGAGGGAGCAGGTATCTCTGTCTTGTGACTAGGATGAAAGTGGGAATCCTGGTTTTTGTTGTTGTTCAAATATTTTGCATTCAAGAGAAACTGAATAAAATGATTCAGTAAGTACTGAGAGACAGGACCAAAATCTCTCTAGGGATTGGACTCATTGCTGGGCTACAGTCATATTTCGTTCTCCTCCTCATGCTATTTCTGCAGTTTCAGATCTTTTAAAGTGCACATAATTTTAATGGAAAACACAGGCAACTGCTTTCATAGATTTGTAGAATAATTGAGGCTGGAAAGGACCTCCAGGGGTTTAGTCCAAGCATCTGCTTAGAGCAGGCCTAATTAAATCAGGTTTCACTGAGTCAGGTCCACTTTTGTTTTGAACACTTTCAAGGAGACTCCAAAGCTGCTCTGGGCAAATTGTTCTAGTATTTGACCCTCCTTTGTGATATAATGTTTATTATGCCTAGTATCTCATCCAACTTAGATCTGTTGCTTTTCATTCTATCACTGTATACAGACCAAAAAAAAAAAAAAAAAAAAAAAAATGTTCAGAAAAGCTTTAAGAAATCCATGTGTAACTTTGAAACAATAACTGAGTGACTAAACTTGATTACACATGCATGTGCCTGTGCATGCTGTTTTGATGACTTCATACAATTGGTCTGGGAAGAGGTAAATCCTAGATATAACCAGCCAAATACTTCTGTTTGCTAGTGCTGGTAAAAAGAAATGAGGAGAAAAGTCTGAGACTAAGTTAAAAGAATACAATTCTTAAACAACTGTGGGAAACTGCAGCGGGTCTGTGGAAACCTTGACAGAAAATATGGGAGCAGAGATCAGCCTTGAAGATATTAAGATTTACCCTTGAGAAGGATGGGAGTAAAGGAGTATCCGGAGGTATGGAGTTGTACCCGTGAGAGAGGAGAGATGTACCTGTGAGAGAGAAGGGGCTAGAAGAATAACATGGATGATAGCAAAATTAACCAATGGGATGTTAGTGCTGTAACTTGTAACCAATCGTGAAAAGACACATGAACTTGTAGAATTGTATAATAATGCACTTGTAGCAATAAATGCCACCTATTACTTTCATCTTGAAAGAATTTGGTCCATGTCGTTTGTCTGTCTCAACCGCGACAAACAACATCGACATGAAACTTCTATAGGTTTGTCCTCACACCAACCCCAAGCAAGAGTTTGGTCTAATTGGCATTTTCTTCTTCTTACAAAGATGGTCTTCGGGTGGTTGCTGAAGTTCCCCAAGCAGAGATCTGTGGAACAAGCAAAGGGCAGTTACCACCTTGCACAGCTATTGGGCTTTGAGAACTCATTATAGAAAACACTGATAATTCAAAATTCGTATTCCACTCACTTTCTATTATAACACCTGATAACCCCATAATGCCGAACATTAATTAATGTAGGGGCTTTGTTCAAAGCCCCAGAATTGGTAGGCTAGAAGAATAACTTCCTTTAACAGTTAACATAAGAATGTGCACATTTGCAAAAATGTTTTAAAACAGTAATTATTGTGTATTTTTTAATTTTAAAATTGCTTATGAAGTATATTTCCTAATTACATTTAAGTATTTAAAATTATGCATACAAAGAAATTAGCTTTTCTAGATAAATAATTCCCTAGCAACCAATTTCTTCCTGCAGTTTACGCAACAAAAAATGCTATTGCTTTTAATTGACTAGTTTTTTTACAAATTATGGCATGGAAATTCTGTTAATAGATTTGAGTTGTGTAGATGCTGGTCTCATTCTTTTCAGAGACAAAGAATCTTCAGACAATCTACAGAAAGGCAAAAATTTGATGAGGGATTACTACCACAACATTTTTCAGGTCAGAAAATCCAGATGGCCATCTGATAACAGCTCCTTAGCCAGAGGATAAGGCTTCTCCTTCCTTTGGTTTGTAGGTAAGCAAAGCAAATCTAATGTGTCCAGACACCCAGCATGCTTGCTGGAGTGCTTTTCCCAAGGTAAGTTCTAGGTTATTCCAGCCTGCGGTGTATCGAGTCTGTCCAGTCCCTCAGGAGGGAGAAGTGACATCCCACCTACCCCAGCGGGCAGTGGAAGTGGGTGCATGGTCTCCTGCCCACTCTAGGCACCAGAGTTCTTTGGAGCAATGGAACCACACAAGCTGAACGCTGAGGAAGATTAATTTTTGCCGATGGTAGCTTTTATACAAACACACATCATTATTTCTCTGCATAAAATACATAGATAACTTCCTAGGAAGTCTTGATACTACCTCAGTGTGACAAAAAATGTCTTAGGTCAACACTTCAGCAGTGTCTTGATACAAGCAGAAGTATTTGAAAGGTTCATAAAACACATCAGACACAGCCGATGCTTTCAAATCTGAGAAATAAAAATAATATAAATGAATGCAAGCACTAAGAACAACTGTTTGATGTATCAACTATTCTCTTTTAAAATATTTGTAAGTAAAATCTGACCTGGTTTTGGAACAACTTCCTGATGAGGACTTGTAAGCTAAAGCAGAGAGTATGGGAAGTAGCCAGCAGGAGAGGTACTTCTTCTGGGAGCCAGGAGAGCTAGTAAGGGCAATGCATATTTCTTGTAGAAGGCCATTCCTTACCCATAATAGGAGACCAGTATCAAAACAAAGTCTCAAACCCAAATAACCAAACGAACAAAACCAACAAAAAACTCTTTCAAGGATCAGAGGCTTTTGAAACTACAGAAGATGGAGAATGTGACAGGTATTTTCAGGGAAAAAAAGAAGTTAAATATGTAATTAACTTAGTTCTTTGTGATTCAATTTAGAGTGAGACTTGTTACACATTGTATATTGACTAGTACATCTAAGTTTAAAAGCTTTTGACTTTCTATTGCTTTTTCAGTAATCTGTTTCTCACAAAAACATTTTTTTAATGTCAACTGGAATTAAGCAGACACATTTTGTCAGGTTAGGGTATTTACTTCTGCAACACCTGAAAAGATGTAAACTGGCATGGTCTGTGTAAGACAGAAAACCAGAGCAGTAGTGACTGCGTGAGACCCTCCTCCAGAGAAAGGAAGCCAGTTGCTACACTGCCTGTTACATCTACTAGGACACAGCAACTGTGTGTACAATTTTAAACAGACGTAATACAAGAAAAAAAAAAAAAAAAAGGTATTTTGCTGTCCCTTAGTTGCTGTCTAAATTAACTGAATTTGCTTCTCATCTGCTGTGCACAAAGTTCCCACAGCTCAGCTGCTCTGTCATATGTTGTTAAACCAGTAAATTATTTATGTACCTAAGCCTGCAAGCTAATTTAGACTAGTATAGGAAGAGCTTAATCTACCCAAGATAGATTTATTTATGAAATAATATAAAGAGTTTGAATCTTCAGCATAAACCAGCTGTTTTTTGAGGCTGAACTAGCATTTAGAAGATATAACAAGAACATGGGCAGAGATTATTAAAAATTGTCCTGTAGACTGTTTCGTAGTTTTGTGGAAGTGTGACCTTCACTTGGTTTTCATTTCATTACATGCCGATAATTCCATTGTTCTTTCTGAAAAGATTTGTAGTGAAGAGGAAAAAGAAAGAAAGAAGGAAAGAAGAGGGTGTATTAAAAGGGGTGTGGTTAGTAGGTCGAGAGAGATTCTTCTCCCTCTCTACTCTGCCCTAGTGAGACCACATCTGGAATATTGTGTCCAGTTCTGGGCCCCTCAGTTCAAGAAGGACAGGGAACTGCTGGAGAGGGTCCAGTGTAGGGCAACAAAGATGATTAAGGGAGTGGAGCATCTCTCTTATGAGGAAAGGCTGAGGGAACTGGGTCTCTTTAGTTTGGAGGAGACTGAGGGGTGATCTCATTAATGTTTATAGATATGTAAAGGGTGAGTGTCACAAGGATGGAGCCAGGCTCTTCTCGGTGACAGCCAGTGATAGGACAAGGGACAATGGGTACAAGCTGGAACACAAAAGGTTCCACTTAAATTTGAGAAGAAACTACTTCACAGTGAGGGTAACAGAACACTGGAACAGGCTGCCCAGGGAGGTTGTGGAGTCTCCTAATCTGGAGACATTCAAAACCTGCCTGGACACATTCCTGTATAACCTCATCTAGGTGTTCCTGCTCCACTGTGGGGATTGGACTAGATGATCTTTCGAGGTCCCTTCTGATCCCTAACATTCTGTGATTCTGTGATTCTGTGAACAGTGTTTGATACTTATGTGTGTCTGTATAGTCTAAGTACTTCTTTAACATTCCTAGATGTGTTGTGGGAGATCCTCATTGTCAGGAGAAAAAAAGAATATGTTTAGATTAGAAATGGTAGTGTACTTGAACACACTATAGAAAAGTCGTTACTATCAAAACCAGTGCAGAATATTCACAAACAAAAAAACACGATCAAAGTCCTCATTTCACCCATTAGGGTGTATGTACCTGGCACGTGACTTCCAGACTTCTGTGGCAGCGCCACAAGTTCTTGTTTTCAGACTTACACATTAACTCAGCATTTGAAAATAGATACACAAATCTACAGAAGAGTCGTCCTTTTTTTTTTTTTTTTTTTTTTGTCCTACTGGTATGTGAGCATTGTACAAGCAAGCTCAAAGTGATACATTTGTTGCTTTTTGCCTTCCTGCACAACATTTGTATTAGTGTATTATACAGCAATTGAACATAGCCTTTTCCCCAGGCTAGATATTTCATCAACATGCATATATATATTCTGGGGTTTTTTTTCATCGGGTCCTGGGAAGCTCAACTTAGGAAACTTATTACCATTGGGAAAAGAAGAAAAAAATGAACCGGAATCAAAAGTAAAAAAACAAAACAAAACAGAACAAAACAACCAAACAACTTTTCTGGCTGTCAGATATCTCAAAATCAACTATGTAGACAGGTAAAAAATACCATCTACCTTTAAAAAAAAGTAGGGAAAATGAAGTGGGAGAACTTTTCTTTGTTGACACAGTGGGTGGATGCCACTGCATTTTGCATTCTCAAATGACGTCAGGAAAAATAGATATAATCAGGAAATTACCTGATTGACTTGTGCAAATAAAAGTTCTTTCATGCCTAGATAGTGTACACACATATTTAATATAAAAATAGTATTGAAATTCTGTCGCATAAAAAGTTTGAATTATTTTTATTTTCTTTCAGGTATTCAAGTAACTATTTTTGTACTGAGGGAGGGAGAACAGGCCTTCCTGTGTAAATTCTATGTTTTGATATTTTTTATGTTTTCTTATTCTTACGTAGTCTTTGATCTTTGCTCTTAAGTGAGTTTTTAGTGTAGCTGACATTTGTCCTCATAATTTTCTCAACTATACAGTATGATTCTTGAAATTGAGAAACTATAACTGCAAATGGTGTTTTAAATTAAAGGTTAATGTATATAATTGTATTGGAACATCGTTTTTATCATTCTCCATATTGTTTTGCACACATTTGTACATCTTGTTTGTTCCTCTGGATGGATCTGCGTGCTGAATTAAGCTAATCATTGAACTCTTTCTAGTATTTCTTGGTCATTTTAAACACTAGAAATTGTTTGGGTAGTTCATTTTCCTTTTACTTCTCAATTAATCAACTTTTAAAATTATTTAATATTAACCTCACAATACACCTTACATTTTGTGTCTTTTAAGTTCTTTATGGTATGCTTCTCTTGAGTAATTAAAATTATCAGTTACAAGAAACAGAGATGAAAACCAGTCTTTCTTATAACATTCTAGTTTTGTCTTTCAGTCATTCAGTTATTACCATTTGAAATCCATTTTCCTCGAAGACTTTGTATTCAGTACTTGTTGGGTTTTTTTCCAGTAATAGCATAATTCTCTAAGTCTCTTCACAGTTTTGCACATAACTTTTGATTAGATAAACTACTATTCCCAAATACTGTAGTATGTCTTCAGAATTTATATATTTTCTGAATTTTGTTGATTTCTCACATTTAGACTCTATTCCCATTCTTTATTTATTGCCAGCACTCTGTTTCCATTATGCTTAAAACTAAAGCTATCTCCTCTGCATTAAAAATAGGAGAGAGAAAAACTGTTACCAACTGATTTGATGTAACTGAGCAAATGGATGATTATCTGCAAATGCATCTTATTTGTGGAGTGGCTCTTCTAAAAGAATCTGAGAAACCTCTGGAATAGAGAACTGTTCACCTGGTGAACCCAGTCCATTTCACATGGTGACTTGGCTAATGATTTTATAAAAACAAATAAGCCCCAACCTGCTGTTAACCTTATTAAAAAGAGCTAAATGTTATTCTGACGTTCTTCAGAAAAAAAAAAAATCAATATATCTTCTCATAGAATGTAGACTCTTGAATATAAACTCAATAATTACCTTTGTATGTCTAGTTCTCTTTAAAACAATAAAAATATTTTTTATTTGACAATTTTGCAAAGGAGAAATGAGATGTATACAACTCAGGGACAATTAATAGTAAAGAAACATTAAGTACCAGAAATTAATCTCCTCAATGGTTCCTGAATTTTTCTAGCCTGGAGGGTTAATTTTATGGCTTTAGAGCAATCATTATTTATCATCTCTTGGTTTACAGGAAAGAATTAGAATTATTAGCTATTAAATTATCCATGAAAATTTGACACTGTACTAGACCAAACAAACCCTGGGGCTTGCTGATTTTCCCAGTATGAAACATCTGTGACTTCAGCTAGATAACTTAACATTGTCTAATTAGATTTCTAAGATTTATAAGGCTTGAATACTCTATTATTAGAAACCTGAAAATTTGAGCAAAAGTTGAAACTCACATTTCCTGAACATTATTTAAAAACATTTTTAACAGCACTGTGTATTGCTAAATGCTACTAGCTTGTAATTGGTGAAGATTAATAGATAATGTATTATGCTCTCTAACAACAGGAGTTCAGGAAAAAAATATGCTCCCTACAATTGTAATAAGTTGCAGCTTTCAACTTCAGTAATTAAAAAATACTTTATTGAAAATGCTGCACTAATCATATGTTTATTTTTACATTTCAATTTAAATATCGTTTATATTCTTTCATGCAGTCTGCTGAAGCAAAAAATTAAGTTGGTGTATTTTCTGTTCTGCAATATTATCACTCATGGACTGTGAGTGATAAGTACCACTCATCAGCATAAAAGAAGTGATTCTGTATCGGCTCTGATCTCAGGTCTGACAGTGAATCAGCCACTGTTCTACCTCTTTCTTTGTAGTCAATATGGCTTTTTATCATGGTAATTAGATATTTCATTGCATCTTCCATTACTGGATCTCAAAATGTTTCAGAAGTTTCGATCTGTTAAAATAAACATAACATTAAAAAATAATCAATATTTCTCTGTTAAGAAAATAGAAGAACATTATTATTTTTGCAAAGAACTCAGAAGCTAGGAAAGTGAGGAATAAGAATTATTCTTCCACTCTTAGTTTGTAGATTTTGCATTTCGTTTACAGCAGTCTTTAGTTACAGGATCCCTCTTTTATTAAGTACACAGAATAAACATTGCTAAGCTAATAAACAGCTTTTCGATATTTTGTCTTCTCCTCATTGTTCATTGCAACGTATATTATATACTGTAGTTTATTCTGTTCCTGCTCTGAAGAGGAAATGATTAATTTCCTTAAGAGTGCTTTGGTGGTGCACATCACTATATTATCTGAGATTTTCACAAACACTAATTAATCTTCATAACATCCTTGGGGGTGAGGGGTGGAATTAACTCCAATTTGTAGAAAGGAAACAGAATTAATGAGACCATAAGGTCGCAGATCTCCATAATATGTGTAACATTTTCTACTTAGTTTCTTGGAGTCTTAAGTATTGTATAAGGCTTTATTAATAGAAAATGTCTGTCCATTTCTATTTCATTTGTAAGAAAGAAACATTTCTGCTAATGGGGGTACATCACTACATCAAGTAATAAGGAAAAAAAAAAAAAAGGCTGCAGTATTATTTAAGCATGAGAAATCTGCTTTCCTCAACTACTGACACCTGAGAAACAAAAACTGCTTCTGTAGGACAGAATTCAGCCATGTGAGCCAGGAAGCCATCCTTTTTTTCTTTCTACAAGATTGTATTTTATTTATTATATAGTTTCCATTTCTATAGCGAGTCACACAGACGTCCTATAGTGAACAGCCTCCTTCATTACTGTGCTTTGATTCTATGGGAGTTCTCCTCAGTGTCCTGGAAAAGCTGAAGTGTTTAGGAAATACTGTATGTGATCTTGTAGGTAAGGAGTATGTTCTAATCTGTCTGAGCAATGTAACTTTATTTTGTGCTGTCAACCAGAGCTCCAGCTTGAGTGCTTGACTTTATGATTTCAGTAATATTCTTTCTACTGCTGACTTGTTTATGTACATCCCTTGATTAGAAAAAAAAAAAAGCAGAGGAGGAGGCAAATTGAATTCTAACAAACACATGACTATTTTCTTCTGAAATCAGGTATTCTATCAATGTGGTGGTACACTCTTGACTCACAAACTGCTAATATCACAAATGTCCAGTATGTAGCTCCTCCTTCAGTGGGAGTAGCTGGGAAAGACTATCCTGGGAAGTTTGTCTTGGCTAGAGCACTCCTCACCACTCTGTGGGAGTGTTTCCCACACATAGATGAGTTCCCATGGAGAACTTTAGCACAGAAGTTATCTGCCAAACTTAAAAGTCTTTGATTCAAAGCTTAGGGGTCTTAATTGAATTAACATGTTTTTGCATAGGCATAATGTTGTGTTTGTGCCACATTTTTCTTTGGGAACTTTTTTAAACTTTTATGACTAAATATCTCCATAAATTTTAGCTGAAATAAAAGGCTCGCTAGATAACATTTTCAGCCAGAATTTGTTATGCTAGCAAAGCTTGAAGGGATTGAAGAGGCGTTCTTAATAAAGGGAATTGTCATGTGATTTTAATAACAGGTGGTAATTCCAGGTTTATTTACTATTACATTAATTAATATTGAAATGAATGATAGAAGTTATGCAGCTTTGTCAATACCATATAGTGAGTCTCTCATGTTGATTCACTGCTAGAGACAGGCTTAGATCAGATCACATTCTAAAATGTAATTGTCCTACTTAAACCACCAAGCATTTTTTTGTTTACAAAATGTTTTTGTCTGAATACACTTTCCACATAGGTAATGTACTAGTCAGACTTTGTACAGTACTCTTTGTCTATCTCCATCAGTTACACAAAGATCCTATTCTTTGAGTTCAGCTCCATAAAGGGTAAATCCAATTTGACATCAGCCTTTGACATGTCAGTCACATTTGTACTGCATGGATATCTTTCTTGGCTGTATACTCAGACCTGTATACTCAATTCAGAATACAGTTTCTAACAATATTTGTAAACTTGTAAGTAGGAAACAGCAAATATAAGTGGTATCTTTCACCTTAAAACCTCCCAGTTTCCAACAATGTTCAGCTTACAGAATTTCTTGAGATTTATGTAGTTCAATACAGAGATCCTAATCTGACCATTATGAACCCATTTGAATGTTATCCATATTGGTCCATTATTACTTTTTAATATGCTAATGTTTTGTTATCGCTTTCTAGGGTTATATACAAATATGTATAAAATTACTTTATTGTTCTTCCTTTTTTACCTAAAAGTAAATGATACTACTTAACATAATTTCAAAATCTTGTTGCAAGCCCATAGTCAAGTGCTCTCTACTCTAAGAAAGTGATTTTGAGTGGAAGCATTTTTTTCCATATTCATAAATTTTAAAAGCATAAGTGCTAAAGCTGTTTTCTATTATCACTTTTCTGCTCACTCTTCAGAGAAGAAAATAGTAACACCAAAGTAACTGTGTGTGTGTTTGCTTGCATCACTCTGTCATTTGCTCTCAGATCTCTGATGTATAATGATACATCTAGGCTGGTGTCTAAGTTCCCAGACTTCTCTGTCAAATTTCCTTCCACATGAAACATGCCAGTTATGCCGCAGTTGAAGTTCTTGTGTGATGAAACAACACTTACATTATGTATAGATCTAAATAGATACATTAAAATGAACAGGTGATGCCCTCTGCTTGCTGACATACAACAGGATATGAACAGACTTAATAAATAAGAGAATACTAGAAGAGAATACTAAGTTCTAAATCTTTTCTTTATGAATATGTTTTAAAGAAGTCATTAATGTAGAACATAATTACTTGTATTTACTATTCAAAAGCATACTATTGAACATCTATTCTATTCTGCATGACTACCACAAAATAACAGAGACATTATTTTAAAATAAGTATTATAACTTGTTACCCTTGATCCCCATATCCTTTGGGGACCTGTTAGTTAACCATTCATTTTAAAATTTCAAATCAAATTTGTTTTTAAGTGTAGCTGATGTTCTGTTTGATTAGAACTGCTAAATCACTGGCATCTTGATACTGCCACCTTCAGGAACAGAAGTGGGCAATAGGAAGCGAAAACGGATCCTTAGTTCTAAATGAAGCTGAACTTCAGTTATGTGTAGTGGGGATCCTACACCCCCCGCTCCCCAAACTACTCCTTACTAGACAAGAGCTGCTTCAGCAAGATCTCTGGTTTCCTAGTTTATGTTTTTACAGGGTGTATGTAAGGAAAATGTATTCAGGTATATGCTTAACAAAAGAAGAGGCAAAGAAGCTTTTGTTTACCTAGGAAAAGGCCATAGCATCTTTTTTTTTTTCCATAATGAAGCTATTCCTGGACTCTGAAAGGTGGGCAGTGCTTGCTTATAAACTTCTAGCAGTAAAAAAGCAGAAGAAAAGTATACATTAAAACAAACAAACAAACAAACAAAAAGTCAAGATTTTGTAGGTTCAGTTATTTTCTGTTTTACTATTCAGAAATGTGTAAGAACAGATACTCCCTTAGGTAAGACAAAAAGTCAATATTGTCAAGTATCCTGTTTCTGGCAGTAACTGACAATGATTGTCTAATGAAGAGGTCAAGCACATAATGATGCTGCCATAGAAAACTATTGCATTCTAAAGTATTTGAGATTCAGGAGCCAGAATGCATACCTTGCAAGGATTTTTCTTCCAAAGGTTTGTCTATTTGCTTTCAAGATCATGTAAACTTTTCCAGTTGCTTGTGCTTTTCTAGCTGGTTCCATACCTTGGCTCATCTTTGTTGCCCCTCTGTTTCTTTACTGTTGAGGTACATCTCCTCAGAAGTGGAAGGAACACAACTTAAATAGCATTTGTTTCAATTTATGTCAAGGCAGAACAATGTTTTCTGATTCATATTTCTTTCCTAATAGTTCCTAACATTTTGAGTTATTTCTTTTTACTGAGTATTGAGAAATGTACAAAAACAATCTATAAAAATCTCAAGGTCTCATTCTAGAGTAGTAATAGCCCATTGATAGCCAATGCTGGGTTTATTTTTTTTCCTCTCCTAATGTTGCATTGCATTTCTCTGCATTTAATTGGATATGCCGTTTTATTGTTTCAGTTACTCAGTGTTGTAAGGCTCTTAACAGATGGTACTTGTTCTTATGATCCTGCGTATCTTAATATCATCAGAGACTTGTCATCTCAGTAGTCACTTCCTAGGTTATTTGTGATCTGAATCTCTTGCACAGTGAAGTCTTATTCCTGACTCTTGTGCAGCTCAATTAGTAATCCTCTTCCCTGTGGTAATTCACCATTACTCCACACTCTTTCTTGCCATACTTTCATCAAATTACTGCTCTATGCAAGGGACTTACTTTGACTGACAAGAGCCTGATTTCTTTAATGAACTCGGGAATTTTTGATGGAATTGATGGAATTTTTCACATGTCATACGAGAGCCTAAGTAAGCCAGATTGGATGGATTCTATGGCACGTTCATTCCTTAAAAAATTGCAATGGATGTGCAAGGCATGTTTTGCGTCTCAAAAGCTAACTCTTGTCTATAACATCTGATTTATCTTGCTTCCTGCTAATACTTTTCTTCAGAGTGATTTGCACTGTTTTGTTTTGTACAGATGTCAACTTAATGGTATGCAGCTTTCTAGATCTTTCTTGGAGCTATACTAAAAAATTCTCACCAGGTTAATTATTCTCAAAGCCTCTGGTATGGAGACAGTGTTAAGTGAGAGTTTACGCACCATCATTTTTAATTAAGATCTTCCATCTTTGAGTTCCTTTAAAACTCTCGGATAAATACAGTCTCGTGTTAGTGATTTGTTGCTACTGATTTTGTCTATTTATCCCATGATCCCATTAGTGATTTGTTGCTACTGATTTTGTCTATTTATCCCATGATCTCTTCCATTGACTCTTAGATGCACTTTTCTGCCTTCTAAGTCCTCAATAGAAGGAGTTGCAGTGTCGGCAGCTCCCCAGACTACAGGTCACCACAGATGCAAAACATTCATTTGACAGATGTGCTTCTTTTATACCTTGAGCTTCTGTTTGCCTTAAAGGCACAGTGATGAGCTTCCTGCTTCTGCTGGACTCTAAGGACTTTTTACTAGTTTTTCTGCTTTTCTTACTTTTTCCCAAAACTTTTTAATGGCCTGTCTCATCTGCATTTCTTCATATTAAGTGCCAGATTTTATGGTTATCCCTGTTTTCATCACTCAGACAAAGCTTCACTTCTTATTTCTGATTGCCATTTCTGTCCTGACTCTAGACACAATGATTACTTTTTTGACCATCCTCATTTTTTTGCGACTGTATTGCAATTTTTCTGAGTCTCAAGAATTTTATTCTTATGCATTTTTTACAATGTCTTTAAAGATTCAACTTTCAACTTGCATTTTTTCTTTCTTCTGAATAGGTTCTCACATTTTACTATAGTAACCCTTTTGGAAATGAAGTGTAATTGTAATGATTATTGTATTATTATTTACTTTTTCTTTGCCTCTGCAAGGATATATTGAATGTGTGTATACTATGATTACTGATAAAGAGCATCTGTTCAATAGTAACATCCTATTGTGTTTTTCCTGTACACTGTGCATCCTAGTATTAGTGTCCCATTGACTGTCATCCTTCCTGCCAGCTTCTGATCTGATTATTATGTCAATAGCCTTATTTAAGAACAGGCATTCTCATTTCATCATTTTATTTCTTAGACTTCACTTTTATGATTGCTTCACTGTTCTCTGTTTCACTGTCAGTGTATTCTGGCAATTCTCTGTTGCTTCTTGCTTGAATATTCCCAGCTTCTGTCATATCCTTCTCTTGAAGATAAAGGATATTTTGACTTTATGGTTGTTGGGTACATAATGAGCATAACAAATTTCTTCACAGAATCACAGAATCACAGAATCGACTGGGTTGGAAAAGACCTCAGAGATCATCGAGTCCAACCCTTGGTCCAACTCTAGTCTGTTTACTAGATCATGGCACTAAGTGCCATGTCCAACCTCAGTTTAAAAACCTCCAGGGACGGCGAGTCCACCACCTCCCTGGTCAGGCCATTCCAATGCCTGACCACTCTCTCTGTAAAGAATTTCTTTCTAATATCCAGCCTAAGTTTCCCCTGGCAGAGTTTAAGCCCATGCCCCCTTGTCCTATTGCTGACTCTCTGGGAGAAGAGACCAATCCCCACCTGGCTATAACTTCCCTTCAGGTAGTTATAGAGAGTGATGAGGTCACCTCTAAGCCTCCTCTTCTCCAGACTAAACAACCCCAGCTCCCTCAGCCTCTCCCCATAGGTCTTATGTTCAAGTCCCTTCACCAGTCGTATTGCTCTTCTCTGGACCCGCTCCAGCAGTTCAATGTCTTTCCTAACCTGAGGGGCCCAGGACTGAACACAGTACTCCAGGTGTGGCCTCACCAATGCAGAGTACAGGGGAAGGATCACTTCCCTTGTCCTGCTGACCATGCTATTTTTGATACAGGACAGGATATCATTGGCCTTCTTGGCCACCTGGGCACACTGTTGGCTCATGTTGAGCTTCCTGTCAATTAGTACCCCCAGGTCCCTTTCTGTCTGACTGCTCTCCAGCCACTCTGCGCCCAGCCTGTAGCGCTGCAGGGGGTTGTTGTGACCAAAGTGCAGCACCCGGCACTTGGCCTTATTGAACTTCATCCCATTGGAATCAGCCAATTTTTCCAGTCTATCCAGATCCCTCTGCAGAGCCCTCCTGCCTTCCAGCAGGTTGACACTCCCTCCCAACTTGGTGTCATCAGCAAATTTGCTGATGATGGTCTCAATCTCCTCATCTAAATCGTCAATAAAGATGTTAAACAGGACTGGACCCAACACTGACCCCTGAGGAACACCACTAGTGACTGGCCGCCAGCTGGATGCAGACCCATTCACCAGCACTCTCTGGGCCCAGCCCTCCAGCCAGTTCTTAACCCAGCATAGAGTGCACTTGTCCAAGCCACGGGCTACCAGCTTTTGCAGGAGTATATTATGGGAGACAGTATTAAAAGCCTTGCTGAAGTCCAGATAGACCACATCCACGGCTTTCCCCTCATCCACCAGGTGAGTCACCTGATCATAAAAGGAGATCAGGTTGGTCAGACAAGACCTGCCCCTCTTAAACCCATGCTGGCTGGGTCTGATCCCTTGTCCATCCTGAAGGTGCTGTGTGATTCCATTCAGGATGATCTGCTCCATAACCCTGCCAGGCACCGAGGTCAGGCTGACCGGCCTGTAGTTGCCAGGGTCAGCTTTGCAGCCCTTTTTGTGGACTGGGGTAACATTGGCCAATTTCCAATCATATGGGACCTCCCCAGTGAGCCAGGACTGTTGGAAGATGATGGAGAGCAGCTTGGCAAGTTCTTCTGCTAGTTCCCTCATCACCCCAGGATGGATCCCATCTGGTCCCATAGACTTGTGAGGATCCAGATGGCTCAGTAAATCACCAACTATTTCCTCCTGGAATACAAGGGGCCTATTTGGCTTCCTATCTCTGTCAACCACCTCCAGAGGCCAGTTGTCCTGAGAGCCACCTGTCTTTCTGGTGAAAACTGAGGCAAAGTAGGTATTAAGTACTTCAGCTTTCTCCTCATCTTTGTTAACTATATTTCCCTCAAAGTCCAACAGAGAATGGAGGTTTTCCTTGCCCCTTCTTTTGTTATTAACATATTTAAAGAAGGACTTTTTATTATCCCTGACAGAATTGGCCAAATTAACCTCAAATTGAACTTTTGTTTCCCTGATTTTTTTTTCTGCATGATCTAGCTGTTTCCATAAATTCTTCATAAGTAGCCAGCCCTTTTTTCCACAGTCGGTAAAGTCTCTTTTTATTTCTGATTTCATTCAGAATCTCCCTGTTTAGCCAAGCCGGTTGTCTTTCCCGCTGGCTAGCCTTTCGGCACACTGGTATAGCCTGTTCCTGTGCACTCAAAACCTCCTGCTTGAAGCATGTCCAACACATCTTGGTTGAGGGTATTCTACAATATCTATTCGTGTTCCTCATTTTTAGCTTTAAAAATCCAGCAACTTGGATTTAATAATAGTTTAAGTGAAATCTGACCTTCCTACACGAACTCACTCCCTTCCAGAAATGTGTCTTGCTTCTGATAATCTTCATACATCTTTTTTTCCTTTTCACTGTGTGAATCAAACGTATTTTAACTTTGCCTCCTCAATAACCTTTCTGTATTATATATCCTGGGAGCGCTTTCAAGAATATTTTCATGGAGACCCTCTTTTCAGCTTCCCAAGCATGCTTTTGTAGCTTCTGGCTTATTTTTTCCTTATTTTTTCCACGGATTATGACCCCAGGATTTTCTACAAACCTATTCAGACATTTTGTGTAGTCCTCATTTCGCACTTGCAGCCACGTTACTGTGCATTTATTTCTCCATGTGATTACAAACCAAACTATATGTCTAAGAGCGGAACTACTTACGCTTGCAGCCAGGCTCCTTCTTTCACAGGGGTTCCCTAGCTCAGCAGGGCTACCCTTTGTACAAGAGGACACATGGTCATCTTTTGAGAAGGACCTGCCACCACTTCCTCTACCACCAGATCTATATTCCCATGGCACAAGACAGGGACTTCTAATGTGTAAATGGGACTTCTCTACAGTACTTTGGAAAGACTCCTTTATTACTGCTATTATGTCTGCATTTATTTTGTTCCATTGAAGAGGAAGAGTGGTTGCTTTATTTTGCCTTGTAGCTCCACTGATCTGTTGACTTTTACTTTGCCTGTTTCGCCTTTCGGTGTTCCATGTAGCTGCAGTGGCAGTACAGTCAGCTGCCTTGCCCTCTCTTTGCCAACTGACCCAGTTCAAGGGCTTTGCTCTCCCCCTTTTCAGAAGTACACAAAGCCTCAGGTGACACTGTTACGAACAGTTCCAAAGAAGAAAGTGAAAGATGTTCTTCTGGATGCTTATAGACTACCTAAAACATACTTTTGAACATTCTTTCACTTCTTAGGCAGATAAATAAATTGAAACAAAACCAGAGTGGAAACTGGCATGTGATGTTGTAGTTGTTGAAATAAAAGTAGAACATTACTACTTTTGAGCCTACTTTTATGCCTCTTTATTTTCCAGGAATGCTCCCTAAAACACTAAACATCATGAGGTGAAGGTGTGAAGAGAATATGCAAATTCAGTAATGTAGGATTTAGTTGTCAAAAATCAGACAACTGATGCCATTTAAAATTCCTTGAATCTTCTCTGGCCTCCAGCTCCTGCTCCAGAGACGCTTCACAATGCAATTGCTTAAGTTAGTTCCTGTTGACATGGAAACACCTTTAGCTGTTGTAACAACATCCCCTTCACCTTCTCATACGTTTAGTATTTCAAGACTTTACTTTATAAACCCCCTTACAGTTTGGGTCATCTGTACTGTTGGGATTTTTTTATTACTGCAAGGTCATCCTCAGATTTTTGTCTTCTTTGATGCCACTCTCAGTTGTTTCATGTTCCTGTTATAAGGTTCAGATTTAGGTAAATACTTATGGCAATATTTAATATAGGCCAAACATGTATGGCAGCCTAGCACACGCAAATAGAAAACACTGAGCAGAATGACAGAGGTGAAATTTAAGCAGTCTAAATTTGGATCACACTTTTCTGAACTTTCTCCATCTCCCATAATGTTTGGGAGATGTAACCACTAAAAGCTTGGAGGATGATGATACTCATATTCTAAACTGTTTCTTCCAATGCTTATACTTCAACTTGTAACACAATGGTAAGAGTCAGTAACATGTAGGAAGAATTGCCAGTGAGCTAAGAAAAACCTAGACCTTAATGTTGCTTTACATTTTCTCTTCTTGAGCTGTCATTCATTTTTTCGACTGCACTGTGATGCTGCCTCTCAAATTTTAGAACAGGAAGTTTTGTTTGGGAGTTCCCACAAAACAAGGTTTTGAGCATCAGTATTGTTAACTAATAAAGCTAACTGTAATAAATATTAAAGGTCTTTGTAATAAATGTTAAAGGTCGTCTTTTCTGTGCCTTGTGAATTTATTACCCAAAGTTGTTTCAATAATATGATTAAACAATAATAAACAGTATGTTGTTTATAAACTGATTTAATCCATTATTTGATTTAGATCAGGTGAATTAAATAGATCAACTTTTCCCCCTCTTGTGGGTCATGATATTGCTGAATGGGTTTTGTCTTCCTTTCTCCTTCTGCTTTTGTGTATTCATACTGTATATACAACCCCTATGGAGAAAACTGATGAATTGGTTGTTAGTGTAAAGTCATTTGTGAAGTTGAATGTGGTTTGCTATGGGTCTTTTCAGCATCTAGGAAGAATTTAATTAAAATTAAATTAAATTCTAAATTAAATTCAAGTAATAAATGGAGGTTATCCGATATAGTAACCTTTTCTCGTAAGAAATTAACACTGTCCAGTAAACTGATTTTAGGTCTTGAGGCTAGATTTTCTGGAAAATAATTGTATGATTATAAAATAAAGGAAACTAAGTTTAGAAATTTGTAGATGCCTTGCTTTCAGGAGTGTAAAGTACTGTTAAATAGACAATGTAAATTACTCTCCAAAATTCTGAAAGACTGCTAAAAATCGCTATTTATTGGAAAACAAGTTGGATTAAAAATTGTAATTGTAGATAAAAATGTTGTCCATATTAATGGACAGCAAAATTTGCAATAAATTTACCGTGTATGTGCTTCTTATTGATATCCCATTATATTTATTTCCCCTAATGATTTTATTTAGAACTAGCTAGTAGTCTCTATACAATATGAAGAATAAGTAATATATTGCATATATTTTACGTCTGAATTCTTTTACTGTAAAATTTCTCAGCAAGAGAGATGTTGCATTCTAATGCTGCTAGAAGTAATGCAGAAACCAGTAACTGCAGTTACTTCACAGTGAAAAAATATCAACTTTTTTTGTCTTTTCTTATGTGGCAATTATGGAATAAATGTGGACAAAAAATACATTTTCTAGAGATCATTATATTTGCCTTGAAGTCAGTAAGTGTGCTGTAGTTAGGGGAATGGCAGACACTGATTTGAAGCCAACTTGCTGAAGTGCTGCAAATACATTTATCTGCTCAAATCTGGAAGTAATGTAATTATTACATGCTAGTTTTGTTCTGCAAATAAAGAATTATATACACAACATTATTTTCTTCTTCAGAAAGGAGTGGAAATATCATTAGAAAGAAAATCACATTACGCATTTGAGTTTATTATCATCGGCGTGCTTTATTTCAGTTCAGACTGCAAAGGGAAATTTTGTAGGAGGTAGGATGTTCAACTTAGATTTATTTCCTCTTAATGCAGTGGAGTTTTAATTGCTACTTATTTGCTTTTTGGATGAATGATAACAGGACAGGGAGTCTCATGTTTGGTATATTTTAAGCCATACATTATGTTATGTAAAACATAAGTAGTAAAGCCTAGGTAGTCCTTTGTAGAAATATTTTCTGCCTCTGGATATACACACAGATATAAATCTGGGGGTTTTAGTAAGTATGTGTTTGTTATCATGCCTTGAGAATCAAAGTTGGCTGTTAGACACTAAGAGTAGATGAATTCAACTCAGGGATTTCCACATCCCATGTTCAGTGTTCAAAATCTTGAAAATTATATGAAATCACAAGGCCCCCCCTCTCAACAGACAGAAATTTACTGGTTCAAATGGCTATGACTGTGTAACTAATGACTATTAAAATAAGGAATATACAGAGTGAAAATGTTACTAAAATAATGCTACAGAAATGGGCTCCTTCTTTAAAGGGACCAGAGGATACCATGGAATGCAAAAGCGTCTCACTAGTGGTCATCAAGTCTTCACTCTTGCTAAACAAAAAGAAGCAGAATAGTTAACATGAGTTGGTGTGAATGTTTTCTTCCTCGAGAACACATTTCATAGATAGTGTCTTTACTGCATCTTTTTCTTGCAATTACATTTTGTTCTGTATGATGCAACTAGAATTGTGAAACTTCAGTCTATTTCTGTTCATCAAATAGTACCTGGTACCTACTCAGTTTAGAATATTTACCAAAGACAACTTCATCGAATTTATATCAATCATCCAAAGACCAGCCCTTAAACTGGCAGTTTAGCTTATCTCTTTACAGGACATAGTTTGATGGATTTTATTCAGCTTCACAAGACATCATGGTAGTTTATAATGACAGTAAGGAAAACAGAACCAACATATAGCAGAATTTCTGTTTTGCTAGAAAAGCTACTTTTGGGAAGCAATTTTTATAGTAGTCTGCTTAAATCCATGATAAATAATGACAGCTGTATGCTTATGACCTAACTTCTGATATCTAACTGTATATCACTTGAATAATAGTCTAGCTACAAGTGTACTGTTGTTGTTTTTTTTTTTTCTAAATACAGAAGAGCCAAATTTTAACTTTATATGTCAGAACAAAGGCTATAATTAACTTTTTAACCCAAAATTGATTGCTGAAAGTTTTCAGCATCTACAGATCTTGTTGACTTCATAGGAGTTGGTGGTAGTGATATCTGTAGACCTTTGTTTTTCCAGTTGTAAGATACTTTTTCCCAGTGTATTACAGAAAAAAGTTTTCGAAAGAAAGTGATAAGTTTTAAGCGAGAATGGTTTGCCATAATGATTTGTTTCTATGCAAGTCCAGGAATTTATGCCTGTACTGAAAGTAAGATTCATTTGCACCTTAAGGAGAAAAAAGAAAAAAAAAAAAGTAAATGTTAGCAGTATTATTATTTTTACTTCATTTTGTTCACCACTTCCTGATGCAACTACTCCTGATTTCAAACATGAACCTTAAATCAAGATCACTTACAACCTACAAATGAATACTCAGTCTAAAAAGTGGTCTCTAAAAGATGAGAAAAGAACTACCTTGTAATCAGAATGAACCTTAAATGAACCTTCATTAAGAATATTAAGCCAGCCCCTAAGAGACACAGGTATTGATCTAATTACCAGGAAGTGCATAGCTGAACAGAAGGGTCCAATTGAATAAATCCCTTCTTGTTGACACGGTGCTGGCACAGAATTGAGGCAATGGGAAAATTCTCAATAATATCTCTTATCTGTTCTCCCCACTCTCACCCCTAAATACTCTCATTTATGGTCAAATCATGTGGAAAAGCCTTTCAGCATACATTATGTTATGCTGTGCTTTCATTGCAAAGGGTAATTTATCAGGAAAAAAAAAATATATGGCTTTTAGGTTGCCTTGTATTTTGGAAAGGAGAAGTTAAAGTATTATTATTATGGACATTTATTATTTGATATACTTAACATCTTCTGAGTAACTGAAGCTCTAGCAGGCAAACAATATTAGCAAAAGCTGGAATGTAATTGTACAGGTCAGCCTCCCTTGTCTATAACACAGAGCTAGCTCAGGAGTTTTGAAAACTAATGATCTTGCTAAGGTGAGCAGGACTCAAATTTTTTCCAACTTAAGCAGATTTGATCCTGAATTTTCAACAGCTTAACAAAAGGAATTTTTAAAAGTATGTATATTTTCTCTTCAAAGGTTTCTGTGTACTGTATTAACTTAAACCTGTTGTGATGATTACATTTAACAGCAACCCCAACTGTGATGGTTTCATCAAAGTTAAGATACAAGTGGTCGCTCTGGGCACAGTCTCCATGGTAAATAGGAAGGAAATTTCTGATCAAGAAAAAAAAAAACAATTTAAACACCTATCTTGAAAGTAGGAATATGAGATTATATTACCAGATCTTCCTTTGATAGAGCCATGGAAATTTTAGTTGTAGTGCATACATTTACATTTTTCACTTCAGTAAGTTGTATAATTAGAAAAACAGGCCAAATGAGGTATTTAGAGTTTTACCAAGTCCGTTTTCATTAGGTGAACAGGAAAATGAAATGCAAATGCCACCCATTTTACACTATTTCAGAATAACCTTAAGATTTTCATAAAAATAAAAAGAATAAAATACGAATTTGAAAGTATTTGCTAGCTCTTGAGAGGAAAAGAATGTAAAAGATATTTTTTTCTTGCACTATCAGTATGAAAGAGGAGAAAATAGCTAGAATTTCCCACTATTGTAAATCACCTCAATGCCATCCATTTCAGTGAAATTGCACTAGTTGTACTGAAGAGAACATTTGACCAAACAGCTAATTCATCTCTCAGCCAATATGCATTTTATTCATCTATCAGCCATTGTGAGGACTGAAAGGCTATAATATACTGCTTATAAGATACTACCATACTCCTGTTCATATTGATTGGTGACTATACTCTTACAAGACAGAAGATTAAACAGCATTATTTTTTAAAAAACTGTTACTTTTGTAATAGTAAGAAGGTGAAATATGCTTTTACTGGTTTTCTGTTTTTGAATCTTACATTCCTATTTAGTTTTCACATTTTATAGTGAGTATCAAAAGAGTATGTTACAAATGGAAGACACGTTTTAAAAGTTCATCTGACACTTACTTGACTACAGTTATACAAGAGGTACATACCAACACTGCAAAATACATGCATTTTATATTCCCACATACCCACATGCACACACATATACACACTTTATAATACAGTAGGCAGGAGAAACAGCAACAGGCACGCGGAGTGTGTATAGAACTCTGGAATTTGGATAAAAATGAGACCAAATGCTTTTCAGGTGATACACAACATTAATTCTGAAGTCTATAACCCTTTAAAATGCTTTAAAAGATTTTGAGAGTCATTACTTGCAACATTAAGTAGTTCCTGCTCCTACTCCAAATGAGGTTCGCTCAGAAAAATGTATTATGAAAATCTTGAGGCCTAATCAATACAAACAGATAAAACTCAGACCCCTCTTTTTTTTTTCTTTTTGTTTTTTTCTTTTACTCAAGCCCATGTGTGAACTGACCAAAAATAAAACACTGACACAGTGTATAATAATGAGCATCTCCTGTTCTTTCAAAACACCTACATTTCTGATTATTTGTACCAAAAAGTTTCATGGACAACCATTATAACCACATGTTCCAATTAGATAACATACTTGTGCATGCACTATTTTTAACCTTTGGCTCCAGAATTAATGGTAAAAAAAGTCACATAGCAGTTTACAGGAAAATCCTTTAATTAATATATAAGAACAAAAATCATAGATAAAGAGATTCTGGTGTGTTTACTGCATTGTAGTCCCAAAACTACATTTTCTTTGGGATACATTTTATAGCTTTAATTTGCTACCCCCTGCTACCTTTTTGTAGGTATTTCCTCGAATATTAACGGAATTTTTATCCAGAATCGGTTTTGGATGATCTGCAGTGTAGATGCTGGTTTTCACAAATGAATTGTAATTTCATTATAAAGTAAGCATGGATTTGTCAGCTTTCATCTCTGATTCCTAGTACTGATCAAGATCCTCCTTACACAAGAATACTTCCACCCAGAGTGTGATAATTCCAGCCATCAATTAATATTTTGTCACTTCAGTTTCTATCAAGAAAATAAAAAGATACAAAGTTTTTGTTGTTTGTATGCATATTTTTAGCCATTCCACCATTCTACATTGCTGACGTATAATAGAGACAGTAATTATGATAGCACATTTGCAATCATTTTAATTTACTCATAGCTAGACATTACTATCCACAAAGAAAACTTTCATGTCTAACTAATTCAGTTTGTTTACTCCCCCTTAGCAAACCTCATTTCAATCTCATTTGAAAGTTAAGAATGTTCTTTCCATTATTTTATGGAAAATGGGAAAGCATCTATAAAATAAATATTAATTGTAGAATTCCCTTCTAAAGATGTTGATTCTTCTGTCTTCTCTACATTTCAGAATAAATAGTATTGTACCTAGAAAACAGCAGGTCTTCATGCATAACATTAAAGGATGATAATTCCTGAATGTGATTTAGGCCTGCATTATGAAGCCTACTAGCTGCATATATATTTCATGTATAGTGGTTTCATATATAAATGAAACTAACAGATTTTCTCTTAGTATATGAAGAAATAATATATGTATTAACTGTCTAATGACAATCTTAACCAAATTATGGTTACATAATTCTACTCTTATTTCTGTCAAGTGAGCCAGTGGCCAACCTTTCTGTCTTGTTGAGAAGTGCCTCCATCCAGTGTATGTGAGGTATTTTTGTAGTTTATTAAATTGACAGAAAAGATTAAATGTCCTGAAGCCCAACTGTCTAAAATACAGCTTACAGTGCACTACTAGGGTAGTGTATGGAAGCTTACCTTACATCTATGTGTCCATCAATATTTCATAAATAAAGCAATTCAGTCTACATTGTAAACCTAGGTGTTTTAAAGAGTATTATATTTCTGCCAGAAGTAAGCACACAAATACAAACAATATAAAATGACACTTTAAGATACTGAGATATCACTGTGTATTTAAGACTATATCCAGTAAGAAAATTAATTGTGAGTCAAAGACTAGCTTTTCTGTCTTTACAGTTATCCTAATACATTGAAAAACTCTTGACAGAATTCCCAAGGCTTTTTGTCTGAACTGTTAAAATTGCTTTCAGTCACCACCCTGGGTGATGCTGAATCAATGTGAATGCTGTAAATAGATCCATTACTTTTGCTGAGTGTTGAAAATATATGACACATCTTCTGTTTGATTCATAATTTGTATAGTTCGTGAAAGGGAGGATGGCAAGATTCGAATTTCCTCTGTGTTTCTGATGAATGTACTGACCTTTGGTAAGCTCTGAAGATTACTTTCCTGTTAACTGACTTGAGCTTTCCCAGGGATGTAAAGAATACAGGATAAAGAACCTTCCAGTTTCTCATTCAGAGTGGGACTGGTCAGTGGGACCTCTGGTATACCTACCAGCTTCCACTTAAATGGAGGGTAGGTGTTCTATGCAGCTCAGCTCCTGGGTATTTACATTAATAGGCATAGCCTCCTACCTAAATTCACCTCTTCCTTCACATTAGAATCACACAAATGTAGGATAGTTAAGACTGGAAGGGAACATTGTCTGAGACACTACTCAGGGCAGGGCAAACATGAGTGTTTGATCAAGTAGCTCAGGGTCTTTCCCACTAGAGAAGGTCTCCAAGGATGGAGATCACATGGTTGTTAAGGGTCCTGGTTCATTCCATGTTTAAGGACCCTTATGGGTGTATTTTGTTTCATTTTATCTAGTTAGAATTTCCCTTGATGCATCTAGAGACTGCTACCTCTTGTCATTTCACTGGGTACTGAACATTCTCTGGCTTCACATCCTCTGTAACTACCAGGAGACAGCTGAAGACAGCAGTTGGAGCTCCATCTCACCTTTCTTCCAGTCCAAACAAATGCATGTACCTGGCCTCTTATCCTGCACCATGTGCTCCAGCCTCCTGACCAGGCTGGTGGCTCTGCCCAAGGAGCTTGATCCAGTTTGGCAATATCTCTCTTAGACTGGGGAGCCCCAAACTGAACACAATACTTCAGATGCAGCCTCACAAATACTTTGTAGAGAGGAATAATCACTTCATATCTATCTCTGTACTATTGGAGAGAACTTGCTTTGTATGGGTGGAAATGGGCATGTATTCAGTTTGGTTTTGTGCTGGAGAAGCCGAATTTCTGGACATTACTATCAAGTCACTTACCTGAATTTTATAGCAAAGGTGATAAGAGTGGCTTTTCTAATCTCATAGAACATGAGATGTTCCTTATTACAAGCAGTATTAATTATGGTTTTGCTTCTAAGATGTTATCCTGCATTTTTCAGGTATTATTTGACATTCTTGATTGAAACTGAAAAATATTGCTTCTTATATTGCTGTGCTCTAGTTAATCTTGTTTCTTTACATCATAACTCTGAGACCTTTCACCCTTCATGTAATACACTAGTAGCAATTTTACACTCATCATAAAATAAATTCTGAGGGCAAGAATACATATGTGTACAAGGAAAAACCCAAATTATAAATGAAAAAAGCCACGTGTTGTGTTAATACAATCTATTCTAGTAAGTGTTGTCTATGGATAAGTAACCTGTAAATGTGAAATAAATTCAGAGAGCAATAACAGAGAGCTAGATCTAGATGTGGAAGATAAAACTCATACATGGAAAATTAAGAAGAGTGAATATTTATGATGCATGAAGACTTCTGTATTTCTTCTGTTTGTTTTTTTACTGATTATTTTACTTATCAGAAATATCATTGGACAAGGCTCGTCCTTAGAGGGTTGTAAATGGGTGTAAGCATAGTAACTTTATAGATATAGGCTCTTTCTTTAACCACACTAATTCCAGGTCTCTTAGAAGCCGATTTTCCACTTTTCTAAGTACCTCTGTGCCATTCCAGTTAGAATCAGAGGGTCCTGAGTTTTCCATAACACCTGAGCTGTTAGAAGCAGGAACAATTCTAGTCAAGGGAGCTAAACTGACTTTTCAGGAGGTGCTACTTCAATCAGTTTATCTTGTCAACAGGTATAGAGCCTTTATGACTCCAAAAGGACTCAGAATGAAAAACAAAAGAGATTCAAATATGCTTCCAAAGAAAGTCAGAAACACTCTAAGAGACTGAAGTGAATTATGAGGCTTTTCTTACTGTGAATTTTTAACATTTCAATTGTATACCTTCCATGATACACAACATACTAAACAATGGGAAAAAGATAACACAATATTGCATGATCTGTCTAATGTCCCAAATTCCACTTACTGGTGGGAACAGGGATTTGAACTACAGCTCACAGAAGTCAGTCCACTGGCAGGCTGATGAATGTATTATATTATTTTAAGAACTACACTGATTTACGTCAAACTGATTAAAAAATAAGACATTTTAATGTCATGATGAAAATTTAAAATTTTGGAAAAATCAAGTTTTCATTCTTAGATACTGTGCATCATTCTTAGAGTAAAAAATAGAAAAAAGAAATATTAGTATAGAAACTGGAGTTTAATGAAAAATAAGGGAAAATAAAGTGAATTTAAAAATTATCAGAAAGTGTGATACTGCCCTGCAAGTAAGAACCATCCTTTCTAATTAAACATAATTAAAAACTAAACACAAAAATGAGATTATTTTGTACCATAACAAAGTTTATTTACAGTCCTCAATGATTAAACTATACTATGCTGAAACTGTGAAAGTAAGGCAAATTTCTCACTAGAGGAGTTTTATCAACTTGATGTTTTGTACTGCCAACACTTTTTTTCAGTAATGGGTGAGTTCAAAAAAGACTTGCTTGTGCTCAGATCACAGTTGTATAACTGTCTGGATGTGAAGCATTTCAAGAGAGGCAATCCATAGGAAGCTAATGTTTCTGGTGGGTTATAGCTTCCATATAAGAAAACAAAACAACATCAACTTCCTTAATCTCTTGATAGCAACTTCAAGGCAGTTTCTCTTTCTACTGCTGAAAATTAGCTTCAACTGTCCTTCAGACACTAGAGTCATTGCTGAAACTGTGTATTTATCTCCTTCATGGAGTGCACAGGAGTCCTTAAAACTCTTCTCCTGTTTTCCTTCTGTCATTATTGACCTCAGTATCAGCATCCCCTACAACATCTGATGTACATTTATGAACTGGTGGAACTGTTTCTGCACCTCTACCTGAAATTGGATTGCATGTATGAGATATCATATGAGAAT
Organism: Nesoenas mayeri; assembly: GCF_963082525.1. Classification (NCBI taxonomy): domain Eukaryota; kingdom Metazoa; phylum Chordata; class Aves; order Columbiformes; family Columbidae; genus Nesoenas; species Nesoenas mayeri. The sequence goes on from NC_137540.1 coordinate 42,057,237, forward strand.
GAGGTGCCATATTTGATGCCTTAGACATTTTTTGTATCCAACCCCTCTACCATGAGCAGGGACATCTTTCACTGGGCTAGGCTGCTCAAAGTCCCATCCAACCTGACCTTCGCACTTCTAGGGATGGGGAAACCACAGCTTCTCTGCACAGTCCTTAACTATCTCCTCAAAAATACTACATATTTGATGAAAAATTCTAACAGAACTAAGCAAAGCAGAGGAAGAACGTGAGCATAGCTGTGCAATATCCTATGTGTCATTGTTTCACCTTCCTTTGGAGAAAGGTAACTTCCCATCTGGAAGGAAAACTGGAATTGTGTGTGTATTGGGGGGTGGGAGGCGTGGGAAGAGTCTATATGCCCACTCATTCATATATTGCACAAGGGTCTTATCTGGATGTTTTGCAGGCTAAGTTTTTTAAGGTCTAGTTTAAGAGATGCGCAAAATAAGGCCCGTTTTGTTTTGTTTTGTTTTGTTTTGTTTTCCTGAAGAACTGAAATGAGACAGCTGTCAGTGGTTGTTGCTAGTTTAATTTTATTTGAAACTGAAAAGGAAGGGGAGAAATTATTTTGTTTCTTTCCTTTTTGCAAGGAAAAGTCAATACCAGACAGTTGGTGGACATTTTGCATACTCATCCTCTACTTTTTTCTTGACTAGTTTATATTTGCTGCTTTCCATCCAGCCACCTGTAAGGATGAGAATGTCCTACATCAGGTTTATACAAATGTATTTCATTAGTTTTGAACAACAGCTCAGTTCCTTGTATTTTACATTGACTTTCCAAGTTAACTCAGTTTACAGCTTAAGAGAGATAACCTCAGAAATTATAATTGTGTATGTTAAAATCCGAAGGTGGTTTTAAAAATATATATATATTTCTGTTTTTTAATATCCATCATAGTAAAAATTTACTGTTGTGGAGAAATTGCTCAACAGACTGTGTTTTTAGAAACTCACTGGAATCCAACCAACCAGGATTTTTTTTTAAGGGTGGCCTTCAACAGATGTTTTTTCACCTCTTATCTACAGGTAGAACCTGATAGCAGGTATTAGACTGTCAGCACTTCTCTAAATTTACTTTGATGCAGGCTGGCAGAGGCAATAGGTACTGCAAAACTAATCTTTCCAATAACATATGTCTCCTAGAAAGAGACAGGACTGTATGTATTAAAAATAGCTTGACTGAAGGAAAAACATGTATTGACTAGGATTTTCTTATCTGATATTTACTTTTTTGTAGTGGCAGCCTTCCTCCTTTCTCTCTTCTCTAGTCCCATGAGGAATAAAAAAGGCCTGTACTCCTAGTAGAACTACATCTATATTTATTTTTCTTTATTTTTCATTTTTTTATTAATAGTGTAAGTACTATCTTTCGAAAAAGGAAGAAAAATCTTTGGTTTTGCTTTCCTCTTCTGGTTTTTGGATCAAAAAGTGAGCTATGCCTACTTTTGAAACAATGACACTTCTTTCTACTTCACTGTTAACTAGTGTCTACCTCTGGAGTAATACAGTGAATAGTTCTGTAGAATAAATATTTGGGTTAATGCACATATTCCTTTTAATAAGCCTATAAAATATGTAGTTTAGCTTGCAGATACTGTCATATTCATTGATTCTCATTTATTAATATGAATTAAAATCTACTTGAGATTACATTTTTGACTAGGAAACACTTGTTCATGTGTATGTCAAGGAGGAATTTCCTGGATCAAGGTTTTTGCTTTAATACCGAATTTGGCTTGACTAAACTGAATTCTAAATCAAGTATTAATTAAAATGTAATTAAGGAGACAAGTAAACTCTTGAATTATCAGGACAGCACATGACTGTCTAGGAGTCATCCATTCAGTTATATTTTTGTGTTGTAATAATCTAAATTGTAAGCAGGATGGTTTTGGATGAAAGCTTGATGCCCAGATACAAATCTTTCAGATTTCCGTACCACCCAGATGCCAGAACTGTCTGAACAGGAAAGTGTCTCTCTCCTTGACAGTACTTCTGGTACAGCTGGGTTCCCTCTTAGCTGTTAAATATGTGGGAGTCACCCATAGCCAGCAGACAGCTGCCTACCCTTCCCCTGCAACGCTGCCTGTGTTTCCTCAAAGGCTCATCAGGCCTGCTTGTATTTCTTTTTTTTCTCTCAAATGGCTCTCACCTGCTCCAGGTGTACTCTCAATTGTACTGCTGAGATTCCTATTTCCATCAAGCAGAAAACATACTAAGTACATAACACTGGAACTTCAAAATTACTTCCAGAATTTAATTGCTTTTGTGCTTTAGCATCTATTATATGTGCTGTAAATTTTGCTGCTGTGCAGTAGCTACTTTTTCTGCTTTTTTTGCTCTGAAACGATATAACAGAGTTAAATACTGACAGGCTACTCCAATTCAGTGACCACTTTAATTCAGCTTCTAAAAATGCCTGCAAAGTAGCAAGGTATTATTCTCATATTTAGACATGGGCACAAGAGAGATGAGATGACTTGTCATAACCTTTGAAGCAGGAAAGTCCAAAAAAAAAGAAACAAGCTCCTCTCACTTTTTTTCTAGTTTTGTTTGTTTGTTTTTTAAGCTCAGTCCTCAGCCTTTATCCCAAGGAAATATGACTATTTTAAAGCAAGTGTCTGTCTGTCTGGCACAGACACCTGTTGTTGTGTAAGACCTTTGCCAGGTAAAATTATAGATAAGATCATTTCTTCGTTCATGGTTTCTCCAAAGTAGATTGCTTCTGCAAACTAGAAACTAAATTTAGAGGAAATGTCATCTCAGATTTCATTATAAAATGTGTATTATTCTCTTCTTCTTTTTGCACCACTCTTTTAAAGGACAAGATAAAAATACGCAAGAGCATTATTCATGCTTCAGAGTGAGTCTGGATGAAAGCTGAGAGTAAAAGCCAACCCAGTATTTAACTCTTAGCTCATTAGTATAGTTTTCTTAAAATGTCAGCATCAGTGTAAGTGATATTCAGGCCTGTACATAACTCTGACAGTCATGGGTGGAATACTTTCCATCTAACAAGGGCAACACTTCACTGGAATGTCAGAACCAGGATCAGATTCTCCTGACATAGGATATATATGCTGCATAGGCTGCCGCTGCATGGTTTGCAATGTGCTGAAGCTCCTTACCTAGTTAATGGTGGAAAGAACAGACTCTGAAAACATGAGAGTTACCAGAGGAATCAAGTCCACCCAAATTTAAATGCTTTCCTTCTCCAATTTACGCTGAAATGAGGTACCTCCAAAAAGTGTCATTTTCTTCTGCTGGGAGTAGATGAAGGTAGCAGGAGATGTCAAGCTCTTGCCTCTCTCCCTTTAGACATCCTCTGAGACTGAGACAGGAGTTGTGTTCACTTCTTTTTCATAATAACTGAGCAGCTGAAGTAGAATAACCTGGCACAGAGACCTGCACTCTGAATGCCTCATAGCCCAAAGCAGACTGATTCCAAATTGCTGGGGGATAACAAGAAGCGTTCTGGTTAGAAGCATTTAACTCTTCTTGCTGAAGCTGAGGCAGGAAAGCAAATTTATAGATCAGGAAGAGAACAAGCAATTTGGAACCCGATTTTCAACCTAACTCAGCTGGAAAAAGAACAAATTTCTGTAGTAGTTTTGGAGGGGATTGTTTGTTTGTGTGTACATGCTTGGTTTACTTCAATGTTAGTGTAATGTAAAATTTACCAGGAAGCTGCATTTGAAGCTTCAGTTTTACCCTTCACTTAGGTAAGTTTCCAAAGGACTCACAAGCACAGCTGGGGACAGGGTTCCCCTTTGCTAACAGCTTTGACAACAGCTGCTCCTCTGGGGAGCAGCCACCAGCAGGGTCCCACCAGCAGCTCCCAACTCTCATGGTGAAGAAATATGAGGACCTGGCTGATATTAATGAGGGTGTTTCAGGCTGAGGCTGGGCTCTCACAACAGGCAGCACTTTTATGAGGGTGTTTCAGGCTGAGGCTGGGCTCTCACAACAGGCAGCACATGGTTTGCTTTGCACAGGATCAGCCTGAAATCACCTGGTAATTCTTGAGACTTATCTGACCTGCCCAGAATAAAATCCTGGCTTAAATCTTAGCCAGCAAAGACACAGAACGTGAGGAGCCGCTTGCCATCAGTGTGTCTCAGCTGTGGGAACAGCAGAGTGCTTTAAGCCAGAATTGCTCATGGTCATCATAAGTCTGCTGTATTTTGACACACAAGAACCCGTTCCAATGGTATCATCAGTCGTGGCAGCTGTACAATACTAGATGCAAAGCTCTGAGAGAGGAGTCCTAAGTTGGAGCTGAGGGCAGTTTCAGCGGCTGACCAGTGCTAATTCACTGTGTTTCAACTGTGTGCTGGGGATGCCAGAATTCACTAAATCACAATTCCCTGGAAAAGGAAAATGGGGGAAGAGTAACCATGGCTGGGAGGTCAGAAATTATGTCCCAGATTCCTAGGGAAAGAATGAAGATAACTGAAGAGTACAGGTTTGGTCATTGTGACTGCAACTTATCTGCGTTTTAGAAAATATGAGGTCTAGACAACAGGATATGGTCAGTCACACCGAAGACTTTATCTACACCTTAGCAATACTGTTTGGTAGTATCCATCACTGAGAAAGTTTAGAGAGGTAAGTCCCTTACCTTCTGAACACTGTTTTTTAGGGTGAAGGTAAATGATTATGCCAAAAACTACCTGGACACTGTTCACTTACAGTTTTTGAGTGAAGCAGATTTTAGTGATTTGAACACCGGAGGTGGACAGGAATTTTTCACCTAAAGAACTCTGACATGGAATGGGTACCCATAGGCAAGTCATTTAGCTTCAATGTTTTTACTTGCTTCTCCAAGAGAAGAATTATGAGATGAGCCTCACAACTTCAGTGAATATTTAGGATTTTATAAAATAATTTGAGTAATTGAGTTTGTAAAATTTGCAACTTTCTAATATATTTGCTGTTATTAAATTAATATAAAATACACAGATTTAATAGCATGAAAGTATTTTTTTAACAAAAAGAGGTTGGACATTCAGCTAGTTGGAAAACATCAATTTTGATGCATCCCTTATCTAATTAATTGCTTTTTTTGTATTCTGTATTAAAATAATACCTTCCATGCATGAATGCAGTTGGGAATTGGTCTATTTGGCAATCTAGTAGAGGTATATTGTCATCTTCCTCACTAAGCTGTTCCTCATAACCCTCCAGTAGCAAAACTAAATACAGTATTGAGGCATGTTTATAAAATCACATAATGAAGTAAGGCAAATTTCTTATATTCAAGTGTCCTTTTTTAAAGTAAGTTATTACAAACACTAGTTTGTGACACTCGAGTGTTATTACTTTCTGATATTTACACTTTGTAAGCTGTCTCCTCAGAAAGCAAGTACTAGTGTTTTCACAAAGCTCTTCTGACCTCATTACTTAAGCTACACTGAAAAATCTGGTCCTACTGCTCCTCTCACCCACTTGTCCATTCGGGAGGCTTTAGAGCATGTGAAAATAACACTTTTTATAGACAGTTTTTACCTCAATTGATGCAGCAATATATTATTAACATAGTGTAACTCACTCAAAATTTTATGATGCTTCGCAGAGTAGCTGAAGTGAGCATTGGTTTTATGTTCTGTACCTAACAGATCATGCAAGTTTCTGTCATTATCAGTTAAGATATGCTTGATCGAGTTCAGGCAGTTCAGAAATGATGGGTTTTTTTTTTCTTCACTGTGTGATACAACTGAAAGTCAATAGCTTATTAAACGGACTGGTTCACCATTTCAAAATACAGAGCTATTATTGTTACCAAAGCTAGATCTAGTTAAATAGTGGCAAAAATTGTGTTTTCATGAATTCACTCACATCTGAACAGCTGTTTCCCATTCATATCTATGTGATCCTTCCTGTTGGGCTGCTATGGATGAATACAGCCCCTTTCGCAGAGCAATAATTTTATTTATTTATTTATTAAATAAGAATGGCAACCTATCCTCCTAGAAAATCTTGGTATCAACCAAAAACTATGATCACTTAAATGGTGTTTGACAAAGGCGTTTTCACTGTAACTGCATATGTTTCTGCCCTGTGTTTCCTTGTCAACAAAAGTATTAGGGTGCAAACTAGCAATCTCTCCCATTCTTCTGTTGTGTAATTTCTGTCCCTTCATAAAAAGTATAAAGAAAGACACACAATTATCTGTTACTGTTAATTCAGCCACAGAATGGAGAAAAAGTAAGAGAATTTTTAAAAGTGCAGTAATTCGCATGGAAATAATTTAGATTTATGTGAGATATAGTTAGCTAAATAGATGACAAATAAGATATAATGGTTTCTCTGGAAAATTTAACATATGGACAATGATTAGTTCTATTACTGAAGATTTTAGCCATTCAAAATTTAATCTTGCTAGATAATTTATAACCCCAGTTTTGAAATAATGCCATGCAGGCTCTCTTTGCGGGACTGCGACCAGCATAATTATGTAAAGAAGCAACAGAATGTGTCTGAAAACAGTTCTCAGTTTACAGATACTCTTTCACTCAGGATGAAAGCTTACTTTCTAACAAAGAATAAACCATGAAGCAAATACCAAGTATATTTTATTCTTATTGAACAACTATAGACAAACATAAGAAATTAAGAAAATAGAAAACTATTAAAAAGGGAAAGATAAAGTCTTGCACCAAAATTATAAATATAGAGGTAAAAAGTGATATAAAGCTACAATTCTTGAATCTTTTCCATACAAACACTCAAACATAGGCATTTGCAGTTATGCCAGTTTCAGTGAAAAACTATGTAACATTTCTTTGATACTTTTTTTTTTTTAAGTGTTTAGTATACAACCGCTTCCCAGGAAGTCTTTTTTTTTCTACCAATCTTTCTCCATTATGTGCTTCTGAAGTCATATTTCAGTTTTCCAATGAAAAGCATGGTGGAATCCCTGTGATCAGTTTGAGTCTACCAAAGAAATGACTTCAAGATACTGACTCTGAGTTGGAGGAAATAAGTCGGCAACCAAGTGCCACCATGCTCTATATCTGCACTTTGGTTTCTGCCTTCTCTCCCCAAATATGCCATTGTTCCTGAGACTGGTGTACCTGCTAATACCTAAGTGTCTTAATTTGCTAATTGAACTGGTGGCATGTTTCCCCTTCTTTCTTACAAAGATTCTGTACTTGGAATTTAATGAGAAATTTAACTGCTAATATGACAACAGGAATAACTGCAAAATAAACACATACAAATCAGTGTACAGAAAAAAATGTGAGAACATTGAATTAAAAAAAATCCAATATTTAAATGTATGAAATTCTGAATAGAAAATACTAAGTTATGCATTAATAAGTTCCCTTTTAAAAAGGTTAAAATACACATATGTATACTTTCAAAAAATATTTTTAAGCAAACAAACAAAAAATCCATGGTGAGCCTGAGCTCAGCATCTAAGATAAGATTTCTGAAAGCAATATGCAAAATTGATATGTTGAAGAGGAATCTGTAAATTTGTCCTGCAATAATTTTACAATGTTAATTACTCTGTTGCTACCATGAGCAGAGTACAGTGTCCAAAAGAGTTCCTAAAGGATTATTTACTAGATCCTTCCTTTCTTAGTGAGGTCTTTAGGCTTCTTCCCTAGTTTTATGGAATAACATGTGTTCCTCCTGGGCTGGTCTCCATTCCCCAGATAAGGATGGATGGGACTGAAGTTCTTTAGAAGTCTTTCACAACTTCCTAATGCTACATTATGGTGGGGGTAGAGGCTGAGGAAGGAAAGCAAGAGGAAACAGGAGCTCAACTGACAGAAATTCAGAAGGGTATGAAAAAGCAAGTCACACAATGCAGCAAATAATACTTAGTGCATCTTCTTCTCACTTCTGGCAAATATGGTGCCTTCAAAGCCAAGTTTCGCATCTTACCTATTTTGATTAATACTGTATAACCTAAAGGCAATGAACCATGTTTTAAATAAACATGATCATCATCTTTCCTTTTATTTTCCTTTATTTTTTTTTTCATTTTTCTTAGAACTCACATCCTCAAAAGAGGCAAAGTGGTATTACTGGACCATAGAAGGATGAACCTTAAACCTAATAAGTGAGCATAGAGTAGAGTTTTCAAGAGGGATAATTATGCAATTATAACAGGTCCTGATGTAATTATTTTGTTTATCATGAAAGAGTACATTTACTTTTTTACATTTTTTTTTGGGGGGGGTGATAGCCAACCAGGGAATAAACTAATCCAGCCAAAGCCAGGTAAATTGCAAGCTCTAGCAATGTACCCTTCTGTCCATCCTGCTTTGTGGGTCCCTGTTAAGACAGAATAGTTCATTCTCAGTGTTTGCTCTGTTCTAGAAGAAGAAAGAGTTCTCTTCTTTAACAGAAATCTGGAAAGTGACAAATAGGGAATAACGTGTCATAACCCACTATTTGCATACTAAGATCTTAATTACAGGTAAGTACAACTTTCAAAAGTGATGTTAATTTCAGTTATATGCTCCACTTGGTCCACTGAAGACCCCATTACCTTGTTCACTCAATTATCACCATCCTGATGAAAAAATTAGGCTGTCCTGTATTGAAGAAACAACTGTACTGTCCTAGTTCTGTATGAGGCAAAGCACAGGTACGGGAGGAGACCCACTGCCTCTTTTATCATGGAGGGTGTAACAGAAGCAGCACTTGATTCTGTGTTGGAAGAACTCAACTGTGAAACATGTATTACTGCTCAAACCATTCTCTCCAATTTCTTTTCACACTAAAGCAGTGCCTTCTACTAGTTGTGTGTACACTAAGTGTGACTTGCTTACAATACAGGAACCGTAGGAGACAGGATGACATTTGCTAAAACCAAATTTTTCCTTTTTGCCTATTTTCGTATGCCTATTATTTGTAAAATATAGGAAAAAAAAATCCCTCTTTTTAATTTCCCAGAGATTTAAATACATAATATTATGAATGAATGTATTTAGATTAGTTTGATTGACAGTATAATTCTTTTTTTTTCAGTCCAGAGCTGGGTTTATACTAAACTACAGCATAAATGACCTTCCCAAATGTATTAAATATCTGAAGGACTGAAAACAAAATTAATTGTGTCTCAAATGTCTAACTACTTGCATGTCAATGGCAAACATACTTAAGGGAACTTTATCATGATTAAGGAAATGTTTATGCCCTTCAGATAAGGTACCCTCCACCAACATGCATTTACATGAAACATCCCAAGAGGCTTAGGAAACATCCAAGGTAATAATCTTAGTTGTCCTGGCCAATACATTATTCCTGAGTAAAACAGGAACAAGCAGTTGAGATCTCTTAGCGAATAATATGACCTCCCTTGTTTGCCTACATAATGAACCGGCAAGCCATATTTAACTTTGCGAAGTAAATGGCAATGATGCCGTAAGCCCAATGTAAAAATGAATTTTATTTTTCAAGGTTATACATTTCCTGAGCATTTTAATCAAGACTACAAAATAAAACAACCTTAAAAATTCTTTCATAATTTTAATGTCATTTTTCTTTACTAATATTTTAACAAATATAATTTGTTGTAATAAATTCTGGTTGTAAGAAGATCACATTCACAATAATAATCTCACCTCAGATAACCAGTTAAATAGATAGCCTTATTATTAATAGCACAATGATACAGTCAAATTACAGCTAATTTCTATTATCTTTATAAATAGATAAGAATTATATAGATGTGAAAGAAGCATTGATGTGGAAAATGTTAAAATAACAAATCTTATTAGAAGAAAGAATTTAGAAATAACTTGTCAGGAGGTTAATGACCTCAATTAAATTTTATATGAAAGTATAATTGGCGTTTTTAATAAAGAAATGCTACTGCAAATTGCATATTTGATATAATATTACAGGACATCTTATTTCCTCAGCCTTGTATATATATTAAATAAAAATCTTTGAGATAATTAAGGGACATTCATAATTTAGAGTTTTGGGAATCCGATGAGATGATAGTTTTAAAATAGCTTTCAATGAAAAGAGAGGAAAGTGGCAAAGTTGTCTGAAAGTGATGCTTCGGTTCTTTTGTCCAAAAAGATGTTGATATTCAACATGGCATAGTGCATGTTCTTAGATGTAGTCAAGGATGTAGCATCTTCAAGATGTAGTCAAATAGAATCCTGCTTTTCTTAAACATCTCATTTGAGGCCAGAAAGTTCACTGTGTGCAAACCATCTAAATAAATTACTGAGAAAGTTCTAAAAATGACCCAGTTTTCATCTTTTGTACACAGACATGTACACACATAAATTGTAGTGTCTGTCATTATCATGCTGCTCATGTACTAATTTCTAATCCCAAACTAATATTAGAATAGTAACTTTGAAGTAGTTCTGCAAATAATATCAAGATGTATCTTGGAAAGTAAGAGGGATTTCTTGTGGAGTTCCCCAAAACATGACACAATACAAGGTTTTTAATTATTTATATTTTTATTATTCATATTTTATGCTTTTGTTTAAATTCAACCTAGATTACATTTAATGGTACTAGAATTGTGCAGATTTTAACAAAATGGAAAAATATTTCAAAGAGAAGAGTCATCTTAAACCATCTCTCATTGTTTAATGTTTCTCCTATGCTTACATAAAATAACAGTAGAAGGGTTGCAGTTGTAGATGTAATAGTGGAAGTGATGAATTAAACTGACGCAAGAAAAAGCTAGAACAAATGTCAATAAGGAATATTGGCTTGGGGTCAGATGACAGCTAAAAATAAGCTATAGTAGTTGTTAGGAAACTACCTAATAGAAATTCCAAGCAAAAAGCAGTGATATCTGTAGCATTTGCAAATAAGCAGCTGCTACCATTCACAATCTACCCCAATTACCTTCTGTTAATCTGGCACATCATTAAAATCAAATATTGTGCATAATTTTTCATGGTTCAGATACTGCAGATTTTTCTTCAGGCTCACCAAGAAAAGTCACCATCACAAGTGACCTGTGTAATTGAATGTGAGTTATTTTAGAAACAGATTTCCACAGAGAGAAGGAGAACCGTGGCCATGGGGAATCCTCAGCATTTACCTTTTAAATTCTGAGCTGATCCATGAATGTAAAGAGAGATAAACTGATATTGTTGAAAAAGAAATGGGTGTCCTTATACAGAAAGTTTATCATTTACATACTGTCATATGTATGGAGATACATTTGTAGATACATTTCAGATTTACTGTAACCTTAGGACTTGATTCTGATATAGTTTTGAAGATGAAATGTTTTATGGATGAAGAGCAGACCATCAATGCACATTTCCACAGACCACTCTGGGGAAGAGCTGCTGTAACCAATTTGCAGACTAGGTGAGATTTGAACATTAAGCCCAAAAGCAATCTAGCTTTGGAGATGCCTAAATTGATCTTGTATCCATATTTTGGACCACAGTTTTTAATTCATATAAATTGAAGGTGCTTGCAATTCTTGAGGCTAATGCTGAGTTCTCATAAAACCCACTTGTGATCTAGTCTGAGGCTGAGAGCTGCCTAACTCTATAGAGACCTTATGCATGAAATAAAGTCATAGATAAGTCAAATGTAACAAGGATGACATTTATACCAGCTGATCTCACAGTTATATACACAGTTGGTCCACCTTTTTTCACAAATAATAATTATATTTAATTCGTTTACAGAAGAATTAATCACATTTCTCAGAATGTTGATAAATGTAAGGGATTGTGTTAGGTTGTGCCATCCAGAGGTCTACATTGATCACCACAGTCCATGACAGTACATTTTTACAGCTTTAACAGAAGAATTTTGCTGCTTCTTTTTTTCAAGATTGTCTCTCAAGCTCTGTTTCAAGTTTTAATTTCTTCAGTACAATATTTCAGATTAAAATTAAATTAATTAGAGATTACATGTTCAACAAGTATTCCTTTGCTGCATAAAATTGGCTGAACTTGTCTGGAGCAAGCAATCTGTAGGAATCAGTGTTCCTAGAGACAAGGAGTACTCGAAGTTGCAGGAAAGTGAGATGAGTAGAGATACTTTGAAAGCTGTTCTTTTGCTCAATGAGACTTTGCTCATCTTTTGTAGAAACTCACTCAGAACACTAAATTACTAGGCAAGAACCTTTAAGTTAATGTATATTGTGCTGTTAATTCAAAGTATACTCTCTTTTATTGGCAATTTTTCATATTTTAAACACTTTATGGCGATATTTTTTGCATTTTTAAATACTGAGAATACTAGTATTCAATATGTGGCTAGGCAGCTTACCACCAGTAAGGGATTAATTGTATCCATGTCAGTCGATGTTTTTCTACTTCATCTATAGTACTATAAATTAATTATTACATAGCATAAAATACCATAGAGAAATAGTGTCAATATTCTATATCACATTTTGGGAAATTGGTTCCTCTTCTGTGTCACCTTTTTTGTATCTTAGTGCATTACTTTTAGGTTTTAAAAATACTGTAAATATTATGTTATATATGAAATTTATTATAAAGGCTATCGTATAGCCCCATGACATACCAATCATGACGCATTCATGGTCAAGTTCCCATGCCAGAAGCCCTGAAAGATTAAAGCTTTTGGAAGGTTCTCTTATTCGCTATCCCTACAGCCTGCAAATGGCCCATCAAAAGTATTTCTGGCACTGAGGCTCTGATGAATTTGTCTTTGTCAGTGAAACTACCACTTTCTACTAGCCTAGTGTTGTGGAGTTATCATATATTTTTAGAGGTTAAAGGAATGCATACTGCTATAACAATTCTGAATGCCCAAGAAAATCCTATTGTAACTTGGAAGCCCTTGAATCCTTACGTAATATCAAAACACGTTTCAGCCTTTGAAAATGCCAAAAATTGGAGGATGGAAATGTAAATCAAGGACCCTCTTATTATCTCGTGTTTATCACCAATCTTCAGTTATAACTTCCAAATTCTTGGGGATGGGGTTGATGGTGTCTGTTTTATACAAGAATAGTAACATAATTGCACTTCCTTTTACATGAAAATAATCCGATTTCCAAGTGGCTAAACAATAAGACTACAAGCTAATTATTGTGTTATGATAGCATAGTTTGATTATCTCTTAGAACAACATTGTAGCAACGATATTAGTACATTTCTAAAACAAATATAATTATTTCAAAATAAATAAAACTCTTTTTCACACACACATTAAAGCCCTAAACTCTTGACCTTTTCTGTGGTATCTGCAGCAGACCTGAAGCAGCTTGTAAAATTTGATTATTTCATGTCACTGGGGTGTAGATGACAGGGCTATAATTATAAATATCAGTTCTACCAAAGTGTACAGAATGCTGAACAGTTTCTGATATACAACCTCATTTAAATGAAATTCCTTAAGAAAGAATGATTGTCATTAAATACTTATTTCCCTAAAATGTTATATAGAAACCACAACCAGGGAGGCATCTTCTAAATAAAAGGTCTTTGATATAGCATGCTAATAATCAAGCTATTGACAAGTATGCTGTGCCAAATCATTGACATGCTCCATTAAGTCTTTGGGTAAAGTCTGTAGGTGCTTTTCAGTATTCAATACTATTTTAAGTTTTTTTTTTTCTTCTTTTTAATTATGCTTAGGAATTATGTTTGGGACTTTTTTTTTTTTTTGTCCCCTTGATACTCATATGTATTTTTTACCAGCTACAGAGAAACTCTGCTAGCAGGATATACACAACTTAAAAGTATAAAGCAATTAGTTTTTGCCTTACATACACAATGCCTAGCTAGGTCTAATGAGCCTATAGGGTAAGCATCAATATGCTCTCCAATGGCAATGTACGACTGTGTGGCTATGTTTACTCAGACTAATCTTTGATGTTACTGAATCCTTGTCTTGCAACTCTTTAAGTTTACTTCAGGATTTCATTGCTTTCTCTATCAGTATTTTCAGTTGTGAATCTTTGGGCAGTGATCCTTATCTCAACAGTCTGATCTCTGCTTGCAGTATCACCTTTCTTACTGTTTGCAGCTGCTTTCTGTAGACTTTCTCAAAGTTCTTCTGCCTAATTAATCTTTTTTATTGTCTGAGCTGAGGTTATGCAGCTGGACTATATAAAAAAACTTTGGATCAGACAATGAAACTTGTTGGAGAAGAGCTAAAATTAAACTTGTAAATGAACAGTAGTTTGGAGGGGGTAGAAATAGGAACACTGGTAAAATAAGAAGCAAAGTAATACTTTATAATAACTTTAATAAAGTCATTATGTGAGCTCCATGTAACTCTCAGCTGTAATTGAGAGCAGAACAAACGTAACTATGAGGGTTTTTTGATTTATTAATTAACACAACAGTATGGAGAAAACAGGGGTCATGTAAAGAACTTAATGTTCTTAATTCTGTAAAAGTAAATGATAAGTTTAGCTACCTGTCACGGAGGGACCCCACAGTCAGTTTTAGTCGGCAAAACAAGCTTCAAAACAGACTTTATTCTGTTCGGAAAAGTACAGCCAAAGAACTGACCAAAACAGGGTTTATACAATTAGTTAGCACTCCGATAACATAAGATAAAGGTTTGGATACTAGCTGAGGAGATTATTGGGATGCAGCAAATGAGGATAATGAGGATCCACAGCATGCATGCACACACACGGAACAAAGCCAGAGCCCTCTGCCCTGGGTACTACACTTGCCTGATCGGCAAGGACTTAAATTATCACTCATCCAGACAAGGAGGTGAGGCATTCTCAATCCTGGAAAGTTTCCTTAGACAGTGTTCCCGCCTAAGGAGAGGGCTCCAGCACAGACCTGCTACTCCAAGAAGACTATACAAAAGGAATCTTCAGCGGGAACCCTGTTTTATAGTCTGATCAGATCTGACTGTGGGCATTCCAGAAGCCTCTCGGCTTCTCTGGGCCCCTCCTCCTCTGCTAACGACCCTGTCCAGCTGACTCTGGGTCCCACAAAAGAGCCATTAACTGCCCCATTGAAGGAGAGGGGGATGTACAACTGCCACCACATTTCTCAGAGAGGGGGAAGTGCGACTGCCACACTACCGCAGCCAAGAAAGACAGATGAACTCTTGTGCTGCTCGAGAATTTATAAAGAGAGAACAGAGGTTTGCCATGGGAAAATGCCACAAGCTTCACCTTCCGTCGTTTTGTGATCTTTAGATTTGAAGAAGCTCCTCTTAGAATTTAGGCTTATGCTAAGCAAAGCTAAACTATTTGTTTGGTTGTTTTTTGTTTGTGTGGGGTTTTTTTTGTTTAGTTGGTTTTGTTTTGTTTTGTTTTGTTTTTTATTTGTTTGGTTGGTTGGTTTTTACTGGGATTTCATTTTCTATTAATTGAGCCTTTTGCAAAAATATGTTTTGTCTTTGTCGCTTTGCTTTTTATAGTCTTGTCCAGTATACACAGAAGTTGTTAATCCATCACAGTCAAAAGCTGTCTTCATGACTCACCTCTTGGTGCCAGTGATGATCACTTACTTTGTAGGTGACAAAAAATTGGCTACTTTTTCAAAGTAGATTTTTCACTAAAAATTTATCCTCCAAAAATCTGGATCATTCTCAACACCTTATAGGATATGTTCCAAAATATTCAAATGCATTAATTTTTCTTTGTTCATGATTAAATTGAAAAAAGCTTTCATTTTAGAGAAATATTAACTTTAAAATAGCAAACTAGTCTCTGCCACTTTATATAAAAGATTCATGTCTGAAAGTCTGAAAGTAAGCCTGTTTGTATATCTGATTTTAGCAAAGGTTTTATAATCTGATTAGATATATATGACTCAGTTAAGAGTAACAAAGTCATGCCAAATACCATACTGGCATTGTGTTGAAAGTAATCTCAGGTTTACATAGGGCAGAGATGGGTGAGGAGATTTGATTAGTTACACTGTATTATGATGTAAAGCTGTAAAAAAGTATTTATAATATAGCTGTTTATATTCCAATAAAATCTAAAAGGTTCACATTATGATCATGCTCCCAGTGCTAGACTTTGTACAATCAGAGAATAATAATTAGTGTTTGCTAAAGAAGCTCTCAGTCCAAACAGATTAGAAAGTGTGGGAGGGAAAAGATTATTTAAATCTCTTCTCTTATAATTATCTCTACGATGATTGCTGAAGTATATTTCAGGTATGAGAGAAGCTTGATAAAGTATCATATTAACATTATTAAGTTCTCATAGCTTATGTGAATGCATCCTTGGGCTATTCTTTGACAATACTCCTATATTGTGTCTGAAACTCATAAGCTGTGGTCTGAGATCTGGCCTGTAGTTCTTAAAAAAATTGATGTTAGTGAATCTGTCAGGATAGAAAGAATACCTTATGATATTATCTATCTTCAAAGTCTGACATCGCTGTCATTAGATCTGTTGATAGACTCTCACTGACTCCATCGAGTCAAATCGGTGTCTATAAATATAGTAAAAGAATTAGTAATGCAAGTTTCCATACTCTTACTATTGTGTCCTGATTTTTCAAGGATCACTTAAAAGAACAACAGTGTTTTAGTTTTCATCTTTTTTTCTGCCCTGTCTTTTCTCATAAGGAAGAGATTCACTTATGCTTGCTCCTACCCTTTAGGAATTGGAATGGAAGTCATAATCTCCTTTCATCTAAATTTCTGACCAACTATTAAAAAATTTATTTCTTGAGCCGAATGGGTTAGAATTGTTGGCTTTAATCCATGCCACTGAAGGACAGAAGAGAATTACTTTCACACTACATTAGATTTCTCCTGTTCATGTCTTGTTTCACATTAAATGTGCTATGTGCAAACAAACACCAAATCCAAGAAAATTTAGTTTTTCGATCTGTGACGTCTTACATACTGTGGCTACTTCAAATTGTCTAAAAAATAAAGAGAAAAAAAGAAAAAACACAGAAAGTAAAAAAACAAAAATTAAAGTTTCCCTTTGGAAGTTCAAATTCATAGGCCTTTAGTCAGGGCCTATGGAGAAACTATTTTGTAAATTCTGGTCAGCTGTTTCTGAAACTGGTGCAGAGATATGAAGAAAATGATTGCATTCATAGAGTCATAAATGCTAGTGATTTAGTGCTTATTCCACAACAAAGTTGGGATTCCTGCCTGAAAACAAAACACCAAAACCAGAACCATTGTTCTTTGGTTTTTATAGCAGCAATGTTTAAAAAAGTTTTCACAACTTAATTGGCAGAAGATGCTGACTTATACAGAAATAAACACATATATATTTTTCTTTTGAAACATTGGCGTAAATCCATGGACTTGAATGAAACTACTCACATAAAACCGTGTTTCAATAGTTTGATGAATGGTGACCATAGTACTATTTTTATTTCTGCTGTGCCCTAAAGCTAAGCTTAAGTTTTGAAAAGAGAGAAGATAAAACAGTGTGAAAAGAAAAAAACAATTTTCCGTAGTTACTACAGAAGCAGCAGAAAACACAGTTGCTTATTGCTATTGTGTTTTCTTGAACTATTACATATTTTATTTTAATTTATTGTCTGAATCTAAGCATATGTCTGTTGACATATTGCATTAATTATTTAAACAGAAGTAACATTAGGAGATCTGAAGCTTAAACACTTTACCTGAAAATATCAAAAAGTTCAGCTGTATTATTTTAAAATATCATTGTCTTCTTTAATGCGGCATCTTGAAGATGCCCTGGCAAAAAATGAAAATGTACGTTAGTATTAGGTAATAGCTTCAAACTTGCAAACCAATCAAAGCTTTTTCATATATGCTTGTTCTGAGGGTATAGTTCATAAGAGGTTTTGAACCTGGACACAGCTGCCATTACTATTAGATTTCTGCATTATGATCAGCACAATGTTTTACAGAGCTTTTTTAATGCTAGATGAGTAAATCCCACCCTCTCTGCTCTCATCGTAGTTTTTTGCATATTAGTGCTATAGGCAGGAATTTATATGTATTGTAGTAACTCTTAAAGTAAGTGTTGCTTCTTTGGATGTCCTGAAAGATCCATGAATTTTAAAATACGAATCATAAGTATATATATATATATATACACATACATAGATGCATGAAATTGTACTTGCATGTTTTTTGTTACTGCATTTGATTATATTAACCAGTTGTATCGTTTTATGTATTCCATAAAACCACTGAAATGTGAGACATGTAAGATACAATTTTAAAATAAAAAGGAATAATGTTTTCAGCTACATCTGGGTTTAGACCTAGAGACCCATCAATAACTTGCAATAAAATGAAATTCTGCACACATCTGTATACACAGCATTTATATGAACCAATTTCCAGATGAGAAAAAAAAGGGTGGATTATATAAATCTGGTCTTCAACAAAGCATTTTATGTAATGACGTCTTACTGAATACAAAGAAAGTTTCTGCTGACAGAAGATTAATAAAGATAGAAGTTAGAGTATTTGTAATGTTGATAAAGTTTTGAGCAAAACAAGGGGCAAAACAACACTCCAGGATTTTATCTTGCACTGAAGAGATGTTAACCAACAGACTTTCTAAAGATTTGGATGGTTGATCAATATTTTTGCAGAGAATGACACAACAGATAGTAGCAAGCTATGATAGTAGCAAGCAAGTAAGCAATGTTTTGTAATAGCCCAGTTTTGAGAATCTTCCTTGATAAGGAGCAGGACTAAAATGTTGTACAGGGAATGATCTGAAGAGTTGGATTCATGCATGTGAGAACACAGTAGTATAGAGTGCAGTCTCATGTATTTAGGGACTGAAAGGAATAATTTTTGCAATTAAACAGGTTTTTGATAGATAAAAACAATAAAGAACAGAAATATGTGTATGTTAAGCATAGTCAAGCCATCACGCCATTGTAAGCTATGAAAAAAATAACAACAAACAAAATAGTCCTAGTACCAATGGACAAATAATCACTGTGCATTAGAACACCTTGTCTGGAATATGTGGTTTTGTTATAATATATATGAAGGTCTAAACCAGTTTTTCAACAGAGGATGTGGAAATATAAAAATCTAGTTATCCCTTAGGTACAACTTGGTATTGGGATTGTCTGAGGAGATGCTTTCTAGTATTTTTTTCCCCCTCTCTTACTTAACAGTAACTCCGTGTTGCAAATAAACTTTACTTCTCAGCTGAAGATAGAGGATTGCTGTTAGTGTCTGACACCTTCATCCCTGGTTCTCAGTCTAATACTGACTAAAAGTCACTCTGAGTCAGTATGTCAAGAATATTCTGATAAAGGATCAAATAAGTACAAATTACAGCTTGGTTACAAGTTACAGAGAGACAGGGAGGCAGATTTACAATTGCAGCAAATGGACCTTGTGGATATTTGCTACAAGTAAATTCCAAGTGAACTGGAAACTTGGTGCTGGAAGCAATGGGGAGTACAGTGAGCAGATAGACACAGCTCTCAGGCATCAACAATTGAGATAAAAAGTGAAAACATTCATATTCACAGGAAGGAAAGAGGATTTATAAGCTAAAATACAGCAATGCAGGCATGCTGCTTACAGCTTGCAGCAGGGTGATGGGCTGCTGTACCAACTGTGCCAGTGAGCACTGAGGGACCTGTGCCACACTGAAGTGGTATGTTAACTTTCCATAACAATACAAAAAAGAAATATTAATACTATGTTATGATGCCAGCTTCAGTCACCTTATTCTTACATTTTCCAGACAGCATTTCCATGCTGTCTCACATGGGAGAACTTTCCTATAAATATCCACAATACTGGTAATAGGACAATAATTAGGCTGCTGGTGTCTTGAAACCACTGACTAACATAATTTATATTTCATAGTGTATTAATATTTCCTCACGCTTCACAGTTTTCTTTTACCCTTTTCTTTACCTCATCACAGAAAAATAATTTTTGTTCTGTATTGGTATAGTGGTTGACAAAATAGGCTTTAGTTGCTTTAGTTCCTTTATTTCATGCATGTTACTGGGTAAAAGACATTCATGAATATGCAGGTTATACAATGTCTTTTGGAGGTTCTTCTGGATTTAGTCTTCAGTTTAATACTTTTGTTGGTTTTGCTACAGAATATTGCAAACTGCAGAATGAAAATTGATCATTCTTTCATAGAATCCTCTGCAGTTGGCTAGAAAAAGACTGGTCATTATAAGATTTATGTTAGAAAGGCAAGGGGTGAAGGGAAGAGGGAAATTTCTCCCTTTTTCCATTTTTCTTACTTTTTCTTATCTTTCAGTAGGAATAAAAATATGTTTCTCTTATTTTACCTAAGTAAGACTAAATTGTGAATCTATTTCTCAGTTTCAACACTTTCTGAATTTTTTCTAAGACTTCTTCATTTTCAAAAATTTAATCTTATTTTACTAATTTAAGTCACATGTAGAAGAAAAATATCGTATCTAAAAACTCATAGTGTACATTTTATGCTGTAAACCTTGGAATCTCAGAAGATTCCAATAAACTTGAAGTCTCCTATATGTATGGACTCTGTCAAATACTTAATGTATTTAGGTTCTTTATTTCAAAACATCAATATATAATATCTATTTGTTCCTTCCTCCTGCAAATGCCCAGTAGAACTTATTTTATTTACTTGTTCACAGAATGTGCAACAGCTTATTTTTTGCTCACTCCTTTAGAAGTGAACTCTTAGAATAAAATTGGATACTTTGCAGAGGGCTGCACTTGAGGAATGCAAAGGAATGTGCATCACTTAAGCCTCATCTATGATTTAAAACAAATGATTTAAATAGGTTTTTAGATGAGTCATAATTACTATACAAGCTTTCTGCACATAAGTGAATGTGATTTACATTTTTTACTCGGAATGTAATTACTTGCCAAGCTATTACCGCTCAGTTGTGCTGACCCTATTTTTAGAATGAAATCATTATGTGTGCTTCTCCTCTCACCACATGGAGGACCTATGCTAGGATCTCCGTGCTACTGAGCTTCTAAAGACAAGGCTCTTGGAGGAGGCCTCTGAAGTAAGATAAATTGCCTGTGAGACAGGATGTAGAATAACTGAAGGGATTTTGTATATAAATTGTTTTTTGAGAAATCCTGAAAAAGGGTATTTTGATTACCAAAGGTCATGTCACTGGATTAAATATTAATTGTGTCTAACAGAAGCTTCTTTAGAAATCAACATGCCAGAATGGTGCAGCAGTCCGAACCTTATATCAGCTCTAAGTAGATGAGGCCCTTGGCTATGATGTGAACCATCCCTGCCCTCACCTCAGGCTTTCTTTATGCTCAAAGAATAAGCTACTCCCATCCAGAAATTCTAAAGCCAACAAAGCTTCCTAATTCTTTTGTCTTTTATTTGAGTTAATGAAAATTTCAGAAGTTTTTACCTTTTCATCTTCACTGACTTTTTTCTCAAGATATGCTATTTTATGTGTTCTGGCTTGGCCCTCCTGAGCCCAGCCATCCTTCCTGTTTCTGGGAACAGCACCCTGACCTATTTCTTCATACAGGGACAGAAGCCATCACTCTATTCCTGTTTTTCTGCTGTGGGTCACTACACAGTGGTCTAATTAGTCTGTTAACTATTCTCATGTGGTTTTATTAGCCTTATATCCTTTAAGGGCCAGCTAGGAAAAAATTCTGCGGTTTTTGAGGTAGCTCTGAGCATTCGATATTACATGGATGACCTGGATTTCCCAAACCACCTTCTCTAAAACTCTTCTTGTTCTCCTAACTGCTTTGTGTTTTGAGTTCTTTCTGAGTTTTTCTTTGTGTTTTTGTTTGGGTTTTTGTTTGTTTGTTGTATTTTTTGTTTCTTTGTTTGGTGGGGTTTTTTTATTTGATTTTCTTTGGGTATTGTGTGTGTGTGTGTGTGTCTTTCCTGTGCTGAGAGAATCTTTTCTGCATCAGTTTAATGCAGGCACAAAGAACAATGTAAATACCTCCATAAACTGCACTTAAATTACCTTTACCGCATCAGTCACCCTGAAATACATAATTTACAGGGAAACTTCTTTGTCAAGTTTAATCTCAACAGGGATTTCATTAAAACAAGGAACCAGAGAATAAGCTATCATCATCATTTTGTATTTGTTATGCTGAGGATTGACAGTACAAAGCAAAATATTTCTGTACTTCAGGAAAACATTCCAAGACTCTTTTAATAATTATTTTAATGGAAATGCAAATTCTCTGAAAAAAATATCAACATCTTTAAATCATTCTGATTTATGAAACTGTACTGTAATTTGGATATGGGACCTCAACTGTAACAGTTTTTCTCTACTGACTTTATAATCTCAGCACTGAAGATAATTATTTCCATCAACACAGAATATGTCACTGCACTTGTGTAAAGCAATTCCCTCTGCCCCTGCCTCATATTTCCAAATCTTGGTGAAAATGTACCTGAAAAATTAAGTGCTTTCAGTCATTTATACATATGACAGAAAAACTGGATAAAGAATTGGCTACAGACAATAAATTATTTTACCATTGCTGAGTAGGACTATTACAGAAAAACAGCTTTCCACTGGAAATACAAGAGAGGGGCTTCTTTGATCCATAAATATAGAGTCTAAGCTCACTTCACACAGTGAAGAGCCCAGAGTGATTTCTGATCAGTCACTAAATGGTAGAACAATGTACTCAGAAATGGTTTCCAGGGTCTCAGGGGTGATAGCAGGCCGTACTTTCCTGGGTCTGGAGAAAGGAGAGCAGAATTCTGAATTGCCTTACCACTTTTTGTCCTGCAGTTAGTGGAACAGGCTGCCCAGGGAGGTTGTGGAGTCTCCTAATCTGGAGACATTCAAAACCTGCCTGGACGCCTTCCTGTGTAACCTCATCTAGGTGTGCCTGCTCCGGCAGGGGGTTTGGACTAGATGACCTTTCGAGGTCCCTTCCAATCCCAAACATACTGTGATTCTGTGATTTTATCCCACATTATCTTCTTTTCTTTTTCCAGTTTCAGAAACTATGTGAAATTATGTATTTACTTCAGAAATTGAACAAAAGGGAAATCTTGTCTAATTTCTCCATTCTGTTGCAAACTAGACAGAAATTACTAACTGTCAAAGATCAAGTTTTTATTTGAGCAGCTGCCTAAATATCACTGTCTAAAGCATGTTTATTTAATTTTACTGCAATGTACTATTCAGGATGTGCCCCAAACTGCTCCTTAGCATTTGCCTCAAGGAGCAAAACTCCAGATATCTGAAAGCTACTGATAACCTCAAGCCAAATGAATAAAACTATGTTTATGAATTTTCTCTGCAGATGAATTACTAAAGCAATTCCGGTGGCTGTCTGCTATAAATGAATAAAGTTAGTAAGTGAATTATTCTCAGTCCAGTAGGGTATCCTGGAAAAGTCTTCGTTAGCTAATACTTTTCCCCAAGAGAAAAACTTGAACTCTCTTTGGATTCTAGCATAATCAAAATGCATTCTGATAGTGCCTGACTAGACAAGTACCCAGAAACACTTATTTTTCAGTATTTCAAAAATATAATACAGGAATGCCGAGGCATATGCGAAGTGACTACATTCACCTCTGAGATTAAAATGACATTCAGTGCCACATTTTTATGTCAAATGAACTTCGACCTAGGAAGTGTTACAGTTCTCTTGATTAGAAGAATGGCTGAATGCACTTCGGCAAGAAACAGGGCTTTAGAGAAATGAAGAAATTATGCATCCATCTTATAAAAAGTGGTCTTGAAGACGAGGGAGCGCCAGCCATTCCAGTGCAGGCAGTTGCTTCTGTCTGGCTGGGCTGTACCTTCCACTTTCTTTTTCAATTGTGAATAATGTGCATGTTTGGAATGTGCTCTTGTAGATTATGTCTTGTAGATCCAAATCTGTCCTGACAAAGGATTAGAGAAGCCATTCACTGGATGGTTTTGTCAGTCTAGTCACCTTAGAAGACCCAAAATGCAGTCAAGGTTGCTTGGCTTTCATTTGCATTGGTCCTTTGCTTTTCCTTCCTTGTCACTGTTCATAAGGCTCTGGGAGAAGTTCCCTGGCTGCCTGCTGGCTCTGAGACTCCCCCTAATAAGAGCACAGGGAATTCCTCAGTGCTGTGACAGGGAGCTACTGCAGGGGAATTCAGCATTACCTTCTGTTCCTGAGCTGGAGCTATTCACTTTGCGCTCTGCCTGACACTGCTGGAACCCAGAACAGCTGTCAAAATGTGGGGTAGGGGAGGCTGCTTTACATTTGGCCAAATGACAACAGCTGCTTTTTGAGGTTTTGAAATATGTTTTTGTTTTAGGAAATGAACAGCATCTTTTGATTATGTTGCAAAGTGTGTGTGCAAATGCTTCTTTTGATTTTTTGATTTGACTCATTCTGAAGTGTGTCAAATATTTTTCATTTCCAAAACTCCCAACCTCCTTCTCATCTTATACCCTAGAATAAGTTTTGTCAAAGTCAGTTAATCTTCCTTAATATTTCACCTTTAAAAAACAGCATGCTTTGTGATTTTCCTGTACGTGTTACTAGATATAAGGAAGATGCAAAGATTATAGCTGTCCTTTTCTCAAAACTCAATGGCTGAATTCCTTTTCCTTCCAGCTATGGACATGGATCTTACAATCAATATCTGTATATGTTAGACTTTTTAAATAATACAGAGTAATCTTTAGCTCTGTCTTTGAGTATTTACAGGTCTCATTTTTATTCTCCATTATGGCTCTACTTTACAAATAGTATCAGAAAAATGTTTCTTGTGAATTTCATTTCTTAGTGGGTTTTAGATACATGTCCAATTTTTCCATATTTGGCACATGATATGAAAACAAAACTTTCCAGACAAGGAAAGTCTATATCAGCTGTATTTAAATATTTTAAGAAGAGACAATGGATTTGCTGCATATCCAGCTGCATTCTTCTCTTTTATATCCTCTTGCCTCAAACTTTAATCTGCCTTGTTTTTCTGAATGCTACAAAGAAACCACATCATGTGAAACTGCCACTAAGAAAAATTACCTAAGGGCATTTTGACTTTCTGCTCAAGCTTTATTTTGTCATTTATTTCTATTAACAATCATTAAGCAATTTAATAATTATAAGCCTCATTAGCATTTTAATGAGACTAGTGGCCATAGCTAAGTGTAATTAAATTAGTTTTATTGTATGATATTTTGGAACTGTGATTAAATTAAGTTTTACTGTTCTTTGAAGAATAAACCTATAGAGATGACTCTTCAGTAACAGCCTTGTTAACTTATGGGGAGTCTGTAAAATAGACATACCCTGGAAAAAACGCAAAATATTCCCTACTGAGGTTAATCATAAAAATTGAAAAATCAAATGCTCCTGCTACAACCAGCTCTAAGATTACCAATGTGATAATAGCAGTCTGTTAAACAGCGTTAATTGTGAGTAGCTTTGTATAATCTATTTTTAATTTTTTTGAAATAGCGTCTAGATGTTGTGGTGAATTGCTTTTTGTAAATCAAGGAGAGAATCCTGTAGTGCTTGCTCAGACAAAACTCCCATTGAGTTCAAATGGAATTTCACCACAGTAAGAACAGCAGGGTGTTTTTAAGCTGAGGATTATTGGTGATTGTTGTTGTTATTATAGTTTTAGAGAAATAAATTGGGTAGTGAGAAAAGACAGTGAGAAGAAGAAAAAATGTAGTACCATCAGAATCAGTTAAATTCCTATGAAAGGCCATACAAACAGAAAATTAGGCATTTCTCTGTTCCTGCCCAGCATTTCTCTATGAAATTTGTAATAGAGTGTACCATACTAGAAAGGTCAGGCACTGAGTAAACACTGGATGGTTGCTGGTCCTCACCTATTAATCAGATAAGAAGTGTTGTATGTCTTCCACTGGCTAGTTCTCGTCTTCTCTTGTCCTCCTGGTTGTAATTGAATGTGGTGCATCATTTAGCTGTATTGCAGTGAGAGTGAAGTTGCTTAACAAGTAAGTTTCCATTTACTTATTATGGTTTCAGATGGTAAGAGTATTCATGCTTACATATTTTTTTTTTCCATTTTAAAACTATTCTGTCCAAGGCTTGGCAAATTTGGAACTATTTGGATTACATCTTCTAATTGCAATATCTTACTTAAGTTTGGATTCTTTTTCTCTTTTTTAAATTTTATTTTTAACTGAGATTTTCAGCATTGGGAGAAAATATACAGTTTCTCTGTTAAAACACGCACTTAGTTCATGGCAGCCTTCATGCCTGAATGTTTTGGAGCAGTGACTTAATTGTGAACAGGTTTCATCATGCCAATACCCTTGTGGTTTGCAACTTCATAAAAACTGCCAGATTTGGTCCAGTTTGGAAACAATCTTTGTATACATATGTACAATACAACTTTGTTTAAGTCTGGTTATTGCTGAAATGCATATGTCCTGGATGTATTTGAGTTCCTCATACCTTCAGCATGAAAACCTTCATGTGCCGTGTTTCCAAAGTGACATAGGCTTAGGAAGACCTGTGTTTTCTCCTCGCAGTGCTAAGATGTCAGCCTAGAGAATAAAGGAGGAGAGTGGAGACAGAAGACAGGGAGATCAGTAAGAAGCACAAAGAGAAGAGGAGTAGAAAGAAGTAACAGGGAAAAGAGCTGCTGAAATGATAATTTCAGGGCAGAGATGAAGAATGGGAACAGCATAAGGCACAACAGAGAACAGAAAATTTGGGTAGGTAAGTGGCAGGAGAGTACCGCTAGCACACTAGAAGGTGAATTAGAGTAGGAGAGAGAAGTGTGAAGGAGAGGAACAGAGGCAGGGAGCAATAGAGAAATAGCTGGGCCTGGGTAAAGAAAACACAAAGCAAAGAACCCAGAGTAGAGCAGAAATAGGTCTGGGGCAGGGCCCATGGATTGGACTTTTCAGAAACAGTCTGTGACTCTTTAAGACCATTGCCTATGTAGGAACCAAATCCAAGACCTCTGCTAGTCTCATAATTTCTTGTATAATTGTGTTAGCACCGTGACTGGTTTACACTAAGAATACGAAAAAGAAAAAAAAAAAAAGTACTTTGCAGTTTTAAGTTAATGTGTTAGTTCAAATAGCAGCAGGCAGGGATGCAAATCTAAAAGTTCCAGCCTTCCTTATAATCAGTAAGGGTTAAGTACAGTCGAAAGATACATTTCTAGGCTGTTTATTCATTTTTCTTATTCAAAAATGAACACTTTATTTTTACATGATTTTACAATTGCAAAGATGAGAACTTAAAGGTTAGGAAGTTGCTAGGATTCAGGTAGCCCACATCCATATATGTTACCTGAAGTCAAGATAGCTCTTAGTGCAGATTGAGCAGAGTTGTTATCAGATCAAATAGTTATAAACTGTAGAAAAATGTAGCAGCAAAGTGACCAAAGCAAAACTGTGTGATCAGTCGTAATATTAAGAAATTTTTGCCATTTTCAACCTCAGATTTGCTCTCCTAAGTAAAGCGTAATTCATATTTGTTTGTACTTATCTGTACTTTGAAGGAAGACTATTTAGCATCTGTAAAACTAATTATGTTGTGATAACTGAGAGTATAGACTGTGCAGGACTTCTGCCAATAAGGCAAATGACTGACTAAAATCACAGATCAACACTATTTAGCACCTACGATATAAGCTGGGAGAAAGCCTCCAGCTTAGATAATGGTTATGCAAAAATGTTTTACCTGTGAGTAGTCTCATGCATTTAGAGGGTTTCATCCCAGCCTGTAAAATACACTTCTGCAGAACACATTTGTAAGCCAAAACCTTGATTCTTTTCCTGTATCTCTTTTATTAATATGCCCTGAATCTAGTCAGGCTTTTATGTTTAAGTGTAGAAGTGCTTCTGCATTCGGCTCACATATTGACGATAAAACATAACACTCTATTTTTAGCTACATTGTAACTTTTGATGAACTGCAATTCATCAAAATTAGGGGTATTGCAGTGAGGAAGTCTTTTTATCGTTGCTAGACCGTTCTGGCAGTATTTTTATAATAAAGTAAAAGTTCATAGTACATAAAACTGCTAAGAGTGTCCTCAGTGCCTGCGAGAAGAATATGGGAGAAGCAAAGGTTTTACATTGAGGAAAAAAAGCTGGGTCATTTATTACTTGCTTCTGACACTGTAAGCCTGTTCCCAGGAAGGTATTTCTAGATCTTTCACTGATTTTTAATGGCACAAGGAACCATCTTTCCTTCACTTGGGAGATGTCTGCGCAAGCCATCCATCCGTGCTGAGTGCAGAGGGAATTCCTCCCATTGTGAAACCCAAGCATTCTCTCTAAAATTGTTTTTCTCTTTCTTTTAGTTACAGATAGAAACGGGTTTAGGAATTCTGTTCCTGTGATGTTTATTGTATTCAGATACCTGAAGAGGGAACTGTCACGGCTCCTGCTTTCTATTGTTTGCTCTTAGACCTTGTTTTAACTGATACTGCTGGTGTTATGGAATGAAGTTTTGAAATACCCTCAAGAGTATAACAAGATAGTTGTGTTTTCTGATGAATTGCTTTACAGGGAATGTAATTATGCATTTTACAGGATAGCAATTTGTATACCACATAAAGCACATGTTTACTTGTGGGAATTCTGTGGTTTTGCTGTAATTATTAGAGCCTATTGATTGTCTTCCATTATGTTAATGTTTCCAAATTAGGCAATATGAAGCAATTTTCTGCCATGCTGTATCTCAGAAGCCTTAGGGATATTATCTGCAACTTTTACTGCAAGTCTAGAGGCCTTTGTGAATAAAACTTATAATTCACTTCATTGTAAGTTTTTCTCCTGATTGTAATCAATGAACCTTATGCCATGGAATATAAATGAGGTGACAATGGAGGAAATAACCCTTCTGAGGTAGGAAAAGGGTGATGGTAAAAGGCACAATGAACATTCAATTGACTTCTTAAACAAAAAAACTTTTGCCCTTTCTTTTGAAGACTGGCTACTTTCAGATAATCATAAGCTGTTTGCAGCTATGACCACTTTAGAAAAGAAGAGTCATTTTAATGATGAGTCATTATAGTAATTGCTTCAGCATTTCCTGCACTAGTTAAGATGATAGCTTATTTCTGGCCATATAGTACTTTACTGGCTTTTGAAATACTCTATCATCTGTTCAATTTGTGGAAAACTATCAACGGAGAATAACTGAATGTTAGGGATGAAGGTACCAAAAGATTTTGGGCAATTATTTCCAAGATCAGCTGCAGTCAAGTTGTCCTGATTTTACTTCTAATCTTACTTCAAAAATATGGACATATTCTCTCTTCATTTTTGGTTTTACAATTCCTTTTAGGCTAATTCCTGCCACTCACCATTCCCATTTTATAGGTTTGTATTTTATTCTCATACTTCGTATTATTTAAGCCCTTCTCAATTTTTTCCAGCTGATTCTTATTTGACCTTAATTTCATTTACTGTCTTAAGTATCTCTGCTTTTATTTCTGTTTCTTCTCTTTTATTCCTAGATTTGTTCTCTTCTTTACCACCCTTGCTGTTCTATTTTTCTGCTTCTTGTGATTCTCTTTTGTTATCTTTTTCCCTTCCACTTTTGTGTACATTTCCTATTTTCTCTCACGTGGTACCTCATATAAGAAAGAGAGAAGCACAACTTGTGAGGTCACAGACATAAGATGAAAAGGTGGCTTTTCATTTTTGTGTGTCTCAAAGTCTTTGATAAATTAAGGAAATAGTAAAATTCAAAGGTGTATGTGTGTATTGTGTATGTGTGTTTCTCTAATGAATGTGTAAACGTGCAGCACTATTTGTATATTGCTTTTGAAAAGGGAAAGAACTATCTCAACTTTCTCAAGTAGTCAAAGGATCAGAAATATATTTCTTGGTAAATCTGTGGACATACAAGTCTGTAATTTCCCATCAGCTATTCTTAAATAAGAATGATCATGACAATATTTTTGTATTCTGAGCCCTTTCTAGCTCTGAGAGTTTGCGGATACATCAGGAAAAATATTTGTTTGTTTGTTTGTTTTTCCAAAGCAATCCTTTGCACAGATCAAAGTTTGTACTCAGAATCTAGAGAAGAATATCTATGTCCTTTGTTTAGAAAGTGTAAATAAAAGAAATATATGGGTTAGTTAAATACCAGCTTCACCCTTGATTTCTTTTGTGGTGGTAACTGTGGCTTTTTTGTTCTCTTTGTCTTTATTTTGCTATTGAATTTTGTACTCTCATGCCTAGGACAGGAGGCTTGTTTCCCTTAGTTGCTTCTGTATTTGAGAAGAAAAGATAGGCACTTGCAGAAAGACTTGGGTTGGGGGGGAGGGGCGGCAAGAATAGAAACACAATAACACCAAACAGGATAAAGAGCAGAACAATGTATTCAGAAGTTTTTGTGTTTATGCACAGAAGAATGTAATCTGTAGCCCAGAAGAGGCCTGACCCTTGGTGAGAGTTTGCCTCGTTATAGAAAACATTCTCTGTCTGGAAAACATCCTCCCACTAAAGTGGATATACATAGTAATAGCACTCTATCAGGTTGAAGAAATTGAGGTACATACAAATGTACACAAGAGATAAGATTCAGGCAGTAGAATGAGTTACCCACTCTGGGGCAGGTTTAATGACATCTGTTGCAAGAAAGCCACCACAGAGCCTATCACTTTCTTCAGTCCTATGATTTATATTACAGAAATAATACTAAAGTAGGTGGTAGTGCTGCCTTTACAGTCTTCAGGCATACTGAACTGGAGAAACAAACACAAAAGGATAATTAGTATGCTTTAGGTCCACTGGGCACCTCAGGGTGTGCACAGGTACACCACCACCACAGCATGGGCAAGTGCTGTTTTGTGTGGGTGTCCCAGTTGCTTTAGAGAGCTAACCTTTAGCAATATGAGCACTCTGCTGGGGCAAACACATTGATCAGTGTGGACACGGACTCTATTTACCAAGTCTCTGAGTCCTGAGCAAGACTTTGAATCCTACTGTCAGCAGATGAATATTCTGAAGAAGCACTAGGAGACAGCTGGAATATAATACACTTTGGGGAACAAATATAAGATGTTAACCCAGCACCTCTGGACAATACAGATTTTGTTTATTTTCACGAAATCAAAATTAATTTTCTGTATTCTCTTTTGAGCCATTTCAGCATACTGGTTGTCTTTTATATTGCTTTATCCATGCATTAAGAAGGAGTAGAACAGCATGCAAGAAGACTGATGTTGGTTTGCTTTTGTAAAGGCACTAAATATCAGTGATCCTAAGCTGCATGACTTAGGAGGAAGTCTTAATAGAGGAAGCAGACTTAAGAAGACACTGGAATTACCAAGCAGACAGACTCTTTCTGACTCTGCTTTTTTTTTTTTAAAGGACACCTTCTGTACAATCTGGGCAATGAAGGAAAGTAATTTTTTTTTTAGTATAGTAGTATTTTTTAACATATGCAGTGGTAGCATATGGGAGGCATGTATCTCCCATTTCAATACTCAGAATGTTAGGAGAATAATTGTTTTTTTAACTATCATAGAATCAAAGAATGTTTTGCGTTGGAAGGGACCTTTTGAAGATCATCTTTCATCAGATCAGGTTGCTCAAAGCTCTTGATCATACAGCTGCCATCTTGGTACCTTTCGTAAATACGCCTTTCCTATTTAAAAGGAAACAATTCATGTTGATTCTTATTACAATGATTAATTTGGAAGATTTTGGAATTTTGAAGATATTTCTGGAAACTCTACAGAATATTTTGGTATACTCTCAAAGAATAAATTCATTGAGCATAAACACAAAACCACAATTATTTTTAGTATGGTTCTAATCCTATATTAGTGACCACACTTGCACAGCATCTGCATGTCAGATTGCCTAATCCTTGATAAGGAACCATATCTAAATCCTGAGATTAAATAACTATTCATACGTATGACATCTGGTAAGGACACCTTTTGGATTATAACTGACAGTGAGTGCATACAGATTGTTTTAGTGCAGAGGTCAGAGAGAATAACTTAAACCATGAGTCAATATGTTGCAGAAATAATACAGTAAGGAACAGCCTCTTAACCTGCCTTTCACCAGATTAATCCACTACTGCCACATCTTGATATATATTCATGCTTCTGAGCATGGGCATTGCAGTCCACATGATGAGCAAAGGAATTTTTTTTTTGTTTTTACTTTACCAGAATCCTTTCCATTCTTTGACAACACTAATGTGCCCGATATCTACTAACCTACTGATGTGGCAGTAGTTACTTAATATGTTGTGTCTCAGTCCAGGATTTGATAGGCAAATGGAATGACTCTTCAGCCATGACCTCCAGTTTTAAGAAGCTGATGTTCACTAGGAAGGCTTCTTATGAAATTTCAGAGTCTTTGAACATGAAAGTTCCTTTCAAGTTAATAATTAAACCATTTAAAAATAAATAGAGTGCACTTGATCTAGCTTTTTATACCTTCTGAGTATGACAGAGTGCCTTGAACAAAGCCACTTAATTCGAAAAGTTGTGGGTGTGAAGTAAAACAGTGCCATCTGGTTTAGAAGAGGAATTCATGCAAGAGAACACTCAACAGCATTACTCTGAACAACCTACACCAATGAAAAGAGACTACATTAACTATTGTTTAAAAAAAAAAAAGAAAAGAAAAGAAATATTTTCACCAGAACTTTTTGTAGTACAAGATATCAGCAATATTTATGCATTCTTTTCTCCCAAGGTTGGCTAGTATTGCTGTAGAAATTACAGAATTTGTAAATATGAGGAGAAAAATTGATGAAACAAATGGAATTCTTAGTTTAATAGAAAAACTATTCTTCTGAGTTTCAAAAAAAGACATTTTTTCAGAAAAGCTTATATGACTTTGTCTAAGGCAGTTTTAATTACCAGAACTTAAACAGAATTTACGTTTTGAATAAATGGAAATACAGTGTTTAAGAAAATGACCTTTGTATTACTTTGCTAATTACCTTCAAAGCATACAATATAATTTCAAAGCATGCTAAATAGGCAAAAACTGCAAAGCGCTTTCCTAAAGTTCAGATGTTAGAACTAACATCTTTGGCATATTTTCATTTACTAAAACTATGCACTATATCTTGAAATTTTCTCATTACAATGATGGCTTCATGAATTGTTCACTTGCTTAGCCAAGTGTTTTTTCCATTTTCTCCCTTTTTAGTCTAATACAGAAGCTACATGCTGGTTTTTAAAAGCAAAATTATTATTTTTATGACATGGAAGAGAAGTTGGTAAGAATGCAAATTGAGAATATTTCCATATGATAACAGCACAAGTCTCTAGAATTGATCTTTCATTTTTTTCCCTATAAACAGAGCCCTCAAGTAGTATTATTTCATTTCTGATCAGAATATGACTGCATAGTGGGTGTTAATGGCTATGGTAAAGAATTAAGCCATTTTAAAAACTTTTCTAAATCCCAGAAAATGTTAAGAATAGCTCATCTCTGAATCATAGAATCATAGAACAGTTCAGGTTGGAAGGGACCTTCAAAGGTCATCTACTGCAACACCCCTGCAATAAGCAGGGACATGAGTGTGTATTAACAGCTTAGTGGTAGTACTTACTCCATCTGTAAACTTCTGTTCATTGTCACGGACATTCACTGTAAAGAGAGGTTTTTGTGATAGATGTAGGAAGTTATGTTACTATAGTTGCAATGCCTAATCTTATCTTAAGTAATAAAAAATATTCTTCAGTATCCTATAGTCATTGAATGTAAAGGTCTTTGAACTGTTTTACTAGTGATGTTTAATTTTCAAAGCTATGTTCATACAATTTGTAGAACCTTAGAAGTTTTGAAATAGATCTTTTGGGAGCAGTATACAGAAACTAGAAAAATCCTAGGAAACTCTATGGATCTGCAGAAAGACAAATGCTATAGAACTGACCCTTCTTCACTACCAATGATCAGAGCATGTAAGATGAAATAATTCATCTTATATAACAAAAAATGAAAATTTACTGGAATCGATATCAAGAAGTGTTTATTTAAACTATGTTAGAAAACATACAGAGATTTTTTTTTTTTTCATTAAATCTCCTTGGAAGAGTAACTTAAGCTGAATTTTCTGATTGTAATGGAATATTATAAAGTTAGGTAAGATTAATTTCCTGGGAAATGCATAATATAGTCAAGTAAGCAGAGCTGGATATGATAAAAGGAATAAGCATAGGTTATGTGACCTCCAATTTAAACCTGTCTAGTAGTGTGTCTATGCCAGTGTGCAGATACAAAAGCTGAGGTCACAAAATGAGGCAAAAGCAGAACTGGTACCAGTTGCATATATAACCATCATGTATCTAGAGATACATAGAATTGTCTTTTCCTCCTTTTTTTTTTTTTTTTTTTCTGTTCAAATACATTTCCCTGTTCAGCTTAAGTATTTTTGGCATATATTTTATGAATATCTGTCCCTGCTATCACTATTAACTATAAAGTAAAAAAGCTTCCCATGAATAATCAGAACTATTTGATCAGTAAGACAAGTACTTTACAAAATGTAAAACCATTTGAAGTGATTTTTTGTATCATACTGACATTTGCAATTATCGTTCTTCTCATCAAGATTAAAGCTGGAATAAATGCTGAACCCAAGCAATTTGTAGAAAACATTTTTCATTTTACTTCGGAGCTTTGAGGGAGGGAAAAGTAGGAATCCATTTTCAGTACTTCAGGAAAAGGCAAGTTGTACATAGCTGTGTATATGAGATTGTCAGGGAAGCAAAGCCTTAGCATTTTTTTTTCTCCTCACAATTAAAAATGGTAGTCCATGGGTTTGAATTGTTTCCAAAGTATAATTTTGTTCTGTGAAAATATGAGCAGAAGTCAGACAGTGCCTTTAATTTACAAGAGTATAGTTTACATGAACAAAGGTGTATTCTTGGAGGGAGTTTATGTGTATGGATAATCTAAAACAACTGAAATCTTACATCATAAGCAGCTTTACACATTACTGAATGCACTTCATAGCGCTGCCTATACATCAAGTTTCTCCTAATTCCCCTATTGATAACTCCAGCAATTGTCTGAAACCACAACTTTCCTACACCCAACACAAACGAAATTATCATCTCCTTAATGTATATGATGAGCAATGCTGCAGCTTTCCCTGTCATTACTGTAATTCTTTTCCAACAATATATTTTCACTTTGTTTAATGGTAAGCCCTGCTTCACATTATTGTTTCCATTTTCTCAGAATACCATCTGGAGATAGACGTGTAATGGTATTACTCTGGTAATAATTGTGTTAAATAACTGCAGAAGAGAGATAGCACATAACTATTTATTATTATAATTCTGCTGCTATTGCAATCCAGTGAAGAAAAGGGCTCCTGTCTGCTATATAACAAGATACTAAGAATTTGACAGTGTAAATACCCAGGTGAAAAAAGGGCTGCTAAACCTGAAAGACTCACAAACAGAATGATGATTTGAATATACTGCATTTGGGGTTCCTTTTTTATTTTATAAATAGTTTGAGATAAGTAATACATACAGGAAAAAAAAAAAAAGTCAGAAAAAGCATGATGAAAAGAGTAGCTAAAAGACGTAAGAAGAAAAAGATGTGAGAAGAAAAGAGAAAAAAAATGGAAGTTTGTGCAAAAAGCATTGTTCGAGATTTACAGTCAGTAGTACACCATAGTGAAAACATTGTCGAATAACCTCCTGGTAACTGTAGAAACAATCTCTGCAGCTGCTTCTGCTGGCTATGCTGTGCAGCTGACCCCCCTAGAAGTACCTCTCCCAGTAGGTTAGGAAAAATATTATATTGCTATAGAAAACAGGTTCACAATATTAAAATGCTTATCACAGCAGTAACAACATATTTTCTATTTTAAGGCCTTGCAAAGCAAATCTAGTATGAAGTCTTGCTTTAGGTTATGTATGGGGTGGGTTTTTCCATGTCCATGGAGGCTCAAAACCACTGCACCTGCGCAGGTGGCATGTATTGCAGGGCAGCCAAGGGGAGGCTGGGTCCGGCAGGTGTATTGCGTCATGGGGCAGGCTGGGAAGTCTGGAGCAGTGAAAGAGCAGCAAATGAACAACAAAGGAGGGCGGGAGAACATGCAGGTGATGCCCGTCAAGGCTGATAGAGCACACCTGGGAGATCACCCAGGGTCTGCTATGAGGAGAACACAGTGTTCCTGGGGTAAGTTGCCTTTGTTAGCTGGAGGAAAATGTTTGAGTTGTTTTGGAAAGGTTGTGGGGGTTTTTGTTTGTTTTAAGTGAGATCTGTTATGTTCTGAAAGTAAGTGAAGCAAAGTGCTAACCTTCTCTAGGAAAACAGACAGATGATGTAGTTACAGGCTGTTGATGATTTGTGGAGATGGCTGCAAAATGTCAAAGAAGTTGAAGTAGCAGGGAAGAAAAGTGAGAGAAATTTGGGGAAAAGATTGAAAGAAGGAGTAGATGGTGCCATAGTCTGGTAATCAAAAAACTGTGGGAACAGGTATTTGTGGCTTGGGAGAAAAACCTAAATGAGCCTAGGTGCTTTTCCTGTAAAGATGGAAAAAAAACCTACCAGGGCTGTGTCCCATATGGCCAAGCAGAAGACGGCACGTCACCAGCAGTGTGCTTGCCATGTGTGAAGCAAAAGACTGAAGACAGCCTGGCTAATTCTGGAACTAGGTAGGTCTGGGCCTGGGTGCTAAACATGGTTGCTGTAAAATGGCCTTATACTCTTGTGTGAAAAAAGGAGCTGATGGTATGGTAGTTAACTAGAGTGAGGTAATTGTCCCACCTTTTGTTTTGTAAAATTAAGTATACAAATCCTGGAAAATCCTAGAGGAAGGTTTATCTCCTCATTTTACCCTGTGTCCCCCAACTAGTCCTGCCTATCAAATAGACATTGCCTACCAAAATTGTAGGAGATGTTGACAGGAAGATGAGCATGCTGGCAAGTCAGGCACACTGGGTACAAATGGCTCAGAACAGGAACAGCCTTAGCAGCTTCTTAGCTTCTCTCAGCATGAAGTAGACAGTGAAGGTTTGCATTTATTGGGCATGGCAAAGAAGGGAAGTCAGTGTGGGGGTAAAGGAGTTGCTGTGAAGTTGTTCTGCTTTCTTCCATAGCCTAAGTGACTGTTTGCAAGCCTTTTTTGGTAAACTGAAAGATGTCTTGGGGAAAAGCAAAATAACTGTAAACAAGAACTATCAGAGGTATGTATACTGCTGGGTCAGTTACAGGAGCTAAAGGTGAAAGGCCATGTTTCTGCAAGTTGTGCTGAACTACTCCGTGTAGTATTATTAAATTAACAAACCTAGCTGGCAGTGATGTTACAGGAGTCCTTCCCAGGCTGGGAAGCCCTGTGGACCAGCTCCCCTCTCCTGGTAGAGTGAGCTCTGAGCCTTAAGCGGCAGATGAAACACGAGGAGCCTTGCAGCTTTTGCTTGCTGTTTCAAGTGTTATTCCTAGCATGTCTTCTTCTGGTTTTGCACTGCATTACACTATGACCTGTTACATTTGTCATTGTTTCCCGATGACTTTTTTATCCTGATCTTTAATTATTGCTTCCTAGTATTTTTTTTTGTAAGTTTGATATTTTTGTGATGTTTTCCTGCTTGAGCATGTTCTCATCACCATTCATTTTTGCTTCCAACTTTCTCATTCCTATTGTGTCACTTTCTAGCCCCGTTTGCAAAATCTCATCTTGTTATTGTATCTCATTCTGTTCTCATTACTTATCTCTCAAGGAGAGTTTAAGGTAAGAATAAAAAGAACTAAATACTTTGCCAATCCCCTTCTAAAGGTCTTTACTCTAATTACTAGCAAACCAGTTGTACTTGCTAAAACAAATTACCAAACCGTGTTTTCTCCTGTGACTCACTTGTAATTCTCTTATGTATGAAATGTTAAAGATAGGCTGCATAGT
Source organism: Nesoenas mayeri (assembly GCF_963082525.1). Lineage (NCBI taxonomy): Eukaryota > Metazoa > Chordata > Aves > Columbiformes > Columbidae > Nesoenas > Nesoenas mayeri. The sequence goes on from NC_137540.1 coordinate 42,094,908, forward strand.
CAAGCCCAAGTGAAGATATCTTGTGTAAAAGCTTGCAGGAAGCTAGTATTTTTAACCTGAAGTGATTTTTGGGTGGCACAGTTCCTAACTGTACTTGTCCATATGGAAACTGCAGAATAAGCTGGTGCCTCAATCTGGAGAAAGCCACTTGCCCAGCAAATATTCGTCTGGTGGGAGGGAAGTTGAAATATGGGAAACACCTGAGAGTGTGTGAATTAGAAAGCTAACTCTAAGTAGGATTTTTTTTTTTTTTTAAAGACAACTTCAGTGAAAAAATTAGAGTAATATCAATTTACTGTTATGCCCATGATTTTATAAGTTATTAAAAACAACTGGCAACCATAGAAAGATGGGTCACTCCAATTAGTCCTTCTTTACAAGAAAGCTTGCTAGCTTGCTTCAGACTCTTTTTTTCTTTCTTTCTTTTCTTTACCAAAGGCTTAGGGACACTTCTGGAAATGTCAGATGCATGAGAAGTGACGGAGAAATTTCTTTATTTATCCTTTTTGACGCTTCTAAAAGATGAACTTTCTTCTTCTCCCTCCTACTTCCTGCTAATTATCACTAACCACAACACTGCTTCTTATAACCCTATTTTAAATGACACACTACAGATCTCTGACCTATACAGTGGAAACTTTTTTCCTTAGAAGTATTATTTATTTAATCATCAATACTTTAAAGCATTTTTTTGAAGTACTAGTGTTTTTTGGGTTTTTTTTTTAAGACATCTATTGCACTTTAATGACTGCTTACTTTAGGACTGAATGGTTTCCTTTCATTTACAATCCTTCAAGTCTTGCTATCCTGTGAGGATTCTTTCTTTACCTTTGGGAAAGAGGTACTGGTGGAAATGTGAAAATGTGGGGGAAAAACAAGCAATAAGCTTGGTCCTGGCTCTAGGTCATGTAGTGTCAGTAGCAGATAAATAGACAGCAGGTGTGGTAGGGGGACAGAGGATGAATAGTGGGGGACCAGTGTGCTTTGGCTCAAGTATATATATATATATTGGTACAGATGGGTTTGAGATGCTGTTGTACCAGCTTCTAAAAGCAACAATAAAAAAATCAACCCATGGGATACCATTCCATGGAGGGTAGTGTGGGCACGTGAGCCAGTGCTGGCCTGAGTTCCTGCATCTTGATGATTCTGCAGTATTATTTTATTGTGTAATGATAATACTTCTGCCTGTGATGAGTATGCAGTAAGATAAGCCTAGGCCTTGAACTGTAGGATTTGTTAGGTCAGCTGCAGATCTATACTGAGATTTCTATGCTAATATATAGCTTTGGAGTCAGTAACCTCCAGGAGATGCATTTCTCTCACGTACTTTGTGTTGTACTGAGGATGTGCTTACAGTTCCAACCCCTTTTCTATATAATGTTTGGCTTCTTAAATTATATTTATATGCCATATTTTCTTGTTTTGTTTTGCTTTGTTTTTAATTCATATTTAGTTGCTTCCATTTACCAATGTGCATATTTTCAAAAATGTAGAGGAAAATTTTACCCAGTCAGTTCATCTTCTCACTGTCCCTGTGTTTGAACTTTCATGAATGAAATAACTGTGGCTGAGGGACTGTATTAATTGAGTAGTTGTAAAATATGACTGAAGCACAAGTGGGGCCTGTATTGAGTCGGAAATAGAGTGAAGTTTCCCTATTAGTTTCCTATCATGTAGGCTCATATAAATGTGATAAATTGCCTGTGCGCAGTAAAAAAGTTTCATCTCTTTATGATTCACCATATGAAAACTCATTTATATAGACCTCTCTTAGTGACTCTTCTGTTCTTTTTATTACCAACTTTTCTGGATTTAGTTCATCCTCAAATTGTTGCTTAATTCAGTGGGGTTTTTTTCCTGCTTTTGTTCTTAAGTGTGTTCATACAGTAGTCATACATATAATCTCTCAAAAGTATTAAATATCTCTTAAGATTTTATTAAGTGATTTAATAACCCATTGATTAGCAACTTTGAGTTGATGTGAATGTACTTATGATTATTCTGCATAATTTCACAGATTCAAGATTAGACACATATTGAATAGCTTGATACCTTTTGACCTGCAACCTAGCAGGCCACCTGCCGAAAGCTCCTGCCAGCAGCAGACATGAGGACAGGAGCTGATTATTCTGTGTTGGTTTTGGTTGGGTTTTGTTTGTTTGTTTTAACCTTTAAAGCATGTTTTTAATGTGTTTCAAATCTGTCAGAAAAGCATGCTGTGTGCTCCTTGATATCTTAAGCCCTGCCAGCCCTTTATGGGTACCAGTGTCTCTGATGCCAGCCCTTTGCCTGGTGCATGAAGCTGACGTGGGGCCCCGTGTAGCACCACTGGCTTTGAGCAGCAGTGGAGGATGAGCTTGAGAGGGCACATCCCAATCTGCTCACTTGCCATCATCTGCAGATTTAGAGCTGCCCTGAGTGAGGAAAGTCAAGTAGGATACAAGTAGGATTACCTGTAAGATAATGAAATTATATAAAAAAATCCTTTCTGTTTTAGTGTTATGTATCTTTCTTCTGTAGCAATACAGAATATAGAAGTGTAAGAGAACCTATTTTTGCACTATGTAATTGCTAGTTCTAGATATAAGAGAACTGGTATTGGCAATGTGAACAGATTTATCAAACGTATCAGATCTGAGAAAAACATAAGTGTAACGGAATAAGTGGTAAACTGGACATACTATCACCTTGGTTTCAATATTTTAAGAAGTCGCAGAGTTATGGTCAATGCATATCTTTATTATCTGGTCCTGATCTTGGAATTTTACTTTGCTAGTAATAAGAGAATGTGCCTTATTGCAACAATTTCTGTTTACTGCTGGAGTACTAGAGTGAGTTAAAGCTTGTTTTTAATTTCTTTAGGTTTTTGTTTGTGCAGATTCTGAAACTTTTTAATATGGTTCCAAGGTGGCATTTCTTAGCTCATTCTATGACAGTTGCTCTATTAAAACATAATTCCACTTGTCCTGCATTTGTGATTCTTAATTCATGGAAAATAAAGAAAAAAATTAGACCTTATTGTGTGTATATTTTATATTTATGACATGAGAACATTCTATTAGCTGTTGCAATTTTGAGTTTATTCCATATTAAACTAACATATTCATGTTTTTTTGACTTAACAGGCAAAAATTTTGAACTCTAACTTCATGCTTTCATTGAGAATATAAATTCTACAGCAAGGAAGTAACAGTAAGTGTTTATGTATGTTATAACTTTTTATTTTAATGAAGATGGGTTTTATAAGCCTTTATTTACTATACGTGTGTTTTGGAAGGCCTTTATGACTACTAGTTGTGGCTCATGGTGAAATGCCATAAGTAGGTTCTCTCAGTGGGTCATATGGTTCTTGTTCAGAATTTTTAGTTATCTTTCAAAAAAGCAAAACCAAATCAGATTAAAGGCCTCCACTTCAGTTGGCTATAATTCTCAGGGCTTTCCTTGAATGCCGTAATTGTGTTTATGAATTTATTAAAATTATTAGAAATTAAAGTGGAGGAGTTGCTATACCTTTACAAAATGTTTTACTGTATTTTAATGGTAACAGGAAACCTGCAAAGAACAAAATTCTTATTTTAGAAAGAGGACACGTGTCAGTTTTTTGAAAGGCTAAAGGTAAAAAAACTAGTTCATGACAAGGTATTTCCAGGTTATTGCATTTGGCTTTTGCAGCTGGAGTTAAAAATAACACTGGACACATGTCATCAACAATAATTTTTAAAAGTCTTCATTGTCTTTCATGAAGACACTATCTTAATCGCTTTGTGCAAAACCATGCAATGTGAAATTACTATGCACATTAGGACTTTATATCTTTTGTAAATTAATTTTAAACACATACCTGTTTTACAATTGAATCTAAAAGTAAATGCATACCATTTGCCGTGTTTAACACCAAGGGATTGATTTGGGATGCTTATATCTTTTATTAGTTTCCAGTTCGTTTTCAGTTCTCATTAGATGTTGAATAAGGGTTGTTGGAGTGAGACAGGCAGTCTTGTGCTGAGGAGCAGAGTGTGATGCTGCTGGAGGGTGTTTCTGGCATCAGGACATGATAGCCTGGGGCAATGTCTGGGCAGGATCAGAAGAATAAGCCCTGTTGTATTTGCTAGGGTCTGTAACAGTCAGTGTTGCTACAAAGCAGTATTATTAAAACTAATGTTGGTAATTTATTTTGAACTTAGTACTAAGTCTCTACCTCTTTTCCTAAACTCATCTCTGTGAGTTGTCAAAACCAATTATACTGATCTTAAACCTCCACAAGTCACACAGTGAATTGAGATTAAAATGTAATTAATCTCTTAATAAAAGTAAAGGTATACTGAGTATTCCTAATCAACTTCCAGCAATTTTGGTTTATGTATATAAATTGACACAGATGTTGAACCAGTTTTTCATTCACTATAGGGGTAACAGGAACAGACTGAAGCATAGGAGGTTTCATCTAAGCAAGAACAAACTGAAACATTGGAGGTCCCACCTGAATATGAGGAGAAACTTCTTTACTTTGAGGGTGCCAGAGCACTGGAACAGGCTGCCCAGAGAGGTTGTGGAGTCTCCTTCTCTGGAGACATTCAAAACCTGCCTGGACACATTCCTGTGCGATCTGCTCCACGTGAACCTGCTTTAGCAGGTGGGTTGGACTAGATGACCTCCAGAGGTCTCTTCCAACCCCAACCATTCTGTGATTCTGTGATCCATTTAAGTAAAGGAAGAATCAGGGATCTGACTGAGTGTGGGAATCAACATGAAGATCTTGGTCTAATGTAGGATGCATTATCCTAGGAAATGCTTTATGACCTTTCCCACATAAATTTATTTTATAGAGGTTTTTGCTAGAGCCTTTTTATTTATTGCTAGTTGTCTGTTTTACTTGAAAGCAGCTGAGAACTTTTGAAGGGCTCTGTATAAATATTTACATAAATGCAAACTGCATCTCTCCTGATCATCACAAATTTGTTTAAACTTGGTTCCTTGTGGCAGTGTGGTATTTGTGAGGAAAAAATAGTCTTTCTGCATCACATGATACTATTTATTTGAAATATGCTGAGGATGTTCAAGTTTTGGTTTTTAGTTTGTGGAACTGAAATGACACTAGGGTGGGTAGGGGCACAAAACCCCAAACCTGGTACTTGTGTTGCACATAAATCAATAGGAAGAATTAAGCTTCTACTTTAGAGCTCTGTGGTAAACTGTGGTCATTTTCTTCTGTTTTGTTTTTCCTTCATACCAGCTTTTATTTTTAACTGGAAGGTAGGTTTGTCCCCACATGCTATGATATTATTGAGCCAAAGCATATGTCCTGCATCTCAATTAAGCAATGAAGAAATGTCAAAGAAGAAAATATGTGCTAGATGCAGAGATCATTTTTCTTTCTTTTTTTTCAACATAAGCAACTCCTATAAATTTATTTGCCTTTAAGTAACAGTATTTGATCATGGATAGTAAGATCCATTTTCTGCTTAATCACTTTTAGTTCTATCCTTTGGATAAAAAGGGAGGACTGCATTGCTTTTCTGCACATAATGCTGAAATGCATGTGCTTCTCTACCAGTAAAGAAAGTAGTTTTTAATGTATGTTGTTTCAAGAGATCCTTTGAGGATTGTTTCACTGACTAGGGGTAACTTTTATTTACATTTTCTGTGTTCATCTATATGTGTTGCCTGTGTAGAAATACCCTATGACTTAAAGGAGACTAAGAGCAGCGGGGAGCCTGTTATCTGTCTCTCTTTAGATTACCATTCTTATGCATACACATAGTTTCACTGAGAAAGCTGATTACTGGAAGGGATATTACATTTTCCGTATGTTACACATACTGCGAACAGTCGGTTTTGATTGAATTAGTACCCTTATATTCAAGTATGAAAGGAAAGCATTAGATTATGCTGTAATCAGTCTCTAAAAATCAGTGGGTTTAGATGCCTTCTTGGAAGTTTGATCAGTGTGAGCATAATACTAAATATATATATATATATGTGTGTATATATGTATATTTGTATAGCTGAATTAACTATGAAAATGGAAATATTAATTTCAGAATTTGGTTAGAAATGTCAGAAAAAGGATATCATGCACAGTGCATTATGCTAGTTACAAGAATGAACATGTATTAATGTATCTTCTGTGTTCTTGAGTTCTGTTTGTTCTGATCTTTCTAATGGTTATTGTTACTTTTTTTGTATGTATGTGCATCTCCCAGTTCTGTTTGTGTGTTTTTTCTTTTTTCTTCTCTCTCTAGTGATTTCATAGGTTATCTTTGGTAAAGATTTTCCATCATTCTCAGCTCATCCTGAATCAAATGAGGGGAAAATATTTTGTTTGTGATTTTTGTTGTGTTGTTTTGTTTGTTTGTTTTAATAGTACAGATTTGGTTGTCGATAAGAAATTACGAAGATTTCTATCTCAAGTATGAAGAAGTAACATTTGTGCAAATCAAGGTGTTGACATGACTGTGCTTCTCCCTTGATTTTTACATCTCTAAAATGTGAGGAAACTGCATAGTCCATTAGCTGTTTGTTTTTAGAGAAAATTTTTCCTCTGTCTTCAAGAGTAACCCATCTATTTATGGTTCTTGCACAATTCAAAAGCCTGTTGTTACAGGTAGGCCCGGAGTGCAGTAACCCAGATCCTTAGAAGGAATGCTGCTATACTTAAATGAAAACTTTCTAAATTATGGTAAATTAAGTCATTTTGGAGCCATCACTTTTATTTTACTTTCAGATGTAAAATAATTAGTATACTCCAATTCGCATAGATGAGACATTTGTAGAGCAATAACTGAAAAAGAGCCTGTCATGCTATTCAGCCAGATGAGCTTTGAGATAAGCTCACGATGTGTGTAGATCTAGAGATTTCAGCTTTTTTTGCATAAAAGCAGCATTGTTAGCATGGAATCAAAATGATGATGATAGTCTGGGAGACATGCTTTCAAGGGTAACTTTCACAAATGAGGGTCATAACTAAAAGCTCTTCAACTAGCACAGAACACATTAAACTGGAAGAACAAACAAAAAGCTGGTGTTGGCAGATCAAAGAAAGTGAAAGCATAAAAGATACTCTTAGAAGATCAGTTGGCCTAAATATCAGAATTGTAGTAATATTTTTTTCTGTCTTATTCTCCTCTGTTTTACCTCTTTCATGTATACCTTGATTATTTTAGCCACTGGTATAGCTTCCTTCAAAAAGTTGCTCATTTGCTGCCTGAAATTTAATGGGATAGTGAGTGTTCAAGCTTATGAGAAGAGGCTTACATTCTTGTTTGAGAATAAAATGTTATCAGTCTTAGGAGAATTAATTGAGTTCATGTTCTAATGGGAATAAAATTTTTAGGTGCTTCCCTTCTACTTTTTTCAGTTAACTCTAGCAAAGGTAAACCAAACATTGAAGACTGCATCTGCAATGCATAAAATATGTGTGTGTGTGTGCATATATACACACAGATGGACTTTGGCATATGATAGCTGTAGAAAGGGGGATCATATCTGCCTGTTTACCAATAGTGCATTTGTACAGACCAGCCCCAACATGCACTTTTGTATGATCAGCAACTTTACAAGTTTGCAGGTGTAGGTGCTTCTAGACTAGAAAATGTCAGTCTATGGCCTGAAGACCAAATCAGATCTGTCAACCCATAGACCATTCTTTGCCTCTCTTTTTCCATTTTTTTTTTTTTTTAAACAAACAAACAATCAAACAACAAAACCCTTTCAGACAGGGAGTGAATAAGAGACTAGGTGCATTGTTCTTGCAGCTCACTCTTTCATAAGGCACTTTCACTTTTCATTTGACTGAAAACAGATCTACTCCATAAGCAAAACAGTTCACTGTATAAACGCCTGTACCTTCATCAGAACATCGAAAGACACATGTTCAACTGGTCATGGAACTGGCTTTCTGCATGTGACTTTGGCTAAATGCCAGCCCCCTCATTCGGCACAATGTAACAGGGTTGTCCTAAGCTTTGATTATTACAACTGCCCTTCTGGTCACATAGGAGATGAGTGGTCAGGCTTGAGAATTGACAGTATCTCTGAGAGACTGTATGTGTAGGTCCTGCCTAAAACTGAGTGGATGGTCATTCTCCTAGGAAGGGAGAATGGTTTTGGGTAAATTGTGTCAAATAGACTGGAGTGAAATATAATTGATTAGGCTTTTTATCTAAAATTAAGATGGAACTGAGCTACCACAGAGCTTCTATATAGCAATTAAAAAATCTTGGTTGGTGATGAGTTTTCTTAGAGATACAGCAGGCGGAAAACTACTGGTCTCTAAACCATGTCTATAAATAATAATAATCATCATATTTTGAATCTTCTTGCTCACAGCTTTATATATAAAGGCATTTACTATTATTATACAAATTAACTCATCTGGGTTTAGAACAAAATATTATCCTTTTCTTGTCATAGAAGCATAGGAATGCAACATGTTGTACAATAAAGGCCACTGCTGGCTGCAAAGTCGAATGGGACACTTGCAATATTAACTATTAAATTTTAAATTAACATCAAATTCTATTTCCTTTACCATGTGCTGGTTACCATGAGAGAAACTTTGCCTTAAGAACTGTGAGGTAATTGACACAAAAAGCCCTCGCATTTCCAGCTCAGGAAGGGCTCTAACTGAAAATGGCTGGTGGGAAAGCACTGAGACAAGAGTGATACATATTTTATGTTTATGTACTTCCCAGGCATCTACTTTGAGCCAGATTTTGGGGGTAGGGCATAATTTGCTGGACAAAGCAGACCTTTGACTGTACATGAATATCACTGCAGAGTAGAAAAAAAAAAAATAATATCATTATTCCTGATTGCTGTAGTAGAAATACATTTTAATTGCTGCTTCCCTTCTGGAAGCCCTTTGTTATAAAGTGGCAATTATGGGAATGATGCTACACTGTGTTAGTTGTGATTTCTAATGCTCAGCTGTTAGCCACAATGTTGAGTTAAATTGTGAGATTTTGATCTTTACACATCATCTAATTATGAATTCCCTCAAGCATCCCAATAGTTTTACACAGAATGTGCTACAATTTTTCCTCCTTTTTTTTTTTTTTTTTTTTTTTTTAACTGGAGATTTTTATGACCTTAATCTGTTGGAGTGCACTTTACCCTCTAGTACAGAAGGCGTTATTTATGTGTCAAGTGGATAGAGAAGCCTATCAAATCAGGATGCCAAAAAGACTAGTCGGTTTAACATTTTGTAATACAAAACATGAGATGTGAAGTACAGAACTGACTTTGCCTGGAGAGTTCCCAGAACTTGTTCTGCACTGAAGTCCTTAGCTAGTCAGTAGGAAGCCCAAGTAAATCCAATGCAGTCACTAGAGGCTGATTTTTTTTAACAAACCAGTCCAACACCTGGAATTTTTCAAAACTATTTATAACTTTCTCTGCTGTTAGTAACAGGAAATACTGCTTATTTAGCATTCAAATATGTGGGATTGCCATTGCCTTGTTCATAGTATGTAGCCTAATAATTTTAAACATAACCTCAGCAAATATCCAATATACAGTTCCAATGATTAGTGTTACATATAGCATATTTCAAAATAAATTGGTATAATGCTACATCAGCATTTCAAAGAGCCCTCATGATTACCAAGGCCACAGAGGCGAGAATAAAGTCTGGAGAAGGTAATTAGAATGACCTTACATTACCAAGCCGGTGAGGGGTACTGGATCTTTGTCCATAAGTAATGGAGTTTTTCCAGAAGATGCTGCTTATCAATAGCATATGCATACAGATATCAGTGAAAGTTAATGTGAATACCTACACATGAATATGAATAACAAACCAAGTACTGCTTATATTTTCCAAAAGCATTACAGTTCTAGCTGAGCTATTCACAAAGTATATTTTCCTGTTCTTATTTTATTGCCTTTAAGCTTTTAGCACACTAAAATTGGTTTTAGAACGCTACTTAATTAGTATATTATTAAGATCTTTGTGTTGGTGGTGGTTTGAATCAGGACATGTGCTAACAGTACTGGCTGAGTTTGAGGTTATACTACACTAGTATATGTTTAGTTTAGCAACATATATTAATAAAAATACCGTATATGAGAACTCATATAGAGGTTACAGTCGATGTTAGATTACCTTGAAGAGATTTATTAATATACATAATCTAAGAGTGCTTTTTTGCTTCTCAGTTTGCATTTTGTTATTAAATAAATTAAATAAGTGTCTTAAGACAAATATTAGAAAAGTTGACTACAGAATGCAGCCTGTCTTCTAAAATATGTGTAGAGGAACAGTCATTTTAGCTGAGCATTGAGAATCGTGTGGGTTTTTTTCCAGTATTTCTGCCTTTGACTCTTATTGTAATTATGGTAAATGAATCTCAACTCACTGTAAAATGGTCTATGTGGAATATGCCAGGTTGTCTATAGGCAGCCTTGGGACACAAATCTTTAACTTTTTGAGACTACATAATGGCTGCATCAACATTTACCCAGGACATGAAGTAACAAAATAATTGTGTTATACCTTGCAGCTTTAGCATTGTCAATCAACTTACCTGCTGATCCAAATTCACCTTGTGTCTTAGGATAGGTTGGTTTTGTTTTTGTTGTATTGGTCTAGTGTAACTTTCTGTGTATATGTTGACTCAATTTTGAATACATTAATCGCCTAAAGAACAATTGGACTTTTTGTATAAAGTATGTTGTGTAAATTTGCCTTAACATAATTGTCTAAATGAAAATTGTTGTGACCTCTGGTATGGGATTTTGAAAATCTTGTGGAATGGGTTAAACAGATGATGTTTCAAACTTTTGTTATTATATCTTCATGCAAATGGATTCATGCAAGAACACTTCCTAACCATGTTTCACAATCATTGTGATCTAGAATCCAAAGGGAGCCATTCATGTTAGTGGTTCTCAGCTCTTAACTAGGAATTGTCCTCATTTTTCTATTTGTTCTTTTAGCTGATGTCTAGCACTGGTTATTACACCAGCTTACATGATCATGGTGGCTCAACCAGCAAAACAGTGGTTAAAAGGCTACAACTCTGACTTGAACCCCTGTTGGAACATTCCTGGGTACATCTCCTGGCTTCCAGATCTCTGGTGTTGGGCATTACAAAAACACTAAAGTTTCAGACTTTTCCAAACTCCAGTGGATTATGAGGCTTGTGATGAATGAAATGTCAGACCTGAAATAGATTTGATTTCATTAGATTTTTGCAAAACATATGTACACAAAGGGTGATTCCCCAAAATGACCATTTTTTTTCGGTCCATATGAACTTCTAGTTTTACTCAAAACTGAGAAACTACAAAAGTTACTGTTTCTATAATTTAAATGTGAGTTTTCTTTAAAGCCAAGTTGAAAAGAAAGCAGTGACTAAAATTTGAGTGAAGCTTCTTTAAAAGCATTTAAACTGTCCAGACTGATGTGGGTTCTAGTACATGAAGAAACAAAAATGGGATGTGTGGGTATTACTCAGTGGGAGAAAAACTGCAAAATCAGGTACCTGCACCTGTAATTAGAGGAAAAAATACGTTTTCACCTAAAATCAAAACATGGTAAGGCAAATACTGTAAAGGTTAGCACAAATATAACAGATTTCTTCCAGGCGTGCTATGTACTGTGATTTTTTTTTTTTTTTTAATATTATGTTCTATATTATAGTAATGCTTTGTCTAAACCGCTATATTGAAGTCTTTTACTATAAATTGGGAAACAATGTTTTGTTTTATTGAGACTTAAGTTTTTAAAATTGTCTGCATTCCATGCTTGGGTACTCCCATGTTCATGTTTATTATACAGGATTAAATAAGTGATGTTGCATCCTTTTGTAATTCTTTGTTTGACACATTGAAGGATTTCAAACAATCAGTTCACTCCACTATACTTAGAAGCAGGTCTTGCAATGAAGCAGATTCAAACAGGCATGAGAAGAAATGGTTTCCAGGATAATTCAAAAATACACTAAAATGAGAAAATTAAGAGATGTAGTATACTGTTCTTTCTCATGGCAGCTATTTTTTCTTCTGTATCAGCTGAAGTGTTATGAGAATCTTAGGGTAACAATACACTAGCTGAAATCACTCAAGGAGCAATGAGGCACATGTTCATAAATAATTGCTGTCTTGGTTTTAAATTATTTCACAAAAATTCCCCAAGGAGTTGTATTGCTCTTCATAGTCATAAAATATATATAAAGTATAGATAAATTAAACTTCTGCTGCCTTACTGGCTTGTTTTGGATACAAGTTTTAAGCTTCTTTTATTGTCTCAAAAGGTTCCAAGCTTGCCTGACCAAGTTAATACTTTGTACAGTATCTTAGTTTTCCTTGCCTTTGTTCTCTGTTCCTTTCAGTATGTGGTGAACCCTGTGAAAATGTGTTCTACAGGTAGAATGGGGCTGGTGGGAAGTTATAATTCTGGCATTTTACAGCTTCTTTTTGAAAGAAAAAAAAAAAAAAAGTTTTATCAGAGCAACTTAATGAGAATCTGTATAAAACATCATAGCATTAAAAGAGAAGCCAGTGTTCTCGTCCAAGTAATCAATTATTACATTCTCCACTACAGCTGTCTAATAGCTGGAGATGGGTATGACAATGCTGCAAGCGGTTCAGTTTGAAAAGGAGGAGAAATAAGGATACAGTATTATTCAGTTTCTTTAATTGTGTAGCAACTCTGCCACTGGTCTTCTAGTGGCAATAGCTGCTCAGAATTCACTGAAGTCTTTTTCTCCAGTTCCCCTCCTCCAGCTCACCATCTTGGGATGTCTTCAGACTGTAGACTTACGGTGAATATCTCAATCCAACCCAGAGGTTTTACAGCTCTTGAGTATACAGAAGCACTGTTGCTTGAGAACTTCTGGAATTTACAGAAGGATGGTCTCTTCTGTTAAAGAGACTGCACTGACAAAAATATGAAATATGAAAAATACCATCAGTATTTCATATCCAGTGAGGAAGACATTCAGAGGTTGTGTATTCTGAAACCAGAGTAGACTCAATATACTGGAGATTAGTTATTATACAAGATAGAATGATCTTTGGAAATATATGCAAAGCTTGCAGGACCATGTTATATTTTAAAATTTGTGATGCATTACAAGCTTGGGAATTCTTGGCATTAAAATGTGCTGCCCTTATGTGATTCACTTAATAGATGGCGCAGATTTTCAGATCACTTTCTTAAAATTTAATTGGACTTGAACACTGATTCCACTAAATTTTACTTAAATGTGTTTTGTGTTAAGCTTGTTAAAGTAATATGTAAGTAGGAGCATAGAGGTGTTGCTAAATTTCAAGCACTCAAAGAGAGAACAATCAACATGTAAATTATTGAGCTGTCAGATTAAATGAAGCTGAATATTTTAAGTGATTCACATGCAGATTCACATGCAACACTTACAAAAAGGCACAGATTCTGCATTAGCGACAACTGGTAACTCAAGTTAGTGCTTATTACCTTTTATAATCAAAGGAACAGTAAGAACTAATCTTTGTGACTTAGCTGTGCAGGAGTGATAGGTTGTTTCTCTTCATGGTTATGAATATTGCAGTAGTCTTGTTTTTGCAAAGTAAAATTTTAAAATACTTTGCCCTTTTGATTAAAAAAATAAATAGTTAATAATGCTGATATATTTTCTTTAAGTGTATAAGTGAAATAGTCTTACTTTGTAGAGCTGAATGCTTTTCACACATCTTGGAGCTATTGCTCCAGATTTTCTGCAGAGTAACTTGTGATACTTGTTTTAAGGATTTTTATCACTGTGAAGACTGAGTCTAAAAGTATTTGGAGGTCACTTTTTAAAAAAAGAAAAATACTTTAATCTATGAGAGAGAATTGCTAGTGCTGTACACTAATGCATAAAAATTGCTTCAGACTTCTGTTAATGAAAGGTATGAGGTCACTTTCTTTGGTGTGAGAGGATAAAACACTTCTTTCTGTACTATGTATTATGCTTTGGGGTGGAATGGTGAGACAGCTGAGGGAGGAGAGGAGTCTTAAATTTATGAAATATGGGACTACTGCAAATATCATAAGTAATGCTGAACTGAGGTCTGACTCAAACTCTCTGGTTAACGAGGGTGTGTCCACGAATGCAATGTGCATTGCTTAATGTACAGGGAGTTGATTTAGACGTACAATATTAATCCTTGGAACTGTCAGCCTTGTAATTACTGCTTCTGATTATTTGAACTGGTTGCCATGTAATTCCCAAATGTATGCTGCTTCTCTAGAAAGTGAAGAATTTAGGGGTTTACAAATCTATTTTCTGCTGCAAAACTGTTTGGTGTGTTTTTTTTCTTTTAAGCATACAAAAAATGCAAAGCAAGCCACTTCCCTCCCCACCCTACTTTTGAGACTGTGTCCATGTGGGGTGTTGTATCTGATGGGGAGAATCATTCAAGCAGCCATGCATTCCCTGTCTTTAGGCAAACTGTTTGGTATAAAAGTGGATCTTTAGTGAAGGCAAGCTAAATGGCCACCACTGAAGAGTATGCGTGACCTTGTTAGCAGTTTCCATTTGTATACTACTAAAATTGATGAAAATGAGCAAAACAAAACAAAAATACAACAACCAAAAAAACACACAACACATGATACACTAACTCAGACTTTTTATACAGTTCTTTGAGGACTTTTTCCTTTTTTCTCTCCAGTTCTTCACTTTCTTAAGTCGAAGACAGTAAATATTCTTTCACCTTAAAGATCTAGTAGTACAGGGTGTTTCAAAAAGATGGACCAAATTTAATCTCAGATGCCTATCAAAATGTCTTCCTCCACTGAGGTCACCACTGCTGTGATTTATTTTTGAGGTCATCCAGATTGGTCACTAATGGTGGCACAAAAACACAATATCTGACATGTCCCCACAAGAAGTTTCAGGGTGTAGTGTTCAAATTGAGTCCACCTTTTTGAAATATCCTGTATTTTGTATTTAGAGACTTGGAGTTCTACTTACTAGCAGGGAGGCAGAAACCTTATCAAATCATAACAGCCTAATGAGCTGCAGGATTTAGGCCAGTGTAATAGGTGATGTGGATGTGCCTAAGAGAGGTTTCTGTTGGACAGAAAAGTGCCTTTTCTGACATATGATCAGAAATGTCTGCTCACTGACAAATTTCAACTGGCCCAGTTCCTGTTATGCTGTAAAACTAGTTATGTTTGATTAGGTTCTTGTCCTTTGTTATTAGTCTCTCTTTGGGCAAATCACTTCTGCTCTGTCTTTCTTTGTCTTTATAAAACAACATTACTATTTAATTCCTTTGAACTGTTAGTAAGTGCTAGTCTGTATAGGGCTTTCTTTGAAGGTTTGAACCTCTGTCTGGAGTGGGGTGAATCACTATTAGGAATGTGACCAGCCTTTCTCTGTTGTATGCAACCTGCACTTTTAGGGGGATGAGAGGTGGTCCCAAGAGTGTTGCTTGTCAAAAGTGCTGTATGGCAACAACTGAATTCAGCCTGTAGCTCTCAAAACGTGACGGGCCAAGGAAAGGCTCTTTGGATAAGCTAGTCATAGCAAGTAGGAACCTCAGCTCAGGGGGAATCTATTATTCTGGGAACTTGCATGATATTACTATCACAGGGAATGCTAGTAATTACTTGCAAAGTAATTGTGACTTTTGGGACTGTTAAAGCCAACAGAACCAAGTGCTGGTACCAAATAATAGAAATAAAGCAAGTTAAATGGGAGCTTATTAACTCAACTTGAAAAAAAACTTGTTAGATCCCAAATTGGGAACATGTTCTTTGAAGCGACCACTGGGAAATTTATTTTATTAAGCAACTGCTCTACCTTTATGCTTACTCTTTCTCAGGGATCCCAATCTGTATGCATGCATGGCAGTGTGTGTAACATATGCTTATTCTAAATTCAATATTAAAGTACTTTATTTGCAGTGATGTAATTCCATATTAATTTAAAAGTTAACACCTCAAAAACTGGAGAACAATTTCACAGAAAGAAAAGACCAAAGTTGTTTTTTCTTTTTTATATCACTCATTATTCCCTTAATCCACAGTTCTCAGATGAATGGTGAGTTATTTTAAGAATGGGAGCACAGGCTTCTGATGAACTAGTGTCTTGGGATGGCTGAGTCTTGGACAGTTTTCTCTGTATTTTGTCACTAAATTAAAGTCCATACTGAAATATAATCGAATTCCTCAGGAGATCTGTGCTCCTACCCTTTGAAAAGTGTTTTGTACTTTTGGAATTAAGTGCTATTAAAAATAGGCTTTTTTTTCTAGTATATGCAAGATAAGCTTCTTCATAGCTTTATATGTGAACATATTAAATTTTAAAGAAGGAATTCTCAAGGCTAGTTGTAAGGTCTGTAGTACTTAAAAAGGAAAAGATTTTTTCCTTTTAAATAAGCTTGCCATACTAGTAGTTTGTGTCAGGTTTAGGTAGTGAAAAGCAACTGTTATTAAGGGAGCTGTAATAAGTGTTCACTTGCTTACTGTTTTCTTCACCTCAACTTCTGCACAGCTAAACTTTCAGGGTAAGTTAGGTACAGGGCTGTAGCTCAAGAAAGCCAAGCAGTAAAACAATTGTATACACTCATTACCTGTGAAATTACCTGTAACGTTCTTTGTGTTAACACGAATTAAGAGCCACAAGAAGCAAGATATTGCTCCTACTTTAAGCCTTTGCTTTCTATGTGGTTCAGCCTTGGTGGATGGCAGGCAGAACAGCAGCTGGGTGTCTGTGCGAATGGGCTAACAGTGTGCACTATGGTTGTGACGCGCTGTTCCAAGGCCACAGCTCAACAGCAGGCTGAACCCCCAGCTTTAGGGCTTCTTCTTCTAATCAAGAATGTTGCAGCTACGTGATGGTAAGCACTGATCAGTACAAACATTCTACTAACTCAACAGTTTTCTGGGAATTTAGGCAAGTTAACGCTACTGTCAGGCTTTATGCCACATTGACTCTTATTTGTGCTACTGTACCTGTCATGTAACCAGTACAGAGCACAAAGCCATCACAGAGGCTGTGTTGTCTGCACCATCTAATTTGAGGGAAAAGTTCAGTTGTGTTCTCATGTCTGATACAAATCAAATTTCTGTTGCTGTGCACAGATCCAGTATTAATGGTCACAGAACTGTAGCTTGAGAATGCTCTTTTTCACTGTCTCCTGACTAGCTGTAGGCAAGGTGAACATACATCTTTGCAAAAGACCTTTAGTGCAGTGCTGACATATGTACATACATACATTGTATAAAAGCATGCAGGTAAGGTAACATTGTGTACATTTGAGTGGGACAGAATGAGTAGTGTCTTGCATTCATTGTGATTCACTGTGTGCCATCCTGCACTCTTATTGTGTTCGTCATACCCATCCATTTCATGCATGTAGCGATGTGTGTAGTAGCACACACAAAAAAAAAGGTCAGTAGGTAAACATCAGAATAAAAATATGTTCATTCATCTTAATAGAGTTTAGAAATACTCTAAAAATATTGGGTTCTATATATTACTGATAAATTTTTGCGGAGAAGGCAACTTGGGTTGCAACTGATGATTTTTGTATCAGTGTAGCATAACAATACTTGAATAATACTTGGGAAATCAGTGAAATGGAAAATGCTTACCTTTGGCTGTGATTTATTATGCTTGATCTAAAGGAGAGCATACTTTCCCTTCTGTTTACGTTCAATTTATTTCTGCTTGTGTTGCAGACAACATTATAACTGTAATGCAGTGTGCTTTCTGTTTGAAATGATACGTAACCGTATAATATGTTAGGCTGAGTCTTTTTTAAAATATCAGATGGAGTCAAACATGAACTAGTGCTGAGTGCAATGTAAATTACTGAATGGCGAAGACTTTTATTTCTTAATTTGTACACAAAGAAGCTAATAGCTGTGACTGAACTGAAAGCATGTAAAGGCTGTAAAGAGGATTCCTCAAAGCAAATATGCAATGGTAAACCCATTAATATAGCGTTCTTTTGAAATGGTTTATGGAAAGCTGTTAAAGTATAGATATATAATATTTCTTGAGTACTCCTAGCAATTCTGAGACATCAGCTATAATTTCAGGTTTAATAATACCATCTCTTTTTTTTCCTGTCTTTTTTTTTTTTTTTTTTTTTTGGGAGGGGGGTGGGGGTTGGAGGGAGCAGGGAGGGGAGGTGGGAGAAGGAGAGAAGAGGATGAAATCTAGTCTCTGATGTCATTTGTCTTCTCTCCCTTCACTCTGTAGTATAACCATGGCTTATTTGCAGTTTAATATTTCTTTCTGTTGTTTGCTTTATTCTAAGCTGGGGGACAGGAATGTAAGAAGGGCAGCAAGTGGGGAGTTGAACTGTTAGGACACTTCCTGAATGGAAATTAGAGGCTGATTACTGCAGGCTTCTAACAGTCATTTACTTTATCCCAGTGCTCCTGCCTTGAATTTTCTTAGGTTGAAAATAGGGACAATGTATTTAAACTCTGTAAAATGATATGCAAGCAGAAAATACACCTGTGCATGCATACACACATGTGTAAACACATGCCTTGGGTCTACATTAATGAAAGAAAAAAAGGATTGCGAGAAATATTTTGCTCTTGCTCCCTTATTACAACAGTATTTATTTGTGAACTTTGAGGTCCAATTGCATTCAACATAATGAAGCTGTTTAGTTCATGTTTTATAGCATCAATAACAGCAGGGAAAATCTTTAGTCTTTTTGATATTACAAGCATCTCCACATCCATCTACCAGTCACCTTTATAGTCTAACCACATCACACCTGTTTCAGAGAAGTTCTAATCTGACCAAACATATACCTTCTCTAAGTTTAGAACCCAAGCATCCCTAATGTTTTATGAAATCTTCATGTGGAATTCTAAGCACAGGATATCACTTAAACTGTGCCTTATCCCTAATGAGCGTTACACTAATAGAGACTATATTGATAGAAACGTTATTGTTGGAAACCATGTTCCTCTCGAGTTCTGCATAAATAACTACAGGGAACAAATAGAGTATTTTTATCAAATACTTCTCTTATATGGTGAGCTATGGTGTTTTGTGTTGATGTTGAAAAACAGAAGTTGTAAGTATTTGAATTCCAGTATGGCCAAACTACTTTTTACTCACAACTTTTACTCTTCTGCTATCTGTGCATTAAGCTAGATCATTCCTGTCTTGGAGCCTGAAGCTGCTACTCTGCAACTTTTTTCTACATTCAAGCTCAGATCCTGAAATCAGATTATTTGCATATGCATCCTTAGGCCTTTTGAGAGGCACCCTCTATTTAGCATTGCTCTGTTTGGCTATATCGGTCAGCATGTTTTAACAAGACACTTAGTTGTGAAGTGGCTTATAATTATTTATATTGGAAGATATTTAATATCATAGTTTTAAAAAAAACACCTTCTTGTGAGTCTGCAAGGTGATGGAAACACTGTCTAGAAGTCAGTATCAGATACTTTCAAAGTATGACAATTATGAACTGAACCATACTGAAAATGCAAAATTATAAGAACATCAGGAGCTTAAGACTGAATAGAAAAATGCATAATTACTTTTACGCCATAACTACTGTTACAAAATTTGTAGTACATGAAGGTATCTGATGCCAGTGGTGGAATCCGTAAGTGATTCAACATATAGTTTTCCCAAATTTTCTTCCAGATATGGCATTTAATGGTGTGTTAAAATATGTCTTTTTTTTTTTTTTTTTTTAATGCAGCTGCCTCGTTATGGTCTAAACTGGAGCTTATTTTACAAAATGCCAGCTCTCCTATAGGAGTACCTAAAGCCAAAAAAAAAGTGCTAGTCTTTTCAAACTGCTATGTTCCCTCAGAAAAAAAATGTTTTGAGATCTGTTTTTCTGTTATTGTGTGTATTAAACTTGTTGTTGCTAAGAGTAAGATTACTGCAAAATGTGTTAGGAGATGTAGTAGAATAAACTATATCTGTACAACTCTAGATGTTTTTAACAAGTGTATGAGTAGGGGAGCTTTTACTTCAGCTGTATTTCCTGAAACAGTTGCATTTTGGATGTAGTTTTGTTAGAAATAGTACTGCTTTATATTCAGAATATTCAGAAATGCCGGCAAAATTGCTTTTTGTAATCCTCTACAACACTGACACTTGTACTAAATCACCCTGTCTGTTTGTTTACTGGAGATTCATCAGGCCAGCTACAGATGCTGGTTCCACAAGATCTTCCCTAGAGTAGAGTTTTAATTAAAACAACTCTTTTTACCCCAGCTGTCAGCACAACCCATATAAAAGGCAGAAAGCTTGTTGTTTTTTTTTTTTTTTAGAAAACAGTTTGAATGTTTAGCTTGTCCTAATGTCTATAACCACAAAATAAAATGAAGCATTGAATTTTCTACTTCTCCAAATTATTTTCTCCCTTTATCAGTTCACAGTCACTTTGTCTGTTTGCAGAAGTTGTTTTAGCACTTTCTAAAGCTTGCTTTCTTCATAAATGAGAGTTTGCAATTCACATTTGTTCCATTCAACTGGAAAATATTTTACACTGAAACTTTGAAGATTGTTTTAATCTAATCCCTACTTTACAGATAACTCGAGCTGTACAGCTCCTTCTACATTTTTTTTTTTCTCCTTATCACTTTCCATGTGAAGTAAAACTCAGAGTCACATTCTTATTGAGTCAACCCTTCCTTCAAGCTGGAAGGTAGTTGAATATCAGCTTAAAAAATGTAGCACTAAAAGTGGAAGGTAGATATATAGATAGATAGATAGATATACACACACATATATATACATATGTGTATATATATACATATATATATGTATACAAAAATAAAACTTCTAGGTAATTCCAACTTAAATTCTCGTTTACCTGCCCACTCATTGCAGCTTCTTGAAAAGATCTCTGTTGAAATGTGTCTTCCAAATGATGAAAAAATGAACTTTGTAAAACATAGACAGCATTCTTGTGAGAGAAGAGCACGTGCTTGACCTTTGGGAAACTGGACGTTTCATCACATGCTTGGCATACTTTTCTGCTGGATTATGCACGTGATCTGAACCAAACCTAGATAGCCCAAATTCTTTAATCCCCAAATCCCTTTTGATCTTCTACCCTTCCTATTTAAGCTAGCCTTCTGCTTGCTCAGCTTCAGCAGTAGCTGAGCACAACAGGTGTACTTGTCCTTCAAAAAATATTGCCGTAAAATATATATTGCTGTAATGCTACTGAATGCTTGTAGTCTCCATCATCTTCCAACTCCTTTCACCTCTAAAAATACGTATGAAACAAGTTATTTGGCTGTTATTTTATGGCCACTTCAGAAGTTAAGAACTTAAAATTGTCCTGCATTCGCCATAGTGTTTTACTCTTTGATTATAGAGTATGGGTCTACCTAATGTCTTTTTTTCTCTTTTTGAGGGGGTGTTGTTTTTTTTCCTTTTGGTGATGAAGTTAAAGATCCTACTCCCAAAGGTTTCATCCTGTTCTTGCCCAACCTCAGACACCTGTCTTGCTGTTTTAGCACTGGATCCTTTGTCAATGCTGTTCCATGACAGACTACATGACTGATGTTTGCCTTCAGTCATCTTGCCAGAGATGAATGGGACTTGTGTGCATCATCTACAAATGCTTTTCCACCCCTGTGCTTAGCTGGTCTAGGAGACTGTGTAGGCAGATACCTTCAAGAAGAAAAATAAACCTAATTTTTTAAAATTATGTATTTTATTCTATCTGTAATAGCTGTACTGAAACACTGTCACTAGGAGCCAACAAGTCTTAATGCTAAGGAGGAAGATATGGAAGGACAGTAGGACAGAACTGTGGCAGCAATCAATCATGCTTGCTTAGGTTGCAATATAACCACACCTTGTGTGTAGAAACATATTTTAAGTTTGAGCGGTAATTGTTTCAAAATGCAGTGACTGGTGTGGGGTTTTCAGTGGATTAGTTTATTTTTTGAGTGCATTGTAAGATGGGTAACAAAAGAAACTCAAGATTAGCTGTAGTAGTTGAGAGAACAATAAACGGTGGTATTGAAGACTGGTTTACACTATTTGGAAGCCAAGATATTGTGGAAAAACTGGTTCACTCTTCCTTTTGAAGAAGAAACCAAAACAAGTTTGAGTTACAGTATCAGCTCTTTACAATGATGTGAGGCTTAGCGTGGTACCTATTACTTTGAAAACCTGTTCAATATTTTACCCCTGCAAGTGTTCTCCCATGTCTCACAGAGTTCAAACCTTTGCTCTAGAAGACTACTTTACCAACTACATCTGCCGTTTGTTGGTAAGGGATATTCTAAACTCTGCCATTTGTTGTTTAGGAAAATTCTAAACTCTTTTCAGAAAGCCAGACTACTTTACAGAAAGATAGAAATATTCATAGTGCTAGAAAGAGCATGATTTTTGTCAGCTAATGGTGAAGGAACTCCTTTATGCAGAAGAAGACTTTTCAGTCTTTGCTTTCAGCATGTGCGCTTCATCCTATAATTCAAACTAAAAAGGGATTTGCAATCACTGTGCTTCCATCAGGTACTCAATAAATCCTCAAAACATAGCTGAAACAAGAATCAAGAGCTCCTAAGTGCATGCAGCACTTACATTCCTTAATAACTTTTCACAGATGGAGCTGGAGTTCTTATAGTTCTGTGATCACCTACGAATATAAGGCTCTTTGACATTTCCTGAAGACTACTGCGTTAAGACTGCGCAGGAGTTGCCTATGTTCTACTGGTTCTTCCTGCAACTGATAAGTTCGAGACTTCTTCAAAATTAGAAAATTATTTTTTCATGCAGTAGAACTGGATATATGTTCATATGATGTGTAGGAAATAGAAAATTGTATTCAAGATTGTGTTTCTGTCACTTCTATTTGAGTAGCTATACTGAATCAGTATTTTAATGTTTAAGATTAGTTGAAGAAAATATTTAGGTTTTGTTATTGGGGTTTTTTTTGTATAATTTGAAAAGAGTACATTTGAGAGATTTTCCTGCAGAACAAAATCAGTGTTTGCATGTAATACTTTCAAAACCATGAATTGACATTAAATTGCAAGAAAAATCTTTTTGTTTATGAAGCTTGTGTCCTTTTTAATCAGTAAATACCAATAATCCTGACTTTTTTTTTTTTTTACCAAAGCAAGATTCATGCATTGGGAGGTAGGAGGCAGGGGATGATCGTTTCACCTGCCCACTCTAGGAAAATTTAATGTAATTCCTAGAGCAAGAATGTACTAGACATAATGCACCCTCTAAATAGGGTGCAATGTGTATTATCTAAGGTTTTGTATACCTGAGTTTATTTGCACCTTAACAATTTTTTAAACTGTCCAATCAACTCTTATTATGAAGAAATTCCTAAAACTGTTTTGGTAACACAAAAAGTGCAGTTAGTATTTACTGCAGACTATTAAGAAATCATCAGGTAATGTTTTTAGTAGACGTCTAAGAGGAAGCTGCTCAATTATTCTTTATATAAGTGCTTTTCTGACACAAATTCTTAGATGACTAAAACATTGTCTTTGTGTGCAGTGGACTACAGGCAGTGCAGGAGAGTCTCTGAAGAGAGGCACTGCAAACACTCATGTACAGGAGTTGACATGTCTGTTGTCCTTCAGGTCTGAGTCTCGTCTTCTCTAGAGGAACTCAAGGAAAAATAGTCATTTCAGTCAGGTTTGGGACAAGTTCTTGGAAGCACGACTATAAAATTTATGGAGTTATACTTAATGTGTTTTGGCTCTCCAGTGGCTTCAGGGACCAATATTCCTTTCAATATCTATTTTGGCATGATTAAAATCATTTTATTGAAGTATCATTGAAGACTACACTTTGTGTTGCACACAGGAAGATGTGATGCAATATGCCAGAATCCTTTCTTCATTTCTCAGACTCTTTAGACTTCACTTTTTCACAGTATCTTCAAGGTCCTACCCCTGCAGTTTCTACACTCCTGACAGTGTGTTTAGCTCCTTCCGTTACCCCTTCACAACCAGATGGATGAGTCAAAATGTATTCTTAAGCTGCTTTGGGACCCTGCATAGACTAACCAGTAACCTAAGCACCAGAGGTAACTCTCAATAAGATTTCCTGTTCAGCTGGTGATGTGGGAAATTCAATATAAAAAATATTCTGTACTTATTAAAAATGGGAAAAAGGTTCAAAACTGTTGTGGAGTAATTGAAATACAGTTATTGTAGAAGCCTCACTTCCACGGGTTAAAAATCGTTGTCCTAAAGTAGTATAAAGTAAGGCACATATTTTTCAACTCAGAGACTTCTAGTTCTTTTTAATATTAAGAATTGCCATTATAATACATTTATACGTATATTTATCTTCCACTATTGGAATCACCAAGTTATATTCTATGTGTGTTTTAGAGATGAGATTTCACTTCAGAGGAAGAACCGTGAAAACTTTTAGTAGACTGGAATCTCTAGCCCACTTTAATAGGCATCCCATGTTGGGGCTATTTCAGAGTCTTAGCAGAATTTCTTATTTGAAAACCAGTTTGTTGTGCAAAGGTCTGTAGACCAAGTCAGGGCTTTTTTGGGGAAAAAAAAGCAAAATAACTTTTGGAGTTGTATAAGAGCTGCCTGTATACTGGGTTAGGTGAGTAAGGTAAGTAACTTTTAAAGCACTGCATTTCTGAGGGTTGATCCTTTCTATGTGTATTCATTGCTACAAATGAGATTTTGTTTTTTCCTTTTTTTTTCCGAAATCCTGATTATACAAACCTTTCAACTGTTGGAGAAATTGGACAAATCGACCTGAAAGGCACTTTTTTTTTTTTTTTTTTTTTTTTGGTTTGCAGTCCTTTTTTAGTTTGGTTCTGTTTCTCAGCTACCTACTTTATGAACCAAAGAATGGCCAGGGCAATTGGCACAATAAGTATGGATAACAGCACTTCCAGAACACTGAATACTAGTCTGTTATGTGGATACAGTATTTTTAATATGTCCCGCTTAAAGACTGCTAGAAAATTCTGCTTAGTAAAATCTGGCTAAAGAGTTTTCAGTGGTTCAAGCAAAGTAACTTAGTGGTGCCAAGAATGAGTTCATAAAATGTTCTGGTAGATTTTAATGATAATATTTATACAAAACTCTTCTAAAAAATTTTGCTTTTAACTTGAAACTTTGTTAGCACAAACCATGGGATGACTATGTATTTAGATAACTGCTATTTAAAGATCTTTCAGCTGTCTTGTTCTCATTAGTTGCTAATGGGTAAGGAGACATACTGTGGGGAAGATTTCACTAATTTATAGTTTTTACATTTATACCTATACTCACTTTAGATGTTTTGTAATTGAAGAGCAGCATTCAAAGTAAAAATAATTATACTTTGTAACTTTATCTATGAATATAAGTTTTGTTTTACTGGTGGGAACAGAAGACTTGTATATAAATTCCTTTTACATAGGACAAAAGTTCTCATTTCAAAATCAAAGTACTAAGATAACAGTCATGATACAGCAAAATAAAAAACACCTGGATGTTATGTAAATTAATTGCTACAAACTCAGAAAAACATTCCTCTTAATTTGATTATGAAGCTGACTGTTTTATATTTCTTTTTCACATCTTGACAATGTAGTTGATCTGAATGTTACCAAATGACTTTTTCTTATGTTTATGTTCTTAGTTTTGCTTTCTAGGCAAAAAATTGTTTGTTTATAGTTTGATTTTTTTTGGGGTGGGTTGTTTTGTTCTTGTGGGCTTTTTCTATTTTGTTGGGAGATTGGGGTTTTTATATTTTGATAGAATTGTATATTTTCTTAATGGAATTTTTCTTAGTTTCTGCATATCATGACATCACTTACCTTGATCAACTATGCTACTTCATGTCATACACAAATACGAATAATTCGTTCCCCATTTAGAGAATCTGATAACTACTTATGGAGACACAAACTGAGATTTCTAAGTATGGAGATCTAAGGCTATGTCTATGGTTGTGTCTACTTCAGCACTTCCATTCAGGTTTGCTCTGTACTTGGATTCAAATGTTCCTCAAGAGATCTCAGTTTGTATTCTTGGAGAGCACAGTTGGGTTCCTTGTAAACAAAACCAAGCCAGGAGGTGCCTTCTAGGGGCAGGGTAAGCCACTTACAGCCACTGCTGGGCATTCGTGCCCAGCAGCAACTCACCTGGCCCAGGGTAATCCTTTCTGAAATGCAGGGGGTGTGGGCGTGATTTCTTCAGTACCGGCAGCAAATGAATTAAACTGCTGTCATACCTAGGTATAGAGAGGGGAGGCCTTTTCTTTCCCTCAGTTACAGAGATCTGCTAGGAAGACTACTTTCATTAAAATTAGAATTTCTGAATATTATCTCTTAAAGTACTTGTAGAGCGACACTAATTTCTTGAGGAATCTGGATTTAAACATGTATATGTCCCTGAAACGATTTGCAGTATCTTACTGTACTGTCGTCAGTAAATGCTCGTGGAAAGCTGGAGAATAGAACAGTTACTAATTTCTTTTAGCATACACTCCTTTGTGGCTTATCTTTAGGCTAGGTGTAGAGCTGGATTGGTTAGAAGGGGAAGAAGATGGCATTGTTGGCCAGAAACACAGATCTTTAGATGGGATTCATTGGTAGTTGAATCAGATGGCACAGACCTGTTCTATGAGTTTGGTTGTTGTTTCATTGGCTTCTTAATGCAAAATTTAGGAGGAAGTTCTTGTGCAAGGGAGTGGATCACAGGTAAACTTTTTTCTTTCTTACGTAACAAATATTGGCTTTTCTTCACTGTGGCACAACTTTGATGGGAGAACTGTGATCAACAGTGATGGCCTTTCTTAAAATTGGCCTTGGGCCTGGTCAGAATTAGAAAAAGGGACTCAAATCCCAGCAGTAGTAGGGAACTAAACCAAAAATACTATAGTAAAATTGCTTGCTATAGCTGATAACCAATAAAAGAGTAACATGAATTTATTGGGTGTGATTGTAAAACAAACTGATAGCAGCTGATGTCTGAAGGTTCAGCTTGTGTTAAAATTGTTTGGCTTACCTATTATCTAAGTCCTGGACACCTCTATCGATCCAAATGAACAAGGGGCTGTGTCACTTCAGTTTTGGCTGCATATTTAGGCCCACTCAAGGTACCTGGACCCTCCAAGAGGGTCTGCCACTGAAATTGTTCAGGAAATGGTTCACGTAGTGACTGGAAACTGGCACCAGCTCTAAGCTGGGATGCTTTAATGGAGAGGATGGGATGCTGGCAGCTAACAGGACATTGTCAGGCTGCAGTGAAACTGCAACCTAAGTCCAAGTTCTACTTGCCAAAGTAATTTACAGGTCTGGATTTGTCTGTCTCTGATGTGGGGTATTGCAGGAGAAAATAAAAACCACACACAACTACAAAACCCGCAATGTCTTCCCTCCACTAACCCTCACAACACAAAACTGCAAAACTTCTCAATTCACCTGGTTTCTGTTGAATTGGGATTGAAGCAATTGATAATCCCCCTAAGGTGCCACTCTACCAGCAACCCCCGGAGTGGCATACATCTCCTTTCCTCACAGGACATGTGGGTCGCAAACACATGTCCTCTTCTGGGATTGAAGTTTCCCCTATTTACTTGTCTTTGGAGGCGTGAGTGCTTTTTGTGTCCATGTGCTACCCCTGTGATCCACATGCTGGTGAGAAAACACCCAAACGTGTGGAGATTGGTGGGGAGGGCGTCAGTGATTTCTGGCATTGCCGATTTCTGGCATTGATTGACAAGATTCAAACTGGACTTCATCCTCTATTCAGGTATTTTCTGTCCCTACTATAACAAATACTTATTTTTATGTTAGGTTTTTTTTTGAGGTGGTTCTTTAAAACCTCTTGGTAGTGTCCCAGTTAGTGTTTAATCTGAACAAGAGTTGTAGGTTTCTCTAGCATTATCATTTTTAGACAAACATGCTCATAGGCAGTTCTGAATGTTCGTTTCACAGGCTCTTCTCTCTCACATCCCTGCCATATCAGCTGCTGTTATCCAGATCATATGGATACTTCCACAGTGGAGAAGTAAATGATTTTTTTTTTCCTTCACATGTTATGCTCAGGAGGAAGAAGACACTGAGATTTAATTATCCAATAGTAGGGAACAGGCTGAAGTGTAAGGATAGTAGCAAGAGTAGGTGAGAAAGGTGGCGTAACATGACCTCTGTCTTTCAGCAGTGGAGGCATTGTAAGTTGTCTTTTGTTGTGTTTGGTTTTTTGTTGTGTTTTTTTTCAATTTTTTTTACCGTGCTGTGCCCTAAGGCCCAAGTCATCTTTCTGTCTCACTGTTTTATATACTGTTATTTTTTTCTTGCAACTTATTTAATTAAGTCTAGCCATTTTTCTTCCTTAGAGCTATTTGGTCACTTTGAAACTTTCTTTTATATAAAAGTTATGTAATATGTAAGACAACTGCAAGGATTCTTCTCACTTTTGAAGGAGCCTTTGAATAAACTCTTTCCTTTCACTTCTAATAAGGTCTCTGTCACTTAAAACTTTTTTATACAGAAATCTGTTTTCTTTTGCCAAGTGTGTGGGGGGAAGACAAAACTATGCATAATATTTATTTCATTAAAATCGAAACAGGTAATGAGTCTTAACATTGCTTTAATAGTAAGCTTCCTAAGGGTCTGGGTGTTTTGGGGAGATGGTAGGGGAGGAGACAACAAGGGACTAGTTGCATGGAAATAAATGACTGGGTTATGTTAGAATTTAATTTAACTCTCCAGTGGACCTTATTTAATGTTTATAACTTGTCAGAGTGTTCTGAAAATTGAAAACTTCAAGGTTTTAGCTGCCTGTTTCCTGATGTCTAAAAATCTTCATGGCTGCAGCTGATCTTTAGTTGCTATCTCTGTCAGGAAGTGTGAGGGAATGAACCCAAAATATGCAGGTTTTTTCACAGAAAGCCATTGGAATGGATAAAAAGGTACCCTGAGATGTTAATGTTATAGAGAAGGCGCTTCTGTTCACTTCAGAGCCTTAAGCAATGATGCTAACTAGAAATATTGGTCCATGAAAGAAGATGCCTGAGTTCCCTCTACACCATCATAGGTCCTTAAACTCTCATCTCATCTCTGAGCTGAAATAACTAGTTGAGAGGTTTTGTCTTTCTGTGTTAATTTGACTTGGAAAATGCTTTCAAAAATATGTATTCTAGCCACTATCCCCCCAAAAAGGGAGAAGACTCTCCTTTCCTTCCCTCTGCCATCTTCCTTTGAGTTTGTACTCTTCCCTTTTGGGCTCCCTTCGGAAAATCAGCAAATTCTCACTAGTATTGCATAAAACTGCATGTAGTTTGGGGAAATATTTGAGCTATTCTACTGAGTGAAACTGGCTCATGAGATAGATCCAGTTAGTGCTAGGAAAGGCACGAGGAATGGAACAAGGTTGTGTATGGCAAGGATGACAGGAAGGAATAGCGGAATAGCAGTATAGGAGTGGGAGGAGAAGGGAAGAGAGACAAGGCCACCTTCTTTTGGCAATATCAAATGGCTTGTTTGTTATGTATTTACTGGCCTTCAGGGAGCTGAAATCATCTCAAGGAAGGTTCCAGTGGAGCTATCACAAGGCAAGCTTGTGTGGCCCGTAGAGACAGCAAAGGTAACTGAGGTGCTACTCTTTCAGAATTGTTGTGCTAAAGTTTATTCTTGTTTTCCTCATGCTTTAAAATTCTTCAGTGGCATAATGTAGTTTTACCAAAAAATTTTTCAAAACTTCAAGTAGCAGACAATACACAAGGTATCAAGAGTTAATAGCTACCCCTCCAAAGAGTCAAATGTAACTTGAAGTCCATATTTGGAAATGAAAAAATCTGTTTCTTTTCGCTTTATTTAGGCAGAGCACTTCAGTTCTGTTAATTTTTCCTTGAAGAACTAGCTTACTAACGAGCAATGATTTAGCTCACCCTGAGTCTTGCAGTAAAATGTCTATAAGGGTATGGTCACTATTCTCTTTAAGACTACATTCCTAATGTTCTGCCTTCAAGGCCTGTGTGTCCCTTGTTCAAATAAAATACAATGTTTTAATATAAACACCTTTTCTTCAAACATGTGCTATTCCATCAGTCATGCAGACAACAAAATGATAGTTTGTGTTTGAAAGGAGGATAAAAATTACTCTTGAAGTAAGTAAACTTAAAAATGAGATGAATTCGAAGTCCTGTGTGTACTGATTTTCATCCTCCATCTCAATTCACCAAATATTTGGAAAATAGAAAAGCTAAGAAGGGTTTTACATAGCATTTGTGACTGAATAGCAGAAAGCTTAGTACAGATAAAGGGTTTGGAGGAATGATCGATGACACCTCTGTGTGTGGAACTTGAGGTTTTTTTCAGGGACTTCAAAGGAAAATGGATTTTAATTAATTTTCTTCCGGTTTTCAGTTTTGTGTGGAGTTCAAGCAAATACGTCTAATTGTAAAGCACGTAGACATCCCACAGTCCTTCTAAAATATTTATTTAATCATTATATTTAAATAATAAGCCAATGCTCTCCTCTCCACAGCTGAATATTTCTGGAAATGGGCAAGATTGTTCTTTATTTTGTGCAGAAATGTGTGATGGCTGATGGTAGCATACAAAACATCAGGATGAAAGATTAAAGTTTGGCAAAGTTTATAAGCACCTGCAGACATGACACAAAAAAAAAGGTAAACCCCAGATTTACCTGCATTTGAAGCAGATGACGCATGATAAATGGAATGTCATCTTTTAGGAGGTACATGTATACATGTAAATGTTATACATGTAAATATAATTCATAATAAACAAGAAAATAACAATCAAAGACTGAATTGAAAAGTATATCTGAATTTCAACTAGTCAAATCTGTTTAATTAGGTTTTTAGTTAAATATTTCAGTAGTTTGCATTTTAAACTGTGACTTCTTAACTAAGTAAAAAGCATTTATTTGAATGTATTTGAATACGTAAACCTAGATTTTGCAACAAAATATTTAAGCAAAAATACTGATAAATTGTAAGTGTAGTCTTTACTAATGTGGCTGGAAGGTTTTCTAAATTCTGTGTTTTATCTGACATGCCTATTCATTTTAGTTCTTATTTGTTTACTCCTATCTCTTTAATCTCTTTTTCAATATAATTTCAGAAGAAGTCCACAAAAAGTCAGTTTTGCAAAGGATTTGAAGAACATACATTATTATTGCAAGATTGTGATGTTGCTTTATATAAATCATAGCTGATATGTACAACACTTGACCATTTAACTAATTAGAGTGATTTTGTTGTTGGTTTATTCCTTCTATTCTGTGACAAAAGTGGTAGTAAAAAAAAAAAAAAAAGAAAGCATCTAACAAGCCTTCTCTGGCCACTTCAAGTGACTCTTTACACTTACAGTTACTGATAAGCTTCATCAAGACATTTTTGGTGCCAGCGCCCCCGTTCTACTTCAGGCACTGAGTCTAATATTTTAAAAGGCTTTTAGTTTTTCCCACTTCCATGTGATTTCATTGAAAACAAGTGGAGTCATATTGCCTCCAGCAGGGAAAGTGCAGAACAGAATTTTATTCCTCTATATCAAGCCCAAAGCACAGTGCTGGATTCAAGGAATGTGTGTTAGCAGATTCGATTTTTCAAGAGTATAGAAATGTAGCACATGAATGACCAATCTGAATTTAACATGTTTTAATAAGCAAATGTATTTTTTTCTTAGCCCTTTGAAACTTACAGCTTGTTTCAGTATGCACAGCAGTAGTGCACATAGAGGAAAAAAACTTATTTGGCTTTCGAAACACTTTTTTTAAGATGGGATTAATGTATTTTTCAGGTTATTTTGAAGACCTAGTTCAATAGTACTTCCTTGAGTGTATATATGAAATTCCTGCTTGTTTTAGTGGCTAGAGTGTTCAACAGAAGTAAAAAACCAAACCAAAACAAACCCCCATAAATTGTATTGTGAGTCTTCTTAAGAATATATTTTTTTTAATTTCAATAGAGGGAAAAATCTCATAGGATAACATTTAGTAAAGGACTGTGTAGATAACTATTGTTTTAGTTAACTCATGATTTTTATTACTGCTGAATATATTTGGCTATGTGTGTGAAAATTGTCTTTGTTCATTACATTTTTTAGCCATGGTGGCTTTATCCTGTGCTAGAATCCTATTCAGAAGCACTGTGCCATGATTAAAAAGCTACTTAAAAAAAAAGCCAAACAAACAACAATAAAAAACAAACACGAAAACATTAAGCACAGCATGAATTCTTTTCGTACCTTGAATAAAATTGTCTTTCAATACAATTTTACTTTCACCTTTTCTCTTAAACTTCTAAATTGAAAAAAAAAGTTTGCATAGGTAAGTTCTCTGGCATACCACTTCATAAAATGGGATAGAACGTATATATGTTAAACCCTGAAAAATAAGTTGCTGCCAAATATCAAAAAGTGTCACCTTAAATTACAGGGTTCATTAAAGCTTGTGCACATTCTTTGGACTTTAATATAGTTAAAATACTTGATGTCTGAGAAGATATTTAAGGTTAAACAGTTCTTTCTATTAACATTAAAGTTGTTGTCTCTCTAAGATCTAAAAGTTTGACTATATGTGGTGGACAAAAAAATTTACTATCCTTTATGTCAGGCAAAGTTTAATTTTTATTTTATTTGTTTGTGTTAACAGAAAGGAATAGCTTAGTCATTTCTGAGAATGTAGCTAAGGATAATTGCTGATTTTGCGCATTTAAATTTGATGACACTTTCTTTGCGACTGTCTGTGGTCACTGTGATTTAGTAGGTACTAAAAAGTTAGTGCAGTGCTGGAATTTGTGCCAGGTTGTGTGTCTTGCCATTTTGTAACTGTAAAGCCTTGGGAAAGAAAATCAGAGCTTTAACATGTTCTCTGGGCATGCTGCTGGGACAGCGGTGGGACTGAGAACTTCTTGTAACTAAAAATACTTGTAAATCCTACTACTGAGTAGTTTGTGCAAGCACTGATCCACAGATTAGTTTGGAATATTTCATTCCATCATGGCATGTGGTGAGCCAGAGTATGTGCGAACTGCAAACACACATTTTTCCTGAAAAAGAGGCTAATCCACATTATGTCCATAGAAGACTTGCTACAGTAGTTTTACACTGGGCATGATCAAGAAGCAGCAGTAATATTTGAGACTGTCTTCAAGTTCTCAGTAGCTTTTATAGCTCTTGTCAAAATCAAGCACTTGAATTGCTTCATGCAAGGGTTGACAGAAAATGGGATTGGAAATATGTGAAGCTGGAAAGATCTGTTTTGGTGGCTAATTCAGATGAAGGATTCATTACAAAAGGTTAGAATAGATTTTCCCCACTTGGTGCAGTGTAATTTGACAATATGGGAGTTGGGAAAGTCATTATTTGCTGTCCAGTGTTGAGCATACAGGGACAATTGAATGATAAGGTTGTAGTATACTGTCTGCAAAATAATCATCAAGGAGCTTAGTTTCTGGAATTTTCTTCTCATCTTTCAAAACCAAAATAAATAAGGGGGTGAGGGGAGTTGGATAAATTATGTGACTTAATTTCCCCTTATGCCTGGTCCTTTCCTTCATGTGAGTACTTAGATGTCTGTTAGTGCTCCTCTGAACTTGTGTTTTATGAAACAGTAAGAATACACATTTAAAAAAGAAAATTGTTTCCTAGAAAAGAATATTGTGTCCATCAATGTAGATACCCATACAGGGAGATACATGCATATTTAAATTATATTTATCCTCTGACTATGGTTGCAGTGCTCGAACTCACACTGTTGAGTGCTCACCTGCACATGACCTAAGTGAGCTCAGTTGCTGATATAAAAGGCGTTGATTTCTCTAAGTTTATAACCAGCCACGAGAGGCCAAATTATACATACACAATTACAGTTAGGGGCAACTTTAAATCTAATTTTCTGCAGTTACTGACTAAGCACAGGGTTTGAGGAGGTTTAACTACAGACAGTATGAATTCCAAATACAAATTGCTTCTGCACAAATGCAATAAGAAAAAAAATTATTATAGAGTTTGAAACTGCAAATTGAAAAATTTTTAATCTAGTACTTTCCAATATTTAATAGCACCCAGGAATGACAGAAAAATTGAAAAAGGCTTTACAGTTTAGTTGTATTTTACTGATTTATACATGCTAAGAGAAAACAGAATACCCAATTTCAATTGTGATATTTTTCTGTCCTCCTAAATAGGTGGACAAAATAAACCTAAATAAAATATGCCTAAATAGACCTAATAAATATCCTAAATAGATATACTGGGCTGAATAGCTGAGAATTTCTATTTGAGCTTTTGTCATCATTAGTCAATTATTTAAGCAGAGATGACTGGTAAA
The DNA here is from genome assembly GCF_963082525.1 of Nesoenas mayeri. NCBI lineage: Eukaryota > Metazoa > Chordata > Aves > Columbiformes > Columbidae > Nesoenas > Nesoenas mayeri. Next base: position 42,129,133 of record NC_137540.1, read on the forward strand.
ATGCAGAAAATCTTATATTTTTTTAAATTAATTTCTAAGGATAGTAAGATTCTATTTCAGAGCAAAAATGAGGGAAAAATCACTCTACATGCAGCATGTTATTTAAAATAAGTTGCATGAAACTGGTGAAAACATTAACACCCATTAATATAGTATAGAAAATGCACTGATTTGTGGAGATACAAGAAGCATGAATTATTTGACACAGAAGTTAAATCACCGAAGTGTAGTGAGGTCTAGTGTGTAAAGTTAATCATTTTAAATGGGTTACAACAAATGAAAACAGAAAGCTCAAAAAAGTCACTGTCCTGGAAATTACTGTCACACACAGAATTAAACAGTAGTGTTTTAAGTGTGTTTGTCCTAAATTAGGAGATGGTACAGTTGATTTTTGTCTCACAGTCTGCTCTGAATATAATCACAAAAGAGCAAATAGTTGTCATTTGATCCTGCAAAGACTTGTTTCTCCAAACTTTGTACTTTATTTGGAACTGATGCAGAAGAAAATTTTAGAAAATATTTAAATGGACAAATAGCTCAGGTCAGATTTGTGCATGCAGATCTTACTGAAACCCAATACCTGAAGCCTCATGAGGGTCTGTTTTTTTGTTTGTTTGTTTTCAGCTATGCTCTTGTTGTGGTACTTAAAGCACGTTCAGAAATGTTCTGAAGTGAGAAGTAATGCAGCATTAGTAAGTCCACTTGAATTCTCAAAGCATTCAGAGCCTTAACACCTCCAAGAACAATACATGTACTTCAATTCACACTTATTGAAATAGTTGAAAAATCATTTTAATAAATTACTCACTTTGGACAACTAATGATTGGACAAGAGCACTTTTTCATTAAACTTTGGAAACGTACCACCTGCGTATAAAATACTTGAAGATTGTTGTATATAGACAGAATAAAATTCATACTTCTACCAGTACTTGAAAAAAGTGATGACTGTGCAAGACAATCACCTTTACCTTCTGTATTGGCTCATTCTGTTACCTTCCTTAGCGCCTACTCTTTTCAACTCCTTGTATCTTTCAAATGCTGTTCAGTTTTTTGAGTATCTTTTACACCTATGAAAATTTTAGGAACAAAAGCTTATTAGAAAATTTTAAAAAAGACAAAAACCCAAACCCCCAAACAAATAAATGAAACCCACATCAAAAATGAAACAACCCAACAGGTGCCTTGCTCTGTCTTCTGTTCTTTGAAATCTGGTCAAAGGTATTATTTCTCTATGTATCAGGAAGTATTCCAACAATTTTGAAGCCTATATTTATGCATGTCAGATCAGTTTGTGATAACACATTCATTGTCTTAGATATATTAGCATTATGCATTTTACTGTCTAGCCTGTATTTGTCCAAATAGTGACAACTTCATACTAAAAGAAGTCTGGTAATAGTAAATTGGATTTGTATACTGTTAAATTATTACCTTTATAAGCTTTTCCTGTTCATGGACGTTAAACGATGAATTGTTTATCAGATTTTTACCAGACTGAAGGTCTTGTGTTGCTGTTCATCACTTACATTCTCACTTTGTTCTGAGTTGAATGGTTAGCATTATAGCTGAATGGAGGCATAGAATTCCCTAAATTGACATAAACCTTCAGTGACTCATGTACAACTCCTTGAGGAAAGATGATCTGTGACATAAAAAGCAGAGTTCATGGAGAAGAGCTTTCTAAAAATTGACTGGGGAAAGTATTAGTCTACAGAAATTTAAGATATGTATTCATTGTATCTAGTGGAATCTAAAAAAGGAAATGATGGCAAAGTACTCAAGCATATATTATTTACTGCAAATCACCAATATTAAAAAAAAAAAAAAAAAAAAACACCTTCTGAAATTATCCAGTCCATTCCCCCAGGCAAGCATGTATTGAAAAGCAGAATAATTATCTTAATTTTTATCCAGTTCATTGGCATTTACATGGAACTATAGATTCTAAATGCTACATTTAGAATACATTAAGTCCTTCAGGGCTTAATTTAACAGAGAAGGAATTTAAAGTTTGGGTATCATAACCATATTCACAGACAAATTTTAATATACTGTTCAAATTTTTTTTGACTAATAAAAGGGTAAAATACTGCTAGTAGTAAGACTGGTTTTAAATATCTAATGAACATCAGCATAAAATGTTAGCCTGAGGTTCACTGCTCACTTGAAAGGTATGGATTGAATTTTAAACATACTTTTTAGATTAATAACAATGGTATAATAAAATGCTCAAGTTCAGTTATATGTGTTCATATGTTTTCCTCACTATTTTTCATTTTTTTATTCTTTTCCTGCCTCTCTTCACCCTCCTAATATTCTTTCTTTAACAACCCTTTCTGTTGAAGATTAGAACATAAATAGGTACTTCTAAAAATTTTTTTTCTAAAAGACATTTTACTGGATCTTAGCAGAAATTGATTGGTTTTGTTATAATTATGGAACAGAAGCAAAATTTTGTTTACCTGAACAGGTGGTTAGTCCATGTTGATCTCAATTCTGATTTTTGTTTGGCTCAGGATGCAAATGCCCTGTGGAGGAAGCTGCTTTAGTCAGTCCTGTGCAGCCAGGGGAAAGCTTTTCGTGATACATAGCTCATGGGAGTAATGTGGTTACGATAGTAGAAAATAAAATGAAGGATACGTTGTTGCTGAATTTAGCAACTGAAACTTTCATTTACATCAAACCAACATAGTGTCATTCCACGTGAAATTAGTTGTCTCATAGGGAGACACTGAAACTTTGGGTTTGCCTCTGTAGATATCTCTATGTGGAGGTAGAAAAATGATGTAGAGGGATTTAATTAAACTTGTAATAAAGGTAGTGGGTTAGATGCTACGTTCAAGCCCGTGTTTTGTTTTCTTAAGTAGTGGAAAAACTACGTAGGGAAAGTTCACAGAATGTTAGGGATTGGAAGGGACCTCAAAAAGATCATCTAGTCCAGTCCCCCTGCTGGAGCAGGAACACTGAAATGAGGCTATACAGGAATGTGTCCAGGTGGGTTTTGAATGTCTCCAGAGTAGGAGACTCCACAACCCTTCTGGGCAGCCTGTTCCAGTGCTCTGTTGCCTGCATTGAGAAGAAGTTCTTATGCTGAAGATGCATACCCCAAAGTACTGGCTTTTTCCTGGCAATCTCAATAAATAAATGCTTAGCCAACAGTAGCTTTGGTTCCTACAGCACAGCAGTGCTTTTGTATGGCCTTTTTTTTTTCTTGTATCCAGGCAAGTCAACATCTTTCCTTTCTAAACTTTTAACTTTAAGCAGCTTTTTGATTTGTTTGCTTTTACTCCATTTTTGAAATATTGTTTAAGGATAGAACTAAATCTGTGTTATGTTATAACAGGCATTTTCTGTAACAATCGTATGTTTTGCATGCTATTTTTGACCACTCAAGTGGAATATTAGTAAAAATACATAAAATATTTATTAGCTTATTTTCCACTGGCTATATTTCACAGCAGTAATTTGCCTGATTAATATTGTGTATTACTATTTGGATTACCATATTATTGCAATAAAATGTGCTGCTGTGATGGCAAAAATAATTTTTCTGTTATACAGAGAGGAGCAGAGATGCCAATGAAGTGGAGAAGGTATTATGGAGGTTTTAAAGGATCATGTGAGTTACCTGCTAATTCCTGAAATGAAAGTCTACAGATTTTTGTGACAGCATATACACTGAGAATTAATTATAAATCATCTTGCAAAATGCTGTGAAATCTAGAACAAAACTTCAGCATTTTTTTAACACAGAAAACTTTATGTGACTTCATTAGTTTCTACCTTCGGTCTCTAGATACTTTATTACATTGTCAGTTGCTTGTTTTAATAGAAGTGAACAGAAAGTGTTTTTAATGCCATGATATTGTTCACAATGGACAGTGTGTGTCCACAGTAGCCAAGGGAAGCCTGGAGATTCCTTCACAGCCTGCAGAGCTCCCACATCCCTGGTCCAAAACTAGCAACCAAGCTAAAAGAACTTCTCTAATACTATGTGGCTTCAAATTAGTAACCATAATTTATATTTATGTCTCAGTTGCCCTAGGAGGAGCTCTGATAGAATTTATTGAAACCTGTGTGATCTTTTATTTCCTAGGGATAACGTATGAAAACAGTTCTTTTCATAATAACTTCGGAGTTACATTGTTTAACTTTCTACAGGGAAGCATTCTCTCTTTTTCTTAGATGTTCTGCATGGTGGCAACTTCTGAAGGAAATGAAAATCTTTTTTTCTAACAACATTCTTTCAGTTTGAGCTCCAGCAGCAACCAAAGAAAGTTATCTTCTGATTTATATAATAGCATGCTGTACAATAGCCTGTGTGAGGAGAATTTATAGGAAACAAGTAAACATTAAATCCATCATTTACAGACTGTGGGTGAGTGGTTAAGGAGTAGAAGCAGCATTAGAAGCATTTGTTAAGATATCAGCTGCCTCACAGAACCAGAAACAAATTGCTGTGTCAGCATAGCCCTATACCTACGCTAATTATGAATAGGGTTATGCTTTCAGAGTTTATGTGGGAAGAGAATACAAAGAAGAGGAACTTGGGAAATGTGGCATTTATAATACCAGATTATGTAGCGTTACCAAAGTTGAAAATCCTTGCTGAATCTGTTGGTCATACTACAGTATAGTCTCTATAGCGTAGTTGGAAACCTTCAGGTGTTATAAGAAATTTATTTCCCCACCTAATGTTGTTTTCTATTGTTGAGAAGTAGGGTGTTATGCACTATGATATGCAAACCCACTGAAAACCATTGTTTCCAGTCTCTCCAAGCCATCGGGTCTATATGACTTACTCTAGGAGCATGAAAGCTTTATAAAACACAGCTGTGGGAAAAGGCATTGCCCATCTAACTGTCCAGCTTTGTATAGAATGGGCAGAGGGGGGTGTGTGTGCCTATATAAAATCTATCTTTTTCTGACTTGTTAAGGCATTTGTTTCTCTGTCCTTCCTTTGCCCTTGACTTCTTTTTCATTCTTAGTGTTGTATACTCTGTGTGATGGGTAAAGGTGTTATTTTTAAAGCTTGATCAGTATTCTATATAAAACAGAACAGTGTTTATGAGACAATATACTGAGACTTAATATCTAATATAATTACCTGAAGCTTATTCTCAGAAGCTAGATAAGGAAGACATCATGCTTTTGTAGCATTGCCCACGTAGTTCTGCACTTGAAAAATGTTTGGGTTTTTTTTGACTACCAATTTCATATTTTCTCTCCTCTTCATTATTTTATTTTGCCTCAAAGTAAAACCAATCATTATTTAAAGGGTGTTAAAAACAACAGAAAACATGTGGTTATGTACTATTTGCTGTGGTCATGTCTCTGCTTTTACATGGTTACGACATGGTGAGATGAACACCAGTGTAAATCAGTGTATATACCAAGTCAATTTTCAATGCATAAAAGGAGTCTAAATTAAAATGGCAGCTTGTAAACTCAATATGGCATGTGACAAGTTGATGAATAGTAAATAAAACCCAGTAACAAAATCCAATTAATTTCAAGTCTGCAAAAGTTATCCTCTCATCCTCAGAAAATGAGAAATTAATCTGAAAATTGCACAGATAAATATAACTTTTTATCCCTGATCAATTTCTAGAAAAAAAAAAAAGTAAGTACTGTTATTCTAAGAAAACTGGTTTTTATGTCTGAACATGCAGTGTTTTTCGGGGAGTTTCAGATTAAATAATCAAACTTTAATTGACGTGGGATGAACACTTAGAGTTGTTAGCTAATCCTCCATTCCTTGAAATTATTTCTTAAATTAGAAGAGCAATGTCTAGACCTTAATTTTCATTATGGCATAGTAATAAGCACTTAAGATCAAACTCCTTCTCTTTTTGCAGTAAATGCCTACATATGTGTTCAGGAAGCCTTTAGATTTATTTTCTGGTTTTAACTTAAGCTGTTTCAGTTGGTTTGACAAGCATAGCCATACCATACATACAGTATGTGAAGCACTCCTCCCATTTATTACTATAGCTGACTTTGTGATTGCTTTTCCTTTTGGGAATTCTCCAAAGTGTTGTGAATATTTATTCAAAGGGTGATCTCATCTGTGTCACAGCTTTCTATGGACTTATTCATAACCTTAGAAAACGTTGTCTCTTTTCAAAACATATGATACAACTTGCAAATTACCTTACAAGGGGAAGAGGGGGAACACCCTGCACCTTGTAGAAATACATGAATTATTGTGGAAATATTAATTTGTTTCAAACCTATTTATGCATTTTTTTTTTTTTAGAAAATTAACAAAGCAAGGGTATCTATTTTGTGAGCAACAGCATCTGAAAACTGTGTTTTCAAGTTCTGCAATGTGTAAACCTTTTATTCTTCTTTAAATACAAGACTTGATGATTCATTCTGATAAAGAGAGAGTTGAATTATACCAATTGGTTGCACATTAAGCCAGGTACTATTACTGCCACTAATTAGTTAGTAGTCTTAGATATGTTTTTCCTTAATGTTTTTCTTAAATATTATGCAACAGCTGCTGACTTGATGAACTCCGAGGCTAGAATATGAGGCGAGCATTATGCATTCAGTGTAAATGTAATTTACACTTAGTGCCTTTTTTTATTTTATTTTAAAAATTGGGGAGTTTGTATATATTGTGAAGCCTGAATTTTCTAAAAGCCTCTTTCAGTTTTAAACTACCCTGAGTAACAAAGCTTATAGAGGACAGGAGTGAATAGCTGCAGAAAAGGCTGACAAATTCTGCAATATTTAATAATTTAAAAAAAGACAAAAACCACACACACAAAACCAATAACACTTAACACTCAACAACAAAAACAAATACACTAAAAGGTACGCACAAACACCACCACTACCACCCCCAATATATAATGTTTATACAGTGGCACATTAATGTAAGTGATGCTGATGTGTGTGATGCTTACAGTGAATTTCTAAAAACTTTGAATTAGGTTTTCTTAATTTCCTCTTTATTTTCAGTTATCAAGTATGGGAGGAGGGGGGTAGATGATAAATTTAGATTAGTGATTGGTTGATTATCTGGCTAAAGTTCAAGAATAAATACAACATCAGAAGTATTACAGTAATTCACAGCTTCATCACCTTAAGGTGCTGTATGACAACGTGCTTTGGACTTGATGCATCTTATGCATTTTTCTTCTTCACTGTTCTGACAAATGTTAATGAAAAGTAGACTCTGCATGGTTAAAATTTGATGCACTGTTGTCAGGAAACAATACTCTTTTACAGGATATGCTCTAATGCAAAGGCCAGTTCTCCCCTTTAGTTTGCTATTAGATATTTTTGATACTTATGCTGTTATTCAGCAAAATATGCCAGTATGTGCTTTATCCGATGCTGTTTAGAATTACCAACTGCTTAAACATCCATATAAGCATTAGCTACCAGAAAGATTTTGTGTTAATATTAAGCCTGATTCAATTAGTAATCTTCAATTTCTCATCTACCCTTATTCCTTTTACTTTAATTTTGAACTTTGGAGTTTTTGTCTGCTATACAAAACTGCCACGTGCTTCTGTGTCCAGCAGCCAAGTGTTTCCAGTGAGACGTAGTTTAAATTAGAGAACTGCTGTGCTAGAAGGGAAAACAGCCCATTTCATGTGATTTTCTTTTAAATTAAACTTTTTAAACGTTGGCCAGGAAAAAAATCCGTGTTCCAACAAGAGAAAAATGTGTGGCAAGCAGAAAGGGAAGCCGTAGATTTCTGGTATTCATTCCCTCTGTTGCTATTTCTGAATGTGTCAGCAGGTGGCGCTGAAATGCAGTGTAGTGGTCAAGAGACTGAGTCTCTAACAGAGTGAAATAAAAAATAATGCTTAGAATATTTTGCTTTCTGGGCTGAGGGAGGTTTTGTTTATCAGAGAATATTTAAGTTGGTTTATAAAACTATGTTTATTTCTAAATATTACCAAATTTTTAAAACTGTAGTTCAATTCTATTTTGCAGCCAATGATAAAGTATTTCTATAAAATGCAAATTGTTGCATGTGCACTGGTTTAACGGGAAATATGACAATAAAGGACACGCAGGCAGCCCGAGTAAAAGATGAGAGGGGTATACGGGTTTGTGAACTGAATAGCTAAACAATAGGGACTGTGAAATTACTTCTATGGTGCTTGCTACAGATACATTAAGAAATTGTGCTAGCAAACCATCAACACTGTTCCTTCCAAGCCTAAGGAAGCATTTACAGAGTAACAATGCCATCTAGGGATTAATTTTCTTAGTGTTCTGTCACTATGCTTTCTTCTGGGTGTGGACAGCATTTAAAAAGTGAACAATGCTTTTGAAGTGCTTTTTCCGATAAGTAACACTCCTGCCTTACGTGCTGCTTCTGAATGATATATACTGAAAAGTGTCAGTCCCATTTAGGAAAGGAGGAGAAACTTTTAAATCTTACTTTTATTGTTTTGGCCAGAAGCAGCTCACAAAGTAACTAAGTAGAAGCAGTGGAGTTGAGGATGCTGTTGGCAGAACATGTGCTTTTGATATATACCTAATTACATGATCAAACACCATTTTCTCATCTGTCTCATTCATTGCATTGGGTGATTTAACAGAAATATCAGCTTTCTAGTATTCTTCTTTACTGCCATTCCATTGTAAACCTTGAGCAGAAAAAGAGTTAACAGCTAGCCAAACTGCTGTTGGATAAAAATACATGGCCACAGCCTGACACTTCATGTCACTTGTTTTAATAAGAAATCCTCTATGCTATTTGTGAATACATGCATATTGCAAATCATTAGAGGCATAAATAATACTGAAATAAGCTCTTTTTCAAATATTTTTTAGTTTTGTTTTCATGGACAATTGGAAGTGCTATGAGCCATCTGAGATAAATGTCTGTACAGAAATCAAAATGTTACTTGAAGTGATGTGAAGATGAAGAAGCTATTAAGTGGATATGAAGAAAGATTAGACATCTGTAATTAAAGAATAATGCTTTAAAAGAAGCTCAGAATATATAGTTCTTCAGCAAAAATGAATCATAAAACTGTTATATGCAAGCTTTTAACTCAGGGATTCATTTTAGTAAACAGTTTAAGCATTGTATATTAGTCCTCAGATCAACTTGTATAACAATTACTATGTCATATTTTGAAGGGTACTGAACACCCCAATGTCAGAAGAATTCTTATCCCATATCAAAGCCAGCTGCACATTAACCACTCTTCTCATGAAACACGTGTTATCTACTTTACCACTCTTGACCTTATCATATGGTAATTTTCCAGCTTTTAAGATGTAATTTTTGAAATTTTCAGAGGTACTCCCAATTTCTTCCTAAGGTGCTTTTGCTGTCTTAAGTAGTCTTTAAATGATCTACTTCTAGTACTTTCACTTTATATTTCATATGTTGATTGCTTGCTGAAGTCTTGCCTTGATGTATGAATAGTAAACGAAGCTATGAAAAGCTCTAAATTTAATTTGCATGAGTTTCTAAAGTCAGATAATTTAATATTGCAAAAATGAGTTTCCTGATCTTTACTATATAAACTATAGAAGAGATTTAATATTTATTTTCACTACTTAAAAACCATATGTTGAAAAGGATTTGGGTTACCAGTTATTTCAATGAAAATTATTCTTCTGTTTACTTGGATGATTTATATAAAAACCTTTTTCTGGAAAGGAAGACCAAGTGTATTTCTTCTGCATGCTCTACCAACCTCATCAACTCCACACTTACTGGTTTTCTAGGTTTTCAATAAATTTAAAGACTGTATCTCAGCCTCCAAAAAAGTAAAACATACAAGTAAAACATAAGAAACAGCAACAAAGTCTGTTGAGCTGATTCATATTTAGGATTTTAACATAGCCTAAAGCTCATATTACTGCTTGCTTGAAAATCTTTGCATATAAGGCTTACAGCTTGAATTCTCCCATTGAATAGCAGTATTTTAAATAAGCCCAGTTATAACAATAGAATCACAAAATCTTACAGGTTGGAAGGGAGCTATGGACATCATGTAGGCTAACCTCATCATTATGGCAGGTTGCTCAGGGCTTTGTGCAACTGGGTTTTCAAGTATCTCCAAGGATGGATGTTGCACAGTCTTCTTTAGCCCCTGTTCAAAGACTATCTGTCCTCACTGAAATTAAGCTTTTTTTCCTTTATTGAATTAAAATCTCCTGTGTTTTAACTTTCTTTCATGCTTCTTCTGTGTATCTCTGAGAAGTGCTTCACTTAATGTTCTCTGTGTAATTGTCAGCATCGACAGGTTTTCCCCTTAGTTTTAAGTCTGAACAAACTTGTTTTTCTCAGCTTGTATGTTGTGCCCCTGACCATTTTGTTAGTTTTTGTTTGGACTTCTCCAGTATGTCTGTCTTATACTGGAGAGTCCAAAACTAGTTACAGTGTGCAGTTAATAATATTGGTCATTAAAAGAATGAGCTGGGGGCGGGGGAAGGGGAAGACAAAATCATGGTCTGAAATAAGCACAGAAAGGAAGAACCACTCTTATACTATAAAAAACATTTAAATAAAGGCAAATAATTCACAGTAAGTGATGTTTCTGTAAGGTTCGGAGTTCTGTGGGAGATATCTCTGGGAAAGTTACTTGATACAGATTTAAAGAGACCTCAGAGCAATTCAAGACAGGTAATGAGAAAGATCAGAAGTTCTCACTATAGAGTATACTTTACTGTTAGTCTGCTTTTTTTCCAGCTTCAACTGCCAGCCATTGAATCTTGTCCGATGTCTTCCTTCTAATGAAAGCATTCATGACAAATTCAGTTGGGGTTCTGATTTTTGTCAAAATTCTTTTGAATTGTACAATACATTTTCCAGAACTGCAAATAAGTTTTTTTTTAAATATAGTTTAATTCTGGTGCCTGAAACTCAGAGTGCAATTAAAGATAAGAAATGAACAATAAATTATTTATTTCAAGATATAATTATTATTTGGAATTATAGTTGACTCATTATGAGAAATTGTGAGGCTTTGCAAACGTTGTTTTCTTAATTTTTCCTCAGTTACTACTTACAATATCAATATCCAGCCTGTTCCTGGGCCAATTAAAATTCCTTGGAGTTCCTCCATCCAAAACATATCCTAGTCCCAAAGATTTTTTTTTTTCTGAATAGAATGTCCTTTCTGTCAAGGTAGTTGAATCATCAGTGATCATATCTGTCTTCCCAGATGTTGAATCTTCCATTCTGATGGGTATGGCAAATGTGATTTTTGACCCTGCATACAGGCATTCAAAATTCTGTGTTCCTCTAACCAGCTGTTTCTCAGCTTTCATTTACAGCTCTGACTCATCAACTGGCTCCTACTCAGAGCTAATCCCCCTTTCATGATCAGTCACATCATGAGAAGAGCACACATAACTGTTTGGTTTGTGATCCTAGAATGTTTCTAGGGATGAGACATGTACCACCTCTGGGTGATACTGGTCTAGTTGTTACGTGGTGGGTTTCTTGTGTTTGTTTTTTTTTGGGTGTTTTTTGTAGTTTGTTTGGGTTTGGTTTTTTGTTTCATTTGGTTTGGTTTTTTGGTTGTGTTGTGGGTTTGTTTGTTTTCAGATAAGTACTGTAAGACATTTCACATGCAACTCATAAATGATAGCAAAACCAGAGCATTTAGAGTGTCTAGTTGCTTCATGAGGTTGGGCTTTTGGACAGAAAGAGGCTACTTCAAAGAAGAATTTGGGAACAGCTGTATTCGTCTGTCTTTGGAGGAATTGTGTCTTTTTTCCTGTTGACTGTAGAGGAAGTCAGAATAAACCAGCTCTCCAAATCGGGTGCTAAAGATATTGTGATGTCTTCTCTAAGATCTTTATAATGTTTTATGTTTCATTAGTGATCTCTTAGTGTTATGCCATAAAATTTCTGAGCAAAAAATGGGCTTTCTCAATTTATTTACAAACAGTGCTTAAGTGAGCTTATTAATTTATTGGCTGTGTTTGTAAAACATAAGTGTTTCAAAGCTTAGTCAATTCTTACAACATGACATGGAGAAGTTTAGAGGCACTGTGAACATCTGATTTACTTGAATTGTCTCATTAAATCTTAGAGAGAATTCTGTAGAATACCCTGGAACTTGGTGTAAAGCTATATACAGGAAGAGTGTTTAAGAAGATTAGTAAAAGGTGGGGAAAAAAAAAAATGTTGAGCCCGTAAGAAATCACTATAGATGCTTTCAGAACCACCAACAGAGGCTACTTAGAGATGGAGAGTTAAAAACAAAACAAAGTGTGAAAGAAATCAGCCTTTCTTAAAAATATTGAGTGATAGCCATCAAGTTGAAGCCTCATGTATTTAAAATATTGTTAGTCTGAAACTTCTATATCTCAATATTCTTTAAGGTTCTAACTAAAATTATTTACATACAGCCTCAGATAATACAAGCAAATGAGCCGTAAAAGTGCACATTTTTTCTTTTAATCCTTTCCATCCAATATATTTCAAGGGTAGTAAGGGATGATGTCAATGTATAATGCAAGTTGGCTACACAGTGGTGTTTTTGTTTACTTGCTTTTATTTTGAATTGACATATGTATTTAATGTTATTTTATAATGCTATAGGCTTACCTGAATTTGATTTAAGCAATTCAGTGAAGGTATGATCTCTTTTGCTGCTATATTCTGTTGACCCTAAAAGCCCAAGTAATAGATAGTAGGTCCCACGTGTCTTGAGGATATCAATGTCTGAAAACTCCTTCAGTGTTCTAGGTTTTTGGAGATCTCCCCTTGGAGACACTGGCTGCTAAATGCCCTGAATATAAAGATTGCAGTTGTATTATAAAATCTCTTCCAATATTTTGTAAAATTATATTGTGAAGAAAAAGACTAAGTAATAGTTTAGATGAGAAATGCTCTCTTATGTCTTGCAGATCCCTGAATCACCACCATGAGCAGGGTTAAATATTTTGTCTTTGTGTTTGTTGGTTTTTTTTTTTCATATTTAAGGGTATCATTTATTCACTTTCAGAACAAATAAAGAAAAAAAAAACTAAACTCTTTCTCCCCACACCCTTCCCCTCCCCCCAGTTATCACATTTAGCCAACCACAGTAAAAAGTACTTGCATTTATTAGGGGCAATTTCTAGACAAAACCTATCTCACAACTGATCAAAACAAATTGAAAATTTTAAGTTTCTATAAATAAAATGATGACCATGAGCCGGCACTGTGCCCTTGTGGCCAAGAAGGCCAATGGCATCCTGGAGTGTATTAGAAGGGGGATGGGTTATTAGGTCGAGAGAGGTTCTCCTGCCCCTCTACTCTGCCCTGGTGAGACCACATCTGGAATATTGTGTCCAGTTCTGGGCCCCTCAGTTCCAGAAGGACAGGGAACTGCTGGAGAGAGTATAGCGCAGGGCAACCAAGATGATTAAGGGAGTGAGACATCTCCCTTATGAGGAAAGGCTGAGGAAGCTGGGTCTCTTTAGCTTGGAGGAGACTGAGGGGTGACCTCATTAATGTTTACAGATATATAAAGGGTGAGTGTCATGAGGATGGAGCCAGGCTTTTCTCGGTGACAACCAATGATAGGACAAGGGGTAATGGGTACAAACTGGAATACAAAAGGTTCCACTTAAATTTGAGAAGAAACTTCTTCTCTGTGAGGGTGACAGAACACTGGAACAGGCTGCCCAGGGAGATTGTGGAGTCTCCTACTCTGGAGGCATTCAAAACCCACCTGAACACATTCCTGTGTAACCTCATGTAGGTGTTCCTGCTCAGGCAGGGGGATTGGACTAGATGATCTTTTGAGGTCCCTTCCAGTTCCTAACATTCTGTGATTCTGTATAACAAGAAGTTCCTTCTGCCCTGCACTGTGTATGTAGCTTGAATCATCCTTTTGCTTTCCACTGCTAGAACTCCTTTTGTAAAAGTATTATTTAAGTTGTACTTAGGAGTGACAGCTATAACATTCCATTGTGCTGGTTTTAGGAAGAACACCTACAGGAGAGGAATATCAACTCATTCCCACAGGAGTCTCATCTGAGGTCTCCAGATGAATTAAAAAAAAAACAAAAACAAAAACCACACACACACACAAAAAAAAAAAAGCACACAGAAAAAGGAACTAATTACCACTATAATTCAGTTAGATCACTTCAAAAATACTGCAAACCTTTTGTGTTGTGCTGCAAACATACTAGAAATCCCTGTGGTTTCAGCCAGAAAGAAAATTTACAGAGATTACTGTCGCAAGATATTTGGGCAACTGAGGAATGTACTTCCAAGAAACAGAGCCAGTTACTGTTAACTGTTAAGGAATAATAAACCCATCAAAGAGTTTTTACTGAACTTTTTTCAATTAGACAAGTATTTCATAAAATGTGAAGTAGTGTTTCTGAGAAAATACAAATCCCTAGCTACTATTGTACAGTTGGGAAGAAAGGAAAGAGGCCAGTGCACCCTAAACAGTGGCCTACAAGAGGAGCAGAATCATTGGTGATTTTTATTTCTTTTCAAAAGGGAAAATGTTATTTCCTCACCAACTCCTAACAGGAATTTTATAAAAGAAGCAGAACTATTGTGTATGTCCACTGGTAGTTCACTTATAGAAACACTGGGTTTTGTAGTCCCTTGTTTCTGTATTGTTATCGTCCATAGAAGTCCCTGACAGCCACTTGCTCAGAAAGCATGGCAGTACAAAGGAGAAAATAAAGAAAGAAATAACTGTATTAAATTTATCTACCCTTTAAAGTTGCTATTTTCCCCACAATCTGTCATAAAGTAATTGTTTTGCTATCTAGCTGTAGCAAATTTTAACAGCAAGAAACTCATTATTTAAAGGGCTTTTAAATTTCACATTTTATCTCATTCAACAGTAATCTTTCAAATTCCGTTCCTTTATTCTGCTAATACCACTGACTAAATTGCTAGCACTGTATGATTTCTCATTTGGGTTGATGTTCAATGCAGAAGAAAGCTGTAGTCCAGCATACTCTCATTTTTGTCTTCATGGCATTTTTAGAACAATATTCTTAAATACTTTTCATATAAATCATCTCAAGGAGCTGAATGTATCTGTGAAGCAAGGAGAGAACAAAAGGTCTACCCATTTAGATACAGGGCTGTGTTGAAAAGCTAACTTTTCTGCACTCCTCTTTGAAATTTTTATTTACTTTACAATTTGTTTTTAGCCTATACATACTTTACCTGGAAAGTCTATATTGCTCTGGATTCAATCTAGAAATGGGTGAGTGAGTGGTACATGGCTGAGGCAATAGATTAGTTTCTTCTGTCATTTGTCATAGTAAGACAATAACCACCATTAAAGCTGTCTGTTCTTGTACTTTCAAATCATAACAAAAAATCACACAGTGATTTTATAACATATGTTCAGTGTTACACATATTTATGTCCCTATGGGGAAAAATAGCTTAAATAACATTATAATTTAATGTGTGGGGGCGTGTATAGTGCAGGAAAGCACAAATACTGCCCTTAATTCTTGGATATGTGTAAATAGTTTCTCTAATATTTTATGCACTAATGAGGAAAAAAAAAAAATATTAAAAAAATCGCAACACACTTATCCACTTCTACATTGATCTTGTATTCTGTCTCTTTTGGTGGGATTTAGAATCCATGCCTCTTAAAAAAAAAAAAAAAAAGTAAATGACATTTAGTACTTGGAAATTTTTATAAATGACTCCTAGCTTCTCTTGAGAGTGAATAATCCTTTTTACCAAACAGTGTAAAGCTTTTAGAATAATCTTTGTATACCATTCTATATGTATCTTAGAAAGTGACTAATTAACCTCATTATATCATAATATATTTCTCACTAAACATTCTTGTGACTAATGATAACATATAACTAAACTTTACTATTTTTTATTATTCATTGCAGTTACATATATCCATATTTTTAATGTCATTTATATGTCTTTTTCATAAGAAATACTAAATCCTGTTGAAGCAATTAAATTTCTATCAAGGTGTCTCACACCACCATAGCTAATCATTAGAAATATTAGGTGCTTTCTTTAGATTTTGGGGGCATTAGACTTTTTGTCATCATTAGGTGTGGACTACTGTCTCAGTAAAAAGACTTCATTTAAGATTTTAGCCTCTTCTTTTTCCTCCCTGCTGGCAATGAATGGATCCTTTTAAAGACTCAGTTCCTTGAGGACTGAGTAAGTTTCTGAACTGTACTACTCCTCAGGATGTAAAGGCATTTTGCAGCTGCATAAGTCACAAGGGGGCATGTGGATGTTAATTCATTTGAGTTATTTTTATGCTTTTAAGTGAAATCAGAATATGATCTTAGCTGGTTTAAGGTAGGGAGTTTTATACTGAGGTTTTCTGAGAAAAATGTATTTTAAACAAAAAACATAATGTTACTATCAGAATGGGCTGACCTACAAGGCCTTGATGGGGGAGGATGCCCAGCAAAGTGCAGGGATAACTTTTATATCCATAATAAGAGGACAAATGAGAATTCTAGGACAACATCATCATGAGGTTTAAAGCCATTAATCAAAAGTGATAACCTTGTATCTTTTCTTCTTGGTTCAGAAAGATGGTCCGTATGTTGTGGCCTTTGTATGGCAAATGAGATACAAATGCCCTTTGTTGAAAGGAACTGATTTTTATCCAGGTTTATCTAAACAGTGTGCAGGTGTTTGTCAGCTTAATTGAAGCAAAAACCAAATTATCAATAAGGTATAATTTACTTAGATCCTAACCTTGCTGGGATATACATTCTGGTGATGTTTAACTGCTCTATTAGGCAATTGTTCATATAGTCTATGCTTAGGCGGTATGTATTTTGAACATGGGTGTGTAATATAGCTACAAAATCTTAGGCGAAATATGCTGAGTACCAGCCCTTCAAGGTGACTTTCTTTCACGCTTTGGTGCTTCTTGCATTTCCATTCGTCTATGTGCCATATCTCGCTTCATATCCAGCTGGATTACACAGAAATTGATCGTGATTTTTAAGATAGAGCCAAAACTCCCAGGAGATCGCCTTTATGCAAATCACATTCTCCAGAGGAGTGAATAGACGCTTAGAATAAAGGAAAAGTGGATAATTACCTATTGGGTGGTAAATAATCATATGCCTAAAAGAAGACAGAAAAATAAGCACTGCGTGTGTTTGTCTTTGACAGTTTTGCCTTTGATATAATTTAGAATTCTTGGTGTAGTACTTAATATTTAGAGATGAAATGTCATTTTACAGACAGAGGAAGAACTTAATCTGGTTTTATTTTCTTGCTCCATTGTTCATCCTTCATTTGTTTTCCAAACCTATTTGTATATTATATGTCTGTAAATGTGCTTTTTTGTTTGTTTTGGAGCAGGGGGGGAGTTGTTATTGGTTTTACTTTTTTAAACTGTTTTTTCAAACTTAAAGCTGTATGACATTGGAGAATTCTGCCAGTTGCTCTGCTTTGCATTTTTTTAGTTTCTTTAACGGGCAAAGCCACTCACAAAAGACTTAATTGTGAAAGCTTAAGAAAAGCTTTAATTCATTATCAAATTATAAATGCTATATATACCTACTGAGTCTACTTCTAATGACAAAATGAATTTTTAAACTTTCCTCCTGTTATAAACAGAGTATAAGAGGTTTTGTGTACATAAATTTTATATGTAATACTTGAATGACAGAATTTATAATTTGAAGCAGTTTCATGTAGATGCTTTAGAGTCTGCATTTAAATTTTAGCCTCAAAGGAAACACTGTTGTTCTTTCTCCAGGCTGTTCTTCAAGTCTATTGTACATGTGTGTGAGGAGTAGCTGTATTATAAGGTACAAAGAGAACTGAAATGTATAGAATCAGTTGACTGATTTAGCAGTTTGCAGTGAAAGATACCAGCCTGAGTCCTGAAAAAATGTTATCAGTTGTTTGATACGTGTCCATATCTCTCTATATATGCTTAACACGTGTGTATGCATATATGTATTCCTAGTTTATTTTAATTTTATTATGATTATTCCTATGCTTCAAATTAAGCAAGCATATAATTTCTTTCTGGATCAGGACTCTGCTTCTTACAGGAACTTATTAATGAAGTATTTATGAAGACAAATTTCAGTTATGTATATAAGTTCTAAACAAATCTTTGAAGCTCCAGGAGTTGCACTGGTTTTGGTTTTGGTGTGTGTGTTGTTTTTTTTTTAACTGTTTGCTGTTGTGCTACTATTCTTGGTTGCTTTTTGTTTACTTAATGATAATTACAAACTTGTCAAAGACCAAGCTTGCGTGAATTGATGTTTTTAGCCAGTTCTACAGATTTTTCTTGTGAAATATGAATAGGTACCTACAAAATAAAAAATAAAATAAATAAAATCTTGAGAGATTCCTCACACCCCTCTAGCGCCACCCCCCCCCCCCCAAATAATTATCAGGCTCTGCTGATAATGAGTTAAATCCTGACTTCCATGGTAGATGAGATTCTTCTTGACAGGTTTCACGAAACCACTAATAATTAAGAAAATGAGCTTTTGAGTTCTTAGATGCACAAACTCATTGTTTTCACTTGTAAAGATGGTATCACATAATGGTTGCAGTTGGCAGAGACCTCTGGAGGTCATCTGGTTCTACACCCCTGCTAAAGCAGGGCCGTGTAGAACAGGTTGCCCAACATCATATCCAGACAGCTTTAGAATATCTCCAAGACAGCTTTAGAATCTCCAAGGACAGAGACTCCACAACCTTTATGCTGAGCAATCTGTTCGAGTATTCAGTCACCTTCACAGTTAAAAAGTATTTCCTGATGTTCTGAGAGACTCTTCTGTGTTTCAGTCTGTGCCCATTGACTCTTGTCCTGTCACTGGGAACCACTGAAAGGAACCTGGCTCTGTCCATTTTACAACTGAGCCCTTTCTTCTCCTGACTGAAGTCCCAGCTCTCTCAGCCTTCCCTTATAGAAGAGGTACCCTTCATCATCTTGGGAGTCTATAAAAATCCCTTAATCACCTTAGTGGCACTTTGCCTCAGTTCTTTCCAGTAGTTCTGTATCTCTCTTGTGCTGGGGAGCCCAGAACTGCACCCAGCACTTGAGAGGTGCTCTCAGCAGTGTTGAGTACAGTGGAAGGATCACCTCTCTCGACCTGCTTGGCAATTCCTTGACTAATGCAGCCCAGGATGCCAGTTGCCTGCTTTGAGGTGAGGGCACGTTGCTGGCTCCTGTTCAGCTTGTCTCCCAGGACCCCTTGGTAAGTATCTATAACTTCAAAACATAAACAGATTTGAGTTTACTTAGATATTTTTCCTGAAACATCAGAGAGACTTACTTATCTGTAACTTATCTTTGTGGGGTGGGAGGATTTGTTAGCTAGTTAAAAACTGTCTAGTTGTGTCTTTTGGTGTTCATGACTGTTATATTTTGCCTTTACAGTTATGCTGGTTCTGTACAGAAATACTAACTGGATTATTGTTTCAGACATTATAGAAATTTCAGGTTGTCTTTCATATACACTAATATAATTTTGAAAGAATACTAAATGCAGTATCAGTCTCTATTTTGTAGGAGATCAGAAATAGTGTTTATTAGTGTTTTAGAATAGTTCCCAGAGCACAAAGAATAGATACAGCTACAGTAAAAATTGAGCAGCTTGCTTTCTATAAATCATCAGCTTGTGGAACTCTTGCACATATTGATAAACACTTTACAGGTAATTACGTTTTACTAATCTGCTGTTCAGTGTGAAGAGAGTAATAGGGCATGACCTCCAAACTTTCAGTTCTTTTGAAACTGTTGAAACAAACATTAACAGGTACTTCAGTGATAAAATTGTTGACAGAAAGTAAAATTAAAAATTAGTTATGACAGATAACTACTTTAATCCACAATATAATATCGCTGTAATGAAATGAGATACATATTAATTTATTATTGATAATTTTCTTTAATGTTTGGTGAATATTTATATTCAACAAAGAGAACTTAGCACTGCACTGTGTGACTTAGATATATCCCAGGACCACCTTCTCTGACATACATCTAGAATCGCATGTGTCTGGGTCAGTCAGCCCACAGTTGCAACACACCATGTGATTTTTCACAAGTTCTTTGACCACCAGTCAAAAAAAGTCATCGTTTTTCCAATTTCAGCTTCACCTTCTGATATCCTATATATTCTATACATACCTCAACAACATTCAGTTCTCTCTATAGTATTATGTATAAGTTTGTACATTCTAATCCTGTAGTCTTACAAACACTTTTACTGGAAAAAATTCGGTGGTTAAAAATAAGGAAAATATGGTTCTTCCTTTCTGGATCTCCATCAACTGATCTAAAAGGTTGCAGCCTTGAAATCTGTCTGCAGTGTGTTTTTCTTTTCTACAGTAGTTATCACTTCGTTTCTTATGAGGGAGTAAAGATGTGATAAGATAAATGAAATGAAGCTTTCAGTTATCTTTTTAATCCTCATTCCTGAGATAACTTTGAAAGAGGTATTTTCTCCTATCTCAAGGGATGCTTCAGTGTAACTTCTACTAAAATTTATTTTAGAAAACATGTTTTGTGTAGATACTGTAAAAATAAGACTAACACAAATTCATGTCAGAGTTTATATTTATGCAGAATAAAACAAATGTCACAATTTTAGTCAAACCTTGGTTCTCTAAAGAGACAAAAGTAAATTATCTCCACTGTTTTTTTTTCCTAGAAATTTATTATGTAAACTTAGTCTTTTACTCTTCTGTCTTAAGATTCAGCTGAAGAAATATTTTGCCACTAAAAAGGTCATCTGTTCGTCCATCACTTATCTTGTTAGAGGCAGCATTAAGCTTATCCTATGCTTTTCAATATTCACATGAATTTCATGGGTACCTTATCTAAAAATTATATGTATTAACCAAAAGGAGCCTTTTTATAATGGGAAAGGTTAGGATCTCAGGCATCAAAATTATGTATCAATGTCTTTAGCTTTTGACTGGGAAAGGCTGGATTAAACAGTTGATATACAGCACAACTGTACCTTGTAAAGAAAGGTCTCATAATACAGAGAAAAATATAAAGGTAAATACTGGCAGAAATATAGAATTAAGGGCCAAGCAGCCATTCAAAACCCCTAAGGAACTCCTTAATACCTGGAATCAAACTCAGGCCAGTTTGAGACTTTACAGGTGTTTTTCTTCTTGGAAGCAACTATTAAAAAAAAAAAAGAGTTTACATTATTTTAAAATGAGCTATGCTTCAGCCACTTCTAAAGCATGAAGTATACTTTTGATTCATTTTATTTATCATGGAATCATAGAACCATTTTGGTTGGAAGAGACCCTCAGGATCCTTGACTCCAACCATAACCTAAGCTAACTCCTACACTAAACCATATCCCTAAGAACCTTGTCTAAATGCCCTTTAAAAACCTTCAGGGATGGTGACTCAACCACTTCCCTGGGCAGCCTGTTCCAATGCTTGACAATCCTTGCAGTGAAGAATTTTTTCCTAATATCCAATCAAAACCTCCCTTGGTGCAACTTGAGGCCATTTCCTCTGGTCCTATCACTTGCTACTTGGGAGACCAACATGCTCCATGTTACAACCTCCTTTCAGGTAGCTATAGAGAGTGATAAGGTCTCCCCTCAGCCTCCTTTTCTCCAGGCTAATCAGCTCCAGTTCCTTCAACTACTCCTCATAAGACTTGTGCTCCAGACCCCTCACCAGCTTCATCACTCTTCTCTGAACTCTCTCTGAACATGGTATTCAAGGTGAGGCCTCACCAGAGCCGAGTACAGTGACACAATCAGTTCTCTAGTCCTGCTGGCCACACTATTCCTGATACAAGCCAGGATGCTGTTGGCCTTTCTGGCTACCTGGGCATACTGCTGGCTTATATTCTGTTGGCTGTCAGTCAGCACCCCCAGATCCCTCTCTGCCAGGCAGCTTGCTAGCCACTCTTCCCTGAGCCTGTAGTGTTGCTGGCACTTGTCATTGTTAAACCTCATATAATTGTTTTCAGCCCAATGATCCAGCTGGTCCAGATCCCTCTGTATGGCCTTTCTACCCTCCAGCAGATCAACACTCCCACTCAATTTGGTGTCAACTGCAAACTTACTAAGGGTGCACTCAATCCCCTCATCCAGATCATTGATAAAGAAATTAAGCAGAACTCCCCCAAATATTGAACCCAGAGGAACACAACTCGTGACCAGCCACCAAATGGATTTGGTTCTGTTCTCCACAGCTCTTTGGGCCCAGCCCTCCAGCCAGTTCTTCATCCATTGCAGAGTACACCCATCCAGGCCATGAGCTGCCAGCTTCTCCAGGAGAATGCTGTGGGATACAGTATCAAAGGCCTTACTGAAGTCTAAGTATAGAACATCTGCAGACTTTCCCTCATCTACTATCTGGGTCACCTTGTTATAGAAGGAGATCAGATTGGTCAAACAGGACCTGCCTTTCATTAACTCATGTTCACTGGGCCTGATCATATGGTTGTCTTGTAAGAACTGTGTGATGTTACTCAAGATCATCTGCTCTGTGACCTTGCACAGAGGTTAGACTGATAGGTCTGTAGTTTGCCAGATCATCTTTCCAGCCCTTCTTGTAAATACCAAACTTATACGCTGTCAAATTCTGTATGACTATTTCAAAGCATAATTTAGTACTTTCAATGTGTAGAGGTTGACCGTGATTTGTGAATATGTAGAGTTTGACCATGATTTTGATTAAACAGGGAGGTGCTGGGTAAGCTCAAGTGGAAGAGAAGAGTTTATAGATCATGGGAGAAGGGGCTGGCTGCTTGGGGAGAATATAAGTCTGTTGTCAGAGGGTGTAGGGAGGCAACTAGGAAAGCTAAAGCCTCCTTAGAATTCAACCTGGCAAGAGGGGTCAAGGACATGAAGAAGAGCTTTTTCAAATACGTGTCAGATAAAACTAATACCAGAGGCAATGTAGGCCTACTGATGGATGAGGTGGGTTCCCTGGTGACAGAAGACACAGAGAAGGCAGGGTTACTGAACACCTTCTTTGTCTACTCTGCTGAAAGCTGTCCTGAGGAGCCTTGTAGTGCTGAGGCCCCAGAGGAAGGCAGGACAATGGAGGAGTTTGCGTCGGTTGATGAGGAGTGGGTTAGGTAGCAGTTAGGCAATCTGAACATCCATAAATCCATGGGTCCAGATGGGATGTACCTGTGAGTGCTGAGGGAGCTGGCAGAGGTCGTTGCTGGACCACTCTCTATCATTGTTGCCAAGTCTTGAGAAACAGGAGAGGTGCCTGGGGACTGGAGGAAAGCAAATGTCACTCCAGTCTTCAAAAAGGGCAAGAAGGAGGACCCGGGTAACTATAGACTGGTCAGCCTCACCTCCATCCCTGGGAAACTGATGGAATGACTTATCCTTGGTACCGTCTCGAGGCATATCAGGCAGAAGAGGGTCATTAGGGGCAGTCAACATGGCTTCACCAAGGGGAAGTCGTGCTTGACCAACCTCATTGACTTTTATGAGGACATAACAAGATGGATGGATGATGGCAGAGCGGTGGACGTGGTCTACCTTGACTTGAGTAAGGCATTTGACACAGTCTCCCACAGCATCCTCACAGCTAAATTGAGGAAGTGCAGTCTGGATGAAGGGGTAGTGAAGTGGACTGTGAACTGGCTGAAGGGAAGAAGCCAGAGAGTCGAGGTCAATGGGGCAGAGTCTAGTTGGAGGCCTGTGTCTAGTGGAGTGCCCCAAGGGTCAGTACTGGGCACTGTATTATTCAATATATTCATCAATGATTTGGATGAGGGAGTAGAGTGTACTATCAGCAAGTTTGCTGATGACACCAAGCTGGGAGGAGTGGCTGACACGCCAGAAGGCTGTGCTGCCATCCAGTGAGACCTGGACAGGCTGGAGAGTTGGGCAGGCAAAAATTTAATGAAATATAACAAGGGAAAGTGTAGAGTCCTACATCTGGGCAGGAACAACCCCAGGTTCCAGTATAAGTTGGGGAATGACCTATTAGAGAGCAGTGCAGGGGAAAGGGACCTGGGGGTCCTGGTAGACGGCAGAATGACCATGAGCCAGCACTGTGCCCTTGTGGCCAGGAAGGCCAATGGCATCCTGGGGTGTATTAGAAGGGGGGTGGTTAGTAGGTCAAGAGAGGTTCTCCTTCCCCTCTACTCTGCCCTGGTGAGACCACATCTGGAATATTGTGTCCAGTTCTGGGCCCCTCAGTTCCAGAAGGACAGGGAACTGCTGGAGAGAGTCCAGTGTAGGGCAACAAAGATGATTAAGGGAGTGGACATCTCCCTTATGAGGAAAGGCTGAGTGAGCTGGGTCTCTTTAGCTTGGAGGAGACTGAGGGGTGACCTCATTAACGTTTACAGATACATAAAGGGTGAGTTTCATGAGAATGGAGCCAGGCTCTTCTCGGTGACAACCAATGATAGGACAGGGAGTAATGGGTACAAACTTGAACACAAAAGATTCCACTTAAATTTGAGACAAAATTGCTTCTCAGTGAGGGTAACAAAACACTGGAACAGGCTGCCCAGGGAGGTTGTAGAGTCTCCTACTCTGAAGGCATTTAAGACCTGCATGGACTCCTTCCTGTGTAACCTCATGTAGGTGTTCCTGCTCAGGCAGGGAGATTGGACTAGATGATCTTTTGAGGTCCCTTCCAATCCCTAACATTCTGTGATGATTTATCAGGTTTGTTTTCTTTCTTGAGGAGGGGTATACCAATATAAACTTTCTCACCTGGAAAAAAAAAATGGACTTGTGTTTTTGCCCTATCAGGAAGGCTTGCCCAAGACTACTATTGTGAAATCATCCTTTCAAAATTTATAACTTCCCTCTTAAGCATTTGAAACTGAACTATCACATAACTATAAAACTGTCTTGCTATACAATTCTTATTCTTTATCAGAAGCCATTTGCTAGTAAGTTCTTTGGAACTGAATGTAATAATATTCATTTTTATTTATTCGATATTTTATATCCAAAATATACAAATACAGTAGGTCATTTCTTTTATGGAAGAATAATATTTCTTTGCAGCAATTTCCTAAAATACCTTTAGTTGATTTAATTGAATAGAAACTTGTCTTTTCTCAGAAAGGAGTACCATAATATGGCAATATGTCTTACTAAAGATTAAAACAGCATCAGAAAAATTATAGGAAGCGTTACTGGATGGGAAGTGCCATATTATAATGCAGGAAAAGCATATAAAGGAATTTAAATTTGTTAACAAAACTGATTATACAGAGTAGTTTGGAAGCGATCAAGAATATTAATATTATTTTGTAATATTTAATCAATAAAAACCTTTATTGTATGCATCTAGAGTTACGATTTGTAATGTATGTGAAGAAATTTGAAATGTAAACTCCATCTCAAATTTAGACCTTGATGAAACTGGTTTTGTCTTCTGTTTGGTTCTCCATTAAGGCACCATGCTTGCTTTATACTTGTATCACCTGCACCATCACCCTTCTGTAATGAAAGTTTATCGTCAAATAATCACAGGAATATTAAATCAAATTTAGAATAATGCTTACTTTTAAGAGTCTATTTCTTTCTAGTTTTGTTTTATTAGGTGTTTTGCAGACTTCTTTCCTATTTCTTGTTGACTTTGCACTTAATCCTTGATGCAAAATTAAGGTTTTTCTTACAGGCTGAGAGATTGGGGCTGTTCAACTGGGAGAAGAGAAGGCTCCTTGGAGACCTTATAGCAGCCTACCAGTACCTAAAAGAGGCCTACAAGAAAGCTGGAGAGGGACTTTTTACAAGGACATTCAGTGACAAGGTGTAATGGCTTTAAACTGAGATTAGATTTAGATTAGATACAGGGAAGAGAGTCTTTGAAGGTAGTGAGGCACTAGAACAGGTTGCTTAGAGAAGCTGTGCAGGCCCTATTCCTGGCGGTGATCAAGGCCTGGTTGGATGGAGCTTTGAGCAGCCTGGTCTAGTGGTAGGTGTCCCTGCCCATGGCAGGGGATTGGAACTAAATGATCTTTATGGTTCTTTGCAACCCAAACCTTTCTAGCATTCTATGATTTTTATTTGTTTTCTTAAAGTTTCTCTTTTAAAAATATATTTGTGTTTTGATGAAGCATCTTTAGATGAAATATTAGAAGACTAGGTAAAAATAAATAAATTTTGCTTCCTCTAGACATTTTTTTTTATCACTTCTCTCACCTTCACAGCAGTCTGAGTGCATTTTTATAAGCATGTTGAGCAACTATGGCTGACGTGGATATGTCTTGTGTGCCAGGAGGAAGTTGTCCTTACCAAATGTAGTAAGTTTATTACCTCTTTGCTAGAATCATTGTTGTGGTCTGACTAATCGGTATGTGAGGACAGAACATCTCAATATATAAACCTGATGCTAGTCTTAAAAGGAAGAGCAAGCAGAAGGGAAGCAGAGGCAGGGGCACAGCACTAGATAAAATCAGAGGTAGCAAAAAAGCTCATCATTGCCCCATCTTCTGTAGTGCCATGGTGGAGCTGATCCTTGCCAAAAGGGGCATCATCAGTGCTGTGATCATTGTTATGTTTGCATGTATCGAATGGTGAGCAAGAGTTCTGAGGGTTTCTTCTGAGGGATGTTGTGGTTTACCCTTCCTGCCAACCCGCTGAGTGAGGCAGCTTATTAATGATCCTTCCCTTGATGGGGAGTTCAAAAGTGACAGGAATTTGCAAGATGCATTTAGATGCTAGAGAACAAACAGAACTCCTATATGCATAATATAAGTAGCAAGCAGATTTTGTCTTTCATATGTGCATGCTATTAAACACCAACTGTTCTTGTTATTTTGAAATGATTTTAGAAATCCTTGCAAAGTCGTGTCTCGGATTTCCTTTGTGTTTTGATGCAAACATCACTCCCAGGTAATCATGTCCAGCATTTTAAAACTTTGACTGTTCTTATCAGAGGTCACAAGGATTTCATTGCTGCATTAGAACTCTATGGGAAAGACTAAAGAAACAACCTGTGAGTGAAAGTGTCTGAGGTTTATATCAGTACATTGCAAATGGTTCAATAGATTTAACAAAGATTTAGCAAAACTGACAAAACCTTCTATTGATTGTAGATAAGTATTTTATTCTGTAATTATAGAGTATGTAAGATCGTGTTTTAAGAGAGTTGGTTGGGAGGCTATGTGAGTTGTATTGAGAGCTGCTGATATTTAGGTGTTGGGTTAAAAGGTCAGGAGGTCATTGGCCTCCCTTAGGAAAACAGTCATATGCAGTTTCAAGTGTAAGAAGAAAGTACTTTGAACTTGTTTACTAAGGTACTCTGAGTTTAAAACATAAAACTTCTGTATTTAGCTAAATATGTCTTGTATGTGAAATATTTCTGACACTGCTTTCTGCTTGTTTCAGAATTTGTAGTTTCTTAACCCAAGCGGTGTAGACAAATCATTCACGTATATTTTACAAGTGTGTTTTCTGAAAACCTTTCTGATCAGTGCATGGAGTAGATTTCAGTCTGAAATTCATATTTTTAGATATGTTCTTCACCTGTTTTAGTTCCTCAGGTTTGTCTTTTTATTTTTGAACACGTATTTTGAAACTTTATATTTACTATAAAATATGTATGTAGCCCTGCTGCATTTGGAGATGGTATCTTTCACTATCTTAAAAAGGCTATCTTTATATATTAGGTCTGTCATTTTTTTTAAGCTTACTTTGATTCCGGGGAGTAAATGGGAGACTGAATTGATTCAGTGGAAGAGGTTTTGGCATGCAGGAACCATTAATACAAAATGTAGCATTGCAGTAAGAAAGAAAAAGGGCCAAAGAGTATATGTTGTGCCAGGGGGTTGGTATATAAGGGAGCTCCATGTCTTGTATTGTTTTTCAAAGCTGACAGGGAGAAAATGGAATTAAATGTTTTAAAAAAGATTCGGAGTTCCAAGACCATTATATTGTTGTTAAAAACCTTATGATATCATCTTTAATCAATGAGAAATCACAGTTTTCCTATCTGTTATCTATGTTCTTTTCCTTATTGACAGTGAAAAAGTAAATAACCAGTGAGAGATCTCACCTTCAAAGAAAAAAAAAAGTAAATTCATCTTTGAATAACAAATTCATTCATATAGGTATATAGTTACTACTTTTTGAGTCTTAGGAAGCAGTTTCATTTAAAGTATGATCATAACAAATATGTGGAATAAATTGCTTTCACCTCTATAGTATCTAATAAGCCCCCTTAACACCATGATAGCACTTAAATGTAGAATAGGTTTGAAGGAAGAAAATAAAATTGTGCTTTTTCCACCTTGGGAGATTTGGATAGGCTTAAAAGTTACCAGCAGATGAAGGTGTTTTTCTGTTGATTGTTTTGTGCTTTTTTTGCTGCTGCAAATAGTACTGTGTTCTAATAGATATTTGGGGTCAAAGCCCTGCAGACAAAAACAGAGACGAAACTCATGTGGTAAATTTGTTTCTGAGTTACCATGTTATTGTGCTACTACGTATGTCTTGATTTCATTTGAGCAGTTGTGTTTTGCTGTGTTTCATGGTGTAAATACACTTTCACATTATTACATCCAGTGATGTAAATACATTGTGTAGGATGTTCTTTGCATGTGCCAAAAGATGTGGAGCCATATAGAGTCCCTGGTTAATTTTTGCAGCTCTGGGATGAAACTTCCAGTACCTCAGGTTTCTTTCCTATTGCTTCCTTTTGTGAGTGTTAGCATTTGGTATTTATTCTGTTCCTTGCAGACAGCAACATACACAAAATAATAAGAAACCTAACAACAACGAAAAAAAAAAATAATGTAAACTGAAAATAATTTTGTTACTTTTCTTTTTGTTGTTCAAACCTGTCTCTTGAGCAGACTCATTTGAAAATTATTAGCTAGAAAGTGTGAATCCTGGTTTTATTTTGTAACTTTTTGGCATGCACTTTATCACAGCATTGTTTTTCTTAAAATAAAAAAAAAAAAACCTGGGTTAATAGTCCGCAATCAGTGCTTATTGATTTCTGAGAATTACATTGATTATTTCCAGCTGGTGCAGCAGATTTTATTTTATCATTATCTGTGTATATTCTTGGCCAAAACCTGTTGTGTTTCATCTCAATATATAAATTACTGAAATAGTGAGGTCAATTACTAATTAATATTAGTAGTTAACTCCATATAAACAGAATGAATTGCTCTTGGCAAACAAGTGGGAAGGCAAAGTCCTTGCCTAGAAGAGCTTACAGCTAACGCAGTGTAAAATAAGTATGATCTGCATTATAAAATCCTGACATTTATAAATACATGTGTCTGCATGTGTCTAAAATGTGTGCAACTATGTATGTATGCAAAACTTTGCATTCTTTTCATAATCTTGTGAAAAATACATAATTTTGGTCTAACTACTTGTACATATTAACTAATAAGATTTTTTGTATTGTATTTATAGTCATATTTGTGGTAGGAATGGAGTTTTTCCAAAGATTGCTGGATAAAGAAGGTATAGCATTAAGAACAAGTATCATGAATGTGACAGTTCTCTTTGTGATACCTGAAAAAGGCACATAAATGTGTTCTTTCTCCAAATGTATTTCTGCATGCAGTTAACACACTTTCTTGATAAAGTCTTGTTTTTCAGTCTTTCATCCTTCCCTCCACATCTTTGCTTATACTTGCATGTATGTTTGCATGCACTGTATTTAGTTTTTCAGTGTCTGTGGTGGCATTCATAGTCATAAAGTGATGAAGTATCATACACAAGGTTAAATAGTGATTCTCTTAGAGTTTATAAGCTGGAGTTTGCCATTAGTGGTTCCATGGTTTCTGTACAAGTGTTTTAAACCTTGAACTCAACTATTCCATTTCACAGGTAAAGAATTTGAGAGATCCTTATTTGGGCAGTTCAATTAGAGTAGTGGCCTTTGTCTCAGCCTTGTTTCAAACCACTCTTGTACCCTGATAGTCTTTCCCTTTTTGTTCCCCTCACTTGCAACTGACTCACTTCCCTCTTCCATTCCATGCTGAATGAGTTGCACACCTTCAGAATGATGTCTCCATGCAGTTCTCCCAATTTCTAAATTAATACAGCAGTATGTATATAAAACAGTAGCACCCAATTTCAAAAAAAAATCTGAAACATTATCTTTGCATCATTTTTTGTCCCCATATGTTTACGTTTTTTTCCTCTGTTTCTTTTTGTCTATTCTTTGAAGTCTTCTCACAGTAACAAGAATTAACTATTTCCTATGCCTTTGAATTTTTACAGTTTGTATTCCCACCCATGCCATCTGTGGGGCTGGAGCCTGGATGGCAACAGGCTTCATTTGTTCCATGTTCTGTGCTAATAACTAGATGTAGTCACTACTCAGAGTTACTATAACTGGCCAAAGCCTGTATTTTCCACCAGCAACCCACATGTCAGAGCACCTGCACAGTGACACAGAGAACAGCATCCACTCTGGTCTCATCCTGATGGGTGCTGCCAGTTTCCTGAACTCCACTGTACACTCTGCAAAATCTGACAGGCTGCCTTTCTCTTGAAAGAGAGAGAGGCAAGAACTGCTTGAATTGCATCTCAAATCACGAGATACTGCATTTACTGTATCCCATCAGCCTCAGCTTCTAGTATCTCTAGTCTGCCAGAGGGTTTTTTCAGGGGGAGGTTCTGCTCACCTGATCCAGTTGGGGTGTCAGAACTAAAGCCATTTGCAGCAATGAAGAGAAAGATGCTCATGAATGCACAAACTCATCCAACAGACAATGAATATCAGCTAAATGATGGTACCTTGGGATTCTTCTGTAATTTGAGTGATTGTCTTTGGTTTCCCTTCCTACCATGTATAGCTGCTGTAGCTGCTACTTTGCCTAGCTGGATCGTAGGAGTTCTACATTAGTGTTTGCAATGACTGTTTACTATTAGTTCACTTTTATTTTTCTTAAGCTGAACTAATTAATTGTTCTAATTTCATCACTTGCTTTTTTCTTTTTAATATTTATGAAATATTTTTTCTGCTTCTACATTTGCGACTTTTATACAGTGTGTTAATTAAGGAAAGCAGCAAACCTAGATCAATGCTGTAGCAAGAAAGCTTACCAACCAGTGGTTTGACATAGTATATTAAATCCTAGAGCAGCACAATTTATTAACTATCTAACTTTTCAATACTGCAATCTATCAGTACTCTTTTAAGTTCATTTCAATGATTATGGTTTCTCTGATTTGTGCAAAGTCTTTAGATGTTCTGATGTTATAATCCTATAGTGTTGCCAGAAATATCAGCAGATTTTGCATTGAGAACTGAGCTACACAGAATTAAATAGGATTGACCCCCCTCTATACAGGGAGAGGGACTTCTGGTTTCAAACCCACGCGAGTACGAGGAGAGGTTGTACAACTGCTGGACATTGGGTGGTTTGACTCCCAACAGAAAGGCAACCTGTCTTGGAAGCAGTGCTGCATGAGGCTGCTTTGCAGAACTTAGTCAAGAGCTGTCTAGGATTTCACTAGCTGAATTTAATGAATTGGACAAAACAACTTTTCACACAACCTGGATTTTACGTGCAGTCTGCAGATAACGGTGCCTTAAGGTGGGATGGAAAAATTCAGTGTTCAGTAGCACGTTAAAAGAAACTGATTTAGGCTCTATATTTCAGAAGTGAAATGTTAGAGCAGTCTGGTTCAGGATGGCCTCAGATTAGATTTTTCTGCAGGCTAGTCCAAATTCTGCTCTATCCACACAAATTTTATCTCTGATACCATTAAGAATCACCTTGCTCTCTTCAGCCCACCACTTGTTTGCTATTAGTTTGTGTGCATTTTGTTCATTTATCCACAACTGCCTTTGCTCTGCTTGAAGGCTACCCTGAGGCATCCTGCTTCCCACCCGTGTCATGATACCATGATGCAGCTTCAAAGCGTGAAGTCTTGAAGCATCCTGGAATACAGCAGAGAAGGCTGTAGCTGGTTGAATAAAACAAACATAGTTCAGATATCCCAAACTTCAGTGCCTTGGGCAAACACCCTGTTTGCTTTTCCACCATTCCCCTTCAGGGCCTGCTTTGAAGGATACAATGCTGTGCCAGGCATCGACTTCGGAGGAGCAATGGTCCTGCATATACCAGCAGATCTGAAGATTTTTTCCAGTGATTAGAGGAGTCATCTTGAACTTAGAGTTTCAAGGGCTGAGAATGTGCATGAATCAGTGAAAACTTTTGTAGTTGAGGCAATAATAGCAATTTGGAGTAACATACTTTTTTTAATACCATTTCAAAGGTAGAGGCAGGCAGTAGATATGTGTTTTATCTACACTGTTGGCCAAAATGGAGGCCTTAGTACTTGGAGCATGGTTTGGGGGTGTTGTGTGTTTTGTTTTGTTTTTTAACCGGTACCATCCAATATTAAAATACAGATATTCTACAGTATCCAAAATAGAGGGCAACAATGAAAAAAATCTCCCTGTGCTTTGATAGGGCGTTGCAAGATGTGGGGCTAAAATTATCTGCATATTACTTTAACTGTCTGGACTTATTTAGGGGTAGGTGTTGGAGATGCATCTTTCATATGCAGAAAAAAGCAAGTATAGTAAACTCACTGAAATGACAATGTAGTTAATAAAAAAAATATTTACAGGCATTTTCCAGCTACAGACTTACAGAATACATCATAAGCTGCAAAATCCAGCTAAGAAACAGTAAATATTTGGGTAGTTAATCCATCTCAAGTCTATGCTTAATTGCATTGCTGACTTGAACTTGAAAGTGCAAACTGAAGAACCAGCATACCACTAGGCTGATTAAGCTGCTAACAGCCTCTGAAATGTATTATATGGCCATTCCACTTCTGCCTGCAGCTTCATGCTTTTCTTAGACTGATGCACGCTGCAGCCATGTTAGCTGAATCAGTGAATCAAATCAACAAAAAAATAAAAATAAAAATTTTAAAAAATTTTAAAAATTAATTAAAAAAACAAAAACAAAAACAAAAAAAAACCAAACAAACAAAAAACCACAACAATAGAGAAAGGGAAAAATAAAAGGGGGTAAGGGAAGGAGTGGTTTATATTACTTTAGATTTCTAAACTGCGACCAGTGCAAGAAAGGTCCAGTGCTGGTGCAGAGGAGGGAAGCATATGGAAAACCTGCTGAGGTTGCCCTTTGAATAACAGCTTGCACGTGTGCCTGCATAGCTGTGGTATGAATTGTATTCTAGATTATTTTAACTGTATTGGGTATGCTTACAGCATAACCACAATGCTGTCTGCAGTGGACACATGCAGATATACCTGGAGAAAAGCTTAGATCTCAATCAAGTTCATTTTCCAGCACTTTTTTAAAGACCTCATTTCTTTTACTGCCTAGGGACTTGAAGTGACAACAGTCTGGGTTTACACTTACAATGATTACACAAGTTAATTCTTCATTTCCACTGCTCTGAAGAAGAAAATATGTATTGCCCTTATCACTAAGTACTGTACCACTGATATTCCCAGAAAGAAGCTTCATTTTCTTCTGCCAGTTACAAAGTCTGCAGGCAAAGGATTTAGTTTCATTCCAAATAAATGCTGCATGGGCTTGTATAGTGCAAACAGTAACCTTGAGTGCTATTTGATATCACAGCAAAAGATTTCTTCAGAGTACCAGAAATCTTATAAATGATCTCATGTATGCTGGCAATTCTGGATTTCCTGCTAAGCCAGAGTAAACAGAAAGGATGTAACAACAACTGCAGAAGAGATCTCAGTAAGTAATGCAACCATAACAGAATCACAATTTAATTTCATCATTAAGGGCCACGGTAGGTAAACTTACCATCTGTAAGTTAAAAGCTTATCTATAGAATATTGTGGTTAAGGGGCATGAATTCTTTATTTGCATTTTTAAATTAAGGAAACAGAAGAGAATAAATTGTACAGTTCAAATATTCTAGAAGGAAATACATTTTATTCTTATACCATTTTCTTAATCATGCTCTTTTCCCTAAATAAATTTGATTTTGCTAGTTAAGGCTTTATGCTAAATACTACTGCAAAAATGGTTCCATGTTTTTCCAGAGCTGTTCATGATCTAAAGCTTCAATGGACTTTTACTGGAGCAATGCATGTTTATAGCACTCCAGAAATCAGGTCCATAATAGCCTCATCCCTCTGTATTGCTGATATTATTAAAAAAAAACCAACAACTTTGAGAAATACTGTCTTAAAGAAAATTACAAATTCAAACACTTTTCTGAGAAAAATACCACCGATTACCATTCTTTCTCATTCTATCCTAAAAGTCACAGCAATATTAATTTTTATTTGTTGCATTTTGTATACACACACATATGAAAATATATACAAAGGTGCATGACTCAAGCTGTGCAAATAATGGAATTTTGGTCCAGCTCCCAAACAATGTAAAAAGGCCTGAAGAATCCTCAGATGATTTATTCTTACTGAGCCAAATTTTTTCTTTCAAAATTCATGATGAATAGATAAGTTGAAAAAAAGGTATTCTGTGAAAAGCTACCTCTTCTAAATTTTAAAGTAATATATGTGAGGGAAGTGTTAGTTGTCTATAATTTAGAGAAGATGGATGGTGTTTCTGAAAGTAACAGAATGAAAGGTTTTAAAAGTCAGAAAAATGCAATTACAGATCAGTCACTTTTAATGAAATAAATACTTGAAAAAAACCCTCAACTCTTGCACAGGATTAGAAAAGAGAGATGTGAATAACAGCTGGAATAGCTTTATCAAGAATAATTCTACCAAACCACTTGATGTTGAATTTGTTACAGAATAATGGACTTTGTGGATTGAAATGTGGTGGTGTATATCACATATCTTAAAGTTGTTGATACTGTCTTAGATGAGATTCCTATAAGAAAACTAGAAGACGATAGTTTAAATAAAACCAAGGTAAGGCTAGTAAAAAACTGTTTGGGAAACAAGATGTTTTCAGAAAGGTTAGATAGTACCTGACTTCTAGTTAGGTAGTATCTCCCCTTAGAAGGGATGTAGGTTACCAGACTGACTTCTTATAATTCCTTCTGGTCCAACTTTCTGTTTGTATATAGTCCTGCCATTTCATGAAGACATTTGTAATACAAAAGAAAACAAAAGTATAGAGTAATTTAAATTATTAAAGATAGTTCAGTGTTCTCTGGTAGCTCAAGAGAATGGAGCATTAAATTTTATTTCCAACTCTAAGGGTAAATTTAACCATAGAAAATGAAATTGTAACCTCTCTTCATCTTCCACCTGTACTGTAATCAGGTTCACTGGCTGTTACTGCAGTTTTTCTCTGCAAGGCTAATGCTGTAGAAAGACAGGTCAAATACCACTAAATTCAAGGGGAAACAAAAACCTAAAAAGCTAACAGAAATTATCATTACTTTACCATTTCATCAGTGATACATATATCTCAATAGAAAAGGTGATAGATAAACTTGGTAGTTTATCTGAAGTCTACGCATAGAGTTTCCCACATAAATATTATTTAAGTAAGTTTAAATGTAGTATCTTTTTTTGTTGGCTTTTAATATAGTTACTATTTTCAGTAATTGAGTGTGCTTAACTGTTAGACATCTTTAGCTTTCAGACATGTTTGTTTGTCAGTGTGGAAATTTTGAGACATTTAGCTATGGCCTTTCATTTTCTCTTTTACTCTTCAATTTTCATAGTAATTGATGATCAGTATTCTTTCTGTTCATGTACATTCCCATCTACAATATACTTTGGTAAATAGAAAGCAACTTTAATTTACCTTTACAGTTAGTTGTGGTTTTTTTTTCTATACATTGTTTTGTATTGTCCTCTGCTATTCTGTAATGAGACACATGAAATCTAATGCAAATTCACAAACCATGTTAATTTTTTTTTAAGAACTTAATCAGGAGTTCCTCATAAGGTGTTATATTTTGTATTAGAATAGGGAAAGGAAAGGCATGTATTACACAGTACTAATGTTTAATTGAGAAAAATGTCAGTTTAGGTCTTTCATTATTCAGTACTTGGTTTTAATAACTCTATTACATTCTTCGTGGTTTTCTCCTAAATATTTTAGGTTTTTATTGAGCACCTATATTATAAATACTGAATTGGGTAAGCATCTAAAACAGTAAACTATATTAAAAAAATAGAATGACAGAAAAGCAATTACTTTCTTTAAAACCTGCATAATATCATGTCTAGCACAATGCACCTTTTGGCTGCTGCATCACTCTCCCCCTTTGTCTGGAAAACATTAAAAAGGAATCTAGATGAGCACCGGTGTTTAATTTTCCTCATGCTAAGTTTTAGACTTCTTCACAAAGAGGTTCAGCTGCTGAGAGTAAGAAGGGAATATTAGATTTTTGATTGTCTGTTCAGAACAGCAGAGGCCCAGGATTCCATTCAGTGACCCCTCTGAACCTTCGTCAAGCAAAAGGTGTCCAAGCTCTCCCTCGTGGCTGAAATGCCACTATGCTTGGAGTTTATTTTCAGGGTTTTAATAGAGCAAGTGCCAGACATGGGATTGTTTTCCACATCAGTTTTATTTCAAATTAATTTGTCCAGTTATAGTTGAATATCTCTTCTTTTATGCGAGGAACTGGAATTTGCTGTGTACAGTCATCAGCTGTTTGATGATTTGCACTTTGGACTCCAAAACTGAAGACCTACAAGCTATTTCTAAAAGGACAATGTACTTAGGAATTTCATTTAGACTTTATCTAAGGCCACTACAGCATAAGCTGTAGGTTTTTATCCATAGTAATTGCTTTATCTCATCTTGGGTTGATACTCTTAACCAAACACCATTCATATGTCTTTCAACTGTAGTATATTTAATCTGTATCATTGAAGAGTAGTGTTGGTTACTTTGAGAGGAGAGATCCATGAAGTTGTACGTACAATCCATTCAGGGGTCTAAAATAATAAAACAACCTCACATCTTTCTCAGCAGGAAACCATTTATGGTTGTAATTGATGTTTAATTCTTGACAGGCTCTACTCAAGTTTTATTATATAATAATCTAAGACTCCTGTATTTTAAAATATTTTTAACTTTGTGCTTTAAGTAGTATTTTAATTTTTTTGTTGTTATTGTTGTGCAGCAAGTTTTTTCACCTTCCACTAGTGTGTCCGTCAATTTAGGCACTTAGACACTGCTTTGTAGGCTTGACTAAACATGCATGAGTTGTAGAAGTTAAACTGCTAAAGTGCAGAATTCTTGCGTGCTAAAATGAACTGTTATTGTAAGTCCGTTCATTTACCTTAATTAAAAATTTGCAAAGCCTTTGTGAACTATTTAGCCTGTCAGTAATAGGTATACAGGGGTGTTTGTGTTAGATGAAGAAATTTTCTGTACACAAGCCTAATAATAAGCAGCACGTATTCAGATGGATTCATCTGTTCCTGTCCATATAATAGAGATTGCTGTTCACAAAGGAAGGCTTCAGGCATCAATCCAGGATCTAGGAAAATGAGTTTTCCTATGAGCTGACACTGTTCTACTGAATCACAGATTCCAATGGGTTTAACTCTCTGGTTGTCTTTTTTATCCTGTGAAGTGCATTGTAAGGCAAGAGAATACTTTTAGGTACATCTAATCCTCAAAGGTTAAAAAGTCACTTTTGTGCTCTGTTCATACATTGCGCATAAGAAAGACAGCGTTGTTGAATACAGAGCTTCAGCCATGAAGAATTTGTCATGCATAATATAATATCGAAAAAATATCATCTTTCCTCTGATAAAACACTCTGCTTTCTGAATGCATTGTTACGTTTTAGTTAATAAAGTCTGTCGGTTCTGCTATGATGAAAATTATGATACCAGTCAAAAACATTCTGCAAAAATGAATATATACAGTGCCAAGTCTAACATGAAGAGCATTGCATTCTTACTAAAAGATTTTATCAACATAACAAAAATGTTTACTTTCATTTCTAACAATTTCCAGTGTCTACTAATCTTGTTATTCTTCCTGAATGGCAAAGGTTTAGTTTCCTCATAATTCCTGTAGCATTAAACCTCTGAAACCAAATTGATCACTTGTTCCCCTACTAAACACTGGAGTCTGTGAAAGGTTAGCAGTAAATCTGGATGTTGAGTGAAACTGATCTTACTGGGACAGTTTTCAGAAGGCAATTTTTCTTTTTTTTTTTTTTTTTTTTTAATGTGTCATAGCTGCTTTTGCTTTCTGCTGTGGTATTTTCAAGAAATTTGAGTTTAATAGGTCTTTAGAGCTGGTAAAGAATATAAATGGAAGGAGAAGGATGTGATATCCAGCTGTGCAGGCAGAGCATCGATTTGCCATTTAGAAGAGTTCTTTTGACCTTCCTGTGGATTGTCATGTGCAAAAATTAAGCTCATACATACAACTTCATAATATCAAGCTTATGCATTGAGAGC
Organism: Nesoenas mayeri; assembly: GCF_963082525.1. NCBI lineage: Eukaryota > Metazoa > Chordata > Aves > Columbiformes > Columbidae > Nesoenas > Nesoenas mayeri. The sequence continues at coordinate 42,167,357 of NC_137540.1, forward strand.
CATATTGAAGCCCTTTGGTTTCAGGGGCAAGGCATCAAGCTCTCTCCTTTCCTAGTGTGTGCAAGAAAAGAGGTAAATTGGGTGCATTTTTCTTTGTTCCTACCAACCAGAGTTGTCTGCTTAGGGGCTGACCTTACAGTGCGCTGGATTTTGTTCCCCGAATAAATGAGATCAGTGATAGAAAAGCAAAGGCAATTTTCTTTACTGTCCTTTGTTTAGGCTTTAAGGTCTCTGAACCAAAAATCTTTATTGTTCTGCTATTGCTTATGGAATTTATTTCATATTGTGAGGTCTGTGTGTGCTAGCACTATATAAATGCAGTCTTTGAGGAAGTATGTAGGAAAATCTAAAAGGACATAACAAAGAAAAACCTCAGTATAACAGCTGATACAGCAGGAGTGCTGGGTAGCTACATTTCCTGGATAAAAAGATAATGCCTATTATTTTTTATTTACAGTTACTTGACTTTAAGATGGAAAAGAAATAAAATTCTCTGTTCTTCTTTCACCCAGTTAATAGAGAAAATTAATAGAGAATTGGTATAAAAAGTGAGGGCACTGCATTAGCCTTTTCTCTGTTTGAGGTCTGTTACTCCTGCTAAAGAATGAAAAGGGTACCCTTACAAGAACAAAACCTGATCGCAGTGCATACTACTCAATACCAAGTTTAAATGAGTAACTTATAGCTGTACTCTGAGGAGACAAATATAGATTCTGTACCTGAGAGCTATGTGCCCTTTCCACAGTGCACCTCACTGTGAGCTTTGTTATCTTTTATACCATACTGTTGGACAGTTTTGGACCAAGTAAGGTTCTCCCTTAGCTTTTTCTCCCTAAGGCTACACAAACCCAGTTCTCTCAGCCTCTCCTTGTGTGCTGTGCTCCAGCCATCTCATCATCTTGGTGGCTTACTGCTGGACTTACAGAGGGTGAGCAGAAGCAGAAAATAAACAATTCTTTTGTAGATTAACTCCAGAAGAATCTTTTAATCTTGGACATTGGGGAAAGTAGAATTACCTACTGAATGCATTTTCTGTAAAATATCAGAAGTTTGAATGTGAATTATCATCTCAGGAAAATATAAAGCAAACAGGCTAGATCTCAATAATTAAGCCATATTTATGTACAGAATTAATTTTTCAAACTTTGCATTGTAATGGACTGTTCAAGTAAAATCTATTTTAAAGTTATGCAAACCATTTTGTCTTACTCAGAGTTAAAAGGACATTCTCATTGTTTGCTACATAATTTGCGTATCTCAGAGACGTGTCACAAGGAGAGGAACATACAGTGCAGTACAGCAAGCAGAGTACATCCAGTATTAGCTTCACTTAAAAGAGATGTATAGAGGAAAATTTGTGGTTATTCATTATGTTGTTAGTCAATGTTTTTGAACCTAAATAATCCACAATATTTATCAAATGCAGAGCTTCTGTAAATCATGAGGCAGCGAGAACACATTGGAGTCTGTATCTACACTCTTGATTCTTCCTACATCTAAATCAATCCAGTGTGAAAAACAGTGTTAGTAAATGGTTGTTGCTTTGTTTTGTTTTGTTTTGTTTTTTCCAACACTATGATACTTTCATTGTTCTTATCTTGTAATTCCTCCCCCCCTTTTTCGTTCTCTGCATAGATTCATCCAGCCAGTTGTACTAATGGGTGCCTATCCAAAAACACTGGATATTTTAGTCAAAATTATTCCATTTATGGAAGCCTAAGATTGTGGGGAAAGAGGAGATGGAATAGTTTTCTGAATTATTGCCTAATAAAGCGGCACAAGGTAATCAGTTTAATGGCAGTAGATATTTAATATGGTTAATTCTGATTCATGAGGTAAGCTTAGTATTTTCCACTGGGAAAGGAACAAAACCCCACAAACAAGCAAGCTTGTAGACAAATTGATATTGACCTGAGTAAAAATAGATTCCAGTTAGGTTTCAACTGCAGATTGTGAAGTTTAACTATGTTCTACCTTTTTATTCCTGCATTTTTTGTCTGGTGTGAATAAATACCTAACAGCTAAAAGCAGCATTGCAAACTGATGTATTTCTTATATAGCAGTAACTCAAAAAGTGATTACTATCAGAAATATTCCTTCTTCTTAGATACTTCTACTCATTAGACTCCTGTGGGTATCTCAAAGGAGGCAGTTTGGGTCCCATTATTGTTTTTCACCTTTATAAACATTCTAATGCTTACAAGCTGAAGTAAGCCTCATGCACCTCAAAGAGACAGTGCTCCACCTGCAAAGGGTGATTAGTTCTTATTTGAGCCTTCTATTTTTGTATTATGAGTCTTTCCATTTGAATTATCAGCATGTAGGCTTGCTTTGAATAAATTAATAACCAGCTACTGTTAATATTAACACAAGAATCTGACTTTACCACCTTGAAGCTAACTTGAAATAAACTTTATATATAAACTGAAATACTAGCAGAATTGTAAGTGTTCAGATTAATCACTTAGCCCCTGATTTCTTTCCATGCTGCATTTGACTGTTCAAATTGAGCCTATAATTTGAGACAGTAGTTTAGATTTAGACCCATTTTTAAAGTCTGATAGGTTTAGAAGATTCTGTTTAATGATAGATAATCAGAACCTGCCATCCACACTAGCTTTTTTATACCAGATTAATACATAATTGTGGTAATTTTAAAATATTAATGATTTGGAAAGTTCTTTTTCAATGCTGAAGATCAGTCCCCAGTCTAGTGAAGAAAAATGCTTATTTCTCTTCAGCTGGTTATAGTACATTACCTCATAATTCAAGAGGAATTAATACTTGTGTTTACACTAAGAAATAATATTTACTGATGAAATCTGAATGCTGGCACATAAAGAATCTGTATTTTTTTTGTAACTTGTATATCTTGAATTATATACTTTTGCTTCACACGTAACACTAGATGATTCTTTTTTGCATCATCTGTGTCTTTTTCCATCCATAGAAGAGCTGCTTTTAATAGCTCATTCTCTTTGACAGGTAGATGATCACCTTTGAAAAATGTAGCACCAGACACAGTAGGTTATGTAGAAGAGTGAGGTTTGTAACCTATTGCTTAGAAGGTTTTTTTGGAAGGTTGAAGAGAGAAATGTTTGAAACACACTAGTTTACAAGAGTTTTAAGTAAACAGTAAACTGGTGTCAGTGTTGCCTTGATTAAATAATTTGAATATGTATTACTGACATATGGCTGTATATAAAATAATGTTCATAGAATAATGCTGCTTCTTGTAAAGTGCTAAGTACTTTTAGATTGCATTGTAATCAGCCATTCAGAACTTGGAAGAATAACTAGAGAAAAATATGTATTTCCTCTCCTTGCTTAAGCATGGTAAGAAAATACTTTTTAGTTTCTATATTTTGCTTTGGAGATAGAATTGCATAAAACAAGTGAATTCCATTATCTACAAAATCTTAGTTAATATATTTTTGCTAATAGAAAAGTGAATTCCATTATCTACAAAAGTCTTAGTTAATATATTTTTGCTAATAGAAAAATATTTTTGTTATTTCAATGCAATTTTTATAACAACACAGAGACCTTCAATAAAAAAATAAAAATTAAAAAAAGGAAAAACATGAAAGGGAAATTATGCCTGCAAGTATGTAGAACATTATTTCTTATGCCAACAAAGATAAAATTTAAAATTAAAAAAACAAACAAAAACAATGAAAAACAACAGCCACTATTGGTAGCTAGGGAATATGCATAAGCAGAAAACAGCATCTTGACCGGTGCCTTCAAGTAAGGCAGAAGAAAACACTGTATTTATTCTATAGAATATATTCTTTATTTATATTGGATAATATTTTTCACAGTTTGGTTTATTTATTGCTAAAATTAATATATCTTCTTTTACTACTTAGAAATTGTTGGAAAAATTTGGTCATGGAAAATATAGGATATAGTAGAAAATGTAATGAGGCAGTCATTTCATTGGAGGAAACTGAAAAAGATTGTAAAAGATGCAAAACCAGAATGTCATATATGATTTACCCCTATTGGTTAATTAGGCTTAGAAATTATCTCATTTTATAGTCTAACGAGACAGCTGAGCAATATTCAGAATTTCTGATACAAATGTAGGAGCAAAAATGTATTTGCATTAACGCAAGTCTACTGGATGGGAATCGCCATTACAGTCAACAATGAGGCAATGAATCTGTGCCTAAAGCAGTGTAGTAAGGCTTTTCATAACTTTTTGTATGCATAGTAGAGAGTAAATTTGCTGGAGCATCCACAGAGATTTAAATTAATTTCAGAAAGAAAATTATTACATTAATTTGTTTTCTACAAATATAATTTTGAATTAGTTATTCAGTATGAGTTTTCCCAGTTGCCTTTAATAAAATGATAGAGATGGGCTTATGGGGAGAATCTTAATTGTTCAGCTTTCCACTTCTGTTTGACTCATTTTCAAACTTAGTTATTAGTGGGAAATAGCTGAAGTAAATGAATGTTTGTGAACCGTAGTGCCCGATTCTAAGCTTTTGCTTGGGCTTGTTAGAAGGTTAGTAGATGTTTAAAACCAGAGCATTTTAGTTTCTATTGAAGTCGAGTCCCCTGTGGAGCTCTGTTTTACAAAGAATTTTACTGTGTAATGTTGCACAATCACAGTTTAAAGTGAAGTTTATAATTCTTTTGACTTTAAGAGCAAAGTGTATTAATTTAAAATATCATCTTGTAGCTCAGGTTGCTCTGACTCGTGAGTAATACTGGCTCATCTTTTGCATAGTATATTTCTGTTATAGTGTTTGAAATATACTTATGGTGCAGAGGAGAGTAAATGAAGAATGGTTAGCTGTCAAATACAGAGCAAGAATCAGGATGTTTATAAAACAATTATTTTTCATTAATAATTTGCACCTGAAGGCCATAATTACACAGACTACTGATAGCATAATTTCTCATTTCTTTAACAGATTAAAAGTTGTTTATTTACTTTACAGAAACTATGTTTCTGCAAACGTTAAGCTTGCATGGTTGTACGTAGGTAGGGAAAACTCTGTGAATGCAGAACATTATGGTATTAACATGATATAACAGTTCTTCTAAGATGAAAAAAGATTAATGTAGAGCTATCATTGTAATTCTGCCTGTGAATTTGATTTTTGTAGGTATAGAAATAAAATTTAATTAGGAACTTTTTATTCATATGATAATTCTTCCTAATGCTACTGATTTGTCATAACAAAGTTATAGACAGAACTTTGTTCCAGACCGAAAACTAAGAGAATTTACTAAATTATGTTTTATGACAGAAGTTGTAAGAGCAATCATTTATAAATATCCTTTTGTTTTATACTTTTCTGTCATGACTGTTCAGAACGTCACTGTGCACTTTCAGCTAAGTTTACAGATTTTTGTACAAAGAATGTAAGGTTTTGCACTTCTCTCCTTCCATTCCGACTGAAAAATGAAGGAAGCAAAAGAAATTTTGTGCTTTGGGACAAGCTAAATCCTTCCAGATGCATGAAAGACAAAGAGTGTGCTAAGCATGCAATCTCAGCCACTTCTGAGTAATCTGATGGCAGGATAGTCACTTGGGATGTAATCTGGCCTGGTATTGAGGTGAGCATAGTCCTTATTTTTCTTTTTAATCTTTTTTTTTTTTAAAAAAAAAAAAAAACAACAAATAACCTCTTTACTGGAATTAGATTATTCTTATGTATATAATAGATTCCACCTTTCCATTCTCCATTTTGTTGAAACATTTCCATCAAGTTTACTTGAGACTCAATGCAATATCTCAGTTTTTAGATGAGATGAGCTTTTTTGGCAGTGTGGCACACAAGACCTATGGTTTTAGTTTCACAGGCTTGCTAGCTATGACTTTTTAGATTTGCAGTGTATGGACTATGAAAAATTACTGTGTTTTGGTGACTGTTTTCCCCCATGAATTTTTTGCATCTTAGAAGTATAAAATATAGCTTTTGGACATATAGCAAAATATGTCTTAGAAAAGGACTAATTGTTTGCAATTAAGGCAACAAGCTTTTCAAATTGATTTATTGTGTAAGATCATACATAACTCAAAATTGGAACAAAAATATCGTTCATCTTCATATATGTCAAATTAAAATGAAATTTTGAAGAATTTGAAATGGGTGCCTGTGTGACTGCTTCTCAAGTTGTGAGGCCAACAGTTTCAATGAATGAACTGAGAATCAAGTTCTGGAATCAGGTGTTTAAAAGCAAACCTGTCTTGTGTGTAAAATACGTCTTAAAAATAATTTGCAAGTAATGTGGGTTGTACACACGTGTGGGCAATGCAAGGACCTTTTACCTCAGAACCTGGGTTTCAAAGCCTTTCTGCTTGTGTGTTTTCAGTCTTTATTTTCCAAGACAAACCTCATGCATCTTCCCAAAGTCATTATTCTTTGCTTTAAAGAATGACAATTATTTTTTTCTGAGAAGTTACATGTAGTGTCTTCAGTTAGATTAAGGATTTAAAATAATTTAAATTTAAAAGTAATTAAAAATGAGTCAGTTTCAAATCTAGCATGTTGCTATAAATTCTTAGACCAAATGATCTAAATGTAAGTGGCACAAGCCAGTCACATTGCTTCTAAAAGTTCAGCCTTCAAAATATGGCGAAGGTAAACCAGTACAGGACACCTCAATGAGGTTTCTTTTTGCAAGAAGCTGTTGTGCCTCACATCAGCACAGTAACTGAATGTTGGTGTTGTCTGTGCTGCTCCTATTTGGAAGATAAACAGGATATTGCCTGTAGAGATCCCAGTCTGTTGCTTTTTGAGCTCTAGGTTAATTTAAAAAGATGAAGTGCTTCTCTAATAATAAACTGTTTTTTAAAAATCAAGTTTTGGTATGTAACTTGATTGCTCTTGGAACCAAAAAGTGATGAGTTACTTTTTTTACTTCCTTGACATTTCCAATATGAGGGATGTTTCACTCAGAGGGCAGAATGGGGTTGTTTGTTCTGGGTATTTGGGGAGGAGTTGAGGCGGTGGTGTTAGCCTCATTATAAAGCTCAAATTAGGCCATAATTTATTATATTTTTATTTGATTCTACCATGTAGCATAAATAATTATGTTGTGATAATTTGGGGGCTAACCTCACCAGCATGGAGTAGAGGAGGTTAATAACTTTGCTCAATCTGCTAGCATCTGCTGTGTTTTTTTCAGTTAGATTATGGTGTTCAGGATTTTTGATGGTTGTTTTGTGAGGCTGGTTCGTTGTTTGGGGGTCTTTTTTGGTGTGTTTTTTGTTTAGCTGGTTTTGTGGGGTTTTTGGTTTGGCTTGGGTCTTTTGGTGTTCTGTTTTGTGGTTTTTGGTTGGTTGGGGTTTTTGTGGTGTGTTGTTTTGCCTTTTTTTTGCTTCATTTTTCAGGACTGCTCCTGGGTCTATTGCTTCACAGCCTGTGCTGATGCATGAGGCTATTTCAGCACAGGTGCAGAAATTTTCACATCTTGCAGAATTTAATGAGGATCCTGTTTGCTCAGTTCCTATGAAGCTCTGTGAATTTAGAATCTTCTGCTAGATATCAACCACTTTGTTTAATTTGGTACTAGCCAGACATTTGCTCAAGGTGCAAATTTTGCTCAAGGTGTTTCATCATCCAGGTCACTTATATAAAGATCCTGGTTGATAATACTATCTGGGATGTCCTGCTTTCTGCTGGCTGCCAACCCAGTGTGAATCCTGCTAGTCCAGCTGTTTTTCAAAGCATCTGTCTCTTCCTCCAGTTCATATTTGCTCAACTACCAAATGAGAACCATGTTGCCACAGCATCAAAAGTTTTACTGGAGTTGAGGCCATATTACTTATGTGGCACTCCTACTATCCATATAGCAAATGATTTCACCATGGAAGGTGGTCAAGTTGGTGATGTGTTAGTTGCCTGAGCTTAAATACATGCTGACTCTTCCCAATTGTCATCTTGTCTTCCATGCATTTAGAAATAGATTCCAAGAGCATGTCCTTCATAATCCTTCCAGGAAATGATTTATCTATTCAAAGCTGATGATAAATACATCGGTAGAGCATTCATTCTCAAAATTAATCTGTGGTACCTTGAAAAATCTAGGATGCATCATAGTATAAGTATATATTATATTGCTTGTAGTAAATTAACTACCTTTGTGCTGCTGATTGGTGACATAATAACAGGAGGATATGTTTAGCTTTTCAAGGAAAGATCTAATACTTTAGTTCCAGCCTCTGTACTGTTGGGACTGATAAAGCTTAATTTCTATTTCACATTCACATTTTCAGATGAAGGTCTTTACAGGTAGAAAACAAAACTTCCAAGAAAAGGGAATAAAAACATTATTAAAATAAAGGTTACTATTGCTCTAATTATAATTCATATCCAATAATGAACACCTTGTTCAATAATATTTAATTCAAATCATGATGCTGAATAGAGAATTACATATTGAGAGAATTCATTAGAAGTTTTTAAAGTAAGCGGAATAAATGTACCTCAGAGAATGTACTTGATGAATCTGTAACAGTATTTAAATTAGATCAGTAAAGTATTATGGAAAATCCACAAGGGATGCACAATTAGGCAAATAAACTGTTCAAGGCCAGGAGCTATTGAACATTTATTGTGCATTGCTTTCTTGTATACTGTTTATGCAAAACAGGTGAATGGCAAAAAGTAACACTATGCAGAATTTAAAAGAAAGTAAGCAGAGATGAGGGCTTGAATTGTAAGGAAAAAAAAAAGGTTTTTAAAAAGTCCGCATGTTTTATAAAACGTATAATTTATTTGCCTTCTGAGTGAGCCCATTCAGAATACAGTTGTCATTTCCTAAACATGGACACTGGCCTTTCTGAACTGATGAAAATATAGAAATGTAACAGTTATAATACCTTTATTGGGAGCTCTGCTATCTGTAGCTATGCATCATTTTCAGAAGGCTATCTTCATTTTTCATCTTTATGTGCTATTTATTATTTAATTGTGCCAGAGATATATTTGCAATAGTTGATAAAGTATGATGTATAAATTATATTTGTCTCTTCGGCGTTTTAGAGGATGTCATGAGACTTGACAGTTTTTTGTCTCTCCCATGTTTTCTGATAGGTTTGCAACTAGACATAGATCTACATACACTTAGTATGCTGTTGTACCATGAGTAGTCATAATCAAGCTAACCTTGTGCTAGTTAATTCATGCCATGTCAGCTACAGCACAGGGATTCTACTCTCAGTGCTGAGGTCCTTGCCAGGATGATATGGCATGTCCTGTGCTGCTGCTTTTTCTCAGTCTTTGCTACCAAACTATCTAGAAAAAGGCCAGATTTTCTGCCTGCCCACATGGAGTCATACCTGCTAAATCTAACAGAGACACAGCCGGAGACCCTTCTTCCTATTTTTGTTCACACCTGTCCATATTTTGTTTTCCGTGCTGCCATAATACTTTGTAAAAGGTCAGGGACTATAAGTAATTATAGCAGTCTTGGGTCTAGTTATTTTTCAAATACAAACCAGCTAAAAATATGTATATATTAAACTGTGAAGCCTGAAGGTCTAGATGTCAAGTTTTCCTCCTGTAAATGTATTTTTGCATTTTTGTGGTTTGGTGTTTTCTGTTGTTTTTTTTTTTTTTTTTTTAAGTGAAGTGTATTTATTTGTCCAATGACTATTACCTAATAGTCTGTGTAAGGAGACTTAAAAGCAAAACCAGTAAAGATTGTAGTGCAAAATCTCTTCCTAGAGATTAGTCACTGTTAAAAGATTATCAGCAAAATGCATCTGAAGACTTTGCCTGGGCCAGACTGTACCTACATTTGTCTGGTAGGAATGGTTGTTCTAATCTTAAAATCCTGTCGTTCCCTAGGGAGCCACTCCTATGCCCTTTCATGCAAGGGAGGGAACAATCCACCTGCATCTGTGAATCAGCAGTAGCCACTTAACCTCTTCTCAGCAGGAGAAGCACCTGCTAACAGCATGGGGCATTGCTGGGAAAATTATGAGGCTGCTAGCTTATATGTTAACAGTGATTAATATCTGGTATTGCTCTTTCAATATGTAGGAGGCATTACTGCTGTTGAAAAGCTGCCTTAACTCCAGCTGCTTCTCCTACAGAGATCACTCTCATTTAGAAGTTGCCGTTATGCAGTGCTTCTACCAAGAAAAGAATCAGAAGCATCGTTCAGGGCTTAGAAAACAGAGACATAGTTAACATACTTAAAAAAAAATAAACAACAACAACAAAAAACCACACATAAAAAAACCAACCCACAAACAAACAAAAAAAACCCACACACCAAAAAAAACCGCAACCAAACAAAACACACACACAAAAAAAAAAACGAAACAAAAACCAAACACCAAAACACATATCACCTTTATGAAACATTACAAGTAGGGACCTTCTGTCCTCTAAAGTGTGTGTGTGGATGGGGGGCAGTAAGCATTGCCTGCTTTTGCAGAGATCAAAGTTTTGTGATAGTCTACGGAAACACTTGTTGTAGCTTCAGGAAAATAAGCACACTAAGATCATGAGAACACAGTCATGTTCTCTATTGTAACCAGCCATTTTCCTTTATTCAAAGACAGCATTACTGTTTCCTTAACTATTATGTTTTATGCAAATGCATCCTGTGCCTGGACAGGCTTGATCATTACTTTATAAATTGGTTGTGTAGTGCCACTGAACCACCCAGTTACTAGGGACAATTAGCTTGACTGAAGTTTCTAAGCTATATGTACCACACAGAAGTCATGAAAATATATCAAAGCTTCGGTTCTTCTTTAACATTTAAAATAATACTGTGAGCCCTTCTACTGGGATTTTAATGTCTGCACCTTAAAATATTATTAAAACTTGAATTGTAACTATACATATATCTACAAAAAGATAGAATTATTATGTAATCCAGCTTCAAAATTATTTCATCCATTTGACATAGATGCCATAGTAGGGCTTTAGTTTGAACAAAAATAAAATATTAATGAAAACTTACATTTTAATTGTTGTTACCGATTCTTTTCCAAACCTTTGTCTCTCTCATAAATATATGCAACTCTGTTTTTATTTGTGGTTTTTGTGCATATATGATTGCTTTAAATACATACCGGAATGCAATATTCATTCACTTTCTCTTTTGTTTTTTCCCTCCTTTCTGTCTTTTCCGTAGCACTAGATAGGTCTGTATCACCTTCCTTTAAGTCTTTATTGACTTCATATTTGGTAACATAATAATTAGTATATATATACTAATATATATACTATATATAGTCTTATTATTGTCTTGAAAATTCTGTAAGCACAAAAAAAAAGAGTAATGATTAAATTGAATACCTACCCATTTAAAATGGTAGTCTGAGTCTTACTTTTCTTGTTATAAAAAACCCTACATCCACGTTAATCAGCTAGACAGTTTTTAAATATTATTGCTTCATTTTAAAAGGCCATCATGCACCAGCTTTGAAATGTGGCAGGCTTATTTTCTTTTCCCCGTGAATCTCCATTCTAGTTTTGGTTGATTATCAGAGACAGAATTATTCTAATGTATAAACATTTCCTGGTACTTCTGACATGGGTATTCCCTTTGTCAGTCTAGAAGTATACTTCTCGTTTTAAGGGGTTTTGTATATACAGATTACAGTGACTGGGGGAGTCACAATGTGAAGAAACCACTTCAAATGCATCGTGGTTTTAATAAATCAAAACTAGCAGTAGTATTTTTAGTGATTACAGGAGCTGAAGGCAAACCTATATTTGCAGTGTCCATCTACCTGATCATACCCTGTGAGGTCTACAGGGCAGGTGATGGATGCTGTGCTGATTTTAGCTTAGTTGAAATGCCCAGGCTCCTTGATCTTACAGGAGAGGGTTTTTTTTTTAAGCCCATGCTTCTGGTAAATGTTCACACTTAGCAAGTGGTTTCTTTCTCTTTTTGTAATGTACTCAATGAAAGAACTAACAAATCAAAGGAATCTATGGACATTATACACATATATGATTTATCAGCTGATAAATTTCTGGCAGCCCTGCAGCTTCTTAATCTAAGATGTAAAATATAGGCAATTTCTAAATATTTATTTAAGAAGAAAAGTAGTAGTGCAAGATACAGTGCAATTTTCACACTTTGGCATCTGGAGAGAACACTGTATAGACCTTTTATTGAAATTTTTTAAACCAGTGATCAGGAAGAGAGACTTGAAAACAAAAACAACTTTAAAAAACCACACACAAAAAAAATCCACTAATAATTTAAACAGCTGAGGTATTTTTTCTTATACTGCTAACATTAATACTTGGCAAATTAATATAGTTTGCCAGAGTGGCTGGACAAAGAAGTAGATTTTATTAATTGTTAGTTTACAGAGCATAAATTCAGCATGTGCTTTCCAGTTGTTTGATGGGACGATTTCTAAGAAAACCTGCTGGCTACCTTAGAGTAGAGTGAAATGTGTATTTTTGGGTACTTCATGAGTAAATATGTATTGTAACCAAGAAAGTGTCCAGATGTGCCATAGCTTATTATGACTTGTATTCAAATTCCTTGTGTGAAAAGCATTTGCTATTTTTCTGTTTCGAAACTGAATTTTTCTCAAAGCTACTGTCCATTTGTAGCTATACTGAAAACGTAGAGAATCTCAAAAATACATATTTTTGTATTAAAAGTTATTAAAATTAGGCTGCTGTAGTAAAAGATCATTGGTTATTATCTGTTATTGTTCTGCTTTCACTGTAGTTTTTAGATCTTACATTTACATAGTACATTGTTATCCTAGAGGTGGCAATATTGTGGACCAGTTTTAAAACTACGCTATATAAAATTATATTCTCTGCCAACATTTTTTGAAAAACAGAAGGGGAGAAAATAGAAAATTCACTTTTTTATGTAGAAAATATACTCACCTCTCACTCTTTTTTCCTAATAAAGACAAAATAATTTTGTCCAGCATTAAGACTGTGCTAGGGCTTAATTTCAGAAGGCTTGTCCATGAAGGGAAAAGGTGATGTTAAGAAACCCACACACACACCCTTGCATTCAAGTTTATTCGCTTCTAAACTTTACTTACTGCTAGTGAATAAAACTGAGTATCAGTAAGTTTCTCTGGTTTGGTTCTTTGGCTTCATTCTATGGGTGTAACTTCTAGGGAACTTCTGTGCGTCTTCAAAAAATATTTAAAGCAGCTCTTTTACATGGAGCTTACTGAAAGTGCTTAAGGTATTTTCTTTTCAAACAGTTTTTTTTTCTGAGAAGAAACTTGGGACAGATAAATGCAGATCTTAGTGGCTCCCTGTGTAAAACAGGTGTTCATCACTGTGTAATTTCCCTTGGTGCTACGTAATATTACTGCAATAAATACAGAATATATACATTCTCATAAGCACTATTTGCTGGTACGCTGCTAATTAATTTCTTATGCATAGGTGAGCACTCTTGAAACATGCTCTAGGAATTGTATTTTGTGACTTTTGTTATCCTGTTGTGCGTCTAAGTATTTTGCAAATTTCATCGTTATATAGAGTATGCATTCTTCTAACACAAGTGTCAGGCAGCTGCGAACTAAAAATGCAAGTAGCTTCTGGCCAAGAACAAGGAAATCCAATTATTATTCATAGTAAGAGAGATTATATTAAAAAGGCAAGACTTTTTTCTTAAATAGGAAGAACTGAATTTTAATTGTAAAGTTACTGCTTGGTGATGTAAATATGCATCTAGAAACACTATTTAGGGACATAATTTTATAAAATACATGATTCTGCTCAGTTTACTTCCAGCCTGTGTTGTGAAGGCACACAGACTTCATTCTGATGCTCACATTGTTGTGGTTTATAATAATTTAATTCTAGTAAATAACTGACTGGGAAAAGTATCTCCTCTTTAAACCTGTAGTAGTTTTGTTCTGGTGGCTAACCTTGTAACCTAGCTTCTTTATTTTTATCTGAGCCGGAAAGCAGTTTTCACTCATCTTAGTATTCTCCCAGTGCTTTTGTTTCTTATTAGCATCATAAGGTTGCAAATATTAGTAACTCCTATGCAGTGAAACGTAGAACTCTTTGCACCTTAGCACCTGTTAATAAGGTTACTACTGATCTTCTTTGTTGCTCATCTGAGTCCTGACATTAGGGTACTCATTGCTGATAGATGGTGAAGATGTTAGGCTGCATCAGTTCAATACAATTTTGGATAAATCTTAATGAATTTGTGGTTGGAATATGCTTTTTTAAGATCATACAGAATTTAGAGTGGAGGCCAGATGTACTCAAAAAGGATCATCTTATGTTTCAGCTTGCTCAGTTAGTACTTGTGCATAAAAAAGGCTGCATCTCACTAAGGGAAGTGAAATGTGTCAGAGACTTTAAGATATACTATTCCTTTTCTAAAATATTGAGTAGTTCGTGTTGTGGCGCCAAGGAAAAAAGTATAAAACAATGTCACTGTGCAAGTGGCTAATTCCCTTTGGCTGTGTCCTCTTGCCATTTATTAGCCCTGTCAAAATAGGTTATAATATACCTTTACATCACTATTTTAAATTAATGTTTTCTGATCATAAAACTAGTATAAATAATATAGTTTCTTTACTACTTCTAGCAAAGAACTCCTGTTAGATGTCACACAGAGATTGGATTCAAATGCTGCCATTTAGTGATTTACATGCATCAATAAGAGGAACCTATTTACCAGCAAAGCCTAGTTGGAAATCCTGAACAAAGTGTGGGGAAAAAAAAACAGGGTAGTGGACACAACTGCGTTTAGACAGGCTTTCACCTTCTTTTTATGGGACACAGGAATCCTGGGCTCTTTCTCAAATACACAGGGATAATCAAAGACTGAAGAGGGCCTAAGTAGTATATAGTTTATTTGTAGTGGCATTCCCAGATGGTTAAAGTTGCAAGCTCATTCAAATGTGAGCAGGAAGATATGAGCTGCATGAAGACATTACAGCAATAAAACTTCCTTAATGTCTAACACTGTGAGCTAAATGATTTTTTAGCATGATGGGAAATACACATCTAATTGTTACTGTGGGAAAATCTGTATTGGACCAAGAAAGAAAGCAAGTGAGGAAGCCTATTAAAATATCTGCAACAATAAGCATGTATAGGCATGTAACATAACTATTTGAAATTGAAATCTTGAAGAGAATAACGTGTTGAAACTCTAATCCAACTGGGTTGTTTTGTTATTTTGTTTTTTGTTGGTTTGCTTGGTTTTTTTTTTAAATTCATCAGGCATTGAGAAAAGAAATAGCTGCCTTCTCTTCAATTTGAACTGCTTGGATTTTATAAAATAATATTTTGTACTAGTATCAAATACTTTTCACAGCTGAGGGTTAAAACAAAAATATTAAGGTCTTATTCTGCACAGCTGTTAGAGTGAATTCATTGCTTGTAAAACTGGAAAATAGAACCTTTAAAGGTCAGATAGATGGCATAATATTAGGACTTCATAACTTTCGTGTGCAATCCAAACACTATCTAACTGGAAATAATAAAATTTACATGCCTATTTAGCTCCTCATATCTATTACCAACAGAAGTTGCACTTAATTATAGGTTTCCTAATGATCTTTGTAGCACTGATATGGATCCTCATACTTTAATCTCAAAGAATTCAAAACAACATGCATGATATAGTGTTTCACGGTGGTTCAATCCAGCAGGAGCCAGTGCTATATCTGCTAGAAGCAACCATTATTTTGTGTATAAAGACTTTACTAGTAATAAGCATCTGATAATTTCAAGTATTTACTGCAACAGCAGAATGAGAATTCATGCAAGTAGGTAGACACCCAGAACAGGCATTTGCGTAGGGGTAAGTCTTCAAACCCATTTTTGAGGAAAAGGCAATAAAATGAAAAAAATACATTAGCCCTGAATTATTTGTAGCTGACCATACTTCAGCACAACATAATAATTTCTACTAATCTAGAACACTCTTTATTTTCCAGTAGAAAACAGAAATTACGACAGATACGTAAATAAATCAATTGTCTGTCTTTGGCAGTTACAAGAGTGTGTGTGTTCTGTTAAACACACAGTGCATAGCAAGTTAATTGCAACACTGGTGGATGCTGATTAGATGGTGATGGACAAAATAAATTTTTACATAAAGTTGTGTGATGCCTGTGGAGTTTGTAGCAAATAATGTAGCAGGTGCACAGTGTATTCCCACACGCTAAAATCCATTTCTTGTTGAAAGTGACAAGACTGAAAATGTATCATTTTCTCCCAGCCTAAAAATCTAAACAAGTAAAGCTTGTCATTGGGCTGAAAGATTATGAAGCGGCATCTGTTCTTTAAAAGTTCACAAAATTCAAGTAGTGTAGCCTGGTCCTGAGTGTATAGGACGTGCAAAGTTATAAAACAGCTAGGTTGATACAAACTATTTCTCTAGCTGTTGTTATCAAACAAAGTGCTGCGACAAGTGTTGCATGAAGCCAACTTTGAATATTCAACTCAAATGTCTGTTTACAGGCAAATGAAAAGGCAGTCGCGATCTGTGCAAATATAGGAAAAAGCTATCAAATATCAAAATCCGTAACATGACTCTGAGCCTACCTGTTATCACATGGGGATAGTCTGCTCACAAGCGGTGGGCTGTGGAATCAAAAGGTGTGACCACTCACTCAGAAAAACCAAAAGTCCACAGAGAGTGCCTGGAAGCGTGTTTGTCCTGTCAGAACACGGCGGGGGGGTGGGGGGAACAAACAAACAAAACAAACAAACAATCAAAAACCACACAACAAACCACCTCCCAAATATTTGACACGTGTTCAAGGAAGGTTACTGATACCAGTGTTTCTAGGTCACTTTGCACTTCATCCAGTACCCTGTAATGGTCACTGTCCAGCCTTTAAGGAGAGTAGTAGTTTTTGACTATTGTTAAGAAAGAAGCAAAAGTGGAAGAGAATTCCAATTTATCTTAATATATGACAATGCTGTGTGGTTGTGGACACAGACAAACCACTTTCTAAGAGTTTTTCCTTTTTTCCCCAAACACAGTTTAGGCTTTAAAAGTATTTGAAACTAAATTTAAAGGAAGTTGCTGACCAGCAGTTTTATGACTTGATTTGTTTTAAAGCCTGAATGGCTTAGGGAAAGGTTTTACAGAAGACATAATCCATCCACATGGAATAAAGCCTGGAAAATTAGGTGGCATAAACCTAAAACACAAAATACATTCTCATGACTTTGCACTTAAGCTGTTGCTTACTGAACTAATTTAACAGTGGCTATGCATTGTTTATTGCCTATAACTACACTTTATGGAAGTTGGAAGATATTTTAAAAGTACTTTTTTCTGTTGTTAATAATGTCTTTCATCTGTTTGCTAGAATGTCTGACATACAATTTTGCTCAGCACACAGAATAGCTGCAGACCCAGTAACATTACTCCTGTCATTCCAATGTAATGACTTCGTCAGCAGTGCTGTAAAATTATATTTATCTGCCCTGTTGATTCCTCCCTTTTCAAATTGATTCCAAATTACTTTACTAATGCCTTTGCTTTTTGCCCTCAGACACAGAAACCTATATGCACCTAGGCAAGGGAGGATATTTTGGAGCGTTTTGTAACCTTTTGCTTTTCACAAACGGTTTTGTGTATATTTTTAAATGGGAAGCCAGTAATAATGCAGTTAGCAATACAGCTTTTTGTGGACTTACATCTCCTAAATCTGAACAAAGGCAGTGTTGTTTCTAAATCAATAATGCATATTTACAAATTGAGTCCTTTGAGTTATAGATTTACATCTATATATATATTTTTTTTTTCTTCTTTTTCCACCACCACTTTTTATGTATTGATACACTTGGTGTTAGAATGATCTTGGGAGAAATAGTAAGTATGGAGAAGTGATGACTTATTTGCAAGCAGCATTAAACAGTTGTTTGCATCTATGTTGACGTGTCCCATGATACCAAATTTTTTTGAAATAGTCTGCTAGACGTTTTTCTAAATTTGGCACTTAGTTGATTTCAAATGGGGGTAGGTTGATTATTAGTATTCAGTGTGCATAAACCACTTATTTTAGTGGTTACTTTATTACAGATACAGGGAGCATCTTGGAGGTATCGTTGTAGTTTCACCCCAGCCAGCAGCTAAGTCCCACATGGCTGCTGGCTCAGTTACCTCTGGTGGGATGGGGGGAGGGAATCAGAAGGGTAAAAGTGAGAAAACTGGTGGGTTGAGATAAAAAGAGTTTAATAATTTAAAAGAAATATTACTAGTAATAATAATAATAATAATAATAATAATAATAATAATAAACTGTAAGGAAAAAAGAGGGGGGAGGGGGCAGAAAAAACAAATGAAAAACCGAAAACCACACAACAAGAACAACCACCAAGAGAAGACAAGTGATGCAAATGAATACAACTGTTCACATCCAACCAACTGATGCCCAGCCAGTTCCTGAGCAGTGGCCCACCCACCAACCTTCACATTGTATTATGTGGATGTCCCTTTGGTCAGTTGGGGTCAGCTCTCGTGGCTGTGTCCCCTCACAGCTTCTTGTGCACCCGTAGCCCACTCGTTGGTGAGGCAGCATGAGAAGCAACAGCTGAAACATTCCTGTGTTATCAGCACTATTTGGGTTGCAAATCAAAAACACAGCACCACACAAACTACTACAAAGAAATTTAACTCTATCCCAGACCAAACCAGTACAGATATCTATCAAAAACTAGAAGTCAGCTTATGCTACTTATGACCACTCTGTTTGGAAGGACTGAGTGCAATGCTCCTAAGGCTCAATCTCAATTAATCAGATTCTGCATTTAAGCGAGATACAAGCTGGTTGAAAGTTAAATTGGAAAAGCTTAGACTTAAATCTATTAGCTGCCTTTATTCTTTCAAAGCCAGATTGTTTTAGGGGTTTCTTAGAAAATGCGTAACCCATGAATCTAGTAGCTTCTAATAAAAAAAATATATCGCTGCATTGCAAAGTCAGTAAAATAAGGCACAGGTCTCTTTCTCTTAATTCTTTCACTGAAATTATCTTCCTTTAAATATAAAATGGTTATTTTTCATAAGTTCAAATAGAGTATTTTTTTCTATTTTTTTAAAAATATATCTTGAAAGAGATAACACCTCTGTACCAGTATAGCACTCTTGTTTGAAGTGTTTTATTTTTGTCTCCAATTTGTTTTATATTGAGCTTTAAAAACTGTTTCATCACAGAGGTGTGATTGTTCTATTACATCGTGAATAAGTGACATAGTTATTTCAATAGCAAGTTCTGTACTTATTGAAGTCCAAATATTTTAAACAATTAGTAAAAGAAATAAATAAAAGCTCCAGAAATTATGGAATACATTATAACTTGTCAATTGTCTTTATTTTAGATGTATAGAGGCTATTGTCAAAATGGATGACTAGTTATCTGTAATAAAAATACCAGTCATGTTAATGTGCACAATCAACTTGTCAAGATTAAAGAACCCCGTTAAACTTATTTTGTTATAGTAATTAGGATTACCAACAAGAATTAGTAAGTTATGCATACCCTGGCCATTTAGAGCTTACAACTACTCATGAAAGATTGACAAAAAAATTCTATACTTGTGTATTTAAAGAATAGATATATTCAGAGGAACAGTGCTCTTGGTAACTAAATATTTATATTATTGTTGACTATTTCAATGTTATACAAAATTAATTTAACGAATTGCTATTTGCTTACATATTATTGTTGCCTGTTTCAAGTACATATATGCGTATGGGTAAATTTCAAGAAGATTTCGCAATTCTAGCAATTTCCACGAGGTGGTGCTGAAGTAATAAATTTCAAGCTGATAATGTAATCGCTAAGACTGTTAACAAGCTGAATGTGAAAACATGGATGTCAAACAGATGTTCTTCTCTTTGATGCTATATCTAACTTAAGGTGAGAATGATGAGGTCAGGAAGGCTAATGAATTTATTATGTGGTGGAAAAATTATTTCTCCATGCCCAAAAGACAGAAATACCTCTTTTTTTTTTTTTTTTTTTTTCTTTTCTTCCCCCAGTATAATACCAGGGGTTGGTGTCCCTTTTTGACATAGAATTCTCGTAATCCTTTTCATAGCTCATAGTTTAGTTATTCTTTATATCTTGTCCACTTCTGGTTATGAGCAAAGGAACTAGCGTTCATCAAGATAGTATAGTAGTTGCTTTAAGCAAAATGTTAGCGAGTTCAATAGATTTAAATGAATCTTTCACAGGAACATACACTGGACACTGGTTCACTGATCATTCAACAGGGAATAAAAAATGTAGACGGTATGATAATGCAAAGAGGCAGATGATGTGAGAGAATGGCAATGGTTGTAAACAAATCAGACAGTTTGGCGTGACTTTTTTCCCACTTTGATCAAATAGAGCATCCCTAGCTGTTTTGCTTGCTAAAGTGCTGCATCTGTTTTTTTTCATCATCCTCTGCGACCCCCTTATTAATCTTCTCCTTCAAATTATACAGACCATTTATAATTTAAAGTTCACTGTGACTACCTCTGAAGAGGAGTCAATAATTAACTTTGCAAGCTTTGTTGTTGTTGTTGTTCAATTTTTAACCATCAAAATGGCAAGAAAATCTGCAAGGAAAGCTTGTTCTTTTCTCTCCCCCACTTTTGGCTGGATCGTTGCTGGTTTTTTTTAATTATTGTTTTTATTTTCTTTTTAACTTGTGACCTTTTTTTTTTTTTGTTTTCCAACTTAACTGGTCAACACAAATTCTCCCAAAGGCACAAATGGTCTTAACTCTACTGCAAGCATTGCTCTTGGTCAGCTAGTGTGCTCAACTTAATATAATAGCCACCATTCTAGTAGACTTTTTTCCCCGTAACAATAGTAACACATTTAAAATACACTATGCTTTTTTCTTCATTGCTTCCAATCTCAGGGATATAAAATACAATTTTTACACTCCTCTGGAAAGAAAACTATTTATAAAGAGCAAACAGGTCTCTCTCAGTTATTTTAGTTTCTGACAGCTGATAGAGGCAGTAATCATCCTATTTGAATAAACTTGAAGGGCCTGTGAATAAGGAAGTCTCATATTCTTCGTTATGCAGCCAGTTGGGAGTAAAGTGATGACAGATCTGTGAAAAATAAATCAACCTTCCCTTCTACTTTTATTTAGATATTGTACACGGAGGCCACCTGCTCCTGCAAGGTATTTAGTCACCACACTCCTACCTACATATGTTTGAGAATCCAAGTCCAGTTCATTGATGGTCCATTTTATAGATACTTGGTTCAGCCAATTAGAAAGAATACAATAATTTACCCCTATGTAGGTTTTACCTTTATTACCGAATTTTGTTTGTTTATTCACTGGATCTTTGTACAGGTACATTTAATAAGGCTTTTTGTTTAGGTGGGAAAAAATACATCTACTAGTGACTAAACTGAAAAACTCATCTCTGTTGCTTTCATTTCATTGTTTTCTAGTTTGTATTTACTGTGAGTAACTACTGACAAACAAAATTTATTCACTGTTTAGCTACTGATCAATACATGCAAGAAGGAACAGAGCAAAAATTATACTGTAATATCTTCATAATCCATTGTGAATTAGCTATAGACATCCGTTACATGTGTAATGGTATATGCCTTATCCATAACATTTGAGAATACCTAGCACTTATTCTTTCCTGTTAAGAGTCCCATTAGAGAGTCTGGTTCATGTTTGCAATTCTGAAGCTCTGTGATTTCTTTTGTGGTAGTGAGAAGAAAAGATTTTGTAAATGCACTTTGATTATAATTAATATAAGTTTGAGAGCCTTTTCTATTTAGTTCTTTTTAAAATTTTTGACAAGGCTGTATGTGTCAACTCCTATGGATGAGAGAGCAATATGGACTGTCTGTGGGTAAATTAATTTCATCAGAACTCATCTTTTTAGTTCTGGCTCATTCTGTCTTCTAATTCCACTGTACTGTAAAAAGGTAGAATTACAGTTTTCCCAGTGGTACTGTTAAATTGCTTCATTACAGGCTCCTTTGCATCTTTCAATGTTTTAACAGCTCAAAAAATGGTTTATTTCATTTATCATCCTGTGCTCTGCATAAACTGCCTTCACATTTGCTCTTCACCATTTTAACTTTGTGTATTTGTATTTTCTTTCATCCTTCTTCAGTTCTTGTAGGCATGTGCCTTCACTATCATGCCAATTGAAAACTAATTAAAATGCCTAGTTGAAGTGTACGCAAAGTTTATTTGGCAACTGTCTCCTGGGGCTACAAAGGCTGTATGTGTATATAGGCTTTGAGCACACCCTAGCAAGAACCTGAAACCCTCTTTCTACAGTCTCAGATAACTGTGATACAAAGCCAGTAGCTCTGACTGAGCATTTAACTATTATATTGAGTAAGCAAACAGCCTACTTGGAATCAGTAAAACCTGTCGCTTAATTGCAGGTGAGAAAAGGTTAAAGGAGGTTAAAGAATCAGTGATTCATTCTTAAGATAGGAGAAAATAGCCCTCCAAAAAATAGGTGCAGAAACCTTGTATATTTTATACTGTGGTTAGTAATTATTTTGATTCACAAGCAATGAGTTGTTAAAGCGGATGGAATAGAAAACACAGTTCTCAGTATAAACATTGCAGTCTGTGCTTTTGTTTTCTAAAATCAATTTAGTACCTGTATTTTGATTAATGAAACATTATACTCATTTTCATTATATTGTTTAGGTCCTTTTTTTAACCTATCAAAATAAAGTGAAATTACTGAGAAAACAGTTCATTTAGTGGAGATTCATCAGAGGATACATCTATAAAGGACATGCTGTAAGTATTTTCACTGATCTGAGAGTGCAAGAGTTTTCAAGGCCATTTAAGCTTCTTAAAGAAGCCTGGATAAAACCAGTAGTATGAATACTGGTGCTCCTGAAAGCCAGAATGTGCTCAAGGCTGACTAAGAAGGCCAATGAGGTCCATGCAGTGTTTTGAGTCCCCAGCAGAAGCCTGGCAATGTGGCAGAGGAGTGCATTTACCTTTCAGGGTATTCGCCTCCTAGTGAGCTGACACTGATTCTTCTGGGGGAAGCAGAGCAACACCTTTCTGTTTGTACCTTCTAATTAGCAAGTGAATGTGATTTCATTATAGGTATATGGGAGGGAAAGGTCATTCCGGTTTCCAGTATATCTCCTGAAATTCTTGACAGCAGATGGTATTGTTTACTTACTGCAAAAGCAGTTGCTGAAGCTTTTCATCTAGATGGTAATTCAGGAAGACTAGCAGAGTCAAGACAACCTGAGGAGATATTTTCCATGTTTCCTCCACTTGGGAGTTTTTCACTATTCACAAGAGTGAAAACACATGACACATTGAGTTAAGAGCATCCCTTTGTGCAAATATAAAGGTCCTCTCACTGTTAGTCATTTTTTCTACTGTTTTAATTTTTTTCTAAGATTAATTTAACAATTATTTATTAAAATACTTGTTTCTGTATTTCAGTGTTCATTTGATTCCCTTTACTGTTTAACAGGAGCCAGCTTGGACTAATGATCATATCTTATTTTATAAAGCTTGTGTAGACATGTATGTGTCTACAATCTACGCTAATTTGAGTGTAACTAAATTGCATTTTTGTCTTGTATATTAGGCGTCTTCCCAGCAGGTTTAGTAGGAAGCTTTTAACACCCTTTTACACTGTTCAAAACAAATTTTAAAATGTTTTGCAATTCAAATGTGAGGCCCTCATAAGGAACAAGTCTCTTGTGTATGAGTGTGACGCTTCCTTGGCTTCAGGTGGAGACTGAACAATTCACATGCTGACACCGGCTTCTTTTCTGACACAGCACGGAAAGGAAAATAAGAAGTCATACAGGCTGTTAACAGGAGCTCCATAACTAACTTATTGGTACATTGACACTTGTTGTTCTGTACCCCTGAAAGGGCACGCAGGTTCAAGAAGGGGTCAAACATACTGTTAATTCCTCTCTCAAGTATTGTGAACCCTGTGGAACTTTAAAGATGGGATTAGTTTAAATTGTTTACCAAACAGCAACCTGTGTTCCTCAATATTGCTGACCCATATATGTCATGAAAATGAATATATCATATAAAGACATAGCAAATCACAATCATTAACTGTTGTATGAGGCTCAAGTATTTTTTCCATTTAGCAATTTAAAGACATCTCTAGTGTGAAAAATAAACTAGCTGAAACTGCTGGTTGTCACATTGACAGACTGATTGTTACATTGTTGTCATTTTTAATTTGTAGATTAAGAATTTTCCTAGACAAAAGTTATG
Source organism: Nesoenas mayeri (assembly GCF_963082525.1). Taxonomy (NCBI): domain Eukaryota; kingdom Metazoa; phylum Chordata; class Aves; order Columbiformes; family Columbidae; genus Nesoenas; species Nesoenas mayeri. The sequence continues at coordinate 42,191,542 of NC_137540.1, forward strand.
CCTTGTTTTAAATTTACCTTTCGCTTTTATGTTGTCTCTGTTCTTCTTAATCACTCTTCTAACTCCCTCAGAAATTACACAAAATTATAGTCTCCCAAGTGTTCCGATGAAGGCCACCTTTGAGTCAGGCCTTTCAAAAGTTCTCAAAGCTTTACTATAGCATCCCACTCGGTGGAAAGTCATGTTTCCCCTTCTCTTTCACACATAGTTTAGTTTTGGTAATGGGTTATTACTACAAAAATCTCTTTATTAAAGCCATCACTCACATGAGACTCTCAAATCTGTGATGTTAAACACATAAACATTATAAAAAGCCAATTCAATTATTAAGACACTGCCCAGATGCAGTCTGTTAGCTTTAGTTGTTCATGTGCTTAATTGCTGTCTGAACTCTTCATCAGTTTGTTTGTTTGTTTGCTTGTTTGGGGTTTTTTTAGAGTATTTAGGCACTGAAATAGTACAAATGTTACTGCTCTGCACTGTATTGTACCTGCAAGAAAGAAATAGCATGAAAAATGCTAAATCTAGTCTACTTAAAAGATATATCTATGAAGTTTTTTTTGTTCACATTCATTTTTAGTTCCTAAATGTTAGAATGGAACATAAATACCTTTTTCTAAATTAAAAGTAAACTGCAACTATTTCCTCAAAATTTCAATAAGTAAGTCTTATGCTTATCTAATGGTGCTGTTTACTTCAGAAAATCATACGAGACTGTGCATGCTGAGTCAGCTGAAAATGATATTTTGTGCCGAAATAATCACTTAAAATTGAAAATCTTTGCATTTTTCTAGAGAAGCATAATTATATTCCTTTGCGGAGGAAGATTAGAAATGGTAATTCTATAAGTAGGTAGTTATTATTTTATCATTTAGTATTAGCTATGATAATATTAGCTGTTGATGAACTAAAGTGGTATTAATATGGATTTCACATGTACTTTCCTAAGAATGTAATTGAAACTTACCATTTAATTCATGTTCAGTAATCCTAAAGTGTTGCTGAATTAACAGATCCATGTCGCCTTAACCATTACTCACTTTATTTTATATCAATGATAGCTTTGGCTTATGAAGACCTTATACCACTAATAATAGTGGAAACAAGAGATTGCAAGTATTTAGTTTGGAAAAACAAAAAACATGGTGGGTTTGGTTTGGTTTGGTTTTGTTGTTGGTTTTTTTTGGGAGTGGGGGTTGATAACCCTTTTGCTGAGATGGAGTGAAAAGGGAGATCCTTTGCCAAGAAGACCTGGGCTTATAATGCTCATTAACCGAAGAAGAGTCTTGTAGACTCTGGAGGTAGCAGTAAGTCAGGAAGGAATGACTGAAATGAAGAGCAGCTGAAGTAGCATAAGAAATATGAGCCTTGTTTCCTTACATCGCTGCAGGGAACCCCCTATTTTTTCTATTATCCGTATATTTTCTAATTCAGTTTGGTCCTTTTGTCCTGTCTTAAACAATAAAAAATAATAATTAAAAAGAAAAAAAAAATAAAAAAAAAAAAGAAAAAAAAGAAAAAAAAGAAAAGTTATAGGATAGAATTTCCAGGTCTGGATGCACAGATGAAGAATTGTTTGCTTATAGGAGAAACTCTTCTGCTTCAACGTTCAGTTTTATTGCTATTCTGTGACTAAGACACTGTGCTGGTTCTCATTAAATCTTCAGTTTCATTCAAAAGTTTTTCTGTAGCACAAGTTAAATTAACTTCTTTTTGATTTTATGAACAACAATAGAAAATGCTGTCTTTTTTTTTTTTTTTCCCCTAGTAGTTTCATAATCTGCGAAGAGACAAATTCGTCTATCACAGTAATGCTCAAGATATATTGTCATGAGAGCACAAATATATGCCCAGGACTCATAGCACAGAGTCTAAGACAGCACAGGATTTCTGGATTACACATTTATTTACTTGATTGAAATGAAGATTAGTGTTTACCTTTTTTTTTTTTTTATTTAACTTGAAAAAAGAGTAATGCCTCCTGCATAATCCAGAAATCATCCAGAGATACCAGTCTGTCTTCTGTATAGACATAAAATAAAACTTTTTTTTCTGTAAATCTTTGAGTATAGCTGCGTTTTGTTTGTTGTACCTTGATAAAACCCAGTAGAACCAGCTCCAAACTACATTGAACTATAAGAGCTGTAACTGTGTGCTAGGAGAATTTGATTCATACTCTGTAACCATAAAGAATTTACTAGGAGGTGTCAAAATGCTCAGATATTAAGGACAGCAGCAGCTGCAGCCTGACAAGCATAAGTCACAGTTCAGAGCTCATCAGACCAGCAAAAATTTGGTGTATCATTGTCTTTATTTCTTCTGAAATTTGAGAAAACTCTCATTGTTATTAAGAATCAGGCAAAAAAAAATATATACACAGGGTAGAAGGACAATATGGTCAAATGACTGCACAGGAAAACCCTAAGTGTTTGTGAGAACTAACAGTCTGAAGACCAGTTTCCAATGTGGTAAAACCAACACTGAGGCCTGTAACCAATACTAGTTGTCAATTTGAAAGATTTTCCTTGAAGGCATGGTACTGGTGCAGGAAGCATAAATTCCATTAGATTGTGCTTGAAGTCAGATGAGTCACTTATAAAAATGTTTTTGGCTTTATAAGCTAAGATTTTTCAGTGTTCCATAGATGTGATCAGTTTCAAGTTCTAGATGTATTCATAGATCAAACTTTTAAAGGAGTTTTGCAATATGTAGGCATAAGCAATGTAGGTTTTCTAAAGCACTTCAGGACACAGCCAATAAATGTTTAAGTAGGTACTGCAATAGCTGATGTTATGCATCTGGTCCCAACTATGAAAGAATCTAGATTGGTTCTATAACAGATAGTTAGAAGTTATGAGGATGAAAAATCTCCAGGTTGAGTAAAGAGCTTGGAGACTGTACCAGAGGTTCAAAATTACCTTTGACCATTAAGGGATTCAATGTCCATATTCCTGTCCTTTATTTTGCCACTTTTTTGTTGTCCATTCTTCATATTCAACACTTAACACAGCCTTGCAACTCTTCATTCCAAAAACTGATAATTGTATTTAAAAATAAAATTTTCTTCTTTGGAAAACTAACAAGATACTAATGAGTATCAGGATGTATAAAGTTCTTCCTGGATCATATTAGGTTTTGTTCAACAGTGGTGCATTTAAGTTAACTGAGTGTGAATTTCAAAGTAAGATTTGCCTAAAAAAATCCTAGGTCAATGTACCTGTGAGCACTTGAAATCTCAGTATTTTAGTTGCTAAAATGGTGTTCAGAATGAGATTCCTTTATATATTTGTGAATAGTTTATAAATACATTATATTGAGTTAACATTAGATTGTGAAGATGATTTATGGCTTCCCTTTATTTTAGGAACACAGCTGATTTTGAACTACAGTCATTTAAGTTCAAATGCTTCAAAAGGAAACAAGGAAACATTCTATAGCATTTGTTTCTGGTTAGACAAATTCTGACTGTATCCACTCTAGCAGAGTCCTGCTACAAAATCATTGAAGGTATATCATAATTCAACTTTGTACTGTGAAACTTTGGCAGCATGTGTTATTTTACTTCAAAGTGTAATTACTGCTACTCATAAAAGCCTGCCAGGTTTTGTTTCTCTTTTTTTTTTTTTTTTTTGATAAAAAAAGGATTAAAAAAGAGCAAGCCTTTGAATGCAGCAGTAATTACTATGTGATTTTATTCTAAAGGCTACCAATAATAAGATTTTGAACTAATAATCTAATAATTTATACTACTTAAAAGGAGAAAGGATTGTAAGGGAGCTCATCATTAACTGTAGAGATGAAAAATGTAGTTCATAATGTCAAGTCCTACTGTGGCTGGACGTTAGCTGAATATATCACAGTAGTATATGATACATTAACTGGAGTGAGGCACTTAGATGCTGTATCCTATCAACAAAATGAGAAATATAAACTAGCCAATACTAAAATAACTAAACAATTTCCTTTATAAAAGCATAGACAAGTTAACTCTGAAATTTACTTTGACATGCCAAACCCATTTCAAGTGATTTGTAAAATTTTAGTGAATAGGTTGCTGTTTTATTCTTGATTATATGTTTAGCTTAAAAAAAAAAAAAAAAAAAAGAAATCACAAGAAAGCCATAGAACTAATTAACCTTAGGCTTTTGACACATCTGCAAATATTTAAGAAAGTTTAATTGTTTACATTTAAATTAAAATTTGCTTTTAGATTTATTGTTAGAAAAGACTCTATAAAACGAGCTCTTGGCATGTTTTATTAGTTCAGTTAGATTTTCATCAGTGTCTTTTTCCACCCACAGTTTCAATGGGAACAACATCTGGCTCTTTTCCCATAATCAATATAATCTCTTGAGTTCAGTTTCAAAATCAGCTGCAGAGAGTAACAATTAGAGGTTAGTAGACTTGATAGATTTTATAAGAAGCAATTATGTCATTAGCAAATTATCAAGTTATCAAGCTGTCTCATAGAGATAATATGGAAAAAGCTGAATGCTGCTGATTGTACAGAAAGAGAGATGTGTCTGTGATAATGTGTCATGTTATTAATTGAAGTGAACTATACAGAGTTAACCTTTAGAGCTTTAGTGATGCTGGGAGTCAGGTGCTATATCTAATAATGGATTTTAAGAGCAAGACATAGAGATCCAATTTTTGTTACCCAAACAAGAGTTTAGGTGGACTACAGGGAACCAAATTTAACCTTTATGTGTTGAAAACCCCTTGATTGCTTCTGCCTGACAATTATTATTTAAAAGCTTCTGTGTCGAAGAATTATGTACCTTTTGTGGACAGTTGCAGATTGTGAGCTGTGGGCTACTTATCTGTGTTACATTAAACAGTGCTCAGACAGACTCTGTGCTCTGACTCTGCACAGCTGATAGGGCTTGAGATGTCTTAGTGTTTTCCAGTGACTCTTGAAGGACTTGGAAAGGTCTTGGGGAAAGGGTCACCCAATGCCATGTTTCAACTGGGAGCTTAGTAGATTTTTTACCTCTCCTGTTTCTCAATTAATGATAAATCTGTCCATTCGACCATTTGAAAACCTGGATATGATGCCCTCCCAGGAGATAGAACCTGTGGATTTAAGCCTTTCAGTTGCAACAAGGATTTGAAATGTCTCTTCCACTTTGAGTAATGCTCCAGCTGCTATTTTAAAGTTCAGCACCTCAACTAAAAGTATCCATGTTGTAAATGAAGAAAATAAACCCTGTGCACTTCCTTAAAATATGAGAGTGGAGGTATGCAAACATTTGAGAGATTAGATCCCAAGTGGTTGAATTTGTCTCCCTAAAATCTTGAATACCACTGTTAAGAAGCAGGAGTTGCAGATGGCCTCTGTCCCCAGAACCGCTCTCTGGGCTAGTTCTTGGTGACTCTCCTTCAAGCGGCTCTTCCCCTCTTGACCCTGCTTGCTGTTCTCTTGTATTCTGTCCACAAGTGGTTACCTTTCCCACTTGCAAGTGAAGAAGTACCTTGCTAAAATTTCAGAATGCATCTGTGGTCAGGTGTCTATAAGACATGGGATGCAGGAGTTAATGCACCCCAATTTGTACTGTTACATGTGTTTCTCAAGGTAATTATTAAATGGTGGTTTTGTGTTTTGTTTTGTTTTGTTTTTAAATAATGTGAATGAATGGAATCATTGTTGTGTTTATTGTCCTAGAAATGAGCTAGAAGAGACAAGCTGACTTTTTAGCTCTTTAATTTCTGCCTTCTCTCCCACATCTTTTTGCTGTTTAAAAACCACAAAACTTCCAATCTTATTCTCTTCTTTAGATGCTGATAACCTTTGAGATGCTATTGAGGTGCTGATAACTATTTAGATGCGGGAGAATCTCCCTGTGTGATACAGGGAAATTTAATATTTGATATTTGTAACTAGTTTGCTCTCATCTCTTTCGGAAATATGAAAAGTTTTCTGCCCTGACTTTTTGGCCAGCAGGCTAGTTTTGCTGCTAATGAATTAACAGACAAAGCAATACTATTTTTATAGTATTTGTAGTATATATAGCACATTTTTAATATAAGAAAATGTACATTTTCTTCACCTTCCATGGTATAGACTACAAAGCTATCTACAATTATATGTAAAATTTTGAAAAAAAAGTGGGAAAATGTAAACTTGACTGTTTAGGAGTAAGATATTTGATATGACTAAGCCACTTGAGCAGAGTTGACTAAAATTGCTTGTGTGTATTTGGTCTACAAATTCATACACTTTAATGAGCACTGTAGGATCTTCAGTCCCTATCAACCGTAGAGATTAAACTGTTTTCAGATACAGTATGGAAAAATAAATCATGTATGTGTCATACTTTTGGTTATATCGCAAGATATGTATGTCATGTCATTTAAAAAAAAAAAAAAAAAGAGCGCAAATATTCCAAATCAGAACCATGTAACCATGTTAAGCTATGTAATAGAAGACATATGTACCTTTAGGTTTAAAGAGAAAAGGAAATGACACAGGCATCACCTATCCCGTGGGACATTCCAGTTCCTAGCCCAGGACTGTACAGAAAACACAGGAAGGAGATGTAAGGAGTTCCATTTAAGGTATAAAAGAAACTAGATTTTGAAAATGCCTGATCTAAACAGATAAATATCACCTAAGCAACTGAAGAAGAAAAGTTGTATCTTTAAGTTTTTTACAGTTTATGTCAAAATTGGGTGAAGTACCAGGGAAATCTAGAGAGTGCCTGAGATGTTAATTCTTACAGCTAAGTATAATTAAAAAAAAAAATGGGTCATTTTATCCTTTTGAAATTTTGTTTTATTATTATATCAGAGGTTATTTTATTAATGGATATGTGAGAATAATTCATTATGTAACTGTTCCAGTGGATTCGGTAATACTTATAATTTAGGTTCTGAGTAGTTCAAGCAGATTTCTGAGATTTTAAAGAATAAAGGGTGTCCACGATAAAACCAGATGCTCTTCTATTAAACTTTATTTGTTTTAATTCTAAGAGCTGGTAATGCAACTCACTAAAGTTAGGAATAATGGCTTAAATGAGACTATCATAGGGTAATCCTTCAGCCTACTCCAGAACATGTAATTATTGTCCACAACCCAGATTCCCTATAAGTGAATACTGCTTTGCAGTTCATTATTTCTGTCTGGTTTTCTGATTTCTACTTCTACTAAATTGAATAAAAGTACATATGAGAGGTTACGGATGTTTTTTTTTCTAATCACTGTGTTTTTAAAATTCGTGTTTAATTGGTTTTTTTCCTTACTTATAGGAATTTTAGTCTTTAAATTTTAATGCATTGCAAGTACTAAAAATTATCAAGTAACGGCTTACATGTGTTCTCTAGATATTGGAAACTATTCATTCAAGCCAAATAAATGCTACAGCTAACATACAGCAAATTTACAACTATTTATGTAACTTTGAAGAGTCTTAAGGCTACTTAATCTTTAGGAGTGACATCAATATGGACCCAATTAGCACAGTTTTCAGCCACTTCATAATTCAAAAGAATGTGATCATTCAGCTGGAAGCATATTTGACAGAAACTCCATAGTCATGAAGGTAAAAGCTTGCAAGATCACCCAGTAGGATGGAGAAGCTGTCATTCTTTCATCAGTGCTGTTGAATACTAATTTCAAGGTCAGAAGAGTGTAATTTTAGGCTGCCAAAATATTGTTGGATTTGATCTGCTAGCAATGTTTAAAAAGAAAGAAAGAAAATAAAAATGTATATACAAGTTTGACGTGATAAGAACAAAGTTTCAGGTGCTCCCCCACCACAAATGTTATGAATTATTTACTGCTTTGATTGGCAGTCTTGTACATATTATTTATTTTTTTTTTTAATTTTGATATTTGCTTTAAATATCATCCTCCTCATGTAACATCAGAATTATAACTGGATACGTATTTCACAAATTCTACATGTTAATTTAAATGATGATGTCGGTGACTTTGTGTTCAAAATATTAGTCACAATTATAGCAAAAATTCAGATTCAAAAATATCTGAATGCTTAATTTAGACATACTGAATTGACATGTACAACAAAATGATACATTTGTCTTTACTCACACTTTTCATTTACATGACACGATTGTGCTAAGTAGGGATTCTTACTGCTGTCTCCATCTGCCTAGTAAGCACGTATAGAGAAGGTGGACCCAGGCTGTTCTCAAAGCATCTTCTGAATCATAAAAGGATAGGACAAGCAGTGACCACAGCTTTCAACAAGGCAAATTCCTACTAAATGTAGGGAAAAACAGTTTCACAGTGAGGATGGTCAAGTACTGTTAAATTTTTATCCTTGAAGGTACTCAGAACCTGGTTGAGCTCATAAGGTGTCCTGAGCAACCTGAAATGTGTTGCTCTGCTTTGTGTAGGTAGGCTTGACCAGATGACTTGCAGATTTCCACTCCAGTCTCCAATATTCACTGATTCTGTCATTTCCATTTTGATAAAATAGTTGTTTGTAACTGATATGAAATTTTAAAAGGTATCAAGTAAGAGTATAATTTTAAAAATACTTAGAGGCTTTTGTAATCCTTTGGTTATGAATGATATTTAGGAACCTGAAAATCATCCCTTTTGTGAAAGAGAAAATTTCTTCCACATCACCCTTCAGGAAGTTGAGCTTTATTTCTTGAGTTCACGCTGCATCCTTACTGTTACCTACATCTGCTCTTATTAATAACTTCACTTTCTCCTCTATCCAAATAGAAGAATTCCAAAATGAATGCATTATATCTATAAACTGATACTACTGTAGTAGTTTAATTCTTTACATAGTTATAATATAAATTTGCTTACTCAAACTTCTAAAAAAAAAAAGTTATAGAAAAACAAAAAGATGCAACTGCATATTTTCATATCAAGTAGGTAACTTTTTATTTCAGTTTTGTGTTTATATTTAAGTGCTTTTTGGTTTTGATTGATTTTACATTGCATGAATATGTCAATGAGCGGTGGAAAACAATACCTCAGTAGGATTGCTTTTCAGATCCAGATACATCTTTGAAAGATGTCTAAAATGACATGTTTGCAGTAAAATATACATGGCCGGGTGAACTTTCCTGGTCTTATCTTGCGCCTCAGTGATTTTAAAACAGAAACCAAAGCCTTTGTTCTGATAAAGAGACATCCTCCTAAAATATATTTATTAAAATGAGATATTCAAAGATTCCAAAGAGCAAGTATACATACAGCAAATGTATTCTTTTCCTCCTGTGCATGGTTAACTTTCATTCATATTAATGGGGTTATGAACATCCTTCAAGCAGCGAAGGCTATCATTTTTAAAACCTGTATATTGAATATTTGGTTTTGTTAAATCTGTGTTGTCTGTTTACTACAGTAGGGAAAATAGTTGCTGGAAGGTAATGCTTCTTTTGAGTTTAGCTCTTTTATGAATATCCTTATCTCTGAATTCACTACTGAGAATTTTAAGAAATATTTTAGAGCCTTGAGAATATTTGAGGAAAGATAACTATATTGCATTTTCATAATTAAATCTTTTTATAGAGCAGAACTCCACTATCTGACTTTTTTTTGCTTGGTGTGGTTTCTGGTTTTTTTTGTTGTTGTGGTGCTTGGTTGTTGGTTTGTTGTTGTTTTTTTTTTTTCGGTGGTGGTATTTCTTTTTCCTTCTTGTCAGGCAAGTTCTTTTCTCCAAAAAGAACCAGCAAAGGTCATGCAAATCTAAAACAGGTATTGAGAAAAGGCTGATGTAATTTGAGACTTAAGTCATAAGTTGAGAGTGCCTACATGTAGTAAAAAGAAAGCACAGAGGTTGGCAAAAATATTTACCTTCTCTACATTGCTTAATCATATTCATAATGACAAATCTAATATTTAAAGACACTCTTTTCAAAATAGTTGTTATGCTTAAAAAAGCTGTTTAGCCAAAACATCGTTGTGACTGGAGTCCATAATTTATTTGAAAACCAGCTTGTTACAATTTTATTAAGCACTGTAGCATTTTCCATTGCTGAACTGTGCATGTTTGTTTATTTTTGTTTTCCTGTCTAATTGAGAAAAAATTCACCAAATCCTTAGGTTTTTTGTGTGGTTGAAAGATATCTGTAATCATATGATTCACATCTTATGAATGTTCCTTAAGTTGTACAGTGTGGGGTATGTTGATGTCTTAGTTGTATTCTGAATACTGCGTAGGCATCAAGGTAATTGTTGGTGACAAATTCTCACATGATTTGTGAGACAGTCTCAAAACTATGTCTTTGTAACAGCCAGTGCATATGTGATACTGCTTTCAAATGCAGTTACATGTATAAACAAGTTGAAAAAGAAAGCTATGACTCAAAGGACTTTGTTAAATATGTAGCGGAATTGCTATATCTGTATGTTTTTGATTCATAGTATCTTAATAGGATTCTATAATTATTCTAAATTTGTAATTTCTGCAGTGAAGGTCCTCTGTACAGAGACGTGACTTCATGCAAGCCTGGCATCAGGCACTGTTGGGGTTTTGGTTTGGTTTGGTTCGGTTTTGGTTTTGGTTTTTTAGGTCAATATCCCTAGCTGCTCTCAGAAATGATGATACTCTAGACTAAGGAATTTACTGTTATAGTGTAGAAGTGTACCTCCTTCATATGAATTCAGTGCTTTCATACTTACTTAAAATGGTCATAAATCAATGGATTTCTGTACTGAATACAAAATAATCAAGACATGTACAATAATTGCAGTGTAAATTCTGAAAGTTTCCAGGAGTTTTCATGCAAATTTGTCGGTCTGTAAGTGAAATACTTTTATGGACCTCTTTCTAGCAACCTTCTCATGCATATTAATGGTTAAAAACATGCCCTCAAACTCTATGGTCCATGTCTGAAATCCACAGCATACGTGAATTTCTTTTATGCATCCAGGTAGGGATGCACGTGTGTGTTTTTAATGTTTGTATAAATGGACTAAATTTTAGCAGTTCATGTATATTTTCATATATTTAACTTGCTGTTCCGTTCCCTTTGGAAAGAAGCACGGTTTCTGGTTTTATTCTGATTTTAGAGATTAATTTGTATTGAAAATATTTCAATAATTTCAGTTTGTTTTCAGTAATTTAAGCTTGCTGTTACCTTTCTGAAGAATGAGGTGGTTAAACATACTGCAAGGATGATGCATACATGACCCTTTGGCACAGTACATCTGATAGTGGCTGTTTATATGTGCAATAAAATCCTGATCAATCTCTGACACTTACTGTAGACTTCCCGCTGCTTAGAAATGTGTACTGTAATAGCATTTGTATGTTTTCTTTTCCCTTAAGAGTTCAGTGTGCTGCTTCAGAGGAGCAAAGAAAATTAGAAATAACATAACAGACACTGTGATAGAAATAAAGTAGTAATTTGTAAACTCTTCCAGACAGATCTTTACATTTGAATGCAGGAGTCTCTATGTATAGGTATAATGTGTATATAACTTAAGTAGGGATTATATTTATATGCTTTCTGTACAAACATTGTTATTTCATTTTACACCCAACTGTTTAAATTGTAGGAACCTGACCTTTTTCTTTCTTACCAATAACTAGACCACAAGAGACACCACTTAGTACAATACTTGAAGATAAAATAAATATATTTGAATTTTAGAAGGGTTGGTTTTTTTTTTCATTTTTTAAGCATTTGAGTTAAAAGACTAAAGTTCATTAATCATTTTGTGAAAGATAATCTGCTGAATTTTAATAGGACAATAATGGGCAAAAATTACCCAATTATGATTGATTTTACATTTTTAGTGTGGCTGACAAATAATATAGTTTTCTGGAATATTTGAACATAGAGAAATAAATATAGAGAGCATACAGCAATTTAACCAGTTTAGAATAATAGAAATTAATGGGGGGGGTTAGGGTGTAGGAGTGGAGGGGAGATAGGATAAAAGATGGGAAGGGATAGGGAAAGTTAACTGGGGAAAAACAAACAAACAAACAAACAAACAAAAACCTCACATCACCATATTCTAGTATCACTGCAAATTAAACTACAGGAACCATGCATAAGGTTCCTCCCTCCCACATAGCATCAGTTACTCTTATTGACTTTTCACTCAGATACAAATTTGATTATATGCACCATAGAAAAATATATAATTCATTAATGCATTCTTTTCAATAGCATTATTATTTTCTGTTCTTACCAATAAGCTATTTCTGGAATTCTGTTAAAATTGGAGTTACTGAAACCTTCATTATTTTTTTTTTTAATGAGTAGAGGATTTATTTCTGTGAAATATAAAGTGGATATCCAAAGAATATCTAATGATTCTGCCTAGCTTCATATCCAGTCTAAAATCTATGGACGACTGTGGAAGATAATTTTATCTTCATGTTGCAGATGAAGAGCTGCTACAATGCTATACACAGTATTTTTTTGTGCATTTTTGTCCCATAATTTCCTTTTTTTTTTCCCCTTCAGTAAGCATATTCTTTGAAAATTAAATGTTTAAAACCAGAGAAAATTTAAAGCATGTGCACAAAATACTATTGCAAGGAATTATGCCAGGTTTTTTTTTAATCTTAAATAGATGTTAAGCTGAAAAGTAAACTGGTCTAATTAATTATGATAAATATACATACAATTTGAAACTGAACAAGTTTTTTAAGTATATACAGTGTCCCCTTACTAATTCACTCATGCAATTTATTTCAGTCAAAATATGCTGGGCTCCAGCGAGGAACAAAAAGAACCTTTTATGGAAATATTTTATATTTTCCCTATCCTAGTGGTGTGATTTCCATGCAACTGGAGTTTAAAAAAGTGTTTATTTCCATTGCTAAAAAGGGAAGTTGGTACAGGGAGTCTCTTTGCGGGTTTCTTCACTTTTTTTAATCTCCTTTAGAATGCCATGTTTCAAAAATCTGCCTAATAATCGTCATCTCTAATCTAAAAATTAAAATTTTCATAATATGAAGTATTACCTGACCTCTACTAATAAACCATTTAATTACATTAATCCAATCCACATGAAGACAAGGGTTTCCTAAACTGTACAATAATCCTTCTGTACTTCTCTATAGTACACTACGGCTAATTTACAAATAATAATAATAAAAAAAATAAATAAAACCCTAGCATGACATAATGTAATTTGGTGGGTTTTTTAAACAAAACAAAACAAAACATTTGATTAATTCTTCACAAATGGGATCAGCTTTGTGGAATTCTGGCTTGCAGTGGGAAAAGCTCTATTTCTACTGCAGGCTATTGCTGTTGCTACAGGTTATTGCTCCTGCTGAAGATGCAGCTGCCTGGCACACACTTAAACTAATGTGAAGCTGTTACATTTAGCGTGCCACAGAAATTTGATTTTAAAACCCTCATGGATTTAATAAGGTAATCTTTGCTGTAGTAGCTTCAATACTTTTGTCAGTTAAGTGGTGTATGTGTAGCAAACAGGCAAAATTTTGTGTATTTCTGTGATCTAGTACACAACTCCTTGCCTTTTATTTCCAAAATTCTCACATTTCTTTTCTCAGTGAGCGACTTGTAGGTTTTGTTCATCCCTTGCCTTTATGCAAGAGTCAACACAGGGCAACACTGTAATAAAGTGGAATATTTTACTACAAAATCCTTACAAAGTGTTCAAGTTCCTTTGGGGTGCTTTTTTTGTTTGTTTGTTTGTTTGTTTGTTTTTGGTTTTTTTCTCCTCTCATTTAAGTGTCACTTCTCATCAGTTACAGGAGTTCATTCTGTGATTTATTTCTGTGCTTAGTTTTACCATTTCTATTGTACTTTGTGAGGCTATTTTACACTATACCAAGTTAAGGAAAAAGTACTTTGGTACTGGTAAAGGCTTCTCTGAATGCTGAGTTTCTGGGTTTTGATCCAAATAAGGTCTTGGTGACTTGAAGGTGGGTTGTTTTTTTATTTTAATTCTTCTGGTGAGTATCTTCAAATTTTGAGTGAGGAGAACCCAGAGGAAAATGCTATAAAAATATTTAGACATAAAATGCATATGCATAAAATGTAAGTTTGCAGTCATTGTTAGAAATTTGATCAAGGCTTTAAATGGTACTTTATTAATGGACGAGTTAGAAGATGACTTAAAGAAAAGGTCTTAATAGGTGCTTTATTAAAGGAAGAAAAGTAGTGTATCTTTACTATTAGATGTATACAGACTGTGGGCGATAATTTCATTATTAATATAGGAGATATATTCATTCATTTCTAGATATTTGGAGTACTCCTGAACTCCAGTACTTACTGTTTTCCATTCATGCTTTATGAGGAAGGGGAAGTTACCTTTTTCTGATATTGGCCTGATTATTATCATCCCTGATTGATCATATCGTATTATTACTAAAGTATAATAATGTATTCTGCAGAGGCTATAGTGAACCAGCCATACATATGTTTTATTTATAAGTAGCACCTTGTATCATTGAGGTGGCTCATGGTCAACAAAGCATTGAGTAATGTACGAATTGTCTGTTGAGACCCATTTTGTTTAAAATAAATTTATAGTGACTATTAGTGAAGACAGAACCTGAAGGTGGCACTTGCTAATATAATGTTATCAAATTAAAGTATGCACATCTTTTAATAGCTTTTACTTACAGTCCTTTCCAGAAACACAGCAAAATTCTTTCAAACTGTTTTTGTACACTTCCCAGTAACTTGAAAGGTGTGTCTAGTTGAATGTAGTGGTCATGGATATGTGATTTCAGTTTATTTAAAATAGATGAAAATAACAAAATAGTTAAAATCAAAATGATTCTATGAACTGAACTCACAGCAGTGAATCAGGACACTTCATTCAATGAAAAAGTTGTTAAAATAATCAGCTGACATGTCGAAGGGGACGGCAAATCTCCCTTGAACCTGCAATCCCTCTCCTCTCCTGCAAGTACCTTAATCATAACACCTTCAGACAGTTTCTTTGTTGACGTATTTTCACTTGTATGCAATATATAAATATCCATTAGTATAGTAATTAGAACTTGGGTTTCCCATGTAAACTGCTTCAACAACAGGCAATAGAATAATTTTTACCATCTCTGGCTCATTGAGTATATGAATATTTATTAAAAGTAATAAAAGGTGTCATCCAGGAGAGACAGAAACATACTTATAAAAAAAATCCCTATAGTAGTATAGTTAAGAGAGTTTTTGGGGAAGTAGGGGTTCAATAACTTTCAGGTAGAGCTGAAATGTATATGCATGTTACTGATGATTGTTTGAAGAACTGCATTGTTAAGCAGAAAGTGTGGAAAGCATTAGTTGTATCTTTTTCTCCTTGTTTCCGTGAATGGTATCTGTGTGCAACTTTACTATATCAATGAAATAAATGAGGAATAAAAAAAAAACACATTCATTCGATTTTCTTTCAGCTGTAGCTTGGGAATGAAATATGGGAAAATCATTTGCACAATTGTCTAGTCTCATTTCATTTTTTGCCAATAGATATTAGCTTCCCCTGTTGTTGGCTAAAACAGAATATATTTAAAAATGGTTAAAATCAGAATATATTAAGCTGGAAAACTTAAGGTGACAGGTAACAGAAGACATGTTACATACTGCCACAGCATCAGAAATTAACATCAGAACCCTTTAAACAAAATTGATCGTAACATTATGGATGTCCTCTCAAAAGTAGGGATGTTTATCAGACCATTTTTACTCTAGAGTATTCTCATCCCAAAACATTATTTAACGTGGTTTAGACCAGTTATATCGGCAGCAAACTGCTTACAGCTGTTTCTTTTTTTTAAAGCTTTTTACACTAAGGCAAGATCAGAGATATGGGAGTGGTTTACTGAATTCTGAACACGTATAATTTTAGTTTTGAGCTATAGATGGAACCTGGTGTAGCCCTTGAAGATTTTAAGAAATCACACTAGTATGTTCTTCATCTACAAGCAATAGATAGAGGAAACTCAATGAAGGAAAATGACAATAGAATAAAGAGGATTTTTTTATTTGTGAAGATATGTATTGTAGCTTTTTCCTTTATATGTGTGCAATAATTGGAAAGGTGACTTCTGATAGCTCATGGGTCATGTACCTGAAGTAACAGCTGCAGCTAAGCCACAAATCTGGCAAGATCTTTCTCTTTGTCAGGAAGGCACTTTCTTCCCTAAAGAAAAAAAAATAAAATAGTACAAGTAATTATAGAGGAACATTCAAAAGTGCTGTTAAAATCCTAGGGGAGAAAAAAAAATCAGTAAAGATGATTAATGGTTATCAGCCATAAAATAAGTGTTTTTAAGCTCTGTCAACTTCGCTTTTCTAATGAGGACTTAACTGCTCCTAAAGTAAAGCCTTTGTCCAAGCTGTGTTTTGTATTTCATTTAATCAATGCTTTGTATAGACAGAGTTACCATCATCATAACCTTTCAGTTCTTGTGTTTTGGCATTTTGCAGATTTTGTATGCAAGTTTGAGGCTCAAGGGAAGAAAACCTAGCTGAAAAGTCCAAGTACAATTTAATGTGTGATGCAGAACCATGGAAAAACTCTCAGACTTGCTTATTGTTGCAAAGAGCCTTAGTAATTACCAGAGGATTATGGCAGAATATGAAAGACCTTGAAAGTAGCTTTCTTGCCGATCAGGAATGTGTTCTGCACAAACTCTGAAACAATCAGCTCGAGTAGTGAAGCAGAAGTATATTAAAATGTGAAGAGTTCACTGAAAAGGTCCTGATAGAAACTCCTAATTAAAGAAATAAAAACTGACGTTCAAGATTGTGAAAGATTCTCTCTTCAGTAAGAAAAAAGGGCTTTTTATGAGGACTGGAAACAAGATGACAACACAAATACAGTGGATTCTTCCTCTTTTTTTCTCAGCAACAGAAGTAATCAAAATGGAGTGTAATGGTACATAAATGAAAATAATTAAATGGCAACTAGTTGTAGTGGTACATTACCTGAATTAATATACAAGATTAAGAGACCAATAACCCAGAAACAATTTACTTACTTTTCTGGTTTTATATAAATTAGTGAACAATTTCGGACAAGAATATCATGCAGTGTAGCACCAAGCTTCTTCTTATATTAGCTTTGATTTCTTAATTATTTTTCCCTATTTTTCAGTCACTATGGTTCATTGTATTGTTTCTGAACTAATTTATACCAAAAAAAAAGACAACATATTGTCATACTGAGCCACAACCTTTTACTTTCTCCTTCTCTTTTTCAAAGTTTTTTAAAAAGGCAATACAGTATTGTGTTATGTGAGGAAAACAGTCTGCATCAGTGTTATCGATGTTGTTGTTTTTGTTTTGTTTCTCTGACAAAAACATGTGCCCAGTCCTGATCATAGAGGATTCAGTACTAAACTTTTTCTTCTGTCATGGAAGCTGCATTGGCCTGCATTGAGTTGTCCAGTAATGCTTTCTTCTCAATGATACTGAAATTAAAACAAGTTAAGGTGAATAATCATTCCGTAGTGTGCAGGTAGCAAAATCATACAGTGCTTTTGGAAAATTATATCTCTAAATTTAACTAATACAATTCTGAACTGGTGTTTTGGTCGTGTGTTGTGGGTTTTTTGTGTGTGTGTGTGGGGGGGGGGGGGGGGGGGGCGGTGTTTGTTTGTTTTTGGTTTGGTTTGGTTTTTTACAAAATCAGTTACTGAAACCTGAATATTTTTCCAGTTTGCTTATCTAGAGAGGTTCTCCTTCCCCTCTACTCTGCCCTGGTAAGACCACACCTGGAATATTGTGTCCAGTTCTGGGCCCCTCGGTTCCATAAGGGCAGGGAACTGCTGGAGAGAGTCCAGCATAGGGCAACGAAGATGACTAAGGGAGTGGAGCATCTCCCTTATGAGGAAATGCTGAGGGAGCTGGGTCTCTTTAGCCTGGAGGAGACTGAGGGGTGACCTCATTAATCTTTACAGATGTACAAAGAGTGAGTGTCACAAGGATGAAGCCAGCCTCTTCTCGGTGACAACCAATGATAGGACAAGGGGTAATGGGTACAAACTGGAATACAAAAGGTTCCACTTAAATTTGAGAAGAAACTTCTTCTCCATGAGGGTAACAGAACACTGGAATAGGCTGCCCAGGGAGGTTGTGGAATCTCCTACTCTGGAGACATTCAAAACCCATCTGAACACCTTCCTGTGTAGCCTCATCTAAGTGCTCCCACTTCGGCAGGGGGATTGGACTAATTAATCTTTTGAGATCCCTTCCAATCCCTAGCATTCTGTGATTCTGTGAATGTATTAACATATTTTCATTGTATGGGTATTTCTAAATAACATCATAAGAAGTGGGGGGGGGTTTGGTTGGTTGGTTGTTTTTTTCCTATTCCTGACTCCATAACAAGTTAAAAAAAGTAGTTGAAGCCCATTTGGCCATGTTTTTGTTTTGTGAAATGTTTGTTACATAGTTGAAAGGCAAAATTCTACAAATTTCTTTATGTGAAACCTCCTCTAGACCACTGTGTGTTTATCATAGTCAGTGACCTGTTACAATAACCAATAAAGCCTTAATAACAAATTCCACTGTTGTCAAAACTGACACCTGCTCCATTAGTCATATGAGGATGAACTTCCTCCTAGTACTAACTGTTTGCATTGAATAGTTATAACATAAATATACAGAAGATAGAAACAGCATAAATGTTATTGGTATGCACCATTGATCAATAATTGTTCATTTTCCATTACACCTCTTAAATGTTCACGTCAAAACAGAATTATGATTATATTTTTATTGGAGTTGGTTGGAAAACAGGAGTTTCCTACCCTAAAATGTTCTTCCACCTCCCTCAAGAAGTTCTAATTGAAAAATGCGTTAGTTTCTTTAACTGGATATTTTACTTTTTTTGAGAATGTTAGGGAAGAATAGAACATGGGAAATTTTAAAAAGCTACACTTTCTATGAGAAGCACAATTTATGCAAGTAAGCACATTGGTAAAAAAAAAAAAACTAGAATAAAAAAAAAAAGTGTTTCACCCTGTTATTAGCAGGCAAAATGAAAAGGATTGTGTTATTTTTGCATGCACTCATATTTAGGAAAAATAAGTGCTATATGAAAGCAGCAGCAAGTCCTCGCTTTCTTGTTAGGAGTAAAATAGTGCCTGTGCGTGCTATGTAGAGATGCAGACCAGCAGGCAATAAATTGTATAGCAGTGGCCTAAGAATGGCTACTTCTGAATATGTAACATCTATCTAATCAGCAATTCCAATTCCTGAAGTCACTATGTTAAGCTGGAAATGTTCCTTTACCCAAAGTTATGCTGAATTTCTAGCTTAACATTTCAGTTTTACCAGACTTTTGCTGTTGAAATCCACTTTCTGTTTGAAAGATTTACATACGGTTAACTTGTTACTGATGTCCCTGGAGCTTCTGAATGCTGCCAGAAAAACATGAAGATTTTAGGATTGAAATAGTGACAATGAAAGAAAAATAAGATTTAAATACCATAAGTGAATTTTGCTTTGTTCAAATTTAAACATCAACAAAAATCTGTATCTAATCTTCAGGAAAGCAAATGAATTCTTAAGTCAGTGCTGATGGAAAGTAGTCAGGAATTCAGGTATACTTTTCTATTATTCAGTATAATGGTTTATTTTCTCATAAAACAGATGTGTTTGGAGACAGTATGCAATAAATGAAATATAAAATACTGCATTAAAACAGGAGGCTTTACAACCATGATAACATAGAAATTCAAAGCTAATATTGCCAGATGAATTATAAAAAAAGAAAAAAAAAAAGCATGACTATACCTTTCTTACGTGCTGAAAATTATCATGTATATACCCTGCACAATTTGAAGTGTTAACAGAGCTTCTACTGTAATATCTCCCTCTCACTCTACAAGTTCCCAGAATGTAATTTGTAAAATAGTTCTTAAATGGCAGTCAATCCTAGCTCCACGGGGGATATTAGTGTATATTTTAGTGTATATTACATACATATATTAAAAGAAAGTTCAAACCCAAGAAGAAAAAATAAAGGGGGGGGGGGGGCAGGAGTGTCCCCTGCTTTATACATGCAAAAATGTGTTTTGATATATATTTTGGGTGAATAAATTGATTGCTAGAACTTAAAAAAAACTCACTGTCACTATTTTTTTTTTTCAAAATTGAGCCTGATTTTGGACTGACTTTCTTCCTTTTGGAAGGGGGAATAGATTCAGAAAACTAGCAGCTAGGAGACAACTGTTTTTCTTGTTCATCTTCCCTTCTTCACCCACTCACCTCTATACCCAAAAAGTTGCAGAACTCACCATACGATTTTTAATGCAGTGACTCCTGTATATAGAAGACTAGGTTCCAACATCTTCCCCCGACTGAGATTTAAACCCTTATTATCTACCTCACAGGGGAGTCACCGAACCACTGGATATTCTGCAGTGATGTCTTCTCACCTGAGCTATTCAAACTGCTACTTTAACCTCACTATGTGCTCCCAAGTGAATGCTTTAACCAGCAGACCAAAGAGTCATTCTCTCTCTTTGACTCAGTATTTAAATAATCCATGCAGAACAGCTTTTTCCATAGGGATCGGGAGAAGCCAATTAAGGATTTCTCACTGGTTTAAAAACTCTTCTGGGAAAGTGAAAATGTGGGTTCAAGAACATTGCAGACAAAGGGTCTTGAACCTGATTGTCCCACATTGTGTATCAGATGAGGCCCTAACCACAGAGCTATTGAATAAATGAAGAGAGCGGGGATTCTCTTTACTTCCATGAATGATTTACAAAGAGTGTGTAAACCTAATCTTTCATTTCCAGTTCTTTGGTTTTGTGTTTAAATAGCTTCTGCAGCATTGCCTGTGTTTCAGATGTTTACAGATCGCTGATTGGACAAAAATCCTGATTTTAGGAATGATGAAGGATAATTCTTCTCCACACCTTTTTTTTCTAAATATTTCCTGAATATTTCTGTCAGTCCAAAATGAAATCCAAGTATGGCAGTAAATGCAAAATTGCAGTTAAATTTAGGGGTGTACTAAAGGAATAAGACTGGTCATCCCCTGACTAGAGTGAGCTTGTTTTTCATCTTGATTTCCCAAGCTATCTTTTGCTTTATATCAGTGAACGAACAATCAAGAACAAGATGCACTTCCTTCTCCAAGATATAAACAAGAGAAAGATCAAAATATAATCCACAGAACAAAGTCAAGCTTGCTAAACCTTCATGACTGTGTTTCTTCAGGTCCCCCTTTCAGAAGTTTACCTGGGAAAATTAAGAAATCATTTACTTTTCTGATTTCACATACTCACAGAGATCACCGGTGCATTTCATGGGGGAAGAGAATAGTCTTCACACATTTAGTGTCCTAGAAATCCAGATCTGCTGTGGAAGGCAGTTATATCACTTTAGGTATTTAGGCAGCTCTTATGCTCTCACTTTCAGTCCACAAACCTAAAACCAGTTTCCGTTCTGGAGAGATCAGGGTATTTCAGCCAACGTTTTATTTTTAAACTAAAAATGTCTTCAGAACTACAGGGGTGAAAACATTTATAAAAAAGTGTAATCAGTCTTTCTTTCTTTCTTTCCGCTCCCTTAGATTTAAACAACCCGTTAGAAAAATGGTAATACAACTTCTAGTAGTCATTCTTATACACATTATGTTGTTTCTTATGTAAGAATCTTTGTGAATTTCACAAATAAGTCAAAAGCTAATTTAGCAATATAAAACATAAGTTTTCAAGATATAAACCTTTAAAGTGATTATCCATTCTTATCAAGTCAATACAAAATATGGAGCATTAGTACATGGAAAACAACTGCACTAAGTGTGAGGTGTGAAGTAACTTGTAGCCTGTCTGTGAAGTCAGCAGGGCACACAGACTGGGGGGTGTCTCTTCTGTAGTGGCCGTTCAGCACAGTAGAAAAGCTGACAGGCAGCAGCAACCAGGTGCAAAGTTAACAGAAACAAAGCAGGAGAAGGTGCTGGAGGGATCATGAAGTGCATTTTTGCAGTGTATTTTGTTTGCCTTTTGTTTTTGTTTTTTGTGTTTGTTTTTTTTTGTAAGAAACTTCCTTTCAGGACATCCTTCAGATATCTTAACATGTCTCCCTCAAGATTTCCCAGGTTTAACTCCCTCCTAGTATACAGGATGTATTCAGTATCAAATCTGTCTCTTCCAACTTAAAGCTTGTGCTATCATTGTTCAGGTAAAATCTTATTCTACTACACTTGCCACCTGAAATTGTTTCCTTACTTCATCTAGTATCAGAAGACTAAAATTGGTGTTCAGGAACTTCCAAAAAAAAAAGCCTGAAACAAACCTGAAACTCTTGCAAATGCAGGAACATTTCCTCGATTATTTTTCTCAAAAAGAAGCAAAATTTAAGTTTGAAAGCTATGATTTTTTTTTTTTTTAATAATGTAAAGCCTGTTTTTTCCCAATAAATTTATGTAAAGCACGTATGAAATGGCAGTTCTCTATGTTAGTATGCGTAAGAAAATCTCTAAAAACTGTATTGTTTGCCTTAGTTGGCGCTAGATGATAAGGTGCCTACAGCTTTCTGTTTCAGGGCCTCTGGCTTGAGTCAAGCCTGTGCTGGAGCATTATGTATTTCCTTGACTTTCTTTATATTATCTATCAGGTAGTTAATCTCCAATTAAGTGAATGGTGGTTTGCAAAATGATTTTCCAGTTCTATAAATATTTACCAATTGGAATGATAATGTTCAGTGCTTGAGTTAAGTTTTCAGATATGGACTACTGAAGTGCATAGGTGTTTATGCGAAATTATGCTTAGATGCTACAAGATGTCCCTTCATTCACCAAAAAAAAAAAAATAATTAGAAAGTCTGGTTCTATGTTCTTGCTTAAACAGTAAATTACTTAGGTTTAAAGTGAGGAAGCAGGAATATATAACAACTGCAACTTTTAACGAAATATTTCTAACCAGCTTTTTCTTTTGTTTTGTATAATGCAGCCAAATGTTCACTCTTTGCACTTAAAATCATGGAGATTTTTTTGTTTTTTCTTTTGTACTTACATTTCATAATTTTTCCTATGAAAATGGGGCAAACCCACATCCACCTGAAGCTTAGCTATGTGTAGTAGAACTGAATCTTTCTATTACGTATTCCCTGCCTGCGTGGCACAGCAAGGCCACTTGAGTCACTTCAGCACCAGTCAGAGATGTTTAGAAACACTTCTTCTGAGTACTTTAATTGTTCATCAAGACCTAACCCTTTGAACATTGCTTTAAGGCATTTTGGCTCTGCTCTGAGTCACTGAAGCAAAACTGGAGCATCTGGATGCAGTGTGAAAATAGCCCAGGCAGCTTCAGTGCAGCACCCAAGTGGATAATCTCAACACAGAATACAAACACTGCATTAGTGATTGCCGGAAGGCTACAGTTCATCTTCCTCTGAAATACAATACAAGAAAGCACAAGAAAAGTTAAAGGATGATAGTTTTTTTGCTTTATATCTTCTGTTGTGTGAACAAAGAATCAGGCTGTGTTTTGATGTTTTGTTAAGTGTTTGGCAGCGTTTTGAATCCTTGTTTGCCCTACCAATTCATCGACTTTTCCTCTTTTTTGGCCAAAGCCATGAATGATTTTTGCAATTTATACTGCTTTAGATATGTGAATCCAAAATAAGGTATCCAGTTGATGATGTTACCTCTGAATCAAAGCAGTGGGAGAGAAAGTAGGATGATACTTTCGTTGCGCATTAGTAATATAACATCTAATTAGACTCTCTTAAATTACATAAAATTTCCATAATTCTGTGAGTTATGTGAAATTATATTTCTTTTGCTTTGTTTGCTCTCACAGATGGCAACAAAATTGCATTCCATTGGTTGAAAAGTGTGTTGTAAGTAACTTTTTGTTTCTTCTGTTGAATTAGGCTTCATGTTTTATTTTTCTGAATCTGCTAAAATTTTATGGATAAAACTGGGTTCTTTCTTGAAAACAGGTGCACAATTAATACTCAGTAAGAGCCCATGAGGCATCTGGCT
The DNA here is from genome assembly GCF_963082525.1 of Nesoenas mayeri. Taxonomy (NCBI): domain Eukaryota; kingdom Metazoa; phylum Chordata; class Aves; order Columbiformes; family Columbidae; genus Nesoenas; species Nesoenas mayeri. Next base: position 42,215,423 of record NC_137540.1, read on the forward strand.
TGTGGCTACAGATACAATCCCCAGGACAGATTTCTTTTGCCATAGGCAAGAATAGTTTATGTAAGGCTTAGGCCAACAGGTCAAGAAATATAAATGCAGAAGCATGCTAAACATACCACCTGGCATTAGGCTCTGCCTGGAAATGCTGTATCCCAAGTCTCTGACATGTCTGATCTGTAAAGTGCACACCGGAATGAATACTGGAGAGCAGAACTGGGGCACAGCAACATATATTAGTTTATTTTCTGACTATGCATCTTGGACTTTATACTTAGATGTATATACCGTAGAATTAAATACAAACAGAAGCATCAGGCTGTTTTGAAGCTTTGTTATTTTTGTGTAATTCAGATAATACATGTGTTTTGTGTATATACATAAAAAAAACATACAATAAAATAACTAGTTCGTCTGTGATACTAAAAAAAAATCTGCTAAACACGCTGCTTCACACTGTTATTCAAACTATTCACACTACTCTTACAAATGCAGTACCAAATATATTTCGTTTGGAAAATGTCAAGTAAATGGGTGACACTTTTTCTAACATGTCTAACTGCCATTAATTTTGTTAGTATTCATTGTAATTACACTGATCATAATGAATTCATTTAGTATTAATGTGAACATTACACATCTCTTTAGGAACTCCATTATAATTCAGCAATAATTAATGTACATATTTAATGAAGTGTTACTACTCAATGCTGTTATAAAGCCATGTTGTTTCAGTTGAAAAGCTTTAAAGCAAGTTGAGTTGAATCTGATTGGTATTCTGATTGTTGCCAAGAGGTATTCTGTAGTGGCAAAGGGCAATTCACATTGGGAGACGTGTTAACTTTTCAGAGAGATTCCATGTTTGCACTTGTCTACTGATCTACTTATAACTTAGCATTTAAGGCAAGATACTTCACGGCCATGATAATGCAAAAAAATGTCTAACTATCTGAAAAACATGAAAAATCTCTGTTTTGGACCTTATCCGATGAAGGAGGCATGTGTTTACAAGTGAAGTACTGCAACACCTACGTTTTATGATTGTTCTTCCCTTCTACCCTCCAAGCGTAATCCAAAATTGAGAACCAAGTATTTTCCATATATCACATGTCAACAACATTAGGTTTCTCAAAGGCATCTATGCCCACTTTAGGGAATACATGAGAATAATGGGTAGGGGAAACGTAGCAAAAGAAGAATGGCTGTATTGGATTATGGCAAGAATTGTCTGGCCAGTGTCCTGTCTCTGGGCAGTGATTATAAATGTATGCCTAGAGAAATGTACAAATAAGTATCATGTGATACTGTTCCAGGCATTCCTCAGCCTCCAACAGGTTTAGCTGAAGAAATTTTATCAGATTTATATGATCTGCATGGATGGCTCCGTGAATCTATTCTCATAAACAAGTTTAAACATTAAAATAGAGTCCTTTGACAATGAGTTATATGGGTCTACTACCTTGTTCATTTTGTGCATAAAGAACTATTATTTTAAATGTGGTTTGTTCTGGCTTAATTTGAATTTACATTGTATTAGATTTGATTGAGCTGGAACGCCAGTAAACAGTGAATGCCTGTCCATTCCCTCTTTGGCACCAATAATTTGTGAGCCTCATCTATAGTCTTCTTTGGAGATCATCTTTTCAAGAGAAGCATCCTATCCTACTACCTGAATGGAAGCTGTTGATCATCCTTGTATCCCATTTTGGATTTTGTACTTTCCATGTGGTTTTCAAAGTCTGAGAGGTTCTTAGGTTTATACCATTTCTTACTGAGTACTGACATTGAACACTTATGGAACTATTTGCTCATTTCACCATGGTAATTGTCAGCTCCAAGCCTACCACATTAAATGCAATGTTGAACTCCCACCCTCCTTCCCTCCTTCCCTTGTGCATGACTTTACATTTATTTACAGGACATTTAATCTGTATTTCCTAGTCACTCAGTCTTGTAAGGTTTTTTGTTGTTGTTGTTGTTGTTTTTTCTGGAATTCCACACTGTCTGTACTTGTCTGACTATCCCAAATAACTCTGATCAGGAATGTTTCTCACCAATCCTCATCCCATCTCATTTATGAACGTGGAATAGAACAGACCCCAGAAAATGTCTTCGCAGAAGTCCAGCAGCAATGTCTTTTGATAGGAGGAACTGGAAATCTAATCTGTGGTTTTTTTACATCTGCTATTTAACTTTTTATTCAATTTTATTTTCACTGTTTTTTATATCTTCTAGTTCTTGGTACTTTTGCAATTTTAGGTGATAATGCACCATCCCTAGTCAATAAGCTGTTTCATCTGTGAATTGTGTTGTAACTCTTGAGTGAATACTGTGTTATCTAATGATTTGTTACTATTCATTTTCTCATCACTTCCTTTCTCCTTCAAGTGGATATTCCCAATGAGAGTTATTAGGATACGTTATTACACAGCAAGCAATCTTTACTTGTAGTTTTACAAAATACATCAATGTAATGCTAATTAATAAAAAGTCAGCTAATCTATGAACTTCTGACTTCTCTTCTGCTGATATATTTAACCTTGGGCAAATCACTTAACCTTTATGTTTCTTTATTGTTTCCCTTCCTAAAATGGAAATAATGGAATTAGTGTTCCCTTTAAAACTGTTCAGCTTTACAGACTATATATATGCTAGGTATTCTTATCTATTTTTCCACACTAAAATTAATTATATTTTGGAGTAGAATAGTGGATAAAATAGAAGAAATTTTAACAGTTATGAAATAGTCATCCCTATGAGAGAGAGATTCAGAAATTAATTTGAACCACCATAGATTTCTAAAAGTTCTTCGTTTACTCCAGAAAAAAAAAAAAAAAAAAAAGCACTGAAAACAAAATTTTGTGTACGCTACATGCTGAATTTCCCTACTTCTATTTTGAAAATGTCCTTTTTTTCCATTGATGCATTGATAAGGAATTCATTCTCCTCTTTAGTCTTTATCATGATTTTGTATCATATAAGCATATACATAGAAATTCAAGGTTCATTTTGTATTAATTACTCAGAAATACTGAAAATACTTGTTGATACAGTGGATTAAAGTAGACCAGCACACTCATCGAAAGGATGGCTTCTTATTGAACTCAGCAGTTGTGCAGTGTTAATTAAATTTTTGTCCTTTAATTAGAATCTTTTCTGTCTTTCCAGTGTTGATGTATCTTGCTCCCTTTCTCAGGCAAAAAATCATTCATCCAGTAGCTAGCTTCCTGCTTCCCTATAGAGGAGATAGTGGCATTAAACTTTAAAAAGATGAAAATCAAATCTAGTTATGCTCAGATAATGTTTAGATTTACCTGTTGAAGGCTTAGTTTACTAAAGTCAATCAGATAAGCATGTTCTCGGTACTACTTTTCCTATTGTTGTATGCCTCTGGTTTTGTCTCGCCAAGCATTTTCTGTTTAGATCTGATCTTAGGCTCCATGGAAGTCTTCTTCTAATTCTTTATCATAGACTAGTGATGATTAGTTACAGTCCTGCCTACCTTCATGTTGTTCTATAGCATGCTTTAGAAATATTTGTTTTATAAATCATGATACAAAGTATTTAGCTCCAATTAGTACTAGTGGCTTATGATCTTGTTTGCAGAGATACTGAACTCCAGCAGAGATGCTTGACAGGAAAGGCAGATGTTGACTCAAAATCCTTGTAGAAATAAGGTTACTAACAAGCAGAGCTAATTATCTTTCATTCTGGTTTTAAATTTCGGTAAACACATGAGATACTATTGGAGGTGAAATACTGTTTTATCCTTTCTTGTGAAAGATGAATTATTTGTTTCTGAATGTCTTCAGAGGTGGCAAAAATGTTTAAAGGGTTCAATGACAAAATTAATGGCATTTGAATTGCCTGTTGAAAAAATATGAATCTTCAGGTACAATGTAATTTATTGTATCTCAGGCATATTTTGGGGCCATAATAAATGTGATTTCCTGCTGATTTGGTGGCACAAACAGAAGTGCATCTTAGGCTGACTCCTACCTTTCTGGTTTAGGGCAGTTTGGATAGATAGTAGGTTATTCTTTTTAAGCTGGTACATTAATCCATATTTTCCAGGCAACTGTACTCTCTCTTTTCTTTTTAAAGGATAGTCCATATTCTCTCTTGCCTTGTTTCCAAACATCTTTGGTTTAGATCTCACTCTGTTAGCAGTTGTTCTATTGCTTCTTTTTTCTTGAACTTCTTTGTGGCTTTTTAACGCTTTTGTTCTTATTCCCAGGTTTTCTTTTCCTTTCCCAAATGATACTGATGTTTATTTTTTTAAGTGCTTGCATGATGACTGTTCTGAAGCTATTCTTTAGAAATGGGAATATTTTCATTACATCAGTTTCTCAGTGGTACATCTAGTTTTCCTTTTACAATAACATGAAGGAAAGATGGAGAAATTACAATGCAGGAATGCTCATGAAGAGTTTTCTTGCTGCAACATATGAAATCTGCTATTAGTCCAAATACAAATTGTCTTTAAACTGTGGTTGTCTTGAATCTATTTAATTAAAAGGAGTTTCAGGGAACCAGGAGATATTTTTCTTTCTGACTGGGATCCCAGCAAGGAGGATCAGATTGCAAGTTGCTTGAGCATTCTTAGGGATTCTGTCCCATTGCTTTCACTTAAGCTTTGCTTTTAAAGATTACGATTTGGACCTATCTCAGTAGAGGAATTAAAAAATAAGTGCCTAAAGACATGCTGTCTAACAGATACGTAATACACCATGTTTTAGCCCAGAGCCCCTTTCTATATTGTTGCTTAAGCTCTCAGAAAAATAGTATTTACAATGAAAACCTTTAACAGTCTTTTACCATGCTTGCTAGCAGGAACTGATTTAATGCTAATATGACAGCTAGGATTTTGGTGAGAGACGCTTTTATTTCCCTGATAAGAGAAGTGTTACACATTCTGAAAAACAGACAGATTTTTCTGGCCAGTGTGTCCTCATGTTTGTGCCAGTAGGGATTTGCTGACTACTTAAATTATCTTTCACAGGTTAGCACATGTCTATCTTACATAGAAATGTTTATCTTCCTTTCTGACATTTCTCTAAATGGTTGTATTTTTGAAAAAATGAAAACAGACTGTGTTATTGATAATAAGTGGCTCCATAATGTTCGACCCCCCAAAAAACTGCCAGACTTTTATAATGCAAGACATTGGTTTGGGATGAGCTTGCATTCTAGCAAATCAAATTATATTTCTTACAAAATATATTCACAATTTGCAGACTCTTCTCTGAAAACAAACAAACAAACAAACAAACAAACAAAACCAACAACAACAAACCCACAAAGCAAACAAAATGAAAAGACAAATTATAACCTCAATAATATATATATGATGTTAGAAGAAGATGCTGTTACATTAAATTAAGCTCTGTTGTATTTCAACTGTGATTCTGGATGAAGAGTGCTCTATTTTTTATTTTTTCTACCAAGGCCCATTTATACATTTCTACAAACTACAAACCATTGCTATAAATCTCTACAAACTATTTATTATTTGATCTTTCTTGTGGTCACTCAGAAATTGTTATGTATCACACCAGATCTGTAATATATATATATAGTGTATCCTAATGCATAGTTTCAAATCTATGACACCTTAATCTTCTCATTTGTTTATAATTCTGTGTTTTTGAAATACATAAATGAACTTATTTTCTGCTCCTGCCAATTTTTTAACCTTTGTTGCAAGAGTTTCATGTAATGATAATCGCATTTCAGAGGAAATCTCATGTATAATCTGAGTGGAGGAAAGATAGTACCACTGCTTTTCTGCCTTTTTTTGAACAAGAAGTGTGGATTTGCATCCTGCTTCGTGTCTCAGAGGTGATGTTTTTCAACCAGAGCAGCAGGTACCAGCAGTAATTTCTGGGTTTGAAGGCAAAACTTTCGGTTCTGTATGGTTCACACTAACCTTTAAAACCTCCATTGAGTAAAATGAAGTTCTGATCTTATTTTATCATACGCTGACACATACACCAATCGTATCAATGTGTTTCTACTAAAAGTGATCAGTTTATTCTGATATTTAGATGTCAAACAGAATTCAGTTACAGTCCCACAGAAATATATGGAGCATTATCGTTAAATATCCTTAAATATTTACAGATGGAGCAATTGATTATTATGAATTACGATCTATTAATATTTTCAAAATTCTTACAACTATAGGAGCTAGAGATTAAATTTCCCTTTTTGAATGAAAACTGAGAATTGGATGACCAGTTCTATTTCAGCTAAAAGAAACTCTTTGTTTAGGCAGTGATTTGAGCATGAGGTTCTTTAGTATGACTTCACGATGCAGTTTTATGTTTTTCAGAAACAGTAAGTCATTTATTCATTCATTGTTTTGCTCAGGGTAGACAGATTATTCCTACTATTCCTACTATTGTCACCAATATCCTATATGACATTTTAATTCCTCAGTGTGGTATCTAAAGCCAGTTCTTCTTGCAAGTGTGATAATGCACTCTTATCTGTGATAATTCTGAAATGAAACAAACATGTTTTCTGTGTCATTTTTCTTATGTTGAAATTTTAAGAATTCTTGTAGAAATACATGATTCATTTAGAGGTAATGATGGAAGTGATATATTGACCTGGAAATGGCTATTGTCTTTCTTGGGTTTTCAGTTGTGTTTCTCACCAGGAGACACTATGAGAGCAAATATTTCACTTGGTATCAAATTCTCCAATTCAGATTACTAAGCTGTTACAACATTACTAATTCAATTGCCAGATCATCATCAAGCAGGTACTATTACCCTAGTGAGGTAAGGTATCCTAAAGTATGGACAGTGGAATTCGTATTAAGGCTTGCTTCCATTACCTGAAAGGCATTTTCTTATACTTATGTTGAGCTAAACTAGTATCTGGTTTGAAAATTAAAAGTCTATCAAGTTTTTTAACACATGAAAGAAACATGGCCATTATATATATGTACTAGAAAATATCACCAGATTTCTCAGGTTAGCAGTGTTCATATTTGATTACTGTTTTGTGTTTCAAGTAATGCAACTGTGTTTGAAACTATTTCTCACTAGAATTCACTTGAAACAGATATTTCACATCTTTCAATGTGTTAGATGTTACTCTGTCAGTCCTTTCTTAATGCATAGCTGTGTTTTTAAGCATAGCTCTCATTTAAAAACACCATGGAGTTTAACCTGCCTTGTGGAAACTGGCAAAAGTAAATCTACTTGGAGGTTCCAAGCTCGTGGCTGTCATTTGTCTTCCAACAGCCTCACTTTGACACAGACTAGGACACAGAACAAGTGGTCAGAACTACAGTATTATTTTCCTTTGAATCCTCCAGCCTAAGTTAAATAATTTTCTTCTGTGTTCTAAGCAGAGCTACAAATAAGACTTTGCAGAAGAAAGATAATAGCATGGGAAAGTCTTCTTGCAGCCAGGTTTGTGAACCTTATGGAAACCTAATTTCTGCCATACATCATTCTTTCATGTGTTCTTTGTTGAGAGTGCCTTAAACAGTTGACAGAGGTGCTCACCAAGCCACTCTCAATTAGTTATCAGCAGTCCTGGCTAACCAGGGAGGTCTTAGTTGACTGGATGTTAGTAAATGTGACACCCATCTACAAGAAGGGCTGGAAGAGGAATCCAGGGAACTATAGGCCTGTCAGTCTGACCTTGGCCCTGGGGAAGATTATGGAGTAGATCATCTTGAGTGGCATCATGTGGCAGGTATAGGACAACCAGTTGATCAGGCCCAGTCAGCATAGGTTTATGAAAGGCAGGTCCTGCTTGACCAACCTGACCTCCTTCTCTGACAAGGTGACCCTCTTAGTGGATGAGGGAAAGGCTGTGGATATTGTCTACCTAGACTTTAGTAAAGCCTTTGACACTATTTCCCACAGCATTTTCCTGGAGAAACTGGCTGTTTGGATGGGAGTACTCTTCATTGGGAAAAAAACTGGCTATATGGCCAGGCCCAAAGAGTTGTGGAGAATGGAGTCAAATCCAGTTGGCAGCCGGTCATGAGTGGTGTTCCTCAGGGCTCAGTAGTGAGGCCAATTCTGCTTAATCTCTTTACCAATGATCTGCAAGAGGGGATTGAGAGCACCTTCAGTAAGTTTGCAGATGACACCAACTTGGATGGGAGCATTGATCTGCTTGAGGGTAGGAAGGGTCTACAGAGGGATCTGGACCAGCTGGATCTGTGGGCCAAGGCCAATTATATGAGGCTCAACAAGGCCAAGTGCTGGGTCCTGCACTTGGGTCACATCAACCTCAGGTAGTGTTACAGACTCAGGGAAGAGTGGCTGGAAAACTCCCTGTTGGAAAAGGATCCAGGGAAGTTGGCTGACAGTCAGCTGAACATGAGCCAGCAGTGTGCCCAGGTGGCCAAAAAGGACAACAGCATCCTGGCTTGTTTCAGGAATAGTGTGGCCAGCAGGATTGGGGAAGTGACTATGCCACTTTACTTGGTGCTGGTGAGGCCTCACCTCAAATACTTTGTTCAATTTTGGGCCCTTTACTGCAGGAAAGACAACGAGGTACTGGAGAGAGTACAGAGGAGGCGACAAAGCTGGTGAGGGGCCTGGAGCACAAGTCTGATGAGGAGCAGCTGAAGGAACTGGGGCTGTTTAGCCTGGAGAAAAGGAGGCTGAGGGGAAACCTTATCACACTCTACAACTGTCTGAAAGGAGGCTGCAATGAGGTAGCTGTTGATTTCTTTTCCCAGGTAACAAGTGATAGGAAATAGGAGGAAATGGCCTCAAGTTGCACCAGGGGAGGTTTAGATTGGATATTAGGAAAAACTTCTTCACCAAAAGGGTTTTTAAGCATTGGAACAGGCTGCCTGGGGAAGTGGTTGAGTCACCATCCCTAGAGGTATTTGAAAGACTTGTACATGTAGAGCTTGTGGACATGGTTTATTGGTTAACATTTGAACTTCATGATCTTAAAGGTATTTTCCAACATAGATGATTCTATGTTGAACAGCATTGGTTTATACTGTCTCAGGATACATTTTGTTATAGCTTGTTGTTGCTGCCATTTTTAGAACAGGTGAAGCTTTACTATCATGCTATTTTTTCATACATCTTAACGTGTTTTCACTTAAATATCCTGAAAATTAGGTAATATATCTTCTCAATTTGTAGATATTTGCAAATAAACAACAGGAAAAGAATTAACAAAACCATTACATTCAATTTATATGTTCTTTAACAATTCAATCTGAATTAAAGAATTCTGTATGAAGGGATTTTTTTTCACTTTTTCCCTTACTAAAAAAATCATATGCAACACTACAGAATGATAAAAACAACATTTTCTCCAAACATTTTGCTTTGTTATTATTAAGAATTGTGGTAAAACTAAGGCCACTTTTATACTAGTGCTTCCTATTCACAGTTATGGATTTTCAGATAAAATGCACCAGAATGCGCCCTTCCTTGATACAGGAACAGTTATCGTCTTCTCAGCTGCAGTGTTTCAAAATCCAATGGGAAATTGACCAAAAAATTAGGGCATTGAAAAATAGCATTGTAATACAGATGTAGCTCTCTGCATGTGCATGGACATATGTAAGCATGTGTGACAGTAAGTGCTGCTGCTGGTTGATATAAATGCATTTAGAACTGTTTGGTTTGCTTTGTTACAAAAGCTCTCACCTTTTCATTCTCCTGTGCTTTTCCCAGCAATTATTTATTCCCATCCCCAAATTCTGTATCAGTCTAGTCCACTCTACTTCTGCATGAGTTCAGCCAAAACCCAACGCAACTCTAGGCCCACCAACAATCTTCATGTCTTCCTCACCTATGTCTGGATGTCCCGTCTAACCTTTCATTCTGTCCTGCCGCTCTTCCTTTTTGTCACTACCAACTTCCTTCCTGGGCACAGTGCCACAATCAGCTTGCCTGCTGAATTGTCCCCCTTATTTCTCCATTTCTTGTCCCCTCCTGTGCAAAGTGCCCAGGGTAAAATACAGTAGATTACCATAGCTTCCTTTTGTGGCACACTAAAATCCTGTAACTCATTAAAAAAAAAAAAAAAAAAAAGGAGATTATTTTTTTACTGATATAAATTAATAGGTCAGCTGCGAGGACAGGAGATTTTGCCAAGAAATGCTCAAACATTTCCAGTCAGTTTCCATTTTAATTGAAATATTTGCTACCTAAAGCCAGTTTGAATTAACCTACAGGTACAAAACACCCTTAATTATTTCTTCTTACTTCCCATTGTGTAGTTTCTGATTGATATCTATCCAAATGTGTCCTTTATTTTTCAGTGCACATGTATTCTTAAAATGTATCATCAGCAATATCAGAAATGTATTGTGTTGGGGTAAAAAGGCTCAGTATGTATAATAAACATCACAACTCTTTCACAGGAGCCACAGGAAAAGAAGAGGGCCGACTGCTACTGTACTTTATAATTTCCAAGCAGGATATAAACTCCAGTCCTGCCGAGTTGTTAAATCTCACTTATCTTGGTTATTATAGGGTATTATAATAGTAGATGGTTCTACCTTCAGATATCCCCTGCCGGAAAATTCTCTTATTTCCACTAAAAATGAAATACTTTGAAATTATAGGACAATATTTCTTATCAAGACAGAACAATTTTTTATTATATCCTAATGTAATACAATGCTTATTTTGCTAGAGCATTTTCAGTCATTTACAGATGCTACCACTATTTTGTGCTTGTTGTCATAGGTGATCTTATCTATTTTTTACTACCTTTGTAAAAAAAAAAAAACAACAGTGTACATACAGAGAAGTCAACAGGGAGTACAGGAAAAAGTCTGAACCTGTAACTGATCTGTGTTTCTTTTTACCTTTTGGAGTAAAGCGTTGCATAATAAGCTTTACCCTAGACCTTTGCCATTCAGTCTAACATAACCAAGAATTTTCTAAATGGGAAAAAACAAAGAGGAATCCTGAAAGTAATATAAAAGGAAATCTAGAAATGAACAAGCAGCACTGTAATTTAAAAATAAAAACAAATAAACAGATCAAGCAATCCAAACACCACACACATACAACTGCACAATTGTGATAAACAAAACATCCAGCTATCTCAAAGTTTAGTGTGTCTGCTGGGGCTGCTTCAATACATCTAGTTTTTTGTGTTTAAAATATTGTGTACAGAAATGTTTGAGCCTGCAGAGTTTACTTGTTTCTCAGAAGAAAGGCTCTGCAGGAAAGAGTTTCTGTCCTGTGGAGCTTACAGACTCTGCAGGATCTTTTGCTCAGTGACCCTAGTTTATCCACAATTCATTTATGTGACTGAATCTTATGTCTCCCAGACAAACGAGTTTCAGATCATTAAGGTTGTACTGTTCTTGTTAGTAAGAATATATTATTGGGCAGAGGAATGCCATAATGTCCTTTTCCAAAACATGGGGAAATAAAGATTATGGAATTTGTTTTCAGTTTTGTTTACAACTTACAACCTCTTTCTTGTCCTATCTCAAGAATAAATTATGGATGAGGTTTCCCGTCTCGGGACTTTTTTTTTTTTTTAAAAAAAAAAAAAGATAAGATTCTCTTTGTTCTTAAAGAATTTGCAGGCTTTTATGCAACATTGGGTAAATTTGGACGTCAACTCAGCCTTCATAAGAAAAGAAATAAAAGATAGCAACAGTATCTATATAGCCGTGCAACCAATATGATTTAGAAATTTTAAAAGTAAAATAAAATTATTTTTTAAAAAATAGAAAGGAAGAGATGTCTGTTATGTAATGTATTGTATATTTTTTTTTTTTTTCATTTTCAGAGATCTTTGGCAGATAATATCAGAACAAGATTTTATATAAAATTGCTAAACCTTTAAATTTGTCTGTCATTTTAAATACAAAGATTTAGTGAATTCTGAAACAGAAAGGTTTTCTAAAAATGCATAATGTCAAAGATAAAGAGCCATATATGTCAAAAGAAATATAATGATTAATAACATCGTATGGAATATTGAACTGAGGCAATTTTTGAGACGACTATGTTTTTAATCAGCTGCCTGATGAGTGTGTCAGTGTAGTACACAGCATGCATAGTCATAATAGCTCTGCAATCACTATTATGTATTCATTAATATGTAACAGAATTTGTTTCACAATAAGTAAATCTGTGCAGAAAACACAAAACAGGCTTTGATTACTAAAAATAATGTGCGAATTAGGATTCTGCTTTTGTAATTCTGTCATGATATTAGAACTAAAGCTAAGAGACTAACTGATTTGGTTATCCATTCTGTCTTAAAATTTGCTTAATTTTCAGTACAGTGAGCATCAAAATAATCAGATTTTTTAATTCGTCTATTTCTGTAAAATTTTTGGAAGAAATACAGTCATAACACTATGAAGGCAACACAGATATTTTCCAAAAATATCTCTCATTGATGAAATTTTAGCTTTATTATGCCTATTCTCTCTATTTTCCCTAGTTTAGAAGTTTTGGTTCAGCTTGAGTATTCCAAATTTAATTGTTTTAAGGAATGTTTATATTTAGAATTCTATGCATGAGAATTAAATTACTGTAACAAAGTAACTATTTGCTTCTATTTGTAATGGCCATACATATGTCTAACACAACCAGCTTATGCCAAAGTGCACATCTTCAAAAAATATGGCATTCTGAGACTAAGAACAACAAAGGATTATAGGAGATAAATCTGTGACATAAGATTTCATCTTATGATCCTGCTCTTATTTACATCTGTCTTCACCATGTATTCAGAACAACACATAAAACCAGATTTTCAGAGATGCGATCTATTGTCCTTGACCGAATGATCATTTTTTTATCCACTATCACTTTTTTCTTGACTTGTCCTACTTTATGTCATTTAATCTTCATTTTAAAGAGTACTATATAATAGCAATTAAGGTGACTATGCTGCAATATTTTCTGAACTTTTTTCTGGCTTTCGTTCACCTTTTTCTTCTCAATTTATTGTGATGCAGTATCGCAAATACCATTTAAATGTCAATCAGCTTTTATCCTTGCATTCTTTCACTTCTTGTCTTTCAAGAACAAAACCTGATACTGATTTTAGACTTGCTGGGAATAGCCCTGTGGTGATTCTGTGACACAAAACAAGAGGTAGGGGGGGGAAACCACAGAATAAGATTTTCTAAGAATAATAGTCAGAGAGTAGACTCTCTCTTGACTTTCTGAGCTCAGGTTTTATCTTTACTTTGTCCACTATTACCTCTAACTTTTTGATGTGCTTCATATACATGTGGTTGCCCAGCAGCTGCTTTTCTCTTTCTGTTTCCAAATGACATTTTCAATTTCAAGGAAGTCAGCTTCCAGTGAAGTGCCATTCTTTGGGATGCACGTGCTCGTTCATCAGAAATGAAACACTTCAAGGAGGCATGTCAGTTCCTATATGTTTGTGCCGAAAGGTAGGAAGTTTCAAGTGGCAACCTGTCTGCTCTCCTGTCAGCTTACACGGCAGCACTGGCCCCCAGCAGCCAGAGCGCCCGGGGTACCTGGCTGCTCACAGCGTCATGACAGGGATTGCCCTGAAGTTGAAGACCTAGAGCTTTCTCCTATTTTTTTAAGTGAAAAAATTGGTTTGTGGTCTATTAAGCCTAAATCTCTTCAAGCCTGGAGCTTGTAAAAGGCTGTTAGCAACTGTGAAGGTTTAAGACCTTGATTCTTGGCAGCGTCCTCCAGGTTTTACCCTCAACACTCGGTGGCCTCTTCTGCCCTCTCACCGGCTCCCTGCAGCTACAGGATTGGGTAGGGCACACCCAGTACTGATTGAGTGAGATGACCCTGACAACTAGTGGTTGATAGGCAGGCACCCACTTTCTGCCCTTCTGGAAGCTTCCACACGTGCTGGCCACAGCACAGTTGTTTGCTGGTGTGTGATGTGGGGTCATGTGTGGTAAAAAAAGTTTAACTAGTCTCAATTGTATGCCAAACTACCACGTCATCCACCCTGTATCTTGTACCACAGCCCTGTAATTGTTCACATAGACCGGTTTATCTATTATGTGCCAAAACTTAAGTGTATTTTTTTTACAAACGCTACTCTTTATCCCCGTGGACAAGACAAGAGCAATTAATATCCCTATTATGTCTCACAAGCTTGACCCTTTTCTCCTTAAAACTAAATGTTTGGGGTTAACATGATATATATTTTAAAAGAGGTGTAATTAAAACAAAATTATTACTTTCAACAACTTCTGTGTTACGGCATGGTGATTCAGGTACCCACAGTTCTTTCTGCATATTGCATTTCATCAGTGACATTGACAGCTTGTCAGTCTTGATGAAGTTTATAGTGGCAAATAAACAGCTTTTTGAGTGGTTTTTAACATAGATTTAATCAAATTACTAAAAGGAGAAGACTGTTGCAAACTTTTCTAGGGCTTAGTCTGAAAGTAACTTGATTTGTTTCTGAGAATAAAAGACAAAGGAGAAGTATTTTTATGCCATCTTTTATGTGGTAATTCTCCTCATGTCCTGTCCAGTCAGCTTTTGTGTGAGCCTGCACAGATGTGCATTCTTTAAAAACTGAAAAAGGAAGGATTGCTTAGAGTTTGACAAGAAATCATGTGTGGTACTATATATGTTAAAACAATTGATAGCGTCTGAATTATTAATAAATAGGTATTTAAATGTATAAATCAGTAAATCAATAACACCATGATTTTGACCTCTTATTGTGCATATAAGACCTGTCTTATATCACCTACAATTTAATAGCCAAATATTCTGTCAATGTTTATAGACATTTTTGTGACACAAAAAAATGAATGTTTTTTCATGGTAAATACGTGTTGATAAGCTACCATTCTCTTAATAAAGTCAATTTACATCAATCATCTTAGCTTTTTTCTCTTTACAGATTATAAAAATTATCTTGAAACCTGTTTTGAAGCCTAGGGTAGTTTATTGATTTGCTTAGGCCTTATATCTAAATATTTATAGAAACTAACAGATTAAGTTGTATTTTGTATCAGATGTGGGTGTATGTTTCTGTGAATACATGTACAGATACATGGTGCTTGTTCTTTAAGTCACATACACGTCCTTACAGAGAGGTGTATGTTCCTACCTTGCAGCTTGAAACAAAGTTTTCCTTTTCAGCATCCACAGAAGACTTTTCCAATGTGCTCTTGCTGTTTGTTCAGTTTGGGGTGCAAAATGGAACCTCACCACCTCCTCAGCTCCTGTCTGTTTGTCTACCTTATTGAGACACAATACTTCTTTTGTATCTTGGCTGTGCAGCTACTCTTCCTTCTTCCTTGGCATTTGGTGACTTCACTAAAAGCCTTTTTGGCCTTGTGCTATCTGGGACAATCACATCCCATTTCAATGTATATTGTGGGTGTTTGTGCTGCCTCAGAGCCCCATGGCCAAAATCCTGCTTGTGGTTCAAGCCTCAGGCAAGAGGAGCAGGGAGTCGAGCTCTGGAGCTTTTTGCTCTGGCAGCCACAGAGGCCTCTTTTGATGTCAGAACCAGGCAGCTGCCCTAGTTCAGCCAAACTGCATTGATCTTTCAGGCCTTGATGACTCAAAAGGCTGCCAGAACTGTAGGAAAAGGATCAGTTCTGATTATATGCCAGCATTCTTTCTTCTTTTGTCTACATCATGCTGTAAGACATGAGCTTTCCAGGGCCACGCAGTCACTGCGGTGAATGAGGCAATCCTCCTGACACCATTTTGTCTGACTAAGGTGAAACTAAAGAGGTACAAAATTGCATCATCTTACTCTCCACCAACACTGTATTATTATGTAAAGAGTGCTTCAGCACTGTCTTATATAGCAGTAGTTGTGACTTTTCTTCTATTCTTCATAATACAAGAGCATTTATTATCTGTGCCAATACGCAATGATATTGTTACATCAATTAAATCATTCATGCTTTCTACTGGGAAAGAGAGGATTTCAATGTCAAACTAAATGTCTTTTCCTCTGTCTTATAAATGGTTATACTGGCTTCTGGAATAGCCCTGATATGCAGATATTGATGATCAATGCATTTGAGTCTTGGCTCAGACAAAACAGAAAGGTAATCTCTGTTTGAGCTATCTTCTTCTAGAACCAGGAAGGAATGTGGGCTGAGCTGCACAGATGACCAGAAAAGCTCTTAAGACCCTACCAGAAGTGCCTGTCAGGACATTTGAGTGCATCTCCTTCAGAGAAATGCCTGAAGTTTATTAGAGATATATGGATATCCTCCACTGATTTATTTCCCATTTCTCTCCCTTCAGGATAGTCTCTTTGGAGTGAGTGTATCTAGTGTGGCAGTTGCAGTCATGACCTTGTTGAGCAGCAAAGATAGTGGACCACAGGAAGACAATACGCACGAAATGCCATTGTATTTTTGTACGTGTACCTAATATCCTTTTTCATAGTAGCTAAGAGCCAGAAATATGCTGCTTTCCCTCAGTAAAAGAATGAGAAGAATTGGTGTTTTCAGGTCTTTCTTTCTGTTAGTGCATTGTTTTGTTGTGGTTTTGTTGTTTTTTGTTTTCTTTTTTCTAACTGGAATTTTACATTTTACCTCCTGTCAGTTGTCACCTCTCTCATATCTTCTTGTTCCTACCCAGGTGGTTTTATAACTTGAAGATAAGTAATCTACATACACTGTAATAATGCAAGGTACAAGCAAACCATGTTACTGCACTGCTTACATAACAAGGCAGAAGTCTGAGTGTAAGGAGTGGCAGTTGAAATTCTCATTGCAAAATGAATGACCTATACAAGATTTTTTGTCTTCTAAAAACATTGTACTTTAAATCCACCAGTGAACTATGTGCTATTGATGCAATATAGTATAGGCTGTTTCCTAAACTAGTTAAGTAATATTAAATCCTGTACACACAGAGACACAAGCATGCATGCTTTCTCTCTCTTTATGTATAATTTTTATATAGCTTATAGCTTAATATATACATCCACACACTCTTTACCATGTACTATTATTATAAAGGAAGGAGCCGTAAACTGAAGTTTCTAAAGTATTAGCTTCAGCCTACAGACTGTTTCAGGATGGGACAGAATGATGTCTCTTAAAATCTTTACAGAGGTCAAAACTCAGATTAAAAGAGATATTTTGAGTGCATAGGATCTGAATTGCCAGAAACTCTTGAATTTGATTTGCTATTTTAGTTGAAGTGAAAAAATTTGGATATTGTAGTGGGATATGGAATAATGAGAAGCCATATTAAGTCCTTGTTATCTGTCATAAAGAACAATGATTCTTCCCCCTTTTACCACTACTTTTTTTAAAACTACGACCTATGGGAAACAGAGCAAAGGCTCTGCTGTGTTAAAATTCTCTCTTCAGAGGTATCCAAAACCCAGTAGTTTTCTTTCTTAGTCCTTTGCATCTGATGTGGTCTTTGCACCTCAGGCACGAAGCAGTATCTTTCCTGTTCCTATTTCGCCTTCATAAATTCTAATTCAGTGTTTTAAGTTTCTTTGCTTTTAAACATTTGGGTGCTCTTTTAAACCTGAAATATATTTTAAGACTTTGAAAAAAGTTACTGCTTTCTCTGGTTAGTTTAGCTACAGTTACTTGACTGAGAGGTAACACTAAAATTCTTTAATTGCACTGGAGATCATTTACTCTCGTACTGTGGGAACATTAGGTGAAACAGTTGATGTAACTATATAGGGTACCTCAGTAAATAATGATTTTACTTTCCTTCTTTCTAGACTAAATTATAATCCCCTCTACAGTATGTAGAAGGAATTGTGTCCGACCATCTAGGTGTGTCTGACCACCTAGGTTTCGCAAGAGGTTCTAAAATAGAATGTATAATTTTAAAGCAGAATGACATGTACAAATAATTTCAACCCCCATTATTATTCAGTTTATAAGTTATAAATAGTGAGTAGTCACCTAAGCATATATTTTGTGAAGTGAAATGAAGATACAAATTTAACACCGTGGAAAAATTTTAGTAATTACTATAATTAGTCATATTTCTGGGTTTGTTTTCCTTTCATTTTTTTTTTCAGCTGAAGTGAAGTAACATTGAAATTGAAGTGAAATAACTTCATTGAAGTTAAATAATATTATAAAGCTGAGTTGTTATTTGGAAGCAGGGTCAGCAATAATGCAGTGTTTCTTTTCAATTTCTTGCACACAGTTGATCGTGTTTATCACAATTGATCTACACTAGACTTGCTATTTCCAGGTCCTCTGTTAATTGTATGGACTGGTTCAGGTATGCATTGAAGAATTTTCTTAAGAGACAATTTATGGGAAAGGTTTTCCATACAGGTAGAAACAAGGCTGAAACATGTGATGCAAAAACATACTTATTACAATTCCTAAGGGGAGATTTCTATTTTAGCAGTAACTAATTGAAAGAATTCTTTACTTACACGTTAAGGTGGGCTTGATGTAATAACTTATTAGTTTATAGATATAAAATTTAGTATATATATAACTGATATCATAAATATAATAAAACCTATATTTTTGAAAGATTTGAACCTGACTTTTATTCAGAATTATTATATCACCTTAGATATTTCATAAGTACTGCTGGTATCATGTTACATGTGTCCTGCCCTCTGGTGTAATCCTCATTGCTATGGAACACAAATAGCTGTCTTTCTCAAACAATCACAGACCACCAACAAGAAAGCACAACATAAAACAGTGTTCACCTGGGGTGTAGTTTCTTCTCTGAAACAGTAAGAATATCTAATAAGACCTTAACTTAGAGAGACAGAAAGTGAGTAGAATAATGGCAGAATGACAATAATGGAGACAAATAAGCCAAATCAACTAAGATTTTTCTCTCTCGTATGGGCATTATTAGAAACAGATCTGTGGGTTAGCTATATTTTGTCAGTTTTCTTTCACTTCATCTTTTAACAACAGTATTGGTAATGACAAAAAATTCATCTTTCCACTTATGATAGAATTTTCTTCCACTGATTTCTGAGTTTTGACTGTTTTATTGAAAAGGAGATGGTTATAACATGCTTGTTTATGCACTGGTTTTACATCATTCATATATGAACATATGCATACATACATGCAGAGGTTATGATCCAATGTGAAAAAGCTGGTAAAAAGCAATAAAATATTTTAAACTGCAGGAACTATATAAAGTAAGTCAGATAATTTTATCAGTTCATTTTTGGCACTGTTATTTTCAGTTCTTCTCCACTATTTATGTTAGAACTAGAATTTATTACTAGATAAAACATAATAATTATGCTCTCAATATCTTCTTTCATTTAGTGATTCTCTTCTCATGGAAGATGGCTAGTGAAATACATTCTGCTGGTCCTCCCAATAGTTTTTGGTATTATATTTGGAAAAAAAAAGTAGCTATATCAAGTATTTTAAGTTTTAAAATGAACGAACAAGCACAAAACAGTGTTTGAGTTGGAGATTGGTTTGAGGGAACTCATGATGCAAATTCAGTCTGTTTAAAATCTCAGAATTTGGGACTTCTGATGGTTGGTTTGGGCCAGATTGAAATCTACTTTTTACATTTCAAGGATTTTCCCAAATCAAGAGTAAATTCTATGCTAAGTGTGGGGTAGGTTCTGTGTTAGTGGTAAAATTGTTGTTGACTTTTTAATAAAAGATAGGTCTGTGAACAAACCATTCAGGTCAGAGCATTTTTCCCTGTTTTAATTGCATTAGAATCAATAAATATTCAAAATCTAGAAATCTAACAAAACCATCTTGAAAATACTTTTCTGTATGTGTTTTTAAGAGGTAAAATCTGTTTGTTGAAGAATTATGTTAAACAAAAATCAGTAACAAAAATGTAAAGGCCATTTATGCAGTATAAATAATACTTTAAATGACTTGAGGAAGGCAATTAAATTAAATATCTAGCACTTAATACCCATGTGTCATTTTTCCTCCGTTAAAATAGTTTGGTTTTCTTGTTTTGTCCAAAGGTTGTTTGTGATCTAGTTTGAAAGAAAAGCCAGAGGAAAGGAATTACAGCAAATATACTGCAGAGATGACAAATGCTGTCATGTTATGGGCTGTCTCAGTTATGGGCTTTGCTGAGGCTGTGCTGTAGGGAACCTGCCGAGGTACCACAGTCTTTTTTTAATCAGAGGATAGATCTTATGCTGAGAACAGTGTGTCACTGAGTGAAAGAAAGAAAAACGGAGGAAAAATTGACGTTTTAATTCCTGAACAGTATCTGCTTATTAAAAAAAAAAAAAAATTGCATGGATCTAAAGCCTTTGAAGGGCATTAATTTTCATTGTAAATTATGTTAGATTTGAAGTACACAATGCAACTTCCCCATTTTTCGTACATTTGGGGGGGTTAAATCAGTTTTATTGATTATTTTTGCAATCTCTTGCTGCTACTGCAAAGGTATAATGCTAATTTTCGAAAACATTATTTTCTGAATATGTGAAAAAAAAAAGCCACCACATCTTATTTTTTATGAAGAATAACATAGGAAAATACAGGCTGGAATTTTGTAAAATACGTTTCTTTAATACAGTAAAGGAATAACAGTTAATTTACCTTCTAAATGCAATTACTGATAACTACCTCCAAAGTATTATTTTTTAAATATTGTTTCTCTTCCATTTATGAATTCCTGATACAAAAGAACTAGAATCCCCAAAAGACAACTATAAATATAAATATGGCATATAAAAAAATCCCAAAGAACAAGCTGAGGAGAAGACTACTGTATTTTATCTTTTCTCTAAAACTACAGTTTTAATGGCATAGCATGATTAAGTAGTTACTTATAATTCATTATATTTAAGATGACAGATTTTACAAGAGCTTTTAAGGACATATGCTAAATTGCCATCATGAGGAGTAAAAGAAAATGTATTAGGAATGGTTTAAATCTCAAGCAGCTTAAGAAGCAGAATCAGATATAGAAATAGGTAGAGCACAATTTGTCTCCAAGTATGCCCAGTTTTAGTTAAGTGTATGTTGTAACAAGATTTTTCTAAACAGTTTTAACAAAAATTGGAAAGTGTAATAGGAATCTCCAAGTTGGCAAAACGATGGAAATTAGATCATGCACTTTTTTTTTTTTTTCCAAAAGAAAACTTGAAGAAGATCGGTGGTTTTGTTTTGATAGTTGACGTTTTGAGTGATCATACTAGTCTTGATTCTCTGTACTGCAGTTACAAACAGATTTCATCTCCAAGCACTGCTGTTGCTCACTTAGAGAATATAGGTAATTGAGTTCTTTTTACTAATGTGGAATCAATATTCAAGGAAGAAAAATTAGAAGTTATGACAAACTGAGTTAATACTTATGTTAGTGACCCCAAGTAAATAAGTGAGAAAGGAAGTGAAAAATGGTGATGAAAGCTCAATGACAGATTAATGATTGTGTTATAAGAAAGCCTGCAAGTCTGTTACCTCACAGTTTAAGCAAATCGGGTTTTGAAATAAGAGGGACATTGCTGTTTTAAAGTCTAACAAGATAATGAAAGACTTAAAATTCCCAGCAATAACATGGTTTGAGCAGAATGATTAAATCTTTCTATCTCCAGAATAAGTGTGTAATTCTTGAGTCGAAAGATGTGACTCAGAATGGCCCTGAATTGTTGGCACTGGAAAGTACACTACCACTTGTGTGGCAGTTTTATTGTTAGTATGGTTAAAATTTATATTCAATGAATACAGCAATAGGAAAATTAATTTACTCAAATGTATTGAAAAACAGCAAATGTTAAATAATTCTCATGGGAACTAAGAAAAATTATTACAGAATGCCTACTGACAACACTCCTCATAGCTTTCAAAATTATATTTAGGAAAGTCTAGATTTCAACTAACTGTTGGAAACAGTGGTTTCTTGCACATAGCATAGCTGTTGTCAGTGTGGAAGATCCAGGTTATTTTTCTACCCTTTGGAAGATATTTTGGTCTCAGACCTTTTGAAGTTTCAGTTTCTTCATCTGTATGCAGACAAAGATGTTGCTGTATACTCACTGGTGCTTCAGTGCCAAAGACAGTGTAGAACAGAATATGAAAAGATCCTGAAGGGCAAAATTTTTGTATTTTGTAAATTAGCTAATACTGTTGGTGATCTGTCTCATGATTGTCATCCATAACTGTAATATCTGACAGAGTAATTCTATAAACTAAATTATTTCATGTATGATGGAATATTGATGGGAGTTTCCTGAAGAATTTACTGTTTCAAAAATTAATATTCATGATTCAGCAAATGTCATTCTTCCATCTGGCTCAATATTGAACTAGTTCTGTACCCATGACTTTGGGTCATAGTGTTGCTGAAGATGGATCTGAGATAAGATATAAAGCTGAGGACTTTGTATTGATTATTTGATTTTCAACCTTGAGGTGAAGGCACAAAGCGAACCAATGTAATCTTTATAGAATGTTTCTCTGTCCCTGTTTTGTGTGCAGTCATCTGATATCTTGCTACAACTACCAGAAGTTTTGACTCACTGAAAATTGAAGATGGAACAGAAAGTTACTCCAAGGATGAAAGAGAAATAGTTACATTTTCATACCATTAATCTCAGTTTCAAAAAAACAATTCAGCTATGTTACAATAATGCAAGCTTAATTTTTTTCTATATACTTTTAACTTAATCCCAGTTGGAGCATCAAAATGAATACCTAAACATCTTTAGCAAAAGACGGAAGCTTATTCTAAATTTAGCTCAAACACTACCTTCTGTCAAATACTTTTGCAAACTTTGAGGAAGTGTACTGTTTCACATTTTTTACAGTTATGACTTTCACAGCAAAACCCTACAGGAACACGACTTTTACGGCTTGCTTTAACTTTTTTTTTTTTATTTTTAATCAGTTATTAGGATTTTCAAAGTATCTTCTCCCAAATCCTATGTTTTAAAAGGGGATAATACTATGGAATATTGTAAAGTAGGTATTAGCATGTAACAAGGTATTTGGTGACCTTCAGGCACAGATTATTTCTACAAATTCTGTATGCTGATACCAGTAGACAGCTCAGGCTTCTTGCACTAAATCTTTTAGAAATTATCTAAATCCACTGAGGTAAAATCTATTTTGTTTATTCCTCTAATCCAGCCCCTAGAGCCACTGTTTTATGGACATCTTGCCCACCACATTAAGAAGCCCATTCATGTTGTTTCATGTGTGCTGTATTTAGGCCATCAACAATGAACATGGAAATTGTATTTTGTAGCCCTCCAGGGAAGTGGAGACTTGATAAGTATCCACCCAGTGCACTTACTTCAAGTGATAAATTAAAAAAGAAGTAGAGAAACACAGGAGCCACAAAATGATGCTGTCAGTCTGAAAATCCACACTGAGTTGAAAATGCTAGTTGACAACAAACCTGATCAACACACTCCTCTTAGGCCTCTTGGGCTCAATTTGGAAATGGAAAGGAGAGCACAGAAGATATCTTCTGTTAAAACAAAGTCTGCTAGCAGTGCTATGTATGGTGTTGGCATTTCCATTACAAAACAATATCTCCAGGGAGGTGCCAAGGTCTTAGTCTGACCCAGAGTGGTGGGATTTTTTATATTTATTTTCTGGTTTTGCTTGGTTGATTTGGTATTTTTTGTATTTGCATGACAAGGAAAAACATTGTTTGTAGTTTTTTAAGCTGTAAAGAATCATCGGAGTATACAGTTCTTAGGTTTAGGTGTTTTCCTGGTTCAACACTGAATTGAAGGACTGGTCTTGCAGACATTTGGTCTTTTGTGGAAATTAACAAGATTATATATCTATTGCTAATTGAAAATTGGACTGATTCTGTTTTAGTGTCATTAGCATTTGATTTCTTCATTTTGTGGTTTAATGTAATATTGTGGTTTGTAAAATGTGGTTTTTTACACCACATCCATTTGAGAACTATAACAGACATCTATACTGCCAATAGCTATACATACATTTATAGTGGCCCTCTGATGCTGTATTCAGTGAAATGACACATTATTTTAAATTAGGTATCAAAAGTGGCTACTGATCTTTTCTACTTTTAATTTCTTCTGTGCCTCAGCTTGAAAAGATAGAAACTTACATGTTTGTGGAGTTACTGTTTAGTTTTGAAATTCTGATTTAGATGACTTCACTAAAAAATTGAAACAAAAAATAGGATCTGAAGTGCAGCAGGAGAATCAGATTAGCTTAATTATTTTACAATATTAAAAATATAACTAGGAATATCATTAATTTTCTATTCTGGCATAGTAGGTAATATTTAGCAAAACTAAATTTAAACTTCTATAGTACATGAGCATGAGAATAATATACAGCTCTGTTTATTTTCCATTTATTTATGTGTACGTATGAATACCTGTATAAACAAGGGAGCATCTTCACAATTCATTGTCTGAAAAGAGAAGAAAATGCTGTTTGAGCAGTTATGACAATCCAACACAGCAGTAACAGCAGCATCCCAATATAAAGGAATCTCCAAAACTCACAGTGTAACTGCCTGTGGAGTCTGTCATGGAACCACATGCTGCTACTCGAAAAATACCTTCTACCTTGCTGAAAAGTGGTGAAATGAAGTAGCAATTAAGAATAGCAGGATAGTTTTGTTCACCTGCATGGTTGGGCATTTTCAATTATTTTTTTTCCCTGTGCGAATGTACAGAAAATGCTCAGAAAGTGAGCTGAGGATGGTCCTTTCAGTATTCATTTTGGTTAGTTCTCTGTGCCCTTCAATAACATTAAGTATCTTTTAGTGTCTTATTTTTATGGAGTATTCTAAGTGTCTTGTGTTTCTATTTTTCATACCAGCTTTGGAAGACTGGCATGAATTATATGTAAGCTTTTGTAAAGAAAAGCCTGGTGTTTCGTAAGTGATCATTCAGGGCAATGTAAACAGTTACCAAGAGCACTGTTAACTGTGCAACAAATGCAGACTTCTCATCAGCAGAATACAAAATATGCTATCTTATTATTTTTAGTGCTGCAAAGTACAATTTAGAATGGAAGAACATATCTGTACATAATGTCTTTATATTTAATATGTCTGGTTTAGAGGAAATTCCTAACAGGTAGGTCACCATTTCCCATGGAGGACAGGACTGTGAAGTTTTGCTTTATGTGTGCCCTGATTTTATCTTACTCTCTATGCACATCACTGGCCACTGCTGGAGGCAAGATAGTGGCTATAGAAACCTTTGATGTGATACACCCACCTTTATATTTCATAGAATTCTGAAATTTAAATTCAGTTGACTGACAAAATTCAGAACTAAATAATTTGGTTAGCTCCCACAGCTGTAGAATTTTTCCTTTGCATTTCTCTGTGTCCTGGAATACTGTACAGTATTCAGTTTTACATTCTTAAAAGTTGTTGGGAACTCTTCCATTCTAAAAAATAGTTTCATCGTTTTAATACTCAACTTTCCAAAGTACTTGATTGAATTGGAATGTTCTCTTCAGAAAAAAAACCCATACTGTCAAGGAGTTAACACTGCTGGCTGGCAAACGCCTAGCTGATTACGTGGCATTTTTTGCTACCATCCATAATTACAGAAGCGTTTTCCATCATTAGTCACAGATCCTCTTGATTCCACATGTCAAAGGCTTATTTCAATGGCCAGTCTTTCTTTCATATGTCCTCACATCATAGACCTTTTTTTGCACATGGATGTATTTTGGCCTAGGTCTTAGCACTTAGTACATCTTATTTACTTAGCACTACTCCATCTCATGTGAGAGTTACTGGATGCTGCATTAACCAGCATTCAAATATGGTTTCTAAGTTTTAGTAGAAAGCATATTGTAGTAGAGTGTTTTTTTCAGACACTGTGATAGAAATTAATAATTTTTGTATATATAAACATCTTTCATTAAGAGTATTGAATGCTGTGTATATGCATTTAAGGGTAATTAACAATTAAGAAAAATACACAGAGTACAAAAAAATTTTTAGCAAATAATTTTCAAAGGCTTATTCTCCACACTGACGCCACGTGAATATTTCAAGACTCTTCATGTTCCCTTTACTTTTTCTGAGTTTTTCTTCTTTTGATCTGGTTTTTCTTCTTTTTTTTTTTTTTCTTCATTATTCATCACACATTTATTTCCTAAGGTTAGCATCACTGTTGATTTTTAACAGGAGTGCACTTTAGCAGTCAGCTAAGTAGAACTCTCTAATCCCCAGCAGGTCAGGCTTTATCTAAAGTACTGGAAAATCTATATTATCTAAGCTATAATTTATCTATAATAGAAATATCCCAGGTTTATTTATGCTATTATTTTACAGTTAAAATTTCCCAAAAACTCTTCGTGATTCTCTTTTGAAAATTCAGTCTTTAGAAAACGTACACCTTTTTATTTACTATCCAGGCTGTGATGGAGAATCACTGACTGTTTGTTTTTAATAATGTCTTAATTTGTATAGCATGACCTAAATAGTAATAAGTTATAGGTTTTCAACAGAGTATAATACTTCTGTATTAGTCTAGTTTCACTTAACTTTGGATCATTTTCAATTTATTATATTTCATTTGCTCAAAAACTGTCCTGTCCAGGACCTTTTCTGTGACCCACAGTTTGCTGATAAAGCTGTGTGTTAGTGCTCCAGTAAGAACTCAGATGGGTATTCTTTCTGTAGCTAGATCAGAAACCATGGTCTCGTATTTCCCTTTCTTGGTTTTTAGTGGAAACATACGTATTAAACAGTCAAGTGGAATCAGTTATTGAAAAATGTCAGAATAAACCAAAGCAGAAGTGATGATCAAAGCTTATTTTTGTAATTGTGCACTCTTAATATTTGTGAGTCGTGTGCTTCTTTCAGCCTGAGCTAGAAAGAAAAGGCCAATTTTGAGAATTTCATGAGAGAAAAGATAGGTTGGTGAGCCTGAGCATGTGATATTAGAATAAGAGTATCAATAAGTAGATTATTTGCCAAAAACTATGCAAATAAAAAATATTTCATTTTTCTTCCCGCAATGCTTTCTGTTTGGGGGCAGGTGGCATTTAGTTTTGGGTCTCAAACAAGTTCAAGCATTGCATTATTTTAAGTACATAGACATAGAGGTCTGGTGGAACATTTTATTACATAAGACCCCTGACATCTGTCGTTTCAAACCATGTCATGTATTTTCTCACAGAAACTGGCCACATGCCTACACTAAAACTAATTATGAGTATCTCTGCACTATGACTAGAAAGTTGTAACAAGAATGTGTTAATCAGCTGTTCAGAAGTTTTCTAATTCCCAACATCAGCATATTAGTGCCCTGTTTATAATTAGTATTGCTAAAGTTTCCAATGTTTCTTATTCTTTTTCCTTGAAGTATTCATGGATGTAATAAATAGACAAGATAGCTTTAACTTTTTTTCATTGGTTTTTGGACAATTTAACCTTTCGAGCCTTTACACTAGAACATTTTTTTGAAATTCTGGAAAACATACATTACATATTTATACATATATATGTTTGGCTATTTATATTTTTAGCATATATTTGTGTACACACACCCCCCTCTGGTTCCAAAACACCTATTAATGAAAAAAAAAAAAAAATTAATTCTTGTTAATATTCAGGTTTGATTTGAGAAATCATTTTCTTGTGTATACTGAAAGAAACCTGCCTATTGGTGTGCATAATAACCTACTGGAAAATTTTCTTTCTTCCTTCAGAAAAACAGGATTTTTGGAAAGCTGTTTGTTGTTTTTTTTTCTTCTTTCTTGCATTGTTTACTTCAAACTATAGGTGTGAGTTTTAATCTTCATTCTTGTTATATGATGGAATATGTACAGTGTATTGCTAAGCAGAGTAAAAGAGAGTTGAGAGCTTCTTCAGCTCAGCATCTTGAAGATGCAAAATAACACAATTCCTATCCTCTAATAGTCTGCTCATGCTTCCTGTTAATAAGTTAAAGATGAAAGGAATTTCCAATTGTGTGTGTGTGCATGTTTGTGATACGGTATGGAATGCAGATAATAAACTGTAATTCACATGATCTGCAAAAAATATACTCATTGAAAAACTGCAGACGAGCTCTTGGTTATTACAACATGATTTCTCTATTTGCCTCAAATCAGCTAGATCTAAAACACAGAGTGGTAAATGAAGTAGCTTGTTGTGTATTGGTTAAAAAAGAAAAAAAATCGTAGGGATTATAGATGGCAAAAACTTATAAGGTCATTTTGCCAATCCTCTTGACTATAGAAGATTGTTCCCTGTGGTATATTAAGAGTTTTATAACTTTCCACAAGATTTTATGGCTTCCCCAGGAGAGGGTTTTGGTCTGTTGAGAGTACTAGATGAGGAGTCCTTTTACTGTATTTTACAGCTGGAAAACCTATCTTTTATTGACAATTGGCATTGACACTAGTCTGAGGAGCACAGTGAAGCTGTATGTTTCCGTAGATGTGAGTGTTTGGCAGAAGCATTAAATGGAGTGACTGAAATTTGATTGTAAAACCAGGCAAGCTGAAGTTTAGAGATTTTTCTCTGCAACTCCAGTTAGCTATATTAATTTTCTCTTATTGATGCACAGTGGTATTTTTTACAAAACCCAGGTGTAGCAAGTGCCCCTTCAAATGGTCCTCACAGCTATGCAGCATGAGGAATGGAGGGGATTAAATATTTCTGTATCCATAATTCCAGAATCTATATTGGTAAATGTAAATATAACCCAAATTACTGCTCGTTTGGAACAGCTTGATTTATCTCAGTGTGTACAAATGCACAACGAAGGTGGATATGCGTTTAACTTTTGAGTAGGCTTAGTCTCACTGAGTGTAAGAGACTGCTCACTTGAGTGAAGGTGGCCAGGTAAAAAAGTCTGCAGGATCAGTGCCAAACATAGATTTATTTTAAATCTATCTTTAAATGATTTTGAAGTATAAACTTGAAAGTGTTTCACCCATTTGCCAAGAAGGACAGGTATATAGTGAAAAATTCTCTCATTTTGTACATTTTGTAATAGTTTTTCATATCTAATTATTTTATTAAGGCTTAATGTATTCAAAGAAAGTGGGAGAACATAAAAGTTGAATTATATATGGTACTCATACAACCCAAAACCTTGTGTCCACTTGCGCACAGCATCCTGAATTCTTGTAGCAGATACTTAATAGCACAATTCCAATCTAGCAGTATAGCCAGGAACTTTCTTACCCTAAACCTGTCCTAAGAACTAGAGCTGAAAGTTTTGCTGGCTGAACAACATCAAAAGATATTGTTAAATGGGAGTGCATCTGTTGACTGCTTGCCTTCATCACTTTCCACTACTTTTCTAAACCTGTCCATAGATCTTCCAGAGACATCTGCATCTAAAGTTGATGCTACAGGAGTATCTCTTCATGCATGGAGTTACAGAGTTTGATCAGGGCCCAAAAAATTGAGTTAACAAAATTTTTTTCAGGAACATGTACTGAGTGCTTATAAACATCAATGTGGGCAATTTGGTCTGGGGTTTGAACCTTTAACCTAATGTATATCAGGAGTATTCAGAGTTTAAATACAGTGGTGCTTTGTGATAACAATTTTTAACTTTGCAGTTTCCTATAAAAGCGTAAATATGTGGACTATTATTTTCTTTTCACCAAAGAGAGAAGAAATAAAATAAAATAAAATAAATAAAATAAAATAAAATAAAGAAAAAAAAGAGAGAAGAATATCTTCCACATCTTAGACCAAAATAGTTGGAGGAATTTCTTGCATATTTTCTCTTTTGATTGTATTGCCTTTGGCTGTTATCTCTCAGACATTCCCTGAGGTAGCTAGCAGAACTAATCTAACATTAGTGTAGTGTTGGTCTAGAATAAAGTACTGTTGTTCACTTTTGTGAGGTGGATCCTTACTAAATACCTTGCTCTAAAGTCTCAAAATTCAAATCATATGAAATACTGTGGCAATTATTTGTTGTTGTCAGTCATGTTTATTAATGACAGAAGTATGTCAAAACTGAGAAGACATTAAGTATAATCCATTGCATTCTGTTTGAAATAAATACCCTGTTTATTTCTGCCTACCTTCTTATACCTAGCCGGTACACAATGAATTAATGTTTTCAGAGCTTTGAAAGATTACCTGTGTAATCCTTAAGAGAACTGAACATGTCTCTACTTTCACCCTTAATTAGTAGAGCGCAATATAAGTTCTGGTTTTGGCTCATGAAACACTCCTATCACTATAACAGTGCAAATCATCTGTAGTAAACTAGAACAATGTTATTTTCATCTGTGACAGTATTTTTCAACATGGACTTCCTTGCCATTAAATGTGCCATGCCTATTCCAAATTAAGTTTCTTTTAGCTTTTTATAATTTAGACTTGAAATAGTCCCATTTTTGGAGAAATAGTTATTTGTGTCTGTGCCTTGTCAAACTGGACTGTTTTAGTAAGAGTTATATTTTCAGTGATATCTGCCTTGTTATGTTTTTCCTTTATAGACAAAAATCTAGATTGGTTGTGTTAATGGAATGATGAACCATAAAATAAAATTAGCAATATTAAACATTCAGACTTCATAGTTTAAATTTACATCAATGATATTTTACTGGTATATAACAAGCACATTTTGTTAGGGAAAAAAAAATAATAATATATCTCTTTTGCACATGAATGATTCCATAACTAGTTCTGTAAAGGATGGGTGAGGAAACAAACTGTCTGAAAGTAATTGTCAGTACATCACAGCCATTGGTGTGGTTTGAATTTGCCATTATAAGCAAGCACTGTTGACAGAGTCTAGGGCTTGTTTGTGGTTTGGGGTTTTTTTTTTGGTTGGTAGTTTTTTTGGTTGGTTGGTTGGCTTTGTTTGGCTTGGTTTGTTTTTTTTTCCAGAGGAAAAAGTTTGTAGTTGAGGAAAGTGTTCAAGTAGGGTAATCTAATTTCTAGTTAGAATAGGTTTGGAGTTGTTACATTCATTCCACTGAATGTAAATGTCATGTGAAAAAGTGAATTTTATTCTCTTGCAAATTAATGGTTCCTGTTTCAGATAAAGACTGTCTCTGTCATTTTAGTTTTCTTGTTTTTTTTGTATTATGTCATATGAAAAAACAAATATGCTATGAGACAGGTTTACTACATCCTATAAGGAAAAGATTCATATTATCTCATGTTGATAATGCCAAAACTGTATTTAAATCTGAAGTTACGAATGTTTCACTAGTGCCTCATGCGTTCCTCTGTCTCTTGGAGTAAGTTTTCAAAGTTTCTGCAATAAAGTGAAAGGCCCAGGTATAACATGAAGTTTGTCCCAAGGTATGGCATGCTTGTTGGGACCATTAGAATTTGTGCACTCTTTCAAAGCTAGATTATGGAAAGTCTAGAATGGTTTACCTTAAACAACTTGTACACATTTCTATACAACATGTGTGAATGATTGATATTTTGATTGCATCAACAATGCATACTGTCACTTTCCTCTAGTCCAATGAGAATCAGATTTTCGGCAACTTGAAAGTTCTTAAACAGAGTCATTGATTATTATTGATGGTAATAAATTTGCACTCTTCTTCTCTTGATCTTCCCTTCATGTAACACCAATCTACTAACCCTTCCTTTTACCTTAGAAGACCAGAATATTTGTTGTCTTCTTAAGAGTGTGTTGATTATCTGGATAAACTCAGATAGGATTCAGTTTGAAAATATATTTAATTTTACAAAAATAAGACAGTAATTAAAATTCTTAAAATATGCAGACGTGCAGCATATATAATATCTATTGTGCTTGTAAATCTTTGAGCCACTGTATATTAGCAAAATAATATGAATACCTGGGTAAAGACTTCCAAGCCTATCAATATGTTTGAATGAGCCTCAAGTGAAAAATGCAATTACTTGGTAAAATTTGTAACAGATATTTGGGATGGGGAGGGTGGGGAGGGAGATGGGAAAAATAAATAAAAAATAATAAAAAACGAAACACAAACAAACAAACAAAAAAACAACCAACCAAACAAAAATCACTGAAGTGATGCCCCTAATTAGATCTCATTTGCCAAAACGAGCTGTGCTGCTTTGGGGATTTTTTACTTGATATCAATAAGCTATTCTGTATGGTCATTTTCAACTATATCACTGTGTTACTTTCAAATATATTGCTGGAAATACAGTTTAAAGCAAGAAAATATTAGCAGAAAAATAATTACATAAACATATCTTCTATCAAGTGTCAGTACTTTAAAAGAAGAAGTATGTCGAACCACGGGATATTGTTAGAAAGCAGGATTTGGTTGCTAAATACTTCGGGGAGGATTGTTAACTGACAGTCTGATTAAGCTAGTGCTTCATTTCTTTGCTTTTTTAAGCCTGATCTTTGGTTTTGTTTGTTTGTTTGTTGAAGTTCCAGTCTCAGACATCCTGTTTGCCAGTTATGGTTAAGTTTGGTTTGTTTGTTGTTTTTTTCCTAAGAATGTGAAAACAGTTCAGTTCACAAACATATACCACTGAAGTGGAATTCACATTGAAGAAATGACTGATCTGGAAGTGCAAACCACTTCTCTAACAACTATTTAAATGCATGTAAAATCTGAGTATGTGAGCAGTCCCATTAATTCCAATATATGCCTTGTGTACATATTTTATGTTTATTTAAGTCTTTGCAGGATGTGGTCCTTAAGATATTCCTTGTATTTTAATACAGGTAAATCTATTCACAGTATTCTTCTCAATGCAAAACACTACTGTAAAACAGACATTGGAATTTTTCAGCATCATGTAATCATTTCTCTAACTAACAGTAGATTAAACCACAAGAGTACAATTGCTCTGGACATATTTAACCACAACCTTTGACTACAATGAGATTTGTTATCCACCAGTCATGGAAAACTGAGTTTTAAGATTGAAAAACTGATGCATTTTGATTAGAACTGTTTGGTCACACTGTCAACTATCTCAGAACTCATGTTAAAGCCTGATTTATTAAAACAAAGTGTCTCAAAATAAACACTTAAGTGAGCAAAAGTCATAGGACCTAATAATCCCTTAAATATTTTTGGATATTTGAGTTCAGAATTTGTCCTTCTAGGGTATATCCATTTAATTTTAATTGTCTTTTTTTTTTTTTTTTACCAAATCTTTTTCATATCAGAACCCATTAAGAAATTAATTTTTAATCTCTTGCAAAGTTAAAAGAGGCATTCAATTCCTTAAACGATATCTGAATAAATATTTTTTTTCTGAAGAGGGCTTTTATAGCATTAATGGTTTTCTAGATTGAATTTTCAGGGAGGATACTAGGTACTGGTAAACCTAAGTTACTATAAAAAGTGTAGAACTTTAAGAAAACTAGTTTGTACCAAGAGATACGTAGATATTGACTGTGGAAGTGACAAGAATACAAGGACACAGTATAAAATTTGGATCTGAGCATCATGACCAATTCAACAAATTGCATACATGTTTTATTTTAAATTTTTTAAGCATAACTGCTGATAGCAATTCAGTGCTCACAATACACATGCATGTATTATAAGCAAGCCATGGTCAGTAGTACAGAGGTCTTAATGGGTTCTCAGCATAGCAGACCTCTCTGTGTTTGCTACGAATTTTACACATGCAAAGCACATCATAGTTGGCCTGTAAGTATTCACCACTGATGCAGCATGTATGCAAGTCTGACACATGCTGTGCTCTGAGATAGCAGCACTCCCCAGTATGTTGCCAATTTTATTTTTCT
The DNA here is from genome assembly GCF_963082525.1 of Nesoenas mayeri. NCBI lineage: Eukaryota > Metazoa > Chordata > Aves > Columbiformes > Columbidae > Nesoenas > Nesoenas mayeri. The sequence goes on from NC_137540.1 coordinate 42,248,966, forward strand.
AATATTATATTATTGATACAAATGAAAATTGCAGGGTTGTCTACTCTTTCTAATATCTAATGAAACAAAAATCTGTTTGTAATTTTACAAGATGCTTTTCCTTATAATGTCATAATTATGTAATTGTATTATAGTAATACAGTATTTGTTACAGCATAATGACTGTCATTTTAGTAAGGTAATATTAGGCCTTACAAAATTGAACAAACCAATTTTTGCTTAGATCCGCATGGGAGAACATAGAGTTCTTGGGGAGTTTTCCAAATTACCTGGTTCCTCTGCACCCTGACTGTTAAATATTATTGCCATTTTAAGACTATTTTGGCTAAGCTCACCTACCTTTATTTTTTTCTTATACCTGTTCTAATTGTTACTATCCCAAACACTTGATTGATTTTTCTGTCTATGCTTATCTTTCTGTGGTATCACTCTTATTCTCCCTGTATGTGAACTCTTCCTTGGCCTTATGAAAATCATAGATATGGTAACATATTTTAGAGGTCTTTTTGTAATGGTGATGTCACATGATCATCAGTAATTCTTTAAACCTTTATATTATAAATGACTTAAATATTGCACAGTAGTATGGAGAAAATGCTGTACAGATGTGATTTCAGAACTTAGCATGACCAGGTTTTTTGTAAGGCAATGCCAGTAGTGTAAATATTTTTATCAACTTGAAGATCTGTATCTTTCTCCTTTGTTATTTCTATTTTACTGCCAAAAAGCAAGCTGAAGATCCTCTTGTTGTGAACAGATTTATGGCTGTATTTCACTTCATTAGAAGGTTTGTGTTAGCAAGGCTTCCAACAGAAAAATTTAGAGGCTATTTTGCAGTATTGAATAGTTGACAGTGTGGTTTCATTAACCCTTGTTCGCTTATTAAGACACTAGATGCTGCAATTCACTACCATCTTGAATCTTAGCAAAAGTATTCTTTGTTACTCTTGGAAGATTCCTTTGTCCTAAATTCTTTTGAGGGAGATTCAGAATTCAAAGAAATATCATGCTTGGTAGGTAAGCTCAGGAAAACTTTGATTTTTGGAGAAGCATTTGTGTAATTTCTTATGGTGTTGCCAAGTTCACTATGGGTCCTATGCCTATGTAAGCACAACTGTACTGCTCATAGCTATACTGGTAGTAGTATAGCACATTAACTCAGCAAACAGATATTTGGAAAGGTTTCATAAACTTATTTGTCTCATAGCAAGCTATGTAGCCAGTGTAACTGAAACAGTATCAGGAAGTTCTGCTGGCATAATTACATTTGGTTAGGGATCATGAGACGTATGTGATGCATACCAATTTTCCTCTCCTACAGTGAGGGAATGGAGTATTATTCTGCACCATTTCCTGCCAATGGGAGAATGGAAGAACACCATAGATGGGGTCATCCCTGAAATGTGCCATTGGTGAATGTGGTCTATTGTTTTCCCATATTTCACAATATTAGATCAGTAGGATTAAGTAGGACAACTGCACAGTTGTCTTAAAGTGAAGTGAAAGTAGCCTATCTGAGAAAATAGTTCATAGCAAACAGAGCAGCTGGGCAGTTCAAAGACTGCTTTTTTTTTCAATCTGTTCTCTGAGATTCCAGCCTTTTCTGTTGCCCCGTTCACAAGAACAGAATTATTAAGTATTAGTATGCTTCTTAAATAACTATGAAATAAAACACAGCCTGTTTCTCAGATGTTGCTAACACTTATAGCTAAACTGGAAGGAAGTCATTAGTTTATTTGGAAAAGAAGGTTGCCCAGTATAGATGTTCAAAGGAAGAAAATTGCTGCTTTCCCTGACAACTAAGCTAGCTTAGACTGAGCTTTTTAAAGATTCTTAAAAATGACAAGCAAGAACAGAAATAGTTGTATTTTTTGTTTCTTCTTCCCATCCAGTAACACATTACAGTAGTAGCAGACTTGGAAACAGCAAACTGATCTGGTAGGTTAGTCTGCATAGTCTGTGTAGTTTTACAGTGATGTTTCATTAGACTTGAGACTGAACTTTAGAAATTGAGAACTGTAGCTGAAACACACCAAATAAATAAAACTGAATGCAGTGCATTTTGTTTTCAAGTTGGGAAAAGACAACTGGATTTGATTATTTTTATCAGTCAGTATACAAGTTAAAATCTATACATATTATGTTTCTTTTTCAAATGAAGCCATTTTACATAGTTGAAACCACAAACTAAATGTTAGAAAAGCTGTCAGAAATTAATTCTGTCATTACAAACATATACATCTTCAGTACTAGGGAGAGGAAAAGGGGGATTAAGAGAGTTAGCAGTGACACTCCTGCTTAAAGTTCACTTGCAACTCTTCACTATTGTGTGGGTTATATTAAAAGTAGAAAGTTGATATTGGAGTTATCATATTGTATAGATGGTAACTTTCATGAGATCAAACAGTTTTCTCCTAGTTACAGTATTTGCTTAAGTTCAAATAACTTTTGTGGGTTTTTTTCCCATCAGTCAATTTAGATGTATTGGGGGTATGTAAAGGAAGTTTGTTGAGGTGTGAAGTGATTGTTTTATTCCTCTCTTTTTTAACAGTATTTTCCCTAAATCCCCTTTTTTTCTTCCAAAAGACAAAGGTGTTCTTCTAGGAATGTGGGACATTTTACATGATAAATAATCTAATACTTAAAAAACAAAGAGCGAAGTAGGGGTCAGGAAGAAAAACTAGCTCATTAATATGCCAATAATTTCAATTAAGTATTGAAAAGCTTTGCTTACCTAGTTGAATTTTTGAAGTGCAATCTATCATCAGTCACAGATTGATCCCTGGTAATAGATCACATTTCTATTGGCATCACAGGAAAAGCAACAATAAGCTGCACAATGAAATACTGGTTTTTACTGCAGCAATAGTGAGTAGGAAATTAGGGTACATATTTTACCTTAGTCATTTTTAATGTAAATAGATGTTTTGTACAGTATATGCAAAATGAAGTTTAAAAATTAAAAAAAAATATAAAAATCTTGATATTTTTACACAAGACGAAAAGAATGGCTATATTCAGTTTGATTAAAGCAGCCCCTGCTCTGATGCCCTGCCTCTAATAGTGGTGGCCAGTCATTTTTCCATGCCTTGAAAAAATAAGAACAGATCAAGCATAAAATGAAACTTTCTGGCATGTGACAGTCCACAGCTCAGGGATTTCCCAAGCTGAAGGTTATATTTTGAAGACTTCATTCCATGAATTTCTGATAGGTTTTCAAAACTATCAGTAAAGTTTTGACTTCCAGAACACACAGCAATAACGATTTTCTCAGTTTAAGTGTGACCTGTTTACACATGGACATCTAACTTATTTTTCTTTTTTTTTTGCTTTTTATTTGGTAATTTTATCTGGAAAAAGAGTGAATACCAGTATTGATTTCTCAGAGATCTGTTACACTCAGTCTCAGGTACCATCCTTCTAGGCAGAAGGGTCCTAAACAATTGAGTTGGTTCTCCTGCAGAAATTGTGTTATCTCCTCAGTAATCTTTTTGATGATCCTGTAATTTTTCTACTTTTTCTATTAAGGAATGTAACAGATTTTAAATCTTAGAGAGAAATAAAATGCACAGCCATTGCCTATTTAGTCTTTGTTATAAGGATCATTTTCAAGAGATTTAAAAACCTGTAGTCCTTGCATAAAAGTTTTTAGTACAACCCTTTAAGTGCCTTTAAAAGCACTTTTAAGAAAAGTTGTATTTCCAAAATACTAGGATCATTTTCTTGTTGTATAGCATGATATGGTGAATATTCTTGTTACGTATAGTAGGATGGACAGTGATTTAGGCCGAAGATCTTGGAAGCAAGGGAGTTCAGGGAAATTTAGTCTTTCATTTTCAAGATCAGAAAGGTCTTTGATATTGCAGATGAAAAAAAAAAAAAATTAAACAGTTTCAACATTTAAATTCTTAAAAGAATTCACCAAGGAACAGAATTTCTTGTTACATATTACTCATTATACCTCGTGTAACAAGTCCAGGCACTTAAGAAAGTGTAAACTCACAATATGAAAAGAGATTTCGACTGGTACCAGGTAGACACTTGTGATTTTTGAGAGGCAACCCAGATATATGCACTTGAAAAGTTTCATATACTGGGTAAGTGTAAAAATGACAGCTTTGCTGCATTTTTATAGATGGTTCTTAATCTCAAAATATTAATATTGCCTATGTTTGATAAGATTGTATTTTTCCATTTTGGCAGGAGCCAAAATGTTCCTCAGTGGTTCATTAATTTCAAAACTGTTGCTGTTAAAAGTGAGAAAGTTCTGCAGAGCTTCCATGATTATAGGTTAAAAATATTTAACAATAATCAATAAAGATATTGTATATTTTAAATATAGATTTTAAATGCTGATTTGAATTTGTAGAAATAATCTGCTCTTTTTTTTTCTGACATTAGAAGAGACAGCCTAAATATTTTCTATTAAAATTGTTGAAAGAAATAAACATATGTAGTCCCTAACAAAATTAAAATCTGCCTTTAAAGTAATAGCTCCAATTGAAGTTTGCAGAAAAAGAAAATAAGTAGCCTTACTGAGGAACACAAGCACAGAAGTAATTCTGGAACCTGTGAATGCATGTGAACTGCTAGAAGAAAAAAGACAAGCTTAACAAAGACTGTCTACTGTTTCTCCTAAATTTTGCTTGTAAAACTGACAGGATTTAAATGTTGAAAGCGCAGCAAATAACTAGACATGGACTTGAACAGTACGATAATTCTGCCTTTAAAAACATTAAACAAGCAAACTGTAGTAAATTCTTCATTTTTGCCAGTCATGTTGCTAAAGTATGTTAGTACTTTTTCTTCAGGAAAATGTTTAATAATAATTTCTGTGTATTTAGGTTTTTTCCATTATCAGAGCTTTCAGTAAAAAAAACCCAAACCAGTCTTTGTTTCCACTTCAATTTCTGCAACAGCTTGTGTCATTGCATTCTTTAAAAACAGTTCTAGCACGACACATCTTTCTTTTTTATGGAAGAAGAGAACATTTAGAAATGTTAGAAATTACTATTTTTTATTTAAATTTGTTTTACTAGCTTTATTAAGAACAGTATATTTCTAAAGGTGAAAACCAAACCCTCAAAATTCCAGTACACATCAGGAACCAGTTTTCTAAATGTTTGAATAGATGGGATTTTTTTAATAGCAAAAACCAAAAACAAAACAAACAAACAAAAACCCCACTATTCAATGGCTGAAGCTTCTTTTCCTCTTCTGTGAAGGCAAATGTACTACCAGGAAAAAGGGTGAAATTAAAGAAGTTTAACAATATTTAATTCTCAAAGGAGTACAAGACCATAAATAGCAAATATTAAATTAAAAGCAAATGTACTCAGAAAAGCAGAGGAAGCGATGGCATTTTCTCTCTTCTCCCTCTATATCCCCTGTATTATGCTGGGGTTTTTATTTATTTATTTATACATAGGCAGTTTCCTGATCAAAATGCTGCTAAAAGCACTGGATGAGACTTTTAAGGAATACATGGGCCTCATTTCAAGTAGCCTACAATATTAGAAACTACTCATACTTCACACTGTTGCCTACTCATGTTTACACACCCTTTTACAGGGCATATATCAGTAATCTGAAATCAATTGCTGTATTATGCTGGACATTTTTGAAAGCAATTTGGTTTTCCTTTCCATGGCTTATATTGTATGCTTTGTTGTGTTGTGTTATGTTATTATATCTAAGCAGATTTCAAATGCTGTAGCTGTAAAATATGGTAGAGTTCAGAAGCATTACTTTTACTTTTGGCCAATTTTCTCTTTATTTTTGTCCTGGGATGTTCTATAATATTGTTGAAACATAGTTCTGACGCCTACAAGACAAACGTTATCATGATAGTGTGATATTAATGGAAAAGCTGCACAAGGATCATGAACATGGTAATATCATGGAGTCTGAGCCCTCTTAGTGGTTTGCAATCTTCCATTTCCTAAGTTTAATGCACATTGTTTGTTCCTGCTGCTTCCTGTCTGTCTCTCCCCGAGCTGTGCTGAATCAGCATCCAAAGAAGCTGTGCAGCCTTTCTTTCTCTCAGGGACTGTCTGCAGTCCTGCACTGAAGGGCCTTGTTTGCCGGAGCAGCAGTTCAGCACTCTGGGATAGAGGTGGCCTGGTGACACTGGGCACGTACATTTAAAACTTGGTAAAGTAAGAAAGGCACAGAAATACGAGCTAAAGGAAGAAAAAAATAACGGAAAGCAAAATGCAGGGACAAACTAGTATCTGAGAAAGGAAGACTTACAGATACTATTGTGATACAAAATTGTGCAAGAATCCAAACACCAGTAAAATATAAAATATGGAGTTTTTATATCATGGAAGGAAGAAAGTGAAATAGTTTCAGAGACTGCAGAGCTTAAATGGTCTGTAGAGCCTCACAGTTTCATGCCCTCTGAGACAATTCTCAATGACTGTTTTACAAGTTGCTTAATTTTTCTGTCTTTCATTTAAATGAGGATAATCATAGCTGCAGTAGTGGAATTTATTTCCATATGACAACATTTATTTTTAGGATGGAGTTCACAAAGTTGATCCTGATGAATTCGTGCTTGACTCTGATGAGCTGGAGTGTGACAGCAGCTCAGGTATGTGATCACACAATCACAATTGGCCAGAATGCCACCTGGAAGCCTTATAAACCTTAATACTCTCCATTACAGAAGACCCAGCACATGCTCAATGTGACATGCTGGTCTTCAGCAGCCTTTTAGTTCCTACAGGAAGAGGAAATGGCAATAATTTTCTAGTGTATCCTGAGCATTTTGATAGACATCGTGGTAGGAGTTCCACCACTGCATATGGGGGGAAGATAATTTGGATTTCAGAATTAGGCTATCTTTAAACATGAGAAAGAACATGCACAAGAGTACAATCTGCATTTCTCATCCACCTTAAATTCAGCATGCTTACCACAGATAAGAACACATAGAATATAAAACATAAATAAGATCTGTTGGGTGAGACTTGAAATCACCCTGCTAGGAGACGGTAAAAGGCCAGATGTCTGTGAGAGTGTAAAAAGTACAAGCAGAGTCGTTGTAAGATCTGCCCTGAAAACCTGCTTTCTATTATACACAAAATAGAACATAAAATTGTTAGTGGATCTGAGCAGTCAGCTCTTACTCTCTTCGTTGAAAAGAATGTTCCTGAAAGCAATATTCCTGGTGAAAATAAGTGGATAAAAAAGTACATATTTTCTCATATTGAAACTTAAGAAGTGTAATAAAATTGTGCATAGTTTTTGTTTTCCATTCTACTGATGCTGTGTGAGAACAAATGCTAGACAATTTAATTTTTCACCTGAACTGAGTACAAGGCCTTACTATGTGATAAGTCTCTGTTTCATGACTAACTGTTCTTATCTCTGTCAGTTTAATAAAAAAGAATCCCCAGTTTTATTTTCAAAAACTTACACCTGCAATCTTAAAATCCTTACAAAAGGTGTCATGGTCCTCAGGTTAGTGAGATCAAAGCTGACTTCTTAACGTTTGACTGTTTATGGTAAATTATTTTAAAAGTTGAATGCTAAAGCAGTCTGTAGATGAAAAAATATCTAATTCTTCAAGCTAATTTATTTTAAAATACAATTTCACATGCTAAAATACGTCAAAATTATTAGCTGTGTAACATGCTTGTGTTTGTGTATCAAATTTAACTAACTTTAAGAATATTAATATCAAAACACTAATGGAATATTGTGTAAACAGAAACAAATGCGTTTGCTTCTCATTTAATACTGAATACCCCTAGCTAAATTGTTAGTAATTTATAGTAGAATGCCATATATTTGATTGCCTCAAAACTCTATACCATCTAAAATTAGCCAGTTCATATATAACATCTTTAATGAATTACATGGTAGCCTTTTATAGCGTCTGACATCTTTATTGTGGAGTAGGAGTGTCTTGCTTACAACTGTTTCATCTCAGAATTGCCTTTGGTCTGTTCCTGTCAGTATCCTAGAGAAAATTACATGTATTTCTTTATGAAGATGAATAGAAACTACGAGTAAAAATCAAGTCTTGGGCTATTATTCTGGAATTAGTTACAGGGATAACTCAATAGATTTGTTTATTGCTAGGAAAATTAAGGTAAAATCCTGTGTCTATAGGAAAGAACATAGAGGGACTCAATTTCACCTTAATGTTATAAAACTGAGGAAGCCAGTCTTAACTTTCACATTATAGTTCAGGCTTGTGCCTTAGAACTTTTTATTTTGATACTAAAAGCAAAGTTATTATTTTCTTTGAAAAACTGCAGAAACAGCTGCTGCCATGACAATTTTTTTTTCTATCATAGCTGTGTTTGCAACCAGAACTCTTGAAATTATGAGGAGTTATACAAAACGTGGTGTTTCTTATGAAAAATGGTTTTGATCTTTTCAAGTCAAGTCACACCCAAACAATCTTAATAAGGATATTTAAGGAGCAATTGAATTTGGGGATTTTTTTTGCAGGGTTTTTTGCGTGGTTTTCTTTTTTGTTGTTTTGGCTTTGTTTGTTTGTTTATTTTTGTTTGTTCGTTTTGGTTTTGGTTTGTGTGTTTGGTTTGGGTTTGTTTGGGTTTATTGTTTGTTTGCTGGTGGGTTTTTTGCATTGTGTTGAGGCAACAGTCTGATATCAAAAGAGTTAGGTATGCAAACTGGCATAAGGTCCCCAGGTTCTACTCTATCTGCTCACACTAGAATCCTACATATTAAAAAACAATATTGTCAAGTTCTGCTATGATTTGGCAATTTTCAGTCACAATTACCTGTCATGCAAAATAATATTTGTTTGATGTTTAGAAATTGAAATTAATTTCTGAGTAATAATAATTAAATTGTGTGTGTTTTCACTATTGAGGAAGAAAAAATTCAGGTTCTTATTTTGTAAAAAAATTCTGCTGTGGAAGGAAGAGCTATGGATATGCACTCAACATTTTTCTCTCTATTTTCATATTGGTTTGAAGGAACCTTGCTGATTTCTCCTCCTTTCTTGAATATAGATAAAATTGTCTTAGTTTCCTTGTGTCAAGATATTCAGTTTATTCTGGAAGTGCTAGTACCTTTTGGATTTTCATATTGATTCAGATTGAACACATTTCAGTGTTACTGTTTGAGTAGAAATTGGATTTCACTGACCAGTGTGGCTGACATATTTGTTAAGTTTTCACTTCAATAAAAATTTAGAAATTCTTTGTAATTCACTTTACTGTTGTGAATTGCCATGTTAGGTTGCAATTTTTTATTGGGATAGAAGTCATTCAAGCCTCTATATATATTGCATGTGGAATTTCCTAATTTCTCTACTTTCTGTGCATCAAGTACTCAAATGGAAGCAAAAGATACACAATTGAATGAGAAATCACTTTATGAGACATGTTGGAGCCTGCCTCATAAGCACAGATTCTACAGAGGGCTGCACACAGCCATAAAAAGACATTTTAATTAGGCTTTTCCAAAAGTGCAGGAATGCTATTTTCCTGAGAAGTTCCTTTTCACTTTTCTGTGATTACTAAGTTTGATTCTGGGCTTCTTTTCAAGTCCAGGGAGTGATTTTATATCAGTTTGTTGTAGTCTGCAAGTCTTAACATTTACAACTTTTGTTACGTAGCATTTCTAACAACAAGGAAACACGGTTTCATATACAGCATACACTATATTGTGTTGCTAGATCTGTGACTCTTTTGGGAACCTATTCAGTCATTATATCTGTGTATGTTAAATAACGAAGTTAGAGACATCATACCAAAGAAATGGAAATTAGTTCTTCAGCCACATCCACCTTCATACCCAGCATAGCAGTGGGAATAAGCTTGCGCTGGTCATCAGGGATAGTGTTACTGGTTTTATACCCCTTTCAGGAATAAAAACACTCAGTCCGATTCACAGTGATGCCTCCAAATAGTGGCAGTGGTTTTTTTATCTTCAGTACAGACAAGACTGAGTCACTTCCTCATCTCTGTTCTTTCCTATTTCTAGTACAGCTATGAGATCAGTTCTAATGATTTCTAACTCTGTTGAAATGTATTTTTTTAAAAAATATCTGTACCATAAGCCACCCATGAACATAATCATACAAGGGTAAGGTTAGAAGAGGAAAAGGACAGAGTGATGTATGAGGTTGGCATAAATTATGTCAGGCACAACATGAGTGTACCTTTTTTATTAAACAAATCCACACATTCTGAAATATTTTGTTTGCATTTTTTGAAATTCTAAGCCGAAAGAATAGCATCTGTGGTTAAGATATTATGACATAATTAAATTGTAGTATACATTGCCAGATGATGTTATGGAGTCCAAAATGATAGATGAGCTCAAAAAGGGATTAGTCTAATTTCTAGCTCAGGAATTTATGTTCTAGGAATTGGCAGAATCTTGAAAGGCATACCAGGGAAGAATTACTGTACAAATATTTCTACATGCATCAGTTAATATCCACTGTCAGAGGTAGAAAACTGGACAAACTGAGATTCAATTCAGACTTTTCTGTGTCCATGGGAGAAGTATGTGTTAAAAACAGTATAATACTTGACTTCCACAGCACCAGGAAAGTTTTCAGATACCACTGTGACAGCTGACAGAGTAACATGAACCCAAAAGTGGAGATGAAATGTCTAAAAAAACATATCCCAACCCTTCATATTATTTCAGCATGAACACGCCTTCCAATCAGGACTGAAAATGACAGTAAAGAAGGGAAAGTCTTATTTTTTCAAGTCCTCATTATAGTAATTCTAATGCTATGATGGCAAAATGCTAAAATACATTGTTAGTCATGGCACAGCCTGCATTTGAAAATTAGATTCTGTCATATCTAATGAAGAAAGTTGAAAACCTGTCCAGTAGCTACAGATGTTGTATGGATATTGTTGATATATTAAAGAACAGTAGAAAACATGCAATTTTTCATTATACATAAATCAGTACTAAAAATGCTGGATATATCTCCTGTTTGAAATGGGACAGTCAGATAAGCAAATACACTTCTTTGAGTTATAAGAGATTAAGATACCAAAGCATGAAGGCTAAGATGAGAAGGAAACAGGTTAAAACTTAGAAAACCTTTGTGTTCACTGGGCACATTGCCTTTCAAGTGAAATATCCTGACTATGGCTAAAAACTGCTTAATACAAAACACATTTGACTTTTATCTACTTCATTCAGTAGTAGCAAAGGCATTACTATTCTGTCCACAAAGCCAGGATTTGACTGTTTTCTGCATCCTAAAAAAAAAAAAAAAAAAGAAGTGTGAGAACATCAGCTCCAGAGTTCCTGGCACACACTTTTTTCTTCTTTTAGTTTCATGGGCTAACAATAGTCACATTCACACATTTTCAGCACTAGTAATCTCTTTTAGGTCATTGAGATTTGAAAGTGTTTAGAAGGGTGACTGTAGTTTTTGTGTGCCTCAATGTGTGTCTGTAAAGCATGTTAGTATCATCATTTCCAATATTCAGACTGGTTTCTATTTGAAAACTGTCAGAAAAAAAAGACTACAACAGGACTTTTCTTTTCTTGACTTTCTGACACTTTTGAACTAACTGATTGTTAAACTAAAAAACATAGTGATCTATTTAAACACTAGCAAATGGAACTGTAAATTTCATACAACTGTGGTCAAAGTTTTAAAAGCACGTGCCTAAACTGCCAGTCACTGGAAAATGCCAATGGACATAGTTCTCCCAGGAATCATGCAGATGTGTTTTAAAACAAAATGTTTTGTTTTGAACAACAGCAAAATGTCAGACCAAAATAGTATGAAATCGTCTCCACACAGCTACATAACAGCAACTTGAAAAAAACCAACCTCTATGCACACGAGATTATCAAAGATAGAGAAAATAATCTGTTCTCATCATTATGCTTTGGTAAAAATCAAGGGGGGTGTTAATCATTAATATAAGCTCAGCTAGTGCATATTCTTTTCAATTTCTTTGCTTTCCAGCCTGTGTTTTTCAATGGGTCTTAAATTTTATCTATTTCTTTGTCTCTCTGAAAGTCATTAACTCTAGTTCTAGGGTATAAAGGAGACAATTTAGATGTAGCAATGTATGTGTTATTTTCATTTTGAACTGAGATGTCCAATCAACACTTGCCGACTGAGTGTGTATCAGTTTACTCTGTGTGCTGCCTAGGGAGTATAGACTAATAATGTTTTTGATAGAGTAAACATTTGCAAACAAGGTTTTATTGTATATATTCTCAGTGCTGTATGACACCTGGCACCTCTATTCTTGTAAAATTTGCTTCTTCTGAATTTTATTTAATTGTCTTTCACTCTTTATATTTAGATATCTGCTATTCAGACTTCTCAGAGTCACATATACATTTATAGGTAAAATGAATTATTTTTCATGGTATTTTAGCTTTAAAGCACTTTTATCTAAACTTATTGTGGTGGCATTGTCCTTATAAAGGTAAGCAGTGATATTTATGAGTCTTGTACATAGCAAAGATTATAAGATTTCTCAACAGGAACGTGTTATAAATTTTTTATATATATAAAAATATTACAAAAAAGTACCCATTTTGTTAGATGAAATAATTTTGAACTTCTTTCATTACTTGAAGACATAACATTGTCTTTACAGATCTTTTGAAGTTAGGATTTTTTTAGATGGTTGAAAAAATTCTTCCAATATTTGAAAAGATCAGCTGAAAGAGATGGCTGGTCATAGAACTTCAGGGCAAACCCCAAGAGGGTTTTGATCCACAATCCCTTAAGGTGCTGTACATTTGTGTTTTCATTCATACCAGTGCTTTCAAATACTTGCCGAGTTTGAAAAATATATATCTTTGTTTTATTTCACACTAAAGGTCTCATTCAGAGAGGCACTGTAAAACAGTATATCCCCTTTATGTTGGTCTTCTAGGGAGTCGAGGCCTAATGAGGCACTACATAGGTTATCAACAGGATTTTATGATGGACTTCAATAGCTTTACATCAGAAGCAAACTTAAAAGACTTATAAGAAAAAAAAATTAAGTGAAGAGTTAGTGCCCCATGGTACCATTTTTCAGACAGAGAAAGTTCAATAATAATACCAAATAAAAAATACAGATTAACAAAAGCGAGTTCTCAATGAGGTGCTGTGTTTGCTCTAATTTGTTGAAGATTATTGAATAAATAATTTCATGAATTAAATATATAGATATTTGTGTTATCTTCAGCACTAACAAGTATTTTTAAGAAACTTCAAAATAATTTATTTGAAGTAGTATAAGTGATAATTTTCAGAAGTGCTAAGGAAAACTGTAACATTTATGAAATCCAATAAATATGTTTAATGTTCTACAGCACTTGAAATGTGAACATAGTATATTGATAGTACCAAAACTGATTACATGAGATACATATTGCTTATTGTCACTCTGCATATTTCCCGTAGTTATTTTTTATTTATGTCGAATACTTATGTAATTATTTGTGCTTATTTGACACAGGATCTTCTGAATTAAATGCAGTGGTTCTGCAATATATTCTAGAATTGGAATAGAATTTTTTTGCTGCTTTTAATTAGTCTTTAATTTTATGTATCCTTAGGTGACATATCAACTTACAACTAAGCTTAGTCTGGTAGTTTCAGTTCAACTGTGATCTTTCCTTTTAAAAAGAACATATTCATATGTACAGGAAGAAGTAACAAGGATGAATAAATCATAAATGTCCTAGTAATAACAAACATAATTGAACCTAATCTCTCATAGCTTTTAGAAATAATACTTACGTTGTTAAGTATATATTGAAGCAGTTGGTTTTACAGTGGAATGCCTGAGACAATGTAATGAGATTTGATATGTTAACATATAATTTTTACCATCTCCCTGTCCTCTTGCCTGGAACTGTTAGTACAGTAATAAAAATAAATAAATAATATTGCAATGGTACTACATTTCAGAATTTTCTTGTCCCTTTCTCCATGGATAATGTGCAAATGAAGAAAACAGAACAATATAAACAAAATAATGTTATTTGAACATTTTGTCGACTATCAGATAAAGTTTATATACTTAAGAAACCAGAAATATTAATTGGAAATTTTGCACTGGATTGTGTTTGATTTTAGGGTATTTGAAAATATGAATTCTGAGTATGTAGTTTAGGCTAGATCCGATGTTTAACTCTATTCAAATGCTGCATCTGAAAATACAGCTACAATAAAGCTACAGAGTGGTTGAGTAAAAAAATGTTCTTACATTCTGTTGGGATACCAGTAGGACTGCATATAGGTTTGCAGTTTAGCTATAGGAAAAACTGAGGTACAGCATAAACACATGAAAAACTTAGAGTACTGAGATCAGATCAAAGTTCTGTCTTGCACAATATTGTGTTTGATCAATTATGAATACCTAGGGAATAGTTTGAGAACAGGGCAAGTGTATATTGATAGCTTCAAGTCTGTTTCCACATAGGTGTCTGAATCCTCTTCTAAATCCAGTGCCATCTCTTCTTCCCTGAACTGCTCTCATTAATTCACAGCTGAATTATTAATATATGTACCAGAAGATATACCCTCTTTGTTTTGAGCCTATCATCCACTAGATTCATTTAATATCCCGTAATCTTTGTATTAGAAGAGATAATCAATCAATTGTTGCCAGATTAGTTTCTCCATACCACGTGTGAATTTCTAGATACCTGTCAAGCAGAGTCCAGACTTAGATTTTCCAGGCCAACGAGTTCTGGCAAACTTCGTCTGTCTGACGCATTTCAGTTACAGGAGATATATGGCATCTAAATTGCAAATAGCACATGATAGTGGCTGAGGCCATAAAGACCGACTTCAAAATGTTCAACAAATCAGACATTCTGATTTGGATCAGTTCCTTCCTGAAATATTTCACCTTGATTGCATTCACATCTATTAAGGATTGAAGGAAATTGCTCAGAATAATTATTTCCTGTGAAAGATTTGACTTTGGAAACCAAAGTGGGGGGAAATAAATAAATAAGAAGCTTGGAAAAGTTTCCAACTTGTTCTAGGCCTAAAGAAAGAAAAAAAAATAGAATAAGGAGAGAGATCTCCATTCCTTAAGCATCCAGCATTACTGCAATCCAGATACACAGGCATTGCAGTATTTATAATAAAGAAGAACTATGACAAGATCACTCAAACTCTGTGCTGAATTTTGAGTGAGTACTTATATTAAAAAGAATTATTGGAATTTTACATATATATATAAATAAATTTGGTATAATTGTAATCATAGACAAAATATGTATAAAAATATGTTAGGCATTAAATCTATTTTGTGGTTACCCTTAGAAATTTGTGAAGAAGGCCTATTTGTATTTTGTTTTATAATGTGCTGGCTTTGAAACTTGATATCGTCTCAGGAGAACACACGTAATATCATGCTTCATCACTTTTTGAAATTTACCAGTTCCTTGGCTCTCATAAAGATTTTCAGAACAATGTTTTACATTTTGTCTACATAGTGTTTGTTTTAAATCTGAGGATGTATTTAATGTAATTCACTGTTAAAAATAGACTTGTTTCTAATAGAAAATATTATGTGATAATATTTAGGAACACATACCATAAATTGCATTCAGAGTAAATGACAATATTAAAATAGTAAACAATAATTTTTATATTTTTACATATATTTAAAATTTTTTAAAAGGTCATTAGAGCTATTTCATGTCTCTCTGTATTTATCTTGGTGAATAAGCAAGTTAGTTTAAAAACACGTCGGAACATGTTTTGATTCCATTTCACTGTAACTGCACATTTCAGAAGAAACCACTTCTGAAGTGATGTGGGATAGGTTACGTTGCTAATCTCAACCGCTATCTCTCTAGCTATCGGTACTCATAAATCATGAAGTCTGTAGTAAGAAGAGTAAGTTGGAGAGGTTAGAAATCCAGAGAAAACTGTGACAGATGTGATAGATTATACGAAATTACTACAATCTGAAGATTTCCTATGAAAAGGAATGTCTTGCGTTTGAAATATATGCCTGCATTTGTTTCCCCTAGGGCATATGTACCATATGCTAGATAAGTAGAGAATTTTTAAATTACTATCTGATAATTTTGATACCTTATAATAGAAAATTGAGATGAAAGTTCTCCTAAATCTCATGGTTCACATTCTTAAATAAGTTCCTACTTACAGGAAAAGATTGATCGGTGTATTTCTTAAATCCGAGTTCATCAACAAGTAAAAAATCGAAATACCCTATGTAGTAACATGTGTCCAAAATTATTTTGTACTAGGGTAGAAGAACTCACAGCTGATCTTAGTCACCGAATAAAATGTGAGTTCCAGTCCTCGAATACCCTATCAAGCCATAGCAAGCGATTCTGTATGCATCTATTGCAGATGAGAGTTGTGTGATCCAGCACCATATTTACAAACTGAAACTTAAGAAATAGCTCAAAAATTCTCATCTTCTGAAAACACTAGAAAATAAGTTTTTGCTTTCTCTCATACAAGAAGTAGTGATCAAGCTGTATGTGTAGCTGGATGAATAGTGTACACTGACTTTTCTTAATTTCATCATTAATGCCTATAACGTGTTGAAAAGGATCTGAATTCTCTTCCATGCTCTAATTATTCAATATATATATATTTTTTAATTGTTTATGCAAATAATTCATGGTTTGTATCTGGTTTACATTTGTCTCTGCAATACTAAGCTTTCATTCTGAACTGGATTGCAGCTGTCCTGATTCAACACATGTAAACAGTTTTGTCACCTTTCTTTGAATTTAAGAAGGAAGGAGAATACTATCAACCTCACATGTCTATTTATTTATTAAAATGGTAAATCAATTTTCATTACTGCTGTATAAAATTTTAAAAATATGTAGTTCAATCAACTGTATAAAATTAAGAGCATAAATTCTGCAGTATTTGCCAAATTGTAAAAATATATGTATGAATGACCTACAGAAAAATTCAGCTGCATGTGTGCTCTAGAATTCAACTTAATCATCCACTTAATCATCTCTGTGAAAAAACATGAGACAGATTGTGACATTGTCTAGTGGAAGGTGTCCCTGTCCATGGCAGGGAGGTTGGAACTAGATGATCTTCAAGGTCCCTTCCAACCCAAACCATTCTATGATTCTATGATTGCAATGTTTTGAGCCTCAACTGTCTAAGCACAGATACAGTCTTTAAAAATCCCAGGTTTAATTAATGTTGGATTTAGTTCTGCATTTTCTAAACTGAAATATTGTGATGAGTCTGATCACTGAAGTGCACACACATTGTAGAGGAAAAGGATTTTTTCTTGGAAGCTATTTTTTATTGTAAAATTTGAAGCTAAGGAAAACGTTGCTAACATAGATGTATGTTTCAGTTTGTACATGGAACTTTACTGCTTTCAAAATCAGAACTGTAGTTATTGATATACTTTTCAATTTACTTACATATGGGGTTATCTAGCATTCTTTTGGTGTCGTCTTCCACTTCTCTTTCTTTCTCTATGAAAGACAAACATTTATTACTGATTTAGAAAGGATTTCCTTGCAGCGCCACTGAGTAGAAAGACATTTCAACACTAGCTATAGAATGGAGACAGGGATATCAGATATTTAGTAACTAAAATGCAACACATGAAGAAAATAAAACAGAAAAATGGTAGAGCTCTAGCATGTATTGATCTATGTACTTGCTATTTATAACTTGTGGCATTCAAGTACTGCAATACTTGAGCTACAGTCTCTGTTTCTTCTTTTGACTAACCAAAGAAATATGTAAATAGAAGCTTGATCAAGCTGAATCAAAACTACTACTGAGTTCTGTGCATAAGTAACAACTGAACAGAGTGCTTCAAATCTATAACATTTGGTGTTGAAATGAAATTCTTTTAATAATCCTTACTGTTGGATCCTGAACAGGAAGCGATACCGTGTTTCAGCTGCCTCTAATTCAGGAAAGACAATTTAAACCAGCACAGACTACTTTAAAATGCTCTTTATAGTCAGTTTAATAATGAAATGCTATTTGAAAGAAAAACAGATGTTGAAAATCACTGACTCATTTTTTGGTTCAAAACTTGTAATTTTTCTGTAATTTGTATCACGTGAAATGGCCTCTTCCACTGGATATTGCTGGGCTGAATGAGAAGATTTAACTAAGAAGTAGCAGTTCTTCCTCAGATTAGCTCAGATTCATGCAACCTTTCTCTTTAGTGTCATTTTAACAACAAACTAGAATTTTAAAAGTAGAAGAATTACTTGTCAATAATAGTCATCATCTGCTAAAAGATTGGTTGTGATTTCTAGCATTAGACACCTAGCTAACTGACTAAATCTAAGGGTATTCTTAGTGAAAAATGTAGCCATTATATCCTGGGAAAAAATCTTTGAGACTGCCGGTGTTGTTTGGTAGCTTGAATTGCACTTGCTTTCAGTGTGACTAAGCTCTTTCAAAAATATGGGGGTTGGTGTGGAGACCAAGACATGGGGTACATGGAACACCAGGCAGAACCTCAATGCTACAAGGAGGTGCTTCTGGAGCTGGAAGCAGTAGCGCTGCAGCAATAGGCTGCAACCTTATTGCAGGTGAAATTTCTTTAAGAGGTAATGTTAATTAGCCTCTGTACATTACTGGGTTAAAATGGTGAGAAATGAAAGCTGGTGACCATAGAGAGCATGCACTCTGCCACATAGATGTCTCACCTCTCAGAGACCTGACTTTAGAGTTCTTGAACACAGTAGTATATTATATCATGTAGACATGCCCTCAGTAATTCAGTGGATTATGATAAAAATGAGTACTATATATTCTTCGGAGTTTTTATGGTGTTTTATTTTTATACCTGTAGTTTCTAGAAGTCCTTAATTTTGGTTCATCTGTTTAATGGCTACATCAAAATGCCCTCCTAACTTAGTAGAAAGGAAAGAAGAAAAAACAGAGCACATTTTTAGGGTAGTTTTGTATAGGTAGCATGAATGCCTCAAGTTTTTTGGTTTTTTTTTTTAGAAGTTAATGATCACAGAGTGAATGTTGTGTAACATAACTCTATTATTAATAAAACCATGACATTTATGAATTAAAAGAACAGCATAAGAGTTAATTAGGGTTAGTACTATTTCTCTAGTTACTAAAACATCCTTGTGTTTTGGAAATATTTCACAGAATTCTGTGTTCAAGGGCTGAAATTTCTTGTATGTTTAAGTTTTGTGCATATAATAAGTGGATGAATACTTATTATTTATACCACTTCAGGCTTGCTCCAACATTTAGAGTAAATACTGGTAGTGCCATTGTTCAGGTATTATGACTGAAACATTTAACTGTAAGTAAAACAATATCAAAAGGCTAATGACATCATGTGGCAGCTGTGTTGCTTTCTAGTTGAAATACTTCAAGTATTTCTAAAGCAATGGTGTTAGATATTTCTAATCGGAATTCATTTGTACATGCTCTTCTAGGCTGCTGGACTATATGCACCTGATTATCTTTTCAGCTAAGACAACAAATAATACTATAAATATGTCATACAATCTGCAGTAGCACAACTATCAACACAGAATGTATTTGCAGTTGTTCATTCATATAGGATTTGTCTTGTTTTTCAGAAAGTGCTGGGGAATATGAAAGAATAATGATTCTACATGTACAATTCCAAATAGTCATGTGGAGTTTTACATAAAATGACCTGTTCTCAAGAAATGGCTCAGTAGGATATTTCAGGTGTACTTTTAATTATTATTTCTTTTGTAGTCTATGTGTAATTATTCCCACAGAGATGACACTAACTAAACACTCTTCCTCTCTAAAACCAGTGCATATTTTCCCAGCTGGAGATTAATACATATTAGGACACTTCACTGATATTTGGCCATAGGAAAAACATCTATTTATCTAAATTAATAGCACCAGCATATTGATTCCTTAGCTTGGAGCATTTGTAGTCCCATGCAATTGTGAAGCATGAGAAACTACAACACTAAACCCTCAGTGAAATCCTTCACTATCTCCAGGTTTCTGTTTTCAAGAACAGCCATTAAGCATTTGTATATCTATAACTATATCTATTCGGTCTTGCATAATCTAATAAACATTTCAGATTATTAGACCCACTCATTAAAATAAAGGTGGGCATTTAACTTGAAAACTGTTTCAAGAATTCATTCTTTTGCATCCATACAACCTGAAGTCCAGAAAAAAACTGAGCTGCCAGAGATGTACCAGGCTGGAGACTCTGGAATTCCACCTCACATTTTATGAACAGATACATAGAGGAAATGCTGAAGCTCAGGTAATAGTGTTTATAATCGAGTACAGTCCTGTATGTTTCCTGACTGTTACATGATCACTAGATTAGGGGAACGGTCTGACTTTACCCAGGCATACTTTCATAGACAAATAAGTTTCAGCAGTTACCACTACTCTCACAATATTTGCTAGAAATGGAAAGCATTTGTCTTCCTGGAGCAGTGGTCAAACTAATCAGGACAAAACAAACAAATTCTGTAGAAGCAGATGATTGAATCTGATAGTCCTGAAGTCCTTTCCTGTGCTTTTAAGCCAGGAGTTTATCGTATCATCTTGTAAAGTGGATAAAAATTTGTTAAGGATAGAATTTCAGTTCAATTGCTACATCTCATGTCAAATCAGTTTCCTGATGTTCTTCAGAAGTGCTCTGTCTTCTGCAAAGTGGTATAAGCCTGTTCATATTTGACAAAATTGTTATATGAAGATGGAACAGGAAGTTGGAAGATAGCAAATTTACTTTGTTGAATTGATTTAAAATAAATCTAGCAAATAATCAAAGTAACACTTCTCCTTTCTATGTGCAGTTCTGCTTTCATAGAATGCTGTGAATGTGGGCGATGGGTGACTTTGGCAGTGTTAGGCATGCCGTTGCCTTTGGTTTTCAGTAGGCTTTTAGGCACAACTGGGAGTATTGCTAAACTGATGAACAGATATGCTTTTGTATTCTTTATTTTGTATTGTTTTGGTAAAATATGGTAAGGCACATGTTCCCTTTTGATCAGCAATGAAGTACTATTTTAAAGTGAAACAACAGGCCAGTAGGCACTAAATCACTAATAAATCCTGGAATATCCTGGAATACACAAAGGCTGTCATGAGTCTACAAACACTTAATAGTGTGAAATAGGATCATGAACTATGGAGAACACACCTATTCCAACTGTTGTACCCAGCTAACACATAAACTGGAGAGAGAATTCATTCCTGCTGAAAAAGACCTAGCAATCTATTTAAATAAATAAATTTGGGTTTAAATTACTTCTAAGAAAACTTGAAAGATTCAAGATCTCATAATAAGAACCGGACTTATTACATACAAATTGTTTAGTTCATAATTGCATGACTCTGAATTGTGCTTTTTAACTTTAATTTCTTTATACTTCTGTTAATATAGTTGAAAAAAAAAAGGTATTAAAGGTCTTCCTGTAAGATCTTCCACTTCTTTTGTGTGTTAAAAATAATGAAATCACATCAGCAGCCTTCATTGGTACATTATATTTTATCTGACTCTCTATTACATAAGATCTTCCTCATTTCAAGAGCTCCACTAGAAATCTTCCTTCAGACTCTAGCCAGATTCTTCTCTGTATCATAATTATTCTCAGCACTCCCATCTTCATCTTGACTTCCTGTGAAATCAGCATGAAATACTTTAACAAGATTCAGATAAATCAAATCTATCACATTTCTGGGTTTGTTTTTGTTTTTAAAACTATTTAGCTTAATAGCTCTCACATTGCCATCATGTAGTCTATGATATTTTTTTTCCTTTACCAAGTCTTTAAGTCTTTGCTTCAATATTTGTTAAGGTCTTGTTTATTCCACAGTCTTATGCTAATGCTCTAAATAAATTTACGGCAGATTTATTAACATGTTGTGGAGGTACATGCCACTTAATTACTGTTCACACAAGTAGCTTATAAATATTTTTTTTCAGGAGCTCTACTGTATCTGCTGAGATCAGAAAAAAAAACAAAAGAAATACTGTAGTTTGTGATAATGAAAATCAGATAAATTGTACTAAGATTTAATATGCTTTATTTATAAAATTATTTCAGATTTTTTACAATTTCTAGAATGAAAAGTATTTTGAAGGAGTGGAACTTGGGGAAAAAAAAAAAAAATGAAAAACCACGGGAGTGTGTGACAGGCAGATGAGCCCCAAGAGTACAATGGATACTGAGTACAAGAGTACAATGGCACTGTATGGCCATTCTCTATAGTCCACAGAACTCTTTCCAGCTCTCAGAAGGAAAGTTTTGACTAAAAGCCTCTCTCTTTATGATGTTTGTTTTCCATTTATCTCATAGAGCACAACACGGAGTTATGAAGAATATATTACAGTTATAATGTATCAATTGTACTTGCTGACATAAAACTGAGCATATGCATACCTAAAACAAAATGGCAAACTGAAATTAAAACAAAATGAATGCCAAAATAATGCCAGTGAGCATGTCTACTATATGTGAGTCTGAGCAAGTTATTTTATCGAACTATTATCCAAAAAATAAAATAATTGTTGGAAATACTGAGAAGGAAATCTCATTATGTGGGGAAAAAAAAAAAAAAAAAAAGTTTAATATTGTTATCTTGAATCTTTTTTCATACCCTAGAGGTAGTATTGTTGAATTCAAAAATATGTGGGAACAAACCTCTCCAATTGTTACACTGAAAGTCATCTAAATTGGGAGATAATTCTTCATTAATACATGAGTATAGAAATAAATAGTTTCATGAAATGGCAAGTGCACTCTCAGTGGAGCATAAACTCATGCTAACGCATTTAGAATCATAGAATGTCCTGAGTTGGGAGGGACCTACAAGGATCATGAAGTCCAACTCCTGTCCCTGCATATGACGACCCCACAGTTCACACCATGTGTCTGAGGGTGTTATCCAATCACTTCTTGAACACTGTCAGGCTTGGGGTTGTGACACCTCCCTGAGGAGCCTGTTCCAGAGCTCCACCACCCTCTGGGTGAAGAACCTTTTCCTAATGTCCAACATAAACCTCTCCTGGCACATCTTCCTACCATTCCCTCGGATTCTGTCATTGGTCACTCCCCTTGTGAGGAAGTTGTAGACCATGATGAGGTCTCAACTTTATCTCCTCTTCTCCAGGCTGATCAAACCAAGTGACTTTAGCTGCTCCTTATACGGCTTCCTCTCCGAACCCTTCACCAACTTTGTAGCCCTCTTCTGGACACTCTCCAGTAGCTTAATATCTTTTTTTTTTTTCTTCCTGTGGTACCCAGAACTGCACACAGTGCTCCAGGTGAGGCTGCACCAGTGCAGAGCAGAGCGGCACAATCACCTCCCTCACTTGGCTGGCAATGCTGTGCTTGGTGCACCCCAGGACATGGTTGCCCCTCTTGACTGCCAGGGTACACTATTAGCTCATGTTCAACTTACCGTTGATCAGAACCTCCTGATCCTTCTCTGCAGAGCTACTTTCCAGCATTGAGTCCCCCAGTCTGTGTGTACAACCAAGGCTGCTGTGTCCCAGTTGCAAAATCTATCACTTGCCCCTGTTGAAGTTCATGTGATTGGTGCTTGCCCAGTTCTCCAATTTGTCTAGATCCCTCTGCAGGGCCTCTCTGCCCTCCAGAGTGTCAACAGCTACTCCCAATTTTGTGTCATTGGTGAACTTACTAAGTATTCCCTCAAGACCTGTGTCCAAGTCATTTATAAAGACATTGAAGAGTGCTGACCCTAAGATGGATCCCTGTGGAACCCCGCTAGTGACTGGTCACCAGCCCAACATAACCCCATTTACTAGAACCCTTTGAGCCCGGCTCATCAACCAATTTCTCTCCCTCTGCATTGTATATTTAGGCACAGGTAAAATTCATATGTGACAGTAAAAGCTGTAGGACAAGCTGTATTTACTATGTGCTGTGGTCAGTTTCAACTTGTGCTTGTAACTAATCCACCCATACTGTAGCCAGTCTAACATGCACAGGGTTTCTTTACAGTAAAATCTCTTCTATCATCCCCAGCCCCTAAACAATATAATGGAATTACAGAGTTTTGGTGACTAGATACAAAGACATAGTTCTGCTTTGAATTTGCTTTGCAGGTACAACTTTAAATTATAAAAACCTGAAGTTCTCTTTCACTCAAAAATTTTACATTAAAAGATTACGAATTTTTTTATGCTATTAGTTTGAGATTAAAAGAAATATCCTGAAGGATGAAAGAAACAAATTTTAAAAAGCCAAATTGTACAGGAGATAATGCTATCAATATATATCTTATGCATTTCATAGATGAGTTTAAAAGACTTAATTTATTAAAATTCCCATCTTTTAAAAAAAGGAAGTGTTTAAGTGCTGTTGATACACTATATAGCAACTTCAATATTATAACGTAGAGATTGTTTTCTTTGTTGATTCTCTGGGCCTAATATGTTTTTATGAGGACGTTTCTAAGCATCTGGTGTTTGCTTAAATTTAGGACCCTCAGATTCCAAGAAATTAGAATACTTGCAGTGTAGTAAATCCAGTTAATACATGAGAATAATGGATTTTAGAAACTGCAATCCAACTTCTGTAAAATTAGAAATTACACTGACATCTTTTAGAAACAGACATTGCTAAAACCATGTATGAGATATCCATTTTATTTGTTAATTGAAAATAACATAACTGAATTCAAATGTAAAATATTACACATTTTAACTTACCACATACACCAATTCTTTATGCTAATGTATCTTTGAATATAAATATTAGCATTGCAATATAAAATGTGATTATTTTAAGAAGTGTTTAATAATTTTGTCTAAATTTCCTCCAGACTTTTGTCTGTAAAGATATCCCAGAATTCAACATTTTTATGGTGATTCTGCTAACGTGAACATGTAACACAGCATTCCAGCAGTGTGCAATAATCAATAACATAAAGTTCTCTCCCCAGTATCAAATGTTTGCTTGTCATAACTCTGTCAGGTTCCTTTTCTGTGCTTCAGTACTCAATTCAACAGATACACTCTGTGCCATCAGTGCCTTACTCTGAACTGTGAAAAGGGGAAGGCACCAGTGCAGTTTGTTTAAAAGAACTTCTAAATTGACTGCAAAAAGAGCAGAATATATCCAGGGAAAAAGATACTGTAATCAGAAGCTTACTTTAAGAACAGATCTTGTTATTAATATATTTTGAAGAGAACAAGTATAAAAGTATATTTGATGTACCTATATATTTGTTCTGTATAAGTTGTTTTCCCTTTCTGTTGTGTTGTGAAAATGAGAATGAACAGCAGTGTAGAGACTCAGTGTGTGAGAATCCTTCACAATTGATTTTTACCATTTAAAGAACATTTCAATCAAAAGGGTAGATTTCAGCTTCACTTATAGATGCCTGTCTGAGTCAATTGGGTCTTCTACAGACAAGCCCTCGAAAATTCTGCAGGTCCATTCTCACCCCATTCTCAGTCTCTTAGGTGCAGTAGAGCTGCTCTGTGCTCTTTGTTTTTCTTCACTCTTTTTGAACACTTTCTGTCCCACCCGATAGGCAACATTTACATATATAATAAATAATCATATCATCAAACATCTTTAAGAGCTGAAGTTATTTGTTAGCAAAGTAGATTTTCTCCGCAGAGACTTACCTGTCAGGCTATTCTGCTTTCATATCCAAAGAACCATTCACATCACTGAGGTGATACAAAGTGTTTTTGCTTGAAAAGAAGTGTTAGTTGTTGTCAAAGCTCTTTAAGGGTCTGACAGCTGTTAGCTTTCAGGAACAGCACAGAACGAGACTTAATAATGTAGAATATATGGATTTTAGCAAAATACGAATCAAAAACATTTAGGAATATGAGGAATTAGGGGTCACAGAGCTCCTAAACAAATGTCAGGGAAGGGGCATTCATGAGAATAACAACCCAAAGAAAGCAGCAAATACATGAGGATATTTAAAGGAATGAGTTACTTTGGCACAGGCTTATGTCTTTCTGCTAAGTGTTATCAATTCCTTTCTTTGCTTTTGTGGTGAAAAGGGCATCAGACTTTCTGCACTCTGTAATATGCACCTGCTTATGATTTTCTATTTTATTGATTTTCTGTTTCTCTCATTACCATCTGGTACTATCTCATTCAAAATATATGGTAAGGGAAATTTTTGAGTACTTCAGATAATCTCTAATATTTAGTATTTTGGGGAGAGGGTCATCTTACCTACATCTGTAGGGGAGAGAAAAAGCAATGCAAAATAGTTCTTGATGGGGTATTTTTAGTTATTTTTTATTACTAGTTCATATGGAACACTAAAATCAGTACTAATGTGAGGGATTTAAACTGTTTGTAAGATTAAGCTTATATTTTTAGTATTTTTAATTAAGTCTTTACAGCTTGTCATTTGATCGTAAATTTTGCTAAGGAGTTCCTCTCTGTCCTCTCCATGGTTCTGTTCTAATCTCTGCTTTATATCTATCATATAAAGTTATGTTCTCTTATAGTTACAGAATATATGAATTAATGGTACAGTGAAAAAGCCATGGACCTGTATTAACCTAAACGATCAAGACACAGGAATGACAAGGAGGAGCATTCCAGTCTCTGAAAATTTCAAATTCTGATGTATGCTAACTTTGTACAATATATGGAAAGTGGTATCTTAAGGAAATGGAAATTAAGCTATTTTGGAAAAGAGAGAGAACAGCTAAAATACTCTGTCTTGCTTTTATAGTTCTTATTGAACTCATAATTTGAGTTTACATTCACTTACTCCCTCTTCTGCCATCTTCTGAAATAGCAGTACCTCATCTCAAATCATCAAGGCAACATCTGCCAACAGTTTTGTCTGCAGAATGTTGAAGTACAGGATAAAAACTGTATCTTGGAGAGTTTTGCTATAGATATTCTAATTTTCTACCCAAATTAGATACTAGTTTTATGGCATACAAGATGTAAGTGTTTATAAACAGGAAGTGTCTTTTGAAGGAATAAATTACTTACATTAACATCTTATGTGACAGTGATATAAAAGGAGATTTCTTTTTTCTCTGCTTAAAAAAGGTGTCCCAGACCCTCAACATACCTAAGAATGTACAATATGACTGTATAACATCACTGCCACAGTATGAGCATATGAGTGAAAACAAAGTTTGGATAATTTTAGCATGGAGGGGAGGGGAAAATTATTATGAATTTCTTCTGTTTCAAATATGTTCCGAAATACTATAAAAATTATTTAATCTGCTGCTTCTTAGGAAAAAGAAATCAGTAAAGGAAATCAAACATAACAAATGAGAATTTCTGGCCCAGTGACAGTAGATAGAGACCTGGGTGATTTATAACCACGCACCTTTCAACCAAGTAATATGTGTGCTGTAGTGGAATAAACTCAAGATGCTCTGGCAGCCAAGTAGACTTTGATCACTTTTGTTCATAGACATGACTCATATTTCGGTAGCCTCTTTTTTCTAAGCTACTGATCTTCCCTAAACTTTATAGTGAGTGAACTTAAAGAAACCTTTACTCATTCCACAAACGGGCATTAAACACTGGGCCAAACTGTTTTTTTTCCTAAAATATCAGATACAGTCTCATTTTACAGGTTTTTTTTGTCCAGCATCTTTCACATTCTACAGAACAAATGATGGTGAAAGACGAATTACTTTTTATAGTCACAGCACCTCCCTTAATTTAGTTTTACAGCACAAACGAAGTTTGAAAATACTAATTTGCCTACCTTTATTTTGTGTTTTTGTTGATTCATGGGTTTTGTTGATTATGTTTGTGTTTTGTGTTGATTTTGTGGCACATTAAGATGCTGTACACAATTAAAAATAAAAATGATAAATACACTTTGTTAAATCACCCTACAATGTCTGAAGGGAAGGCTAAGAACAGCTTACGTTTTCCCAATAAGGATCCTCAGATACAGAAGGCATGGTAGGGACTGCCTTATTCTTCGGGTTGTTTTGAATGGTAGACTGCACCCTGGGAAACAACACATGGGTGGAAACATATGATGTAGCATTCGGCCCTGTTGCTTTTGTGTCAATATGACATCTTGCTGGATTTAAGATACGATTGTTATGTGTTAAAGAATTTTGTCCAGATTGGAGCATAATGGGTGCACTCTGTGCAGTTTGTGAAAGTTTTATGTGCACAACATCAAAGTGAAGCTCTGTGTGGCACATTCTGGGTGTGACGTAAAGTTGATAAAGTCTGAGCATGTAAAGCCTGCTGAGGCAAAAGATGGCCAAACTTGGTGCACACTATTCTCTATATTGCCTGTTCAGCATGACCTCTGGAAGGAGCCATGCCCTATGCTGCATAAGTTTTTACTTAAATTAAAAAAATAATAGTACTGAAATGATATCTGACTGTCAGAACTATTACTTGGTAGTGCAGCCAAAGCCTTAGTTTGCTCCTGCTAAATCTACTCTGGCATTGCATTTTCCAGTGAAGCCAACTGGATCTTCTTTCTGCCTGTCTACCAGTCAGAATACTTGTTGACTCATGCGGAATACATGCAGCGCTTCCTCCCTCAAGGATGAAAAGCAGCTATGTTAGCGATGTTGTCTCAGGTCTCCCAGAGGCACCATAACTATCAGAAGCAAAGTGGTAACTAGAAGTTGTGAGAGTTGTGCTGCCTTGCTACACCTTTATTTTTTTTTAATTCTGCAAGAACTGTAAATAACTTTCCTTTAAAACATCTCAATTTCTAGTCTCTCTAGGGAAAAATCCTAAAAAAATATACTCTCTGTGGTCATTTATAGCCAGAATTACCAGGTTTTTAAAATACAGCGTAAAGAAAAAAAAATGCCAGGTAACTGAAGCTTTTTCCTTTCCATTGAGGGGGATACTGAAAATTACCCTAAAAGACATATTCAAATTCAGCTGGTTTAAATTTGAGCTCTCAGGAATTCACCTTAGAGTTGACTTTCTGAAACACTGTCTTGTCTTCTGCTGCCTTTTAGTTAATATTGTGTAACAATCCCTGGTATTCATATCCAAAGACATAGTTTTTCAGTCCTTTTGTATTAATTTGAAATTATACATTTTATCAGCACTTGCTCTTTTCTTGGTAACATCAAAAATAGTCAATGAAAGTAATCATTACAATGTTTTATAGCAATAGTGATCACAGAAAATCAGCATTTTATATATTATCAGATTCAAAAATATTGGCAAGGTTGTGAATATTTACAATGGTTTAGGTAAATGAGAGTCTTGCCAAGAAAACACAAATTCGTCAATAAATATATTCTTTAATTTTTGAGCGGATATATAAATAATGATTTTGAGAAACCAAGAATAATTTCTGCTTTGTTCATATTTTAATAGGATACTCCTCTTTGCTGTTTCAGTAATTAAGTCTTATGACATTCCAGAAAGCATAAATCCTGCTGAGATGTTTAAGTTTGGAGCAACCTCTTGATGTACAAACAAAATAAAAAATAAAAAAGACACCCAGGATCTTAACAAGCCTGTTTTGCTTTTACCTTTGAAACAAAATTGAATGGTAAAGCAAAATGGCCTACCGAAACTGTTCTAGCCTTGTTGCTAACTAGAACCTCCCTTTGAAATTCATTGCCTTCAATTACATTTTTTAAAGAATTTTAATTATGTGCCTGAAAAGAATAAAGATGCTTCAGGCTCCATTTGTTTATCATGGAAGGCCTAAAAAATTGAGGACAGAGCTTCCCAGCACATGCAGGGGTTGCAGAGAGAGAGAGATGACTTTTAATTCGACAAGTTCAGAGAGATTTCTTAGTTTGACGCGCACAGCAGGGGGTCTTTGAGTGCCTGGCAATACTTCAGCATTCTGAGCTTTGAAAGTCTTTCCCTGCAGCAGAAATTGTATCAAAAGCCAATGATAATATTCCCTGCAAGGTAAAGGACCCTATTGAAGATTTCTAGAGCTGTTTATTTATTCATCACAGTTTTTTCTTTTAGGACGTATCAGGCGTATAGGTAATAATTCACACAGATGCTAGAAAAAATGAAATAATTAAATAAATAAGTCGGAATCCCTCATTAATCCTTCACCTTTCCCATAAGTTTTCCATAGGCCATGTTCACCTATAAAATTCCCTGTCATTCCCTGCCACGTATTCTGCATGCAATCTTCACTTCAAATCTCAGCTTTTCCCTGTTTTTAACAGAATTGTCATTTCTGTCTGCCTTCCATTAATACCACCAGCTGAGTACATAAGATGTTTATGGTCATTTCCTTCCACTAAAACCTCAAAGTGATTGATTAATTTTACAGAAGGATATTCAATTTCTTAGGGGTCTTTCTAAATCTGATTTTTAAAGTATATTTGAGATAACTGCTTCAAAGCAAAGATTAAAGCCTTATTTTTATTCCAGAGATCAGAGTTTTAATGTTTTGGCATTACTTCTATTTGAAAAGTGTACACATGTGTTTTTCTTCCTGGTTTTGTTTTGTTTCTGCAGCAGAGCTGGGACTGTGAGACTACGACAACCTTTCCCTTGTGTAATGTCAATGTCGGCTATCACTTTGGCAGAATCAGCCAGCTCAGTGAAGACAGAAAAACCCTCCTCCCCTCCTGTTTTTTCATCTTCTACTGGCATTCAAAGTGACCTTCCCTTATAAATATTGGTGAGTGACCACATGGGGAAAGCAGTTCCTGGGTGCAAAGGAACTTGTTTCAAAAAGCTGTGTTGACCTGAGAGATTTCTAGTTTTGTTTTTGTTTGGTTTTAGTTTTGTTTTTTGTCTGATTAGTTTTGTTTGCTTGTTTTAAGTATAAAAAAATGCCATATATGCAGGTTTTAGGTTTCTTTTTTCTTTTTTTTTTAAATAGTAATTTGAGGTATTTAACAACACTTATTTTTCTCCATTTATAGGCATTTACAGAACTTTAACATGTGCTATCTATTAGAACTATAGGAAAAAATCTTTCAAAATACTGTTTTAGAGAGAGATACTTCCTGACAGCAAACAAGAATCTCTTCCATCTTCCTATTGCTTTGTCTTGGATAAATGATCTGGCATGGTATAAATTTATCATAAAGCCCCAAATATGGCAAGATGAAACTTTCCCAAGTGTAAGAATTAAGGAACATAGCTAGAGGCTGCATTCTGGGACCCTTCTGGTTTGGGAAGCATGCCTGAAGTGAAATCACAGCACTGCAGAAATTCTGATACCCACAGGGCAGTCCAGGAATGATGTAGTAACTGTAATAGTTCCATAAGGCTGTCTAAATTACGTAGTTCAGTACTGGAAAAGTTTTCAGGTCGTTTGAGGCTGATTTATCCTGCTTCAGATATCCAGTATGCCTAAAGAGATTTTCAGTGTTGAAAACAGATATGTGGATAGTGAAACAGCCACACATGGCTCAGGAATATTTACAGTACCATAACACAGAACACTACAAAGTACATGCTTAGATACAAAAAATATTTAACCTGGCTTGTAACAGTTTGGAAGCTGTAAATATGGGCAGGATCTAAGGCTGGAAATTATTTAAGGATTACACATATTTAATCTAAAGACATTCCCATAAAAGAGTCACTTAGCCAGCTGCCATTCAGTATTAACTACATTATTGCAATTGTGGTCTGGACAATTGCGTAGTGAGGTGGACTGGGAACTGGCTGAAGGAAAGAAGCCAGAGAGTCGTGGTCAATGGGGCAGAGTTCAGTTGGAGATCTGTATTTAGTGGAGTGCCTCAAGGGTCAGTACTGGGATATTCATCAATGACTTGGACGAGGGAATAGAGTGTACTATCAGCAAGTTTGCTGATGACACCAAGCTGGGAGGAGTGGCTGACACGCCAGAAGGCTGTGCTGCCATCCAGTGAGACCTGGACAGGCTGGAGAGTTGGGCGGGGAAAACTTTAATGAAATATAACAAGGGCAAATGTAGAGTCTTGCATCTGGGCAGGAACAACCTTAGGTTCCAGTATAAGTTGGGGAATGACCTATTAGACAGCAGTGTAGGGGAAAGGGACCTGGGGGTCCCGGTGGACAGCAAGATGACCATGAGGCAGCACTGTGCCCTTGTGGCCAAGGAGGCCAATGGCATCCTGGGGTGTATTAGAAGGGGAGTGGTTAGTAGGTCAAGAGAGGTTCTCCTTCCTCTCTACTCTGCCCTGGTGAGACCACATCTGGAATATTGTGTCCAGTTCTGGGCCCCTCAGTTCAAGAAGAACAGGGAACTTATGAGGAAAGGCTGAGGGAGCTGGGTCTCTTTAGCTTGGAGAAGAGGAGACTGAGGGGTGACCTCATTAATGTTTACAAATATATGAAGGGTGAGTGTCACGAGGATGGAGCCAGGCTCTTCTCAGTGACAGCCAATGATAGGACAAGGGCTAATGGGTTCAAACTGGAACACAAGAGGTTCCACTTAAATTTGAGAAGAAACTTCTTTTCAGTAAGGCTAACAGAACACTGGAACAGGCTGCCCATGGGGGTTATGGAGTCTCCTTCTCTGGAAACATTCAAAACCCACCTGGACACACTCCTGTGTAACCTCATCTAAGTGTTCCTGCTCCAGCAGGGGGATTGGACTAGGTGATCTTTTGACGTCTCTTCCAATCCCTAACATTCTGTGATTCTGTGTAATTATCTCCTATTCAGACTACAGTCAGACAACTGTGATGTATCATTTATGACTATATGATAAGTAATGTTTGATTTTTTTTAAATTTTTTCTTAAATGTATGTGTACTTGAAGTATGCCAGTTTCAAGGACCAGAGAAGCTTCAAAAGAAATATTAATAGGAGTGTTATCATGGCACCAGCCTAACAAAATAATGCCTTTCATCAAAGAAGCACTTCCAACAAAAGCAAAGGCTGGTATATGTAGTGTATGTGTCTCTTGCATAAAGAATGAGCAGTGGTGCTGTTTAGAACTTCCTCAGCTATCTGTTAGGATTGTCATTGGTGTCCTTGGATACTAGAAATCAGGGAACAGAGTGGAGGAGGTCAAAAATTTCACAGAATTGCATACATAGCTAGGCTCTGTCAATGTTGTTATTTCTTTCTGTATCAGCTATGTCACAGAGTCTTCCTAATTTTGTGGTTAGTATTTGGGTATAGAGGTAAATCAGTATCAGGCTTGATTTTTAGGATTTGTTTGACTCTCATAGAACTGAATTAAGTCTTCATCCTGGTTTGGTATCATTGTAAAGATGATTTCAAAAACTGAAGGAATAAATAAAGGTATTGGATAAATAACATTTCTACAGCTTTTCATCTAGTAACATCGTGCTACTCATAACCACATAGTACAACATTTAGTTCAGTGACATAGGTAAGGTTGCATACCATTTAAAACGTGAGGGGACAGTAGAGTTTCAAATCATTCATCTTTTAAGAAAGGCCTTCTTTAACTGTATTTCCATTCTAAAGTTGTCTCTCAGCTCATTTTTATATCATTAGAGGATGTTGCATAGCTGTATAGTATCTGTATGGAATAACTTACTGTTTGATCATGTTACGACATTTTGGACATGTAGCTGCTTTCCTTTAAAATGGATAGGACAGAACTACAGACAGTCTAACAGTTAAAGACTCCAAATTTCTTGTTTTCCATGCAAGATTCCAAATATAGACATAGAGATCATAACTAGATATTTTAAGTTATAATGACGTATTTTGAAATCTTGTAAGAGCGACTGCTAAGTATATAACACCTATTTAACAAGTAGTAATAGGTAACCGGATGATCACAAGCTCTGTTGGAACCACAGCAACTCCTCTGTCCTAATTCAGAGAGTGTAGCGGCTTTGTAGAAGTTGGGGTGTGACCAGATTGGATCAACTAAGATTGTTACCATTTCTCAGTTCATTTCTGAGTTCAGTACTGTGTTCAGCTCTGGGGCTCCCAGCATAAGAAGTTCATGGACCTGTTGGAGCGAGTCCAAATGAAGGCCATGAAGATGACCAGAGAGCTGCAGCACCTCTCCTATGAGGACAGACTGAGAGAGTTGAGGTTGCTTAGCCTGGAGAGGAGAAGGCTCTGATGAGACTTTATAGCAGCCTGCCAGTGCCTAAAGGAGGCCCACAAGAAAGCTGGAGAGGAACTTTTTACAAGAGCATGTAGTGACAAGGGATAAGGGCTTTAACCTGAAAGAGAGTAGATTTAGATTACATGTAAGGAAGACATTTTTCACTGTGAGGGTGGTGAGGCACTGGAACAGGCTGCCCAGCAAAGCTGTGGATGCCCCATCCCTGACAGTGTTCAAGTCCAGGCTGGAGAGAAGATCAGAACTACATGATCTTTAAGGTCCCTTCCAACTCAAACCATTCTATGGTTTCATGACTCTAGTAGCTCAAAAAAATGGTGTTTTACTTTAGGCTACATCCAGTGCTGGAAAGAAGTGACAAAAGCATGACAGTAATTTGTGATATTATGTTTTCCTTCTTTATTTTCACTTTGATACAACCATGTACTTCAATGGGATCTGCCAGATAGTTCTAGATTCAGTCATATGCTGCTTCCATTGCATTTTTCACACATTTGATATTTTGTTCAAGTTTGACATTTTAGAAGGAGTAAGGGGATGTAATTCAATAAAATTGAGAGTAAATTGATAAATATATTAAATATTACACATACGTGCTTATAAATCTTCTCTCTTTGTGAAGAAGATGGGATTGAACACATTCTGGTTTTTAATCTATTGTGTCAGAGTGGGAGTAATCCAACTCTGATTGTTTTATTGTTGTTTTCTTTTAAAGCCTCAACTATTTTCCAGCAGTTTAGTGAAAAATCCGGTGTAAGCTCTAACACAGAAAGCTTTAAAGGCAAGTTTACCCCTTTGAAGTTTGTAGCTCTGAACTACATATGAAGGCTTAATGAGGACACTTCCTTGCAGCTTGGTTCAAGTATTGATTGACTGTGAACATTGCATTAACTTCCAGAAGTATAAACTATCATTAGTCTTAAACAGTGTTTATCTCCCCTAAGTAAAGGACTTTCCTATAAAAGAATATGCATTTTCCTTTTATCTGTGGGTGTTTTCATCTGTTTTATTTATTTTTCTTGTGCCTAGCCTCTTAGGAATGTGATGAAACTGGAATAACAACACCCTTATTTTTTAAATAAAATGTCACACAAACTGTCAAATACCAGAACCATGATGCTTCTGGAGCTAGAACTAATAAAGCTAAATTTACTTTGGAAATCTTGCTTTCTTTGTCCTGAAAGATCACCAGTTTCCACTGCAACCCAAATTTCCCTATTCCTCTTGTTTCCTATTACCCTTTTTGGGTAAGAAACAAAAGAACAGTGCTTAGTCTGCAGCTCCACGAATGATGAGTACCCCAGCCAGCTCCTTTCAGAATGTCTGAATTCTACCCACATTCTTCTCCCTGGGAATATTAATTTGGATCTCCATCCCTGAAACTTACAGATTCTTAATTGTTTTTAAGACTTTTTTATTTTTTCCTGGTTTGTATAACATTTGACCATCACTCAGCTGAAAACTTATTAATTGCAGAGAGACAGGACACAAGTACGGACTGGAATTTTGGCCTTAGTTAAGGCTAAAACGCACAATCATTTAAAAGGATCCCAGAAGTAACTGAGATCCACATGCTGCTGTTGGTAGTAAGAGGCAACTCAATTAAAAAGAAACCTCCAAATGTTTTTCTTAATTAAAAAGCAAATTTTTGTGAAATGTACTTATGGCTTAATTCCCTATTTGAACTTTTGTTTATTCAAATAGCAGATAAAACAGAACAATCCCCTTCCACAAGGTTTTAAACTTAGGAAATATATAGAAGTGAATTACTGATATTAGCTTGAGAGTTTACAGTGATTATTTACCTAGATCATCCTAACTGCTCATGTGTAAGTCAAATTAACCAATAAGAATAGCAAATACTGGTCAGATTGTTCACATAAAAAGTTCAGAGCTCAAATAAATTAATAAGATAATTCTGAGTAATCAGAATATTCATATGAAATCACAAAAATTCTGCTAAATACTTGAATAACACATTGTAATTTATCAGGTGAATGTGTCATTAGAATTTTAGCACATTGCAAACAAAAATTAGAGTTATATACATACATGGAAATCATGAAGGCAAGTTATTCAGTTTTAAAAGATGTTATTATTTTGATAATGATTTATTTGAATACAGAAAAAAAAAACATTAAAATGTGATAGGTGGTACTACTCCCTCTATTAAGCTATAGGGCAAACTGAGCTTAGGTGTGGAAAGCTGCTGTGTAAAGGAACTAAATGAGAAGACTCTGTGGAGGTGCCAAAAGCCTTTTGACTAACAACGTTTAGGAAGCACTAGCTGTTCATGTGGCAGTACTTTCAGATAACTAAGTAGCTGTCCTGTCTGCTGTTCAAAAATCCAGGTCAAAATTATTGTGCATATAGTCTTGTTATTTAGTTACAGTTATGCAGCAAAGCTGAAAGAAAAAGTATATTATTTTCATTATTATTATTATTACTACTGCTACTATTCAGAAATCTTATTGTAAGAAGGAGGAAAAGATTTCAGAGATTTATTTTGTTTTTTGTTCCTCTTTCTTTGCTTTCTGTTTTTTTTCTTTTATGTGTGTAAAAACTTTATTTTTTATTTTAATTTTCATTCAGGTTAGATGTCTTTTTAACTAAAGTTTTGGAATTATCCAACTATGGATTTTACATTTTTATGGTGACTGTAAAAAGGGTCTTCTGCATGAGCGCCACAGAGAATGACATCACTTAGCTTGCAAGCATCTGGTGCTTGGGCTGGCATCCAACTCTAGGTTATGTGCCATGAACTAAGTGACATGTTTCAGCATAAGATACACTGAGTCAGTTGCACTGGCCAGTAAATGTGGGTGGGGATAAGTGATATGCCACAAATCTCCTGTTCCTGGGCTACAAAGAGGCATCTTTGTCAGAGCAGAAGTTGAACCTAGCTAGAAGTGGAGTAACTGTGAGAATGTTCACATGGTTAAGGGTGCCCATGTTCGTAGCTGAGCTTAAGCTGTAGCTCACTGACCATTCATAATCTGAGATTTCTGGTCCTCACTGTGTCAATCTACATGCCTCTGGCTGTAGGCATAGGCCTTCCTATCATGCAGATGGTGAGGGAAGCCAGCTTCTGAATTACCTCCATCTAGACACACAGTCTAGACATCATTCTTATGGAAGTTTTAGGTATTCATTACTAGTGTTGAGAAACTTTAGGAAATGAAAGAGAATAGAAGGATGAGAAGAAGCACAACTGTAACCTTTTGGTTAATATAGTCTCCATGGAGAAGAAAGGAGAGGCCTCAATCTCACTTTTAAGGACTGCTCCTGCATTTTTTACTGTACAGTCATTGGAAAAACACCTTTCACTTTAAAAGCTTGATTTCTTGTAACAAAAAAAGATGTCAGCTTTACAAAAGTTACTGAAAATTCACATAAAATACAATTCATATTTTATTTAGTTTTATATGTTACAGATATAAGCCTTTGGAAGCAAATACGCTTTTTCAAAATCTGTGTATTTTTAAAAAATTTCAACTGCTGGGGAGAAAAAATATATCTTAGATATCCTACATTATACTTTGATTTGCATTAATCCAGTGGGAATTCAGAATAGCATTTCTTCTTCAGTACTTCATCTCTCTGTCAGCTATACAGCTTTTTCTATGTATGTTTTTCTGATTGCTTTGCAAAAGTATGATTAAAAGGCATTCTGGAACCATGACTGTGTAAGACTTAGTTAAAGAAACTTAACATGCATTTTATCAAAGTCACTGGCAATAGTCAGATTTGCTGTCAAGTAACTCCTGTGACTCCTTGGCTTAAATGATGTTATCCTGATTTTGAATGTGTGCTAGTAAACCATACCAAAACAGTGCAAATATACAAACAAATAGAATGCAATTAATCAGGTAAAAAAGAGGAATTTAATTTAAGGACAAGGATTAGGTTTGTTTTTTTTTTTCATTATGAGATTGTTGCTTTTATTCTTGCTAACTTCTGATTGACATAGCAATTGCATTATGGTTAAAGAAACCAAAATGAATAGAGCATCATTCTGCATTTACACTTTTGAATCGTCAGCGAGCTGTGACGAGCTGACAGCAACCAGCAACCAAACTGAAGGTTTGCCAGCCAGCAAGATGTACAGACAGGTACATTAATTAGTTTCTTGCGCAACTAAATATTCCAGCAGTTCAAAGCAGACGTCAGAGATTAAGATAGTTGGAAAGAATTATATTCTTCTTTTAGTATCCCACTTCAGCGACTTTCAAAGTTTTCACAGTTTACAGCTTTATTCATCTCTTGCGACTGTTGCACTACTCCTTACCACATTTTCCAGTTCCAGCTCAGGAAGTGACTGTAGGATGTGCTCAGGCAACATTAGAACTTGCATAGTGGGTTAAATCATAAAGATCATCTTCCCTTGTGTGTCCACAGCAATATATGCCAACAAATTGCTTCTCCATTTATTTAAAGCATGAATTTAAGCATATCTGAAAATCCAATTTGCCTTCAAGTCAAATTCTCCATTCTGCTGGTATTAGAGTTGTCCTACTTCCACTGCAATCCAGTTTGCGTGTACATGTGCAGACTTTGTGGGCCAGTACAAAAGGCAAATTCAGACAGATGCAACAGGAGCCAAATTCTGTCTTCAGGGCCAAATGCATGATCATGTGTGCATGATCACGTGCAAGTGCACGCCCTGACAGCCTGATAGTGCTCTGGCACAAAGGTTAATCAAGTGAATTATGCTAATTAAGTGAATGTACTTCTGTACTGGAGAATAATGTATCTCTGCACCTTAGAAAATAAGATAGAAAACTGACGTTTCCCTTTCAGTTTTAAATATACTTGTGTGCCAGGGACAGAAAAAAGCAAAATGTATTCATATCAAAGCTATGTATTATATTAGCAAAGAAAATTCATGTTTCAGCTGGTGGGGTTTGATCTGCTAACCAAAATCAGGTATGATTTGTGCCATATTATTTTCTAGTGCCAATATTAATAGTGATCTTGAACGCATGATCAATTTCTATGCCAGCACAAAATTCTGAAACTAAATGTACTTAGCGTTCAGTTGAAAAATACAATAGAAAAATGAAATGGGGAAATGTAGGTCTGTAGGGGTAAATGATCTATCAGTCTGATTTAGTAATGATTGATATATACCAAATTTGAACGTGATTTTAGATGCTGAAGAGCCTATGGTTTATTTGTTTTCAGCTCTGAAAGTTCACCTAGCTGCCTGAAAAGTTTGAAAAATATTATCAAGGTGAGTTGTGGAGTTTTTTTTAACTCATATGATACGTTAGTGAATGTTACCTTCATAGCAAACTGAGGTCCAATTCCTGAAGCTATCCTAATTCCTTAAAGACTTTCATGCAGGTAAAGTAATTCTCAATATGTGAATGGCTGAAAGGCGAGGCCTTTGCTCTCTTGTCAAATGCCCTTACTGTGTTAGGGCAGAACTGTACCAGGAGAATAGCGAGGTCAAACTAGCTTCAGGCATTCATAAATGCAAAGTTACCAGGGGCTGAACACTGGGTAGATGTATTTTCCCATCCAAATGGTTCTTTACTCTCTAACAAGAAAGAAACTGGATTCTAATGAATACATGTCTTTAAAAAGGAAAAGAAAAAAAAAAATGAAAACAGCAACGAAAAAAATATTTTTCCTCTGAAAAATTCTGTAAGCATTTTATTTAGCCAACTGGTTCTTACAATCTCTTT
The DNA here is from genome assembly GCF_963082525.1 of Nesoenas mayeri. Taxonomy (NCBI): domain Eukaryota; kingdom Metazoa; phylum Chordata; class Aves; order Columbiformes; family Columbidae; genus Nesoenas; species Nesoenas mayeri. The sequence goes on from NC_137540.1 coordinate 42,288,566, forward strand.
TAAGAAAAGAAATTAGCTGTTAATATCGTGGGACATAGTTATGTTAAAGGTCATATTAAACAAAAGTCAAATCTAAACTATCTGAGGAGTCTGGAGAAGATATTTAATGCAAATTTTTGTGAAAAAAAAAGATGTGTGTCACTGCAGGTCATCTCTGAATATTCTTGTTGGGGTTTCTCTGTTGGATATGCAATCTCAGCTAAATGTTTTGAAGAGGAGGAATCAAATAAATTGCCCTATTTTGGGTCTTTCTCATCTGTATACAGTTGTGCAGCTCTAGTAGACCTGAAAATTGCCCAGAGACAAACTTTTAAAAAATAGAGTGCTTTTGAGGCAGAAAATTGCTTTTTTGCAGCATGGTCTAAGGGACAGGATGTGACAGGAGGACAAGGAGTTGTCACTATGTAGCGATATTGTAAAGCATATCTTACATAACAAAAAGGATCATTTGTCTCTTTTCTCTTTTATTTTAAACTACAAGAGATTTAATTGAAACAGCTGAAGGTGTGCCCTAAACCAAGAAAAGGCCATTATAATTTACAATTAAAATCGGAAGTTCCTTCCTTAACCCACCTGTAATAGCTATTCATTGCAGAGCACATATGCTATGGATGTCTGTCCATCACTTCTGAAGCCTTATTCTCAAAGGAAGATTCAAAAAAATTTTTAAAAGTTAAAAAAAAATAAAAACCTCCTCGTTGTACATGCATGTCAAATATTAGCGTGATTCTTATAATAATAAAAGAAAGTAGTTTGTGCTTTTGATTGGCCTCTCGATGTTTGAGAGTGGTTTTGTATGGCTTAATTTTCTTTCTTATGGCAGTTTGTACATATAAAACAAAATGAGGAAAGGAGTGGAGGGGGAAAGAAATGTGCCATTTATATACTAAGGATATGAGGCCTCCTTTGGGCCCATTATACATTAATGGGTCAGCTGAGATTTATTAGGATATGTATATTAATCTTTATACACATTCACATACTATAATTGTTCCTTTGGTACTATAATGTGATTAGCTGTGAATTTGTGCAATATTAACAATAATATGGATTTCCATATTACAGAAAAGTAATAATAAATGGTTATTAAAAATGCATGTAAAGTATGGGATGTGAAAGCACTTCCAAACTCTCAGTAAACTGATTATCTTCTGTTGTTTTTAAATACCAAACTGGTTAAGTCTTTACTGTAAAGTGAAATCATGTCTGACAAAAGCAAATATTTTATTTTCCACAGAATTCAACAAATGAATCTAAAACTGTATGAAAGAAAGATTATTGTCTTTTTATCATAGTAAGCTGAGATGTGGATATTTGCATTACTATTACTTAAAAATATAGCAAAAAAAAATAATACAGAAGGTAACAGTAATGTTCAGTAGTAAAGTTTTCCTAGTAAGATGCTCATGTATGTAGGAGTGAGGTGCAGTGTGGAAGAAACAGTCTAAGATCTCTGCTGCTTCCCAGGCAGCCAGTTCACCATTGATACCTCTACGCTTCAAAAGTGGGATGAGCTTCTCTCCTCTGTCTCGAATGGTATGAAAATATTTCCACCCATAGGGCAATCATTGTGTGATATATAGCTGTAGTACAGTAAGAATATACTAAGGGAGAAGTAATAATTTTAATTTTGTGAAGATAATTATTTTTTGATTTCTCAAATGGTGTAAAATTGAGCAGCCAAAGATAGTTTGCCACAGCAGTGGCTTTGTGTGGCACAGGGTCCTACACCCTCTTCTGTTACTCGGCTTCTGCTTTGTGATCAGAAATGACAGAAGTCCCTGAACTTGGCTTTGAGAGAGACAAACAACATTGAGACCTTTTTATCTTCTTCCTATAAAATACATACTCCTTCCTCAAAAATGGGAAGCTTTTCTCTGAAGTTGTTTTCATAAGGTAGTGATGTTTGTTTACTGAAAGCTGGTTTCCCCTCCCTTCATAGCCCCATAGTGGGAGGGTGTCTTCTTTGACCCCTGTTTCTTGAATCATGAACTTCTATGTTCACCTTGTTTATGTTTGGGGGAGTAGAAGGAATTTCTTTATTATGCCTTCTATCATTTGCCACATAGTTTTTGTTGATTTCTAAAGCTGCTACTGATTTCACAGTTCCCACTTTTCCTTCCTCTGATCTGATACAGTTGTAAGATTATGAATATGTTACAGACTGTAAAACCTGACCATAATGGAGAAAGTCAATTGCTAATTTTTACCTTCATCTTCTAGAAATGCTGCTTTTCCCACATAAGTATTTTTTGGTCCTACAGGCCCCTGACCACCTGATCGGATATGCACAGATCAAAATATTGTTATGCATTTCAAAGGTGTTCCTTAGACATTTTTTGTCCTGTTTTATTGTGTCATTATTTTGAATTCAATAACCTGATAATCTCAAACCTGAATATGTTTTCATGGGCTGAAAAAGACTTGGAAATACCATTTTCACATATTTCTATTTTGTACTCCAATATTCAGAAATCTTACAAAATAAATAATGTTAAGTAACTTGAGTGTAGGATTTCTAGCTGTTTTATTTTTATACAAATTCTGTAAAAGGGACACCTGCCTTATTCGTACTCACGGTAATATGCAATTTAAGTACGGAGACTTTTGTCATGCATTTTACATGAAGATGATGAGCATTCTATTGTATTCAAATGCTTGTGGAATTGCTGTAAAATGACATACAGCAGGTGGGCCAGTGTCATTTGTGGAAAGTCTCTCTGAGCCGCAACTCGAGCTGCTGATGTTTCTTATTGGCATACCGCATTGCTGCAAGGCAACTGCTCTTTGCTTGCTTATCTACTGCATTTTACTTTGGTGCAAACTGATCCCTTATTTTAAATTTATATTTACTGTGTCATTTGCTTCTGCTTATTAATTTGTGGCTGCAAAAGGGGACAAATAAAAGGCAACCATTAAAAGCACAGTTCTGTGTAGTGTACTTTCAGTGGTAAGGTGGAATAGTCCAAGGCTTGTGTTAAATTGTCTCTCTCATGTGTTGGCTATTAAAAGTGCCTTCTTTCATGGTTGATTAGACTCAAAGGAGTTTTGTTTTAACTTTGTGGTATCCTAACTAAATGCTTTTGCATTTTACCTATGTCAGACTAATCCAATAGCTGTTGTGACATCTTCAATATTTTTACAGTGCTTCCTCATAATTCTAATGGCATCTTTGGGAATGTGTATAGCCAGAGAACACATTAATATGGATACTTACATACCATTATGGATTCAATGTTACTAATATAAAGTAATCTCAGCTCAAAGAATAACTATGCATATTCATTAACAAATATATCAGAGAAATAGCTTAAAACATTTTGGGCTGTTTACATAACTGACATAAATAATGTTATAAAAACCTTAATCATTTTTTGTAATGAAATTACATGAAATATTCTTTATTTTACTTTGAACAAATTTGCATTGTCTGTTTAATTTAGATTTTTAGTTCCTTAATTTAGACAAGACCATTTTATATTTGTGAACATATTGTATTAAATAAAATCAAATAGAAGGTTTAAACTCCTCATGTCGGAACATCGATTATCCAGTCACATTCCTGTCATGCTTTTCTCTTCAGCTATGGAATCTTCAACTAAGGTATTCTTTCAGAAACTTTATGGAACTTAAGTTTCCAGAAGCTACAAAAGGATATTTTCAACTGTCTGTGGTACTTTTGCGGCTTTAACCTCATGAAAGCCCTTAGGTTGTATTATCTTGTTTGCTATCTATAAATATTTCATAATATTTATGGAATTCTAAAACTGGTTAAAATACCTCTGAAATTAAGCCATTTTCTTTTCCCTGGAAGGGACCACAACACATGCTTTGCAAGCAGTGCAGGGTATATTGAGCTTAGATCTGCAGTGGAACTCTACTGCTTCCTGCTCTTCCTGCTTAAACTTGTACAGCAATTTCAATTCACAAGCAAGGTCAAGAATGTTTTTGCTTGATTGATCTTTGATTTTCAAAAGTTTGTTAATCCTAACTTCCATGGTATTAAATAAGCATTATGGCTAATAATAACAATAATAACACTTTTTGAAAGTACCTTCTTGTCTGCTGGCAGATTTATTTCACGGTGTTCCAGCAGGACTTTTTCTGTTGAGTTGCAATTTCTTAGGGAAGTGACAGTTCTCAATTATCCAGAGAAACTGTGTTTAGAAATGTTCATTAAATGTTAGAGATCATACTTCCAATCAATTCTACTTGAAGTGTAGTTCACAGTTGTACTGTGTGGTTAGTAAGCCATGACTTTCTTTTACAGGAGTAATTTTCAAGGCAGTGGGTTCCCATAGGGTACATCCTCCTTCCGTGTGTGCTGCAGACCTCTGCTGGTTATCTAACACAGACAGCAGTGGTCTCTAAGGTTTCCCAAGCTGTGCCTGACGCAGTCAAGAATAGAGGTGCTTAATGTATCCTTAGCAGTCGTAGGCCAGAAGGAAGCTTCAGCTGCTATTAGCTGGGGTTACAGATACTCCAATTTCCTCTGATCTCAGAACACTCTGGCACATTACTTACACCTGGCAAACAGACCTCATATGCTAATGGTATTCACTGTGTGTGAGGACTTGCACATTGTATCTGTACCCTTTGGGACAGCACAGCCATGTTCAATTACTACTAAAATTCACAGCAGTCACTTACTGAAGCTTGTGACGCATAATTTGTACAATTATCACCTTTTAAAATGTGTGAACTTTACTTGATGACAAAATTACAGTTCCTCAGTATTCTTAACAATACTGTGATTTGGCAGATATTATCTAAAATGTAGCTGGAAAATGCTCATATGTTATTTTTATAGTAGTGTAATTTGAAACTGTGATTTCTCTGTTACATAAAATAATGATCTTTTTAAAATTTTCAGAAGTCACTGCAGATGTAGAAGTGTCTGATAGAATTCAACCCAGCTTAAAATTGGGCCAAACACTGAAAACTAGTAATGTTTATCTCTGACATTTAGATCTGCAGGTGTAACTGTATTCAGCACATAAATCAAACTGCAACACCTTTGCTACAGAACTTAGGTGTGATGCTTGTACAGCTTAGAGACAGAGGAGAGAAAAAGGATCAAAATTCAGAGTATGTAAGTCCATAGATATTTCCATTGGGCAAATTTAGTGTATTGCCTCTTAAAACTCAGAAGGTACCTTCCCATGCTGTTTGGAAAAATACTTCTTGCTTTCTCCTCCTTCCCCACTCCTTATTCTACTTTCTTCGCTTCTTTTTTTCTTTGGGCTTGAATTACTTTGTTTCAAAAGCACTGATAGTTTCTCACCCCTACAGAAATAGGAAGAAGGCAATTCTGTGCTTCTGATGGACCAGATTTTCTGAAGCAGATTTAGGAAATTACTTTTCAGAAGACATATGCACTTTCAGATTAACAATAAAATAATTAGTGCATTACATGTGACAAGGCGAATTAATTTACTTTCAGCAGAAATAATTTGAGATCTGTATCAAGTCAACTTTATGATGATATTTTTCTATACAGGTTTGGTCATTTGTCCTGCTTTCACCTAGTTACCAGGTAATGTCTTCTACTTGCCATTAAAACAACGTTCTTAGTGATTGAAAACTAAATGGTACTTAAAACTAAATGGTACTTCTTTCCACATTTGCATCTGTAAATTATTTCCCTGACAATAGGCGCATAAGCACAGATACATTTAACTTTGTAAATTATTTTCAAACTTATCCAAATACTATAATTTATTCTTTTTCTTCTAGCCTCTTGTGGTCCTCTAGCCTAAGTTAATTTTTTTTAAAGTATTTATATTATTTGTAGCAAGGAACAGACTTTAATGTATTTAGCACAGAACTGTAGGCTCTCAGGGTGAACAAAAGAAAGATAAAATGTCTTTGGATTTTTCAACTCTTTCTGTCAGAATAAAATTTGACTCATTGTGGAGACAACCCACATGCAGCCTTTCTCCACCTGCCAACCAGCCCAATGGAGCTTTCTTTTGACTCAGCTGGAGATTGCTGCTGCTTTCAGATACAGAATGATCTTCTTTGATTTTGTAATGTATTACTGGATAAAGAGCAGGGAGGGTGAGGCAAGACACACAGTAACTACATTGTTGTGGTGTTTACAGTTTGACCATAATGTGCATACAATCACAGTTTCTATTATTAAGGAAAAAAAAAACCAAAAAACCCAAAAAAAACAACAAGTACATATAGATCATATTGAGTGATACTAAAGGTTCTATAATATGAAATCTGAAGACTTTGCATCTGAAATATGATTTTAAACTGATTAGAATCTCACTTGACCTTCAGCTCAGAAAAGGAAGAATAGATTGGGTGCTTCTCTTATGAATGAAGAGTAGCAGTTCAGGCTTTATCAGTTATTTCCTTTGTAAATTTATGATCTTTGCAAGACTCAGTTTTCTTTATGCTATATGTGATTTATATCCTTCGAGTGCTTTTAGGAATACTGTGCTATAAGCTGGAATACCTAAATATAAGTATCTAAATCACTCCGTTTTCACAAGAATATAGTTTCATTTTTTACCAGTTTTCATTGTTCTTGTTGCCTGGCCAGCAGGAAGGTGGAGAGGAAGGCTACCTGAGACCCCTCCAGTGTTTGGACATCAGAATATCCATGGACAAATAGAATTATTTCTTGTAGTGAAATGAAGATAATTCTTTTGTCCATTTTCTCTAGGGACACATAGATTGATTGCTCTGTAGATCCATACCTTCCCAAAAAGAGGTACCTGGAATATTACAAGAAGAAAATACTCTCCTTTTCTTGAGGTAGCAGTGGACTCTTCTTGATCAATCAGAGGCATCAAAGAGAAACTTGCTTAAATGAGGTTGTTTTCACGTATCACTTTTGCATGTCTAATTTGTGAGCCTTTCAGGAAGAGATTTTTTATCATGGGCATGTGACACCTTCAAATACCAACAGAAGGACTAACAATACACACATTACAGATGGGAGTTCTTTCAGCTCTCAGAAGAGCAGTTCTTTATGCACTCTTTTTTTCAGTGAAACCATTGTTCCTTGTACTAAAGACAACTGACAAAATACAACCACCTAATTAGAAAGAAAAGGATTGATGTCTTACTGGTGCCATGCTGATTAATATTTGAGTTTTAAAGGAAATAGCAAATCAAATTAAATCTATTGTCCACCGTTGTATCTTACTGAATTATTTCATTTATTTCATTTATCCAGTCCACCTGCAAAAGTGAATAGAAAAGTGAAGTGTTTCTTTTTTCTGGTCTCTGTGCAGAAGGAGCAAGTTTAATGTAATTTCAGTGATTGAAGAGAATGGATAAGAAGCTCATTTTTCACCTCAGTGTTTTTGCGATGTTATAGAGAGGAAATAATCCTTCTGATATCAGTCTTAGATGCAAGCAAAAAATACAATAGAGAGTTTCATTTAAAACTGTTTCTGGAGTGTAGATGTTGTCTTTTACCAATGGACTTTAAGTCATGGCTCAGGTTGACTTTCCTTGGAAACTGCGTAAGTGAAAACAACAAGCAATATTAACCATATTAAACTTCCACAGAGAGGTGCCATTTAGCCATTACCAATGGAAAAACATTCACAAAACAAGCATCACTTCTCTGACTTTTCAATCTGACCATCTTGATGGGCCCACAGGGAATTTTCATATCACAACAATGAGAACTGTAACTCATTACCATACACTAAAGATCATGTATGTGGACATTTGGTTGATCCTGAGAGACAATAGGTATTTCCCTTTCCTTAAAGACTTCCACAAGCAAAGCTGCCAGTCTGTTTGTTGCTGTCCTAGAGCAAACACATCTATTAATATCCCTTGCCAGTATTTCTCTCTGGAGTACCAGTACCAGCTTCCCTCAAATCTTCTAATTCATTGTGATATTTAAGTTAAACTCAGTCACTTAAGTCCATACTTGCTTAAAGCTTTATTTTCTCTCTCAGGTCTGAAAAACAGTGTGTACACAAAAGCCTGTAGTAACTTATATGAGATAGAAATGATCTGAACACTAGGTGGTTCCTTTGTCACCTGACTTGAGGGCACTCTATTTCTTTCAAGATAAGACCATTAAGGAGAGAAAATCTATGATGTCAATGAGGAAGAGTATTCCTACAGTTACTGCTGTTAAGATTTTAGATCTAACATCCATAAGATAATACACTGACTTAGTATAAGCTTGCAACTACACTTTTAATGGACCTACTGCAGAGTTAGAACAAACATTGGTTGAAGAACCAAGGAGACAGGTCTTGCTTCAGTAATTTCAAGTGCTGTAGTAGTTAATATATATGCACCAAACTGAACTTTGTTATCTGAAGGTCAGAAAGTATACATACTTTATTGCTGTAGTTGTACTCTGCAGTACAGGAGTTTTTTTAACTAGCAAGAGCATCAGAAATCAAATTATTTTCCCTTTACTGCAATTCAGATATTCAATATAAAACAGAACCTAAAACCTTTAACAGTTGAAGAAAATGGAATCACTGTACTAAAAACTTTGTATCTCTTAATAATACCTGTGAACTGATATTAAATCCAAACATAGTAGGAAAATTACCTTCAGGAAATGTTAACAGTCACCAGACTAAAAATATTTGTTTTTCAGGTAGTTGTGAGCACAGTATATGTATCACACATGTTTTTTCAGAGACATTCCATATCTTGTAGTACCAGTTGTCATGTTTCTGCATTTCTTTTTTCTGATTTTCCCTAATATCTTCCACATAACTCCAATCAAAGAACAGCTCTGAATTTATACCTTTTAAATTACTTAAATCTCTTTGAACAGGCAACTCTGATACAATTTCAAATAAAAGTAAACTGTCTTTTAATCCCTTATTATATGAATTCATAATTTAGTAATAATAAATTACACTCCTTTGACACTGAAAACAGGCTCCGCAGTGTTCTGTATCGTGTTGTTTACCACTTTTCTTAAAAGTAATTTTGTCTCAGTTACATTTTTTCCTGCAAAGAAGTTGCTTGTGACTTAGCTTCACTGTGCTCTCACTGTGTGCTAACAGCGATAATCTTTCTTTAAATAACTCACATTATTGATGAAAAAAAATGTAAGACAAATAACATGCATTACCTTTTCTTGCTAACATATGCATTGGTTGATATTCCCTGTTGTAATCAGTGCCTTCAGAACTCTACCTGATGCAAAAGAAAAGATGTAATGAACTCCTTATCACCTCATTGTTGTTGGTCTTGGGGTTTGTGTCAACTTCATCATGTTTTTCACAACTCCATTCATCAGCTTGTGCTCCAAAATGCCAAATGCACATTGCAACACAGATCTGGTTCAGCCCAGTCTCTTATGTGCCTTCCATTTAAAATGAGCTTTGGTTTCTCTGAATGAGCTGTATTATTGCTTCTGAATGCAGTATAGACATTGCTTTTATATAGCTTTTTAAAAGTGTAATTAAGAACATATTAGGCATTACAAACACTTGCCTTCCTGCAATCTGTTTTTAGACACAACATAAACCAGCTATGGCATTTGATATCTGTAGTTTAAGTGTTGTATATGGTGTGTATGGTCTTTCTTTTGTTGTTGGTGGTTTTTTTTTTTTCTTTTTACAGGCTACTCAATGGGAACATTGTTTTACCTCATTTTGAGAAGGTTAGCTAATATCTCAGCAATGTTTATTTGTTTTGGAATATGGTCTTAAAAACTTGTTACTTCCAGAAATGCACAATGTTGTGAAGAAAATCTATTAGGTCTTTACAATTTAACTTACAATTATGATTTGCAAAGTGTTATTATGATACACTGTTGATGTGTTATGTGTAGGAAAGAAAGGAAATCATTAACAAAATCAGACTTTTTGGAAGGATTTTTTTTTAAATGTGATTAGTTAAGAACAAAACACAGGATGGCTTTCTTGAAGGAAACAACTGTGATGACAAATTGCCTAAAATTTTACAGTCCCTTTGTTTGCTTATTCTGGACTCTGGGTAGCAGTATCCTAGTCGTGTCATGGAGTTTTTCTGTAAGCTGTATCCATGAGGGAACACATCAAAGCCACTGTCCACAGAGTGAACAGAACTCCTGTTTCATCTTAATTCCTCTCATTACTTGGCCAGATCACAACTTTTCTTCTTGATGTTCTTGAAGTCCACTGTAGTCCACCATTCCTTTGTAGCACATTCATGATTCTGCATTAACTACCTGCTTTTCCTTCTGAGTCTCGAACATTTCTTTTCCTATCTTTGCCTTTAAACCAAACTGAATTCCTAGCTTCATACACATGCCTTTGATGGTGTTTGACTCTTTGAAGCCCTCCCCCTCAAACCTGCTCCCGTTTCTTTGAAGGAATCAGGGAAACTAATGGTGTGTCTTGACCCATTCCCTTAACTCTGTCATGCCATCTTTAGAACAGAACATGAAGAGATGTTGTAATCTGAGACACTTTAAAAGACAAAAAACCTCCTCAGTTAAGTCACTGGCACATGGAAAGAAGAAACATAGCATCAGGTATTAAACTCATCTTCCTTTAGTAACAGTACACTTGTAGTTCTTCTGAGACCACAAAATTCTTCCAATGGAAATTTCATAAGAAAACCTGACTAGGTACAATTTACATTCCCCCTGCATGCATACACACATATTTATCATTTTTATGTCAGTATGCATGGTCTAGAAACTCACTGAGTACTCTGGCATATTCTTTCAGACTGCATAGTTGCTTATGAGGATGCTGCTGCTTAATCAGACTGTAAATTGTTTGACCACATCTGATGTAGAAATGGAGTTGAGGGACTCATTCCCTGGGCTTTTTCCCTACTCTAACTGTACGTCTTGGAGAAGAGCACACTGTCACTGCTGAGAACCCTGTGGTACTCAGGTCTCAAACACAGGAAAACTACAAGCTCTTACCAGAACAGAAAAGAAGGACTATTTCTTCCTTAAGCTTTGCTTGGAATCATTTCACTTGTTAATAGATATTGTCTACCACTTCTTTATTCTTTATAGATAAGAGAATTACTCTGAAGATAGAAACATAAATGGTTTTCTGGACTCTGCATGGGTAATTTTGTAAAGCCCCATTTCTTGTGGGACTATATCTAAAAGAATAGACTAACCCAAGAAAAATATCATAATTTTCTTTCTTCATTGTCTACAGTAAGCTTCTGTTATGGGAATAAGTAAGTTGACCTATTTCTTTCAGGGGATATAGACTAATTGGTGTTTCTCTAATGTAGTTTTGTATTTCAATTCGAGTCATTTCAGTTCCACATTGGAAATGGGTTTGCTAATTACAGAAATAAAAGTTAGTATTCTAAATAAGTTATTTTCAGATCTCATCCTGCCAGTTTTTAGATGACACCTTGATTTTGTCCTGCTTTAAAGAAAACTGGTCTCTAGGACATGGCTTCAGGGTACAGTTGATGCCTTTGACATCACAGTGTGGTCAATAGCGACAGCAATTGCCCTGAGAAGACACTTCGTCAGAACATGCCATTCTGAGTAAAAAATCTCCTCTTTCATGTTAAACACCCATTTAACACCCAACAGGTCTGTGTTCAGAAACAGTCTCTACTTGAAGATCTTCTATTATGTTCTCGCCAAGAAGAATCATTTCCCCTTAGATTATACACAGAATAGGCTATAGATTTTCTGGTATAAATTCTGCCCAGACAAAGAAACAGAATCCCCATGTTCAGTAACTAAGGGTTAGTGGCAAGTGTCCACTGACACCTACACTATCACCACTGCAAATTCTGGCTTCAATTAAAAAAATGTACACTGGAGAATTCCACCTTCTCCTCTCTTATAGCAATTAGCATTATATTCTCTTTTTCGAGTGTTGTTCAAATTTTCAGTTTGCCAAATTTCACCACCTGTGGAAGCCTAATGTATCTGACAAACAGGCTTTGTATAATGTACACCACAGTTATACACTCCAATTTCTAGACATATCTTCTAGCACTCTCAGAGACTATTGTCACAATATACACTTCAGTACAGATACAACCTTAACCGTATTTATAGACTATAGAACCAAGCCCCATAACAAGTAAGAGGAGTTTTATGACAACAACCCTATTGTATATTTATAAAAAGGGATTCATGCCGAATACCTGTTTTGCATATAAAAATCTAAATGCTTAAGCTGAAGTTCAGTGACGCCCTTGTTTTCACAAGGGAGATTGCTCTGCAACTCTCACTCTGCAGGATCTTCCATCACTCAGTTCTCACATTAGAAATCCCTGCAAATCATGCTAGGCTACTAAGAGTTTGCCTGTTGTCAGAAATGAACAATTTATTCCTTTATCTTCTTATGTGACAGCCTTTTGAGTCTTTTGAATACTGTCTTCTGCATTTATCTGTGAAAACATTCTTTATGATCTCTCCTCTGAAACAAGGATAGCTGAAATTCAAGCTCTTACAGTTAATTTCTTTGCACTGTTTTCCACAAGGACAAATGGTAAGATATATCTGAAGCTTTTACCTAAAGAGAATTCTGACTTTCATGTACTGAAGGAAGTTAACTTGCCTATATTCTTTCTTAAACTTCACACTTCTCTGGAAACAAATCTCCAAAAATTAGATGTTATAAATGGGGACATGACCTTACAAAAACTGCCTTTATTCATCAGAAGTTGAAAGACCCAAGGAACTGCCAGTCTCCTCTCAAAGATGACTGGTGTGTAAAAGAATACCATCAAAATCACTAACTCTATTTTTCTTATGAAACGTCCACTTGGCTGCAATTGAAGCAGAAGCAGTAGCTTTCCCATGATCTTCCTCATGTTTGATATTTGCCATACAGCCACCTGGAGCTTCTTTCACACTTTTGCTGAATGTTATGCACTTCCTGAATTGTCCAGAAAAATTAGTGTCTTTGAGAAGTCCAGCTCTGAATCTTTACTTTACTTCACTTTACTGTGAAGAACTCCTCCAATTTATTGCAAGGGATACTACTTGGAATCATTACCATGGAAGTTTACAAAAGGACAGTCACACCACAGGGAAAAAAAAAAAATCTGAAACCTGAAACTGTTGCACTTCAAGATGTTTATATCCATATTCAAAGTCCTCTCATTTGACTGTCCATCTCAAAATCTTATATAACTTCTTGGTTGCACCATCTTAGAGAAATGAAAGGTTAGCAATATGGTTTGCCTCTTTTATTGTTATGTGGATAGCACAGAACAGGGCATGGGAAGTGTCTTAATGGAAATTGCTAACATGAAAACCGTTGGACTACCAGTGTATTGGTAACTGAAGTGTGAACTGATGTATAGGTAATACCTCTTCAGAAAAGACTGCGACATCATCTGTCCTCATATCCTATTGGTTATTCCTTTGTTTCAGTGCTATATGGTTATTGTGTCATTTTTAACAAAAGAGGATAATGTCCTCTTAATCCACTCTAATAAAGATATTGAGAAAGTCATATTACCTCTTTGTAGACAAAACAGGTATAGGTACTTTCTTACATTAGCAGAATTTGCTTAGCCCTCCATCTTTCCATGGCATAAGTCACGCCCCAAAGTATTAAAAAAAAAGATATATATTTTTAAAAGCCCTGATGCCTTCTTCCATTAAGTAGATATTAAAGGTGACGTGTTGTTTTCAATGAGAGTATTTACATCTCAGATCAAAGTTCTTTCCCCATAAACAATCCTCAAAGCAGGTAATTAATAATAATAAATATATTTACTTATTGTATTCTGAGATCAGATTTAAACATAAGGTGAAATACTGCATTAGCTCCATGGTTCAAAAGATAAGAGTCTGCTTCTGACATATATTTTAAGCATCAGATACCTCAGAGTATTGTGTAATGAACATTCAGCGTAATGTGTAAGACTGCCAAATTTACTATGCTTCAGTTAACCTCAGATATGAATTTCTATCAAATTCTAATTTGTAGTAGTTGAGATGTGTTGAAACATTTAAAGAGGGTGTTTGGGTTGGGTTGTTTGTTTTGTGTTTTTGTGGTTTGGCTTGGGTTGTGGTTTTTATGTGGAAGGCAAGGAAGGGGTTTTTTTTTGCTTTCTGAAAGAAACAAATACTTGAATTTCAGTGAACACAGGGAATAGTTACAATAGGAGAGAATTATCAGTGCCTGATCCACTACAGAGACCACTGAACTTCATTGATCACTGTAGTGGAAGTAAGTGATTAGTTGAATGTAGAAGTCAGGTCTAATTCCTCCATTAACATCAAGCTGTTGAGTATTTCACTAGATGAATTAAATTCTCAGTTATTTCTGTCCAGGACCCCTCTGTTTTTTGTTGCCTGTGTAGGACAGGATGAACAGATTAGTATAATCTGAGAATGTAATATACTGTAGAAGTCATTCTTAGCTCTCATTTTCTTCTGTTGTTCTTCTGAAATGCACCATGGCTATAAGTGTCACAGGTTAACAATAATACGTGTGAGAAAGGTTGATGGTTATAACCGTAACATTTAAACACTGTTAGTAATATGTGTGTAATCAAAGTGTCTCTGTGTTCTCGGACTGAAGGAAAAAACAGGTTTGCTTGATTTTTATTCTTATTTTGTATCTTTTGATGATATTCTGTCATTTCTCTAACACTAAATTAAGCATTGCTAAACATTCTGTCATTTCTCAACACTAAATTTAGCATTGTTTTTATTTCAATGGTTTTGGTCTCACCAGGTTTGTCACCTGTGTTTAAAATATTTCTTTTTCTGAGCTCTGATGTTCATTATAGAACACAATTACAAATGGCAGCGCACAATTATTTTTAAGTGTTTCTTTTTCTTTCCTTGTTTTATGTGGTTGTTTGACAGTCACTGTTTGATTGAAGACATACTTATTAGAACATTTTTTTCTGAGAAATTACACTTGGTTTCAAATTGAGCAGTGAGTGATTAATTCCTGTTCTTTGTTCCACTTGCATTAATCTGGAAGTGGGGGTGGGATGTGGTTTCAAAACTGAATTTCGTGTGCCATAATACTATTTTTAGCATAGATTTTTCACAGAATTTTGAGATTCCTTATTGTCTTCTCTAGCTGCAATATAAGCAGTTGTGTAAAAATCTAAAATATCTCACAATTTGCCAACATACTTTCATAGGACTTGAAGACCTTATCTCTATTTCAACCAGATTTCCCTATACTGAAAGACAAAACAGTGCCTAATCCTTTTTCAAATTAGCAAATTGTGCCCAGGTGATTCTAGTGGTTATATCAGTTTGTATTCAGAATAGGAAAATTTATTCTCAACTACAGATTAGACAATCTGCAGAGATGAGAAACACATAGTAAAAAAGCAGATTTACCATACTACCTCAGAGCATTAATCTATCTTAACCAGCGTTACACTCCTAGTTGTAAATGCCAATGTATCATTACTGTTTGTATGTCTCCTTGACTAAGATGGTTTCTTGTCATGCTTAATTTAATTCTGTCTGCAGAATTTTGATTTGTGCTACATTCAACAGGATGCCGTTAACCTGGTGTGTTTACTGTTTTGCTGTCATACGGCTGAATAATGATTGTAACTCCTAGAGAAATTTTGGTTCCAAAAATTTAGGTGTTAAAATACAAATCCATTAGATTTCGATTGAATTGTGTCTCAAATGAATACTTAGCAAAGCACATGGCATTATTTGGTGCCATGTTTTATTTACACAAAACAGATATAAATAGAACACTGAAAACTAGAAAACTGCTGATTTTTAAGTCAATGGTTACTACTTCATTGTTCATAAGAGTGAGTCAAATGGTCAATTCACTGAAACTGGACAAGAAAATTTTAATAATAGAAATTGCAATCCATTATTTGCAAGAATTATAAGGGTGTTCAAATCATTACTTCAAAATATTTTTCACAGATGTCTTCCAAAGGTGAAATAACCCATGACTACCTATTACAGACATAGAACACTTTGATTTTAGACATGTTCTTTAGCATAGGGTCAAATTTTAGTTTTATAAGCTAAAGCTTAAAAAAAAAATCTCTGTACTTATCTGTGTATGCTTCATAGATTTGGACTCCTATTTAATAAATGAAAATCTTGAACCTTGTATTTAATTGTACTGATTGTCTCCTTCCCCCTCCACCCCTTTTTGTATTTTTTCCTTAAGTTCACACATATTTTTCTGTAATTCCTCTACAGTATGTGTGTTTGAAACTCTTTGATAAATCTGGAAAATTGTATTATGTTATTTTTTAATATGCTGTCTTTAATCCTTCTGACACGTACAAAAACTGAGCTAGAAACATCCCTCCTAATTGCCAAAATTATGACCTTGCTCTAATATGTTCATTGCTAAATATCCGTACAGATACTTATTTGTTTCATACTCAAATCTAGTCAAGAATAACACCTCTTGCTAATGGCAGAAGTCATCCATGGATTATCACAAATATGAGGAAGTACTAAAAATTGTTTTTCCTCATCATGTTGCTGTTTTCATCCAAAGATGGTGAAACGTTCTTTCTTATGGTTTACATGCAAAGAGCAAAAATTCCTTTAATATTTAAACTTTTGACATATTGTGCTTTCACTGGGAAAATGCATAAAGCCTCCTGCATATATCTATTCATTTTCTTGGTGATCATAAATAGCTTCTGTATGAGTTGACAGCTTGGATGTTCCCTCCTGAATTAAGTTCAGGCCATTTGTTGGGTAGCAAGGGGAAACTCATATGACAGATGCCTACACTGGCAAGCCTAGAAAAGTTCTACAGCACAGTAGTTACTTTTCAGCAATTATTTCTCTGTTAACAGAAGCCCATTTTCCCCCAGATAATTCAAAGAGTATTAGTTTAGTTCTAAAGTTGTTTTTCAATAATGTGGAATATAAAAGATGTCCAAACAGACTTGCATTGTAAAATATTTATTTGTAAGTATTTGGAATTTTCTGTAGATTGTTGTATCTGAAAAATAATACTGTACTTTTAAAAAAAATAATTTTAAAATATGATATTAAAAAACATAAGCCTGTACTGCATGACTACTTACCAATATAAAATTGTACATACTTCTGTAACTGTCCATATCTTCAGAAATTTATTTTCTGAGAAAATATAAAGTCCTCATCTCAAACAATCTATAAGAATTATCTTTTTCTGAACTGTGTCTAAAAATGAATATGTATGTTAAACAACAGCAAAAGACTTTAAGAGTTTAACAGTATTGTCCACATCAACTATTGTTTCCCAATTAACATGAAAATGTAAACATTTAAAAATAAATTAGAAGGAAAAATGCAAAGCCATTACAATAATTATTTTCAGAAGAATTGAAAACAAACAAATAAACAAATAAATAAATAAATGCCCTTTCCCTCTTTGGACTTATAATTACCAGTGTATCAACTGAAAAACCATTCTTCTATGTATAGCTGCAGCGCTCCCTGACTGCTTTATGAACATGCTGGAGACTGAATTGCACTTTGATAGTAGAAGCCACCTGATAAAAAACAGGCAGTGAAAGTGACTACACCACCAAATAAACTAAAATTTGAGAAAGTGAGGAGGGTGGCTTAGATCAGATGAGTAGTTTTGTGAAATACCAGGCTGCCTGGGAGACAGAGAGGAAGCGTCAGCAGGGAAGGAACGAAGCCATAAGCAAATGAGGTTTGCTCATATGAATTCACAACACCTATTTCTAAGTAAAACTTTAAATCCAGATAGTTAATGTATGTTTTAAACTGACTATATTCTCATTATATATATAGATTTATTATATATATATGTATTAAAAATATACTTTGAGCTAGAGGGCTAGGAACCACTCCTTTTACATTGCATATACTGTAGCATACTCACTGCAGTAGTACCTAGGAACTCATGTGTTCTGTGCTCAGTTTCTGACAATGTTCATCTAGTGCAAATGAAAAAACTACTATATAATGTTTTTGCCTGTGAATTGATGACATCTTCCTCAGCAGCAGGAAATCTCTATCCCTAACTTTCTAGTGAATAGGCAGATTACATGTGCATATTTTTTTTCAGTGGAACTGGCATATCTCCTCATATTTCACTCTATATCTTGTTTGAAGCACAAATAAAATGGGACAAAGGAGAGTTCATCTCACCAATGCCACACATCCAAAAGCTGTGATGTCATACCATGCTTGACACAATATAAAGAGATAACTCATCTGAAGTTTTCTCTTGTTTTACAATAATCTGTTCATTTATTCCAAATATCCTGTCATCTTTCTTTGTTTTTTTAGAAGGAGATGTTGGAGAATGTCTTTTTTTAGGAACTTCTGATAAGTTATTAAGGCTCTCTATGTTGTCCTGTTTCCTGTCTCACTCACTATCCCTCTTCTGTGCCACCTCATTTTTTCATTCTGTTTATCTGAAGTTCTTTGCTGAGGACACCCACAGAAGCAGAAATAAGTGATCTTTTATTGGCATGCTTGATGAACTATTTTGAAAACCTTTAGGATAACTCATGAGGTTTAAATTTGCTGTCCTGAAAAACAGAGTATTTATATACATAGAGTAGAAACCTTTTCAGAAGACTGAGCTGTGTAGGTAGCCTCTAAAAGAGTAAAGAACTAAAATGTACTCATATGTCTTCTTCTATTGCTATTTTGATTAAAGATATTTCTTTCAAAGAATACAGCAGAGTTTTTGCTGTTGCTGCTTTCAGACATAAACATTCAGATAAAAGGCAACATGGGATCATTTTGAGACAGTCAAGTTGAAATCAAAGAGAATTTTCAACAGGTTGGCAATACTTATGTCTGAGTAAAACTTAAAGCTCTGGTCTGATGTGGTTTGGGTAAAGAAGTGTTTGAAGATTTTCTTGACAAGCAAGTGAGAGTAAAGTTTTCTTGTCATTTGAATAAGAAGATTTCTGTAGCTCAGTGAATCATTTGGTAATACTTTTGCCTCGTGCCCCGCCCCGCTCCAATCACATAGGTGAAAAGTGAATTTAGGAAATTTATTATTTTGCAGCTAGTATGGTACGCAGGACATAAAATGAGAGAAAACCAGTGATTTTACTACATAGATTTCTACCTTAGTAAGTAGCAAGAGATGCAGCTAAATGATCACATTTGATTAAACACACTTTTGCACGATTGTCTTTCCCTAGATCTAAGGTAGTAGAAGGTCTGAATTGGCTCTTCATATCAGGCAGAAGCTTTGCCTCCAGAGGAGTATTAATGACATCATTTGCAGAGCATTATGGGGGAGCTCCTTTGTAGATTATTATGTCAGCATAGGTTGTAAATCAATGGAATGTCAGTTTTCCAGCCTTTACTACAGTTGAAGCCACTTAGTCGTGATTCAACAGAGTTTAGCTTTTAATAGCAGAAATTGTGTGTATGTGTGCCTTTTTTTTTGCTTGCTAGATGTGATCTCAGTGTTCCTATGAATTTTCTGTGTTACCTTCATGTAGGAACAAATAACAGCCTTTAATATCTAGCCATGAGTGTATTTTTCTAGTGTTGATTTGTATTAAAATCTATTTAACATTAATTCATAGTTTTAAAGACACTTATTTAAAGGATTTTTTTTTACAGGGCTATTTCACTCATATTGCTTTTTAAAAAGTCCAAACAGGGTATCCTCTGACATCCAGCTTGAGAGATGGGAAAACCATCTAACTAGTTACTAATAGAAAACCATAGAATGTTAAGTCATATAGAACAAAATGTCTGCTGGACTTTACTTTGATTTCAGTATTCATTCAAAAGAAAAAGATTAAATAGACTCTTCAGGTTCCAGGGGTTTATTTCAGGTGAATTAAACCGTCAGATCCCTAAATCTAGGAATGAAAGCTGAAAATAACATATTTCTTTGCAAAGTTTAGTATTCCTGCATATATGTGGAAACTGACTGAGCAACTTTGCTTTCTCGTTTACAAGTTGAGCTTCAGCTTCATCTAGTGCAGGGACTTCATATAGGACTATGTATCTTCATGCTGTTGTGTGTACATCATGGGCATCTTCATGTACTGTTATACTCAGATCTGCACTGTCAGGGAACTACCCTCCATACAGGGAAATTTTCTTACCTTAAAAAACATCTTTCCATCTTCAGTCTAAGGAAATGTGTTTCCATGGCATCTGTGCAGGTCAGCTGTTGTGATATTGAGGTTGTATAGTTCAGAACTGTAAGGCACTCATCTTCAGAAAGTGTAGTTTTCTCAAGCAATGAGAATGTCCTTCAAATCCTTTCACTGTTAGAGAGAAATCACTATGATGTCAACAGCAATGGAGTCTTGGTAGAAGGGAAAGAAGACCACCTCATATGGAAGCTCAGAAGAAATGTGGATCACTGTACTTTACAAAATAGCATATTTAGGAGCCTTCCGTAACTCAGAGACTTTAGAGAAAAAGATTAACTGAGCTATTATGAGGTATTTTGAACCACCAGAAATTAAACATCAGAAATATTCGTTTTGCTGGTCCCAAAAGAGATTCACTACTTTTGACCTGGTTTCGTTTTGATAGCTTACCTTCTCATGGGTAGCCATGCTTCATCTCTTGAGTCTAATTTTACTTGTCAAATTGGGATTTTAATATTTGTTAATTAACAGTTCATTCTCTCATCAAAACGGCAGAGCTCCCAGATGGTAGGCTGGTATGTACCAAAAGTTGTGCCATACATAATTGTTGCACCTATTATAGTGTCTTTGTGCCCTGCAAGTCCATGGGACTTAGTTTGTTCTGAAGCTAAATATATTATGGCTTTATGTTTCTCTGTGTTTAATAAATTCTTAGCCTTGATGCTCTGTAAGTCCTTCCTCTGCATTTCGATTGTCATATGCCAGTATCAACTTTCTGATAGAACTAACTGAATTTTTATGGGGGTAAAGAAATCTGTCATCATTAATTGTTAAACTAATTAGAGTAGTACTATAATTTTGTTATTCAACTCTTTGATGATTTTGAAGATGACTTTTCATTTATTAATTTATTTTCATAGATATTAATTATTTTTTTAAAAAGATATTTATTCTTTTTATGTGTTTGTGTGTGCAAGATTGTCATCTATTTTCAATTGCAGAAATGTAGTTACAGAAATGCAATTATATTGTCTCAAATTATGCAGTAATATTTTTATGTCACCATCCAAATTAAACACTATAAATGAATCAGGGCCTTACTTGAACTAGCAAATGAGACATGGGTTAGGATACGTTGGAGGGAATAAATGAAGACTCTCAAGTCAGTTTTAATTACAGCTTATAATTTAATTAACCATCAACCAGGACAAAATATCTATGTTAGCTGACAGGTTTTTAACCAACTTAATTTAGAAGCACCTAGTGAAAGGGAAAAGAGAAAAGTAAATTCCTGGGAAAAAGAAGTTAACTTTGATTCATTCCCATTTACAGCACAGATGTGGTTTTGGTCATGTTCCACTCTTTTTGTTTGCCGAATGATGCCTCCGTGTTTGGTTTGATACGTACATGTATGAGATCCCCTTGCTCTCTTTTATGGCAGCAACATGTTCTACAGTCCAGAGTTCCCTGATCTCAAAAAATGGAGCAAAAGATTTTTTATAAGGTTAGCAATTACTCTGCTTATAGCTGCAATCTCTATTCATTGCTATGACTGCAATCACTGTTATCAGACAGTGAGATGCATATAATTGAATTTGAGAAGTGTGTGACTGAGAATTTTTGACTCACAAACAAGTATCTCTAACAAACCACAGTAAAAGACATCTCTGAGATTCACAAAAGGTACATGATGTACTGAAGCAGCTGTCATTTCAAAAATAAGGATTTCTTAAGGGCTTTTTATAGATTTTTTCATTGATGAAAACTGAACTCTTGAAACTGCAGGCAATAGGATGCTTTAGGCAGCCAAGCAGATCAAAATATGGTACATGGGGTGACTTTCACTACTCCTGCTATTTAAAGTCCTATTTTCATGAGCTTATTAGCTACTAGTGATCCCTAAGGAAAAATACAATTAAAACTTAATCATACCAAAAGCTGAGGTTTTTCTGATTCAGCGAAGTTTTAGTCTTTTATATTTAGTAGTTTACTTGTAAATGTCTTAGTACTAAGAATACAAGATGTATAAATTAGCTACAGATTGCAGTAATGCTGCTCCACCAAACTCAGATGGTACACTGTGTCTATGTGTCTGTAAGACTTTAGGAATCCTGACTGGCAACATTTTTATTTATTTTTTTTTTAACATGAGAGCAAAACTTTTATTCCCACTAGCAATCGTATTGCACAACTTCTGTATACCCAGTCCTGTTCTCCACAGAAGGTTCAGACAGTTAGGAAAAGGAAAGTATGAAGAACACAAACAACTTTTAAAGAGTCTGTGCATACACCTGTGAAAATAACTGATTCTTGTGGTGTGTTAATTTTTCCAAACTGAAAACCAAGTCATAGTCATTTGAAACAGACAGTTTTAAAGTTTTAATCTCTGGGTGAATTCCAAAATAGTAAAAAAATATTTATTTTTAGGAAAGCAGGTTTTTAATTTAAAAATAAAAAAATATTTCTACTGGAAAAGTTCAGTCAGTTCAATGCCAGTTCTGTCATTAATGTTTTCATACTTTTTTCACTCAGAAAGGTTTTGTAAACAGCTGTTTCACATATCTCTTCTGTGGTTTGACTAAATTGTAGAATGATTGTAAACATACAATAACTTTGCAACATTATTGCATTATGACACAGGACATGGATCCCCTTTTCCTGTATTGGCTTTTTACAACCAACCTCTGACAAGAACCTGGGGCAAATCCTACTCCTGCTATCGCTTTCTTCACACAGTGGATTAAAAAACAAAACCCACATACAATGTGTAATATACAATGAATAGCACCGTATTTCAGTTCTATTAGATGCAATCTAGAATTTTTTTGTCTCTCGGCTTAACAGAAAAGTAGTGATAAGTCATTCTAATCTGAACCTTTGAACTTCTGACTAATTGTATTAGACTAAATTAATTACTTAGTTGTCACTTATGACTGCTTGAATTAAGAAAAGAAGAAATGTACAAATTAAGAAAGATATTTCACTTATTGTGAAAAGTTACAGTTTCACACAAGTTTTAGAGTACTTGACTGGTTTATAACTAATTGGAATAGGAATTTATTTGAGGTCTGTAAATTTCACACTACTCAGGTTTCCATGTTCAGTCTCAATAGTGAGCAAGCATAAACAGTCATCTTCAGAATAAAAACATCTTCTTCATGAAGATGCCTTTAAGATAAAATTCTGACAGGCTCTGTTTTCAAGGTACAAAAGGTCTGTGCCTGTTCACAAGACCAAAATACCAGGAGTGGAGTTTGATTTTGTTCATCAAGGGAGCCATCAGCTTTTTAAAAAACAGATTTTTCAAGATAGTTAGGAAAAATAGTAGTTCAAATAAAAAACCACACACTTTATTATTATTTTTCATAGTGAGAGTTTAGAATAACATCCTTACTAGCCACACTCTAGGAAGAAATACAATTAAAAGACTCGGAGAGAGTCTTTTACCTTTAGTAATTTTAATCAGTGATACATTT
The DNA here is from genome assembly GCF_963082525.1 of Nesoenas mayeri. Taxonomy (NCBI): domain Eukaryota; kingdom Metazoa; phylum Chordata; class Aves; order Columbiformes; family Columbidae; genus Nesoenas; species Nesoenas mayeri. The sequence continues at coordinate 42,311,995 of NC_137540.1, forward strand.
CCATAAACACATTTTTTTCTGTAAACAATTTGCAAGGGAATGTATTTCATGCTGTTTTAACATGCTGAGGCCAACTTTGTTCTGATACATTCAGGTCTTTTAAAGCAACTGAAATAGGACCCATTCTGTGCTTGCTGGAGGGCACCATGTCACAAAGATTATAAAACTATAAACGACTGCATTCTCCCTGTGACTGGCCTTGAGACATCTAAAATTACTTATTATTAGACAATTTGCAAATAACCCTTTTCAAATCTTTCATCTCATTAAAGCTGTACATTGTTGGTTACCATACAAACTGTACCCTGCAGTTTATCCTACCTTAAATACGTGTCTGAACTTTTCCACCGGTATGACAACATGGTTCTTGTAACCACTTTGAAAATTAAATTTAAAACACCTTTGGCACCCTATATGTGGTCTAGTCTTTAGGTGTATGATGAGAGAGATCATGAGGTGTGCTGACATACATGAAAATTTGGGTTTCCCTAGTCAGCAGGTTTGTTTTTCCCAGCTAAAAGAGAATAGCTGGGATGTTCTTATCTATAGAAAGACCCTTCTGTAAAGATTTATCTGATTTCCATCAGAGATTTCGTCAAGGTATTTAGTAAGACTATTTTGTTGTAAAGCCTTTTGATACTTAGAAATTCCATATAGTAAAACAGTAAAACTTTCTAAAATCCAGGGAAATTGTGTCCTTTCATTCAAAAAAAGTGTCTGTACAAAGAAGAATGAAGAAGGAGGGACATTCCGGGGGCTGTGTTTTATGAAGAATTTCAGTTCTAGTGATGGTAGGAAAGAATTCTTTTGAACTGGAATGGAATTGCCAGTTCCTTTCAATGTTTAGACCTTTAACTCTGTGTCCAAAATATTGGCCCTGCAATGTCTGTTAGGTAATAAGCCCCCTAAAATAGTATCCACAAAACAGACACACCTTCACAAAAGTATATGCAGATAATTTTGTATTATTTTTGTATCAGCCACATCTGCTTTTCTATAATCTTCTGAAGCACTGCTTTCTCATAGCAGGTCTCATGTTGGCTACACTCTGGCAGGCAGAAACACTCTGTACCTCCCAGACAAATGGGCAAATAAAGAGAGAAAGAAGTGGGACTAAGCTGCTAAATCAATCTGCCGACTCAAGGTTTGCAAGACTGCTTTCAAGTGCAAAGAACAACCTAGTTTCATTATAATATTAGCATTTTTCTAATCTCCTTGTATCACACATGCATTGGGGAGAAGGGAGGGGAGAAATCCAGAGACCACTTGCAATAACAGATAAATTATTTGATTCAAGTTATCCTGTGCCAAAATGTTATGCCCTACATATTTTGTGGGAATCTTTTTATTGTTTTATTTTTTTATTCTTGCAAGACTTTATATTTTGTATCAAGTTTGACTTTTCGCCTTGTGTTTTGTCTATCAGTGACTACATGGAAAATGAATCTGTAAGTATACAATAGCATTATATACTTTGTAAAGCAATGCAGGAATAAATAATAGGACAAGATTTAAGACAAAAGAAAATCAAGAAATATTGTAATGTCTTACAGCTCTTCCAGTTATAATTCCATGATAATGTGTACAAAAAGCAGAGACAACAGTGAGGAGTACTTCTGTTAATTGAGTTTGGTCCATTGCCATGCTCATTCAACAGTAGAGAAGAATCAGTAAGTGGCAACAGTCAGCAAGGAAAATAACTTGGAAATCAAATTTTTTATGACTTGTTATTGAATTAGTGACTTGGCCATTGTTGTGGAACCGAGTAAGCTCCACTAGGGCACAAGCTATTGCATTTCAAAACAACCTGATTGGAGTGATTTCTTTTGTTACTCTACTAGATGTGACCTTGTGTCCCAGTGGATTGTTATGTTCTGTGTGACTGACTTCCTCTCTCTCTTTGTGCACGTGTGCATAGTCAGTGATTCTGTCCATTAGGCCAACCAAGTAAACATTGTTTGCCTTTTGGGAGCAGAAAAATGACACTGGCAGTGGTCTGCAGTTGCTCCCTGTCACTTCTTTTGGGGTCGTGTTTTTTCCTGTTTTGCTTCCTAAAGTTCAGTTTGATGAGGGAAAAGATTTTTTTTTGCCTAGAATAAGGTGTAATAGGGCAACAGTTGGAAAACTGGTTTTAATTATTTAATTAGGATCAAAGTTATGAAATGCAGATTTAAAAAACAAACTTTTTTCCTAGGAATGGTTTTAGCTTATTAGTTAATTTGTTGCATTTTCACATTCAATAAAGACCTGACAGAAGGACTTTTTTTCTATATGTGAATACTCCATTTCCTTAATAACTATAGGCATGCCATGAGTTTTCTTTGAACCTCAGGGATTTAGATACATACGTCCTGCCAAGGGATTCTTCCATTTGTCGTGGGTTGCTTGAAGACTCTTCTTCTGGTCCACATACTTGTGATCTTAACTCTAAAGGAGCCTGTGAGGCTGCTCTGGTTACTTCTGAATGCCACAGAAGTGTGGTTTGAATTCAGATATTTGCTAAGGTTTTTACTGTTCTGTAGTCTGCTACATGAGAAAAGCAAAAAGAAAAAATTAACTCATAGGATCACGCTTAACAGTAAGCATAGTTACTTACCCTTAATGTCGTATTAACCTAAGCTTGAATTCTTTGCCTAAGATGTTTCTTCTTGTCTGTCTCTAATTGTTTACCGCCACCCTCTTCTGAAGGGAAGATAAGGACAAAAAGGGCTAAAGATGGTTTTCTGCTGTTCTAATGCAGCAGTCTTGTTTATTCCACTAATGAAAACGTTCCTTCTCATTATCCATATTTTGATACTTGACATCAGTTTTGTGGAGGTGAATGTTATGTTTTTTTACTCACTTCTGCCCTTCTCCTTAAGATCTGGTAATCAATATTTAATTTGAATGTTTAAATTCCTCCTCCTCCTCTTCAGTTTAAGGCTGCTTGTTACTCTAGAGGCTCCTGAATGTGCAGTTTTCTTAATAGATTCATTACAAATCTTAGTCTGAAAGCATCATTTAAAGACAAAATATGCCTTTACAAAACAAGAAAGTAGAAATGCAGTGTCTAATGAGAGTTTTTCTCCCCTGTCCGCACTCTTGATTTTCTTGTTCTCTTCAGATACTAAACAGCAGCACAGTGATAAAGATTTCCCCTGAAATCTGAATCACCTTAAATTTCTGTCATCTGATTCAAGGTCATTTCCTGTGGTCATTATCTGTCCACCTTGTCTTCTGCTATTCCATCTGCATTTTAAAAAGCTTTCACATGTATTTGTTAATCTACCACATTTCTGTAAATCAGTACCATTAATTAATAATTACATTTTTGTGAAAGCTTCTTCATCATTTTCCTACTGTTTGTATATTTGAGAGGGCCACCAAGGATTAAAGCATAATCAGTCTACGTTGCCATGCAATTCTACTATTCCAAGTGATAGCTTTAAGCAAACAAAGAAGTTGTAAAAACATAGATCTTTTTTAAATGTACATGTTTACATTTAATAAACATTATGATTCTTATTTTACATATGAATACTAAAGGATATTTTTTAACATAAAGAAAAAGAAGAAAAAACTTCCAAACCACTGTTTTTGTAGAGAAAGTCCTGTCAAGCTGCATTTTACTGATTAAGAAAATAAGAAAGGTCAATTTACTTGACTCCTGGCTCTTGCAGTGAGGTATTTTATTCATGTTAACTGTAGTACAAATAGTATTTAAATCACATGCACTGCACATTAATAATAGAAATAATTTTCTATTTGTATACATGCACATATTGACACAGAGAACTCTAAAGTGCTACTATAACACATACAGAACTATAACATAAACACAGATGTAAAATAGGCAGTTTGCTATTTACCTAAATGTTCCTTTATAAATATATTTGATATTGACTGACTCCTAAATTTTATTTTTAGGGGTTTTTTGTGGTTTTAAATAGTTAAAGCTTTGTGTGCTAGATATTTTTCAGTACTAGGGGGAGTGGAGTGTAATAAACATACTGTATAACAAGGAATTTTAGACAAAGGTGAAAGGTAAATGCAATACTTTTAGATCGTACATATGAACAGTTTATCAGTAGATTTTCTGCTTGGAAATACTGTGCAAATATAAGTTAGGAAATTGGTGTCCTATGCTAAAGTATACTAAGTGGAATACTTACAAAAAATAAGTAAAAAGGTGCCAGAGTTAAAACTGTATAGAACAAAAACCAGAGACCAATGACAAGATCTGTGTTTCTTAAAACTAATTTTGGGGTTAAAGCATCAAAACTCTTATATCTTTTTCATTCTTTTGCATAAAACCTTTCAAAACAATAGACATGTTTCCATTAGAAAATATACAACTTAAAAAAAAAAAAAACAAAAACAAAAAAAAAAAAAAAAACCTTCGTATTTGCTCTTATTGTTTTTAACCAAAATTCTGAATTGTCTTTTCTAGTCACTTTGTGACTATTTGCCAATATCACAACAATTATAGAGAGTGTAAAAACAATTCAGACCTCACTGGAATTTGGACACTTTGAATAATTTGTCTAACTGACCTTTGATACATAACAGAAGAAAACACTGATAAATTAAATATCTGAGAAACGTTTTAGTTTTAAACGTGGGTTCATAAGCTTCAACTCCGCTCCATGACATTGAAGCAGAAGTAGTTCAGCAGGAATTAAAAAGAAATATTGAGATTTATGTAAGATGGGAGATTGTTTTTGCCTGAGTTATGAGAGATATATTGATCACCTTGCCTCAGGAAAGAAAATAATTAGCACTAGAGGATGAGGAGGAATTCTGTCCTACTCTCAGGGTGCAGCAGTACATGGTGGGCTTTTCTGTCTTTTTAGGAGATACCAGTTAAGACATCACTGACTGAAGCAAGGTGACAACTGGAATTGATGGGCCATCATCGTTTTATGTAGTCTGTTCTCATTTAGCACAGTAGCATCATCCGAAGTGAAGAAAGATCATAGAATCCATTCATCAGTTATTTTTTATTTATATCATTTGAGTTCTTTAACTTTACTAGGAAAAATCCTTCTCAAATTGATTTTTGGACTACGAGAAAGGAAATGGAGCAATGCAAAATAAAATTGCTAAACGTAAATCTGTCCAACCTCCTACAGATACATGAGCACTGTTACTCAGAATTTGAGTGGGATTGGCTACAAAGAAAGCACATTATCTACTGCTATGCATATATTCCCATTGTCCCATTATAATATTGCCTTTTGTCTGCTGTGACATATGTAAGGCAGCTTTACATATGAATCGTAGCTTGAAAGGAAAAAATCTGTCTTCTTTATCTGCTCAAGGGGTAGACTTTGATTTTATTTCCAGAATTTGGTCTTGCATTGGACCTTCACAGAAATGCCTAACACCCAGGCAGATTGGCTCCTGTCTTCTGCTTGAGCTCTGTGATGATTTCTAAGTCTCATAGTCAGTGGCAGAAACCACAGCAATTTGTACCGTATGAAACTTTTTATTTTGCCTATGGAGAATTTCATAATTCATTTTGTGAAGACAAATTCTTTAAGACATGTCAGGAATGATCTTGAAGGAAATATTTATTGCCAGATATAATATCTAGTCACTCACTACTTGTTAAATGATCCTGCTACTATCACTTTGTTTTACCTTTCTTCATTGGTAGCTTAGTTCATAGCATTAAAGTTTAGAAGGTTACACGGAAATGAAGAGTAGAATTACAAGGTTAATAGGAAGACAAAAAATGAAGTTGGACTTTTTATTTATAACCTAATTTTGGTATGTTATAGCCATTGCCAATCTACACTGAGTCTATTCCACCATCTCTTCAAATTTTGCTTATACAAATTGGTGGCATTAAAGAACATGAATGTAGGAAAGAAGCTCCTTAAAATTCAGCTTACTTGCTTACACTACCTATAAATAATTCCTGGTTTTAGAAATTTTTTATTACAAGATCATTAATTCCACGTAAAATTATCAGTAGGCCTAGTGATTCTGTACAGACAATGTCAATGTCATTTACTCAAAAACCTGTACAGATATAGTGACAGCAGATAAACTCTAGAATTCAGTACTGACTGTGGTCTGGATTTTTGGAAGGAGCTGCTGATTTATAGACCATATATAGAACCACCAAAAAGCATCTACTTCCTTCCCTTTTGGTATCACATATTCTTAGAAAACTTTATCAGTATCACTGCAAGATTTTTGTTGCAAACTAATTAGTGGTTGAAACAGTTGAAAAGGGTTGCTGTGCTTCCAAACCAAAGAATAAATTTTCTGTTGCTAACAGTAGTGGTTATTTTCTTACTTTGTTTTCTTTTGTTTTGTTTTTCTGTCCCTGCTATCTACACTTCTCTGGAGCAATTATGCACAGTTTTTAACATGCTATCTTAAATTATTGTGCCTACTGATACATAACTTTTAAGTGCCATCCAGTCAAAACTTAAATAAGCTACTGGTTAGTATAAATTTGTTTTCTTGCAGAAGACATTCTAATTGTATTTCAGGGTTTTTTATACAAGAATTATTGAATATACTCTCCACATTATTCTCACTTAGGATGCAGGATCTGCTGTTGGCTGGATTTTTCTGAGCATACTAAATGGCTTTATGATTTTAATACTTTTAACAAATTATGAAGAATTTAGTTAATTGTGATGAAGGTGAAGGTTTTTAAAAACATGAGGATTGAAGGAGCCATACATTATTTTAGGCTGTTGGGAAGTGTCACCATTTAGGGCCGGGGTGGCAATTAACCAGATGACAGATGTTCTCTGTTAACCCTTTCCATCTTCAGAAGGGAAAGGAGACAAGGGAGAGAGACTTGTGGGTTGGAAAATTAAAACCACTTTAATAAAACAATAACAATGGAAAAAGTAAAATAATATTGATATCAATTATACTTATATATAATATTGCATATTTATATATATTATTACTTCTAGAATTAGAAATAATTCAATATATACAAAGCAATATTGAGTGCAATTGCATGTGGCAGTGGCGGCACCACGGCTGCTGCAGGACAGGTGCCAGGAAGTCCTGGCCCGGATTCTGCAGAAGACAGGAACTGGATTCAGGAACGTAGGGATCGATATTGGAGGCAGAAGAAGGGGCAGGGCTCCTCACATACACTAGCCATAGGAGAAAGGAGACCAAACTCTGTAAAGCCCCAGCTTTAACTGAATGTGATGTGTATTGAGTGGAATAATTTGTTGGTCAATGTTTGGTCACATGTTCTCTCTGCTCCTCCCCACAGCTGTGACCCTTATACCCCCACCCCAACTTGTGGAACATAAAATATTTAGCAGTGACCTTGGTTTCTGTACAGATAAATATAAGCATGGACCTTTCTGCATACCATTCTTGCTGTTACCTTAGTAACAATTGTCAACATCAAGCATTATCAATCAATTTTAGAAGCAGATATTGACTGAAAAAATGTAGCTGGCTTCTGGAAGTGCAGTTATTAGAAGAAACTTAACTGAAAGAAAAAAATTACTGAAAGGAGAATTGGTTCCGTCCTAGCCAAGAACCAGGACAGGAAAACAATAAAATAGGCATTCATTCCTTTAGAAGGCTTTTATTTGTCTAAACCTTTCGTTATTATCAATGAAGCTAATTTTGAGCAGTTTTAGAGGAAGGAATCAGGCCAGTCTTTAGAAACATCAGTGCCACTACATGGAAATTTCATAGCTTTTTGCAGTCAGTTAGTGGCAGGCGTTAAAAGAACTCAACTAAATGATTTCTTTCCAGCACTTACAAAACAAAGAATGCAAATATTGACTGTAAGTGTATCAAAAAAGAGACATATAATAACAAGTTAGGTTCATAGCTTTCTTTAGATTCATAGATTTTTTCCTTTAGATTCATAGCTTTTTTTTTTTTTTAATAGGCAGTGTGAATGAAATTATTGTTTTGCTGGGTTTGCTGTAGAAGTCTGAAAAATTAGCGCTGCTACACTACAAATCTAGAGTGAGCTTATGCTTTCCAACAAATAGCACAGCTTTGTCTTGGGCACTTTTGAACACTCATTCCCTTTTAATTAATGAATTAAATTTCCTTACTTTTTTCCAAATAAGAAACTCCAGGGAGCACTTTCATGAAATTTCATTTACTATATATTCCCTGTTATCAACCCCATTCAGTTTTAATAAAAGGCAGAGAATGCAGTTTGGCTTTCATTACTTAATATAACTTAGATTGTCATATAATGGAAGCTGTTCTTTTGACCTTGTTTACTGAAACACTATTTGAATGCTATTTATAAATCACATTTTGTATTGTGCATCCCCCTTCTCAAATCACAGTTTATTTAAATGAACTTTGTGTTCTGTTTGCACTAGGCTGTCATGCCCCATTTTTCCTCTGTGATCAACCCTGCTTGAGCATGGGGGTTGGATAAGATGACCTCCAGAGGTCCCTTCCAGCCTCAACCATCCTGTGATTCTGTGATCTTGATAGTCAGCATAATGCAGTAAGGGAGAGGTTGGCACCTTCTGTTAGAGCTCCCACCTTTACCCACGTTTATTTCATTTATTAATACATGAATGAACACTCATCACTCAGTACTCTTTACTTAGTATTGTTGAGTTAGATTATAGGTCCTGCCTTGATTACATATAGCAAACCACTTTATGCTTTTGCCATGTTGTATGAAAAGCTTGGGATAAATATATGGAAGCTGGGCTGTTGTTAAACGGTGCTGTAACTTTGGGGTTTAGGTTTATCATACACTTGGGTAAGTGGCATTATCTTCAAGCTAATTTTTAGTCAAAGCCAGTAATATATTAATTTACAGTGATCCAAATGGATGATACAATTAAAATGTTTGTGATAAAGAAAGAAAGAAAGCCACAATGAAACTAGTTGCATGCAGAGTAAATGTGAGAGACCTCTGTCCTCACTTCCAGGGAGAAACTTACTGCATATGCTTTCCTGATTTAGTTGCCAGTAATTTAGTCTTAGTGCATACTTTTTATCTCAGGTTACAGATCTCAGAGGTAGGGGCTCTCTTTCTTGGAATATAACCACTTGAAGAAGCCTTTGGGATTACAGTCAGCTTGAATTCCCTTTGTTCATTTCCCTTTTCCCCTGCTACAGTACATGTTCACTTCTAGATCATTCAGACATTAGTCTTAATAATCTGCTTTTGAAGATACAAAAGTTAGTTTGCCAAACTGGTTTCACCTCTCATATTTCATGTAACTATTTGACTTAACAGGTTAAACTCCACACTAAACTGACTCAGTGTGTAGCCTTTAAGTGCCTCCACCTCCTGACCCATGTATTTCTTAGCTACCTGTACATCAGCAAATATGCCTGATCTAATTGTGATTGATACTTGTAATTAATTATTACTGAAACTGGATATGATGCTCTCTGGGGAAAACTGGTTAGGATATTATGAGGTATTATGTTCCAAAAATCCGTTATTTAAACACACTAGCTTCAGCATTTAGCAAGGCAGTGAATTCATACGGGCAACAACAGATAAATATTGGGTTTTGAAAGGCTTTGGGACCTCTGGAGGAAGGACATGAGACAACCTAAAAAAGTGTGAATTCCATGTAATAAAGTCAGAGTTATAACAGCCATAAATAAATGTGTTTGGAATGAAAAGAAATAGAATTTAAAAACAAATCAACAAACAAACAAACAAAAACAACAGCAACAACAAGATTATTTACAAAAAGTATTTGTTTTGCCATTCTCTTGACTGAGGCTAGCTGTTTCTTCCCAGGAAACATGGCAAATACAATATTTGAGTCATATGAGATGTGACATACTTTTTGCCAGCATTTGAGAAGACAAAAACCAACAAGCAAACCAATAACAGAGTTCATGATAGAGTGAAAATGCATCGAAATAGAAATACCGGTTTATGCATCCTAGCAAATAAGTAGTTGTGTTCACAAGCACATTGAAGAACAAAGTTCACCAAGAAATCAGAGAAATCAAGTGGATTGCAGAATTCCACAACTGTGAGCACTCCTAGTCCTTTTCTGGATATGGGATATTTCAGTCTGATTACACCTGATTTCATTGGTGTTACATACAGACTTTCATGTACTAATTTTTGAAATTCTTTTGAAATTCACCTGGCAAATTGATTCCATCAGCCTTCATTTCTACCATCCTCTAGTTGTGGCAGCATTTTTATGACTTATCATGCACACACAACAGTGTAGTATCTGACAAACACAGACATCCAGATGTGCTGACTGCAATAAGGTACCATTAAAAAATGTTTGAACTTCATTAAAAAAAAAAAAAAAGCCTTGAAATTCAGCAATAAGAATTCAGCTTCAGATTATGACATAACCAATTCTGTAAACCTTACACCACTGTATGTGTATGACGTGTACATACTTTGTACTTTCTCTAGTATACCACTGGATTCTCAGGATGTTTTGTAAGTCTATGTGAACACATTCCCATACAAAAGAAAAAAGTTATTAGAGTGCCTGCACATTTTCCTATTTTTTGAAGCAAGATTTTTTTGAAGTGTTTTGCACAAGTAGCAACAACTGAGGACAGTCACCCTTTCCTTTATTCATATTCTGGTTTTGAATAGAGAGAATAACCTTTTCATGGAATCTACCAGGTAAGCAGCTTGTTCTAATTGCATTCATCCATGGATAGTTAGAGTAAAAGAATAGAACTACGTCCCTCAGCTTGCAGAAATCTACAGCTTAGGGAAAGTGTGAGCTAGAGGTTGTATGTTTGAATTTACTAGCCCCTCATTGGTTTTTTCTTCCATGAATTTGCACATGTAAGATCATGTGTCCTTAATATTTTCTGTGCTGTGACATGCAGATTTCAAGTGCAGCAGTAGAATTTACTTCTGATCTTAATGTTTATGTTGGCTTAACTTTAGTATTTGTGTTGTAATTACAGTTACAGTCCTTGTTTTAGTGCACACTTGTAAGCTACTGTACTTTTTATTTTGAAGTAAAAAGGGAGCAAAAAGAACAGTTAGCATCTGGCAACCACACCTTGATTCATTCTAGCCCCTAGAGTCTTGGTATGGTGCATTAATTTTTCAGTTTGTAATTTACCAGCTGCATTTAATGGAACCAATTTTCATTACATCTGTTCTATGGTTCAAAGAGCTCTTTTAGTTGCCAAAGGGGGCCAGCTTCACACAGATTCAGAGAGGGTGCTAATACACTGTATCTTGAAGTATTAGATAACTAGGGTTGGTTTTATAGCAAACAGATTATTTTTTACAGAGGCAAATTCTATATTCATGACTTACCACCATTAGAATTCAAATTTAAACTGCTTAAGTCTCTTCCTCAGGAACTATATATTGATTTTCATGTCATTTTCTTTATAATACCCTCTGATTACTTATCTTTTCAATCAATAATATATTTCTGTTTATTGGTGAAATAAAACATAATTATACAGGAGTAAATCTTCTTTTTAAACTAAGAATAGTTTAGAAAATTTTCTAATGAAATACTAAAAGATATGAAGAATAACTCTGTGTAGTTTCCAGCACTAAGACAAAGCATTTTTTTATCCTGAAACACACTCACATTACCAGGAAAACTGCACATGTTGTGCATAATTTCAATCTTCATAAAACGTGTAGCAGTTGTATGGTATTAAATTCAAGATTCCAATTGACAGCAACTTTCAATGAAAAGGTTTTTCCTCATGGGCTGAAGAAAATGTGAAATGTTCTACTACACTTTGAAGTTCTAAAGCATCAGCCATATGAGAATTATAAAGCATTAATCCTGAAGAGTTTCCACCTGACAGTCATGGAATAGCGTACCTGTGTGAAAAGTGACTCAGTTTTACTTCCTCAGGCAATACTTTCCTTTTTTTCCGCTGCTTCAGAAATTTCATGCATCATGTCGTAGTGAGAAGATGGCCTTGGAATTACTAGATCATTTTGAAATCACTGAAGTCTACACTATCACTGTATTTATCTAAGACATTTCAATGACATTTATAAAAGTTGTTTATACTAGGAGTTTTATTCTAGTTTGATAAGCCATGTGAAAGTTGCTCCAAACAAGTAATCAAGAAGTTATTTTCCCTGTGTTGCTTTCAACAGCTTTTGTTTGTAAAGCTGAAAACATAACAGAAGGAGCAAATATATTAGCAAAAGTTCACACGCAATTTGACAACATTACACACAAGGTAATGTGTGTACAGTACTCCCTTACACAGTTGTTTGCTTCCTTCTTTGATATCGCTGGGTTCATTTCCTGGTGATTTCAGTCAGGATCAGGGCCTAAGATAACAGATTTTTATTTAAGGAAAAAAATATTTTCTTGTCCATGAAGTATTTCTGTATGGTCTTTTGCTGTTGTTCTTGTTTTTTTGAAGGCAGAAGCACACATGTGCTGTGCCTCTTTGACTTTAGTAATACACTTGTTCTGCTTCAAAAAGCAGTGCTTGAAGGCTCAGGTTTTTTCTGTCTATTGTAATATGTTGCATATATTAACACTTATCTTTGAAAGAGAACATTATAAGAAAATCCTTGCAATTGGATTTGTGTCAGTTTCATTCAAATCCCAGTCTGGAACAAAGCAGGAAACATGGATTCATGACTGTGCAGTAATGGAGGGAGCACCAACATGGGAAGTTACGTTTGTATTGTTTCAGCAATAAGCTGAAAGCAGCAAGGGGTCTGTGTCCCTACGCAAGCAAGACCCATCATGAGCTCACCATGTGGCCTCCATTTAAGTTTTACTTTGGTCATTTTGTAAGGTCCATTTTTTAGGCTTTGGGTACTAAACATGCAATTTATTTTTCCAGATAAGATAGAAAAAAACCCAACAAACAATCCTCCAAGGATTCTGATACTTCATCTTTTCTTATTACATGGAAGCATAAGAAAAAGAATCTTAGCATTTATTATGCACTCTGGCAAACAGCAGGACAGTGATGTTTCCCTCTTCCCCTGTCTTCCCCAGTTTATTTTTTACACTAAGCTAATGATCACATTTACATTTTTCTGAAAGTAAAAACAAATCTTTGCAGTGGTTGGTGGTACTTTTTATCACCGAAACTGAGTGAATGTGGGGTTGCATATGAATTATCTATTGTGAGGTAACCTTGCAAAACTGCTTGGGAGAAGGAGGGTGCTGAGGAGAGGGGTTAAGAAAGACACACATGCCAGGTCTGCATTTCAAGTGCAGGATTTGGTGTCACAGAATTTACACACCAGGAAGTGCAGAGAAAGAGTAAGAAGCACCTCAGAAGGGAATTAACAGCTTCTCAACTGTTTTTGTGTTGCATTAATTGGTATGGAGGAATGTTTCATACTCACTTTAAATTGAAATTCACTACAAAAGAAACAGCTGGAGATTCTGTTACCCTGTGCATTGCCACAACTGGAGACTAACAAAATAGGAGAAGTGGTGCTGTAAAATGAAGTTTACTAGATTTCACGGAACCATTTGAGCTTCCCTGTACACAAATGCAATCTAATTCCTTCTCACATTACTGTACCTCTTATTTTCATCTCCTAGTTATTGGTTTGTTATATTTAGAAGTATCTGAAGTTGGTTGTTTATATACAATAAGCATCAAAATATTTCCATTGCAAAGACACAAAAATAGCTGCATGTGTAAAAGTATCATTGACCCAGAAAAGGATAAATCATGTTTCAGAAGAATCCATTTGTTGCCAGTAAGCTATGAGCATTTGTAAATGTGGTTTTGTTGTTGTTTTTTATTGTTGTTTTTTATTGTTGTTTGGTTTGGATTTTTTTTTCTGCTACTAATGAAAGCCTGATTACTTGGTAGCATCAAAATTCTGACACTCCATCTTTTCTTGAGATCTGGCTTCCTTACCAAAAAGGTCTGGCAGGTACAAAGTTCCTGCCAGTCTTCCTCTGGTTTTCTTTAATTTCTTGTCTAAGACCTGCTTTTGCTTCAGCAACTCAGAAGATCTCAACTCAGCTTTTTCATAGAATCCATAACAGCTGATAACAAAAATGAGGTTTTGGCCAGAAGGCAATAGATGGGAGCTGCAGCACGACAGCCTCTGTCATCCTAACTTTGAATGGATGCATGACTAGCAAAAAGGAAAGCAGAGGGACCAGAGTTAAGTGCCCTTCAGTACCTTAAAATTGACAGATTCCAGTCCACAGATTCAGATTCAGCTAATGTCACATCCTAGGAAAAGAAAATTTTCAGGGGTGAAAATCCCTCTAGGAAAATCTCATCAAATCAAAATTAAACCTAAAACATTTTTTCAGATAAATTTAGCTAATAGAATTTAAATGGTATTCAGCTGTTTTCCTCTACTTTATGTAAATAAGGATGACATTCGTTGCACAACAGACTACATATTAAGTTAAACATTACATTTACTGATATATAAATATTTTTAAGAGTCTTGGTAAGAAAACATGAAAAGAACAGAAAGGTATGGGTGTTTGCTCTAGATTTGAGTACTTACTCCTAGGAAAAGTTAGGTTTTCCAGATAAATAATAAAACTGAGACACTAAGTACTGGAAACACTGCTAAGAGATTAGTGTTTAGAGCACATAGGCACTCTTTGATTTTGTTTACTGTTTTGTCTTCTATTCTCTACTGAGATTGCCTACTTTGTCTATAGAAATATTCCTTGATAATCCTTGAGGGAGATAAAGTAACATCTTCCAGAGAGGATTTCTCTAGTCCTGTAGAGAGCACATTTTGTTCAGTGTGGATTCTGATGTCATTCCTCCTTAGATGCTTTGTCACTCTTCCAAAGTGTCTAACTTTGAAATATACATATTATTCTGAAATGCAGTGCTTCTTTCTTCATAGTATAGTCTTGTCCCTGTGCTGAGTGTAGCTTAGTCCACATATTGACTTTCTATGGCCTATCTTTCAATTGTAATTGAACTTTTGTGATTTACATGTGAAACAATGGTGTTGCTCTGTCAAAATTAGGATAGTAAAATTTGAAAGAAATGAGTAAAAAGAACTTACATTGTTATCTGATCAATCAAAAACTTGCAACAGTTTATTACTGGTGGATGCAGAAAATTTAATATCTGTTTGTCATTAACTGGACTCAGTGACATAATGAAAGGTACTAAATACAATCAAGGATTTAGGAACCTACAAGGCAGAGCCTGAATTTTAGGGACTTCTTCCTCCCTTCTGCAGAAGTCAATGCTAACTCCTAACCTACAGCACCATGTTTCCTCCTGTGTCTGTCTTCTCTTTCTAGCCCCATCCCTGATTCCACTGCCCAGCCTGTAAATAGCTTTGGTGGTGGGGACTTTTAGTCTCTAAATTAAACATCAGAATTATCTCATCTTGACTAGTACAAGAGGTTTGCTGTAGATTATGTGAGGAAGGAGTGTGGAGGTAGACAGGTGGAAACACTGTCTACCCCCTTTGTGGCATATCTTAAGAGTGACCATGAGATTTTTTCATATACTCTGTTGTGACCAGTCCACTGGTTTGAAATCTTTACAGAATGACCTAAATTCTGGAGTTCATTGGGATAGGTCACAAATTAAGTACTGACGTCTTTAAGTCAGGGACTGTTCTCAGTGTGTATAAATAAATGCACACCAGAGATTTTCATAGAATCTTGGCACTTTTGCATATATATAGCATCTCTAAGAACATTGTAACTACTCTAGTTTTGTACTGAAATGATTTCATTTCAACCCTCACCCCATTTGAGGTGCCTAGGCTTCTTCACTTTGCCCAAGCTTAATGTATTGTCATTGTAGAGATTAAAAAAATGCTCAAAAAGATATGTTATATAATGAAAAGATAACACCTATTCTGTACGCTTTCTAAAAATAATCAGATCTGGTGTGATTTGTTAATGGGATCCAACCAGTGTTTTGACTCATATTCTTTTGAATATGTGTTAGTGACAAAAACCATGCATGTTAAATGACCCATGTATTTGTCAATTATGATTGTGACAGGAGTGAACTTACTGAAGTTTATTTGTTTCTTTTCAGTTCTTTCCTCAGCATCGGTCTTTATTTTCTTCTAAGACACTGTTTTCACTTTCAGCTTGGGGTCATACAGGAATTTAGCTACTGTAGTGTGTGTACATTTTCCTTGGAAAGAAGCGAAAAGTCTGCTAGCTAAGAGTAATCTCTGTTAGTGGGCACAGAGCTGTGCAACAGGAGCTTCATGAACTTCTGATTTTCAGCTAGAAACCAAATGTTTAATCACTAATCTGTGTGTATTTTAGCCTAGTATTTGTTCAGATCATCCTTTTTTCTGTATCAGATCTATGATATCAGTATGCCAGGTGATTCCGATTTTGATCTTTTGCAGTTCTGTGGGGAAGACTTAATCTTACATCCATCACCAAAGTCAAACTCTAGGCCTTCTGAAGTTTATTTTTCTAAACATTTTCTTGAGAAATAAATTGAGTTAGGTTTGCATCATCTGTATCATATAAACCAACATAACTTATTTTTTTCACTTTTGTCTTAAGTTAATCTTAAAAAGGTTTAATCATTACAGCAGTTTTTAAGGCATTAGAAGCAAATCACTACTCCTAAATTGGTTTTGCTTTTTTCCTGGCAGTACATACCTTCATCTACCGTTTACTCTTCTGATACTTCATATAACTGCTAAACATTTGGATACTGCTAATGCTGATCCTTCTTAGCAGAAAAAGCTGAATTTATTTGGTCTGCTATTTTTAATATATTTGTATAAATGCTCTTTCATGTGCTGTCCTTTCCAAGGCTTTCTCATTACTCTTTTCCTCATTTGCTACCATTATAAGAATCTCATTTCCATTGTGATTTTCAGTCCAGACTGAAACAAAAGCTCTCTTTCACAAATCTTTCTTCTATTTAGTGAGTTACATTCCCTATTTCATGTTAGCTTTCGTTGTGCTACCATTGCTCTTTGTATGCCTGAATGAAGCCCGTTCCCCTTTCATATCTTTTTGAGTACACCCTTTTGTACTTTATTTGATACAATAGTTGGCTTTTCTTAAAGAATGTGGTCTTATGTAAATACTCTTCAGTTATCTGTGTTTCTTTTTGAACTTTAATTTCTTTGACATTTCAAGTTGTTCTGCCAGTCCAGAGCGAGCTACAGAAGTGAGACCACAGAACAAGGTCCTTAAGATGAGATTTTGCCTGATTTGTAACTAGGAAGTACATCATCAGTGCTGCCATAACTAGATGCGGTTCTTTTTTCCTTTGTGCATATGGAATAAAATAGATTTTTCAGCAATGTCCAAGATACCTGACAAAATTACTCCCGTGAATTTCTATTCTGTTAAGTTCTTCATTTAAAAATTAAAATTTGCAGGAATCTAATTAAATGGCAATGAAAGCAGCCATCTTTCTATATTTCTATTTATTATTAGTACAGCTGCATGTAAACAACTATGATAAATATGATCAAATAGGCAACAAATTCATTTCTACATAGTAGTACCCTGAGCATCCCATTGACTTCAGAAAGTTAAAATTGTATGACAACCCAGAATCTGACCAATTAAAAATGAATTAGATTACTGATAATATAGTTGAATGATGTTGCATAGAAGGAATGCTGAAATTAAAAAAAATATATATTTGAATCATTGTATTATGTTTTTAAAAAATAAATTCCTTCCTGCTTCAATGGTGCCGTATTTAATGGTGTTGCTCTGCAATATTTTAGTTCAGTTAAATGTCTCATTAAGAAAAATCAACTTGCCAATTTATCATTGCTATGCAGAGTAAATTTTAATGAGTGAAATTTCATTAATGAGTAAAATCCATTTTCCAAAGAATAATTTTTCTTTTATGGAGGCTGAGTGCATTTGTAATAGGCATGTTTAGGTTTAAAATTATTATTGCTTCTACATCGGTTACTATTTAGTGTGTATAAGAAGGTTTTCATAACCTGTTAAAGAATTATTGTTTATTTTAAATATTTAGTTACGTTATATATTGGAAGTATTTTTAAAGCTGTTGGACTGCTACCTTCCAGAAGCAAGTAGCTTTTCCATATTGTATTTTAGTGAAATAATCTACATTTATACATTAATGTCAACTGAAAATTTCAAAGTTATTTGAACTGGACATGATACTAAAAAAGCAGACCTCACAGCATTTCCCATTCTGACCCAAGGCATTTGGATATGTACTTTGAGGTTTAGTCTTAATATCAACTATCAGACTTCTTTTTTTTTTTTTTTTTTTTATACAAACAAAAATATATACATCACTTCAATTTGGCGGAACTAGACCCCTATCATTGGAGCAATGTATTCTGTAATAGAAACCAAGGACGTGTGCAAAAGAAAGTTTTGTTCAACATTTAGAAAAGAGGAATATTCAATTTTGCAGCCTATGTCAGTTAATTTTCCACATGCATCTGTTTTCATTGTAAGGAGGGCTGCTTTGAAGACTCATACAGAAGAGAAACATGGTAAGAATCTGTTGTACAGATTTACATCTGTGTTACTGTTAAGACAATTTTTTAACTATAGGTGGACCACAGAGCATTACAGTTAATTGCCTCCAATTGCTTTAGTTTCATTTCCTTGTAACTTAGGACAATTGTAAGTTGTTCAGGTATAGGTTGTCTATTCCAAGCAGTTTGAATCAGAGGACAGATAATAAATGCTTGAGAAAGATAAAATGGCTTATTGGATGCTGTCTGTTCTGTGAATGAGGTAGATATCCAAACTGCAAATGATTATATAATTTAAAAGGTATTTGGCTGGAGGACTGGGCAGAGAAGAACCTAATGAAGTTCAACAACGGCAAGTGTAGGATCCTGCACCTGGGGAGAAATAACCCCAGGCACCAGTACAGGTTAGGGGCAGACCTACTGGAAAGCAGCATTGCAAAGAAGGACTTAGGAGTTCTGGTCGACAGCAGATTGACCATGAGTCAACAATGTGCTCTTGTGGCCAAGAAGGCCAACAGTATTCTGGGGTGCATTAAGAAGAGCATGACCAGTAGGTCGAGGGAGGTTATTCTCCCCCTGTACTCTGCCCTGGTGAGGCCACATCTGGAGTACTGCGTCCAGTTCTGGGCTCCCCAGTTTAAGAAGGACAAGAAATTACTGGAGGGAGTCCAGTGGGAGGCTATGAAGATGATTAGGGGACCAGAGCATCTTTCTTATGAAGAGAGACTGAGAGAGCTGGGTCTGTTCAGCCTGGAGAAGAGAAGGCTGAGAGGGGATCTCATCAATGTGTATAAATATCTCAAGGATGGATGTCAAGAGGGTGGGACAAGACTTCTTTCAGTGGTGCATGAGGGGCAACAGGCACAGACTGACACATAGGAGGTTCCATCTGAATATGAGGATAAACTTCTTTATTTTGAGCGTGCCAGAGCACTGGAACAGGCTGTCCAGAGAGGTTGTGGAGTCTCCTTCTCTGGAGACATTCCAAACTCGCCTGGACACATTCCTGTGCAGTCTCCTCTAGATGAACCTGCTTTAGCAGGTGGGTTGGACTAGATGATCTCTAGAGGTCCCTTCCAACCCCAACCCTTCTGTGATTCTGTAATCATTAGTTTAAATGCATGAGTAAGTATTTATAGGTTACTCTTATTTTTTGTTGGTATTTGCATTGTGAGTGCTATGACATTAATGTGTTAATGTGGGAAAGCAAGTGGCATGGGAAAGAGCATGAGGGGAAGACTGCTCTGTAACACCTACATATTCCTTACCTGTCAGCTTCTGTTTTCTGAGACTGGTGAGGCAGAAGGACCTGCTATACTGCACTAGAGCACAAACTCCTCTTACAGTAGCATAGTAACAAGATTCAGGAACTAATGGAAGAAGTGTTTGAGAAAGCAACCAAATAGTCTTGAAAGTGCCCCAAACAGTCTGTAAATTGTAAACTCTCAATCAGTAATATTTAAAATTTCTAAAAACAGTTGTGACTAGATGTGATTTCTGCCAGCAGAAAGCTGTTCTTAGTTGTTTAGTGCCAGTGAAACCTGTCGCTGTTGAAGGCTCACAGGTTTTTTTGATTACCTTCTTTAAATCCTGCAGTTCATATGCCTGTGAGAGATATACTGTAAGGAGTCTCTAGTTTTATTTGGGTGAAACTGCTCAGTTGCCATAGTAGGTAATAGGTCAATTGCCTGTCAGTATCAGTGCCAGCATATTATTGATATGAAATTAATCTTCAAGTATCTGATCCTTAAAGCACAAAATACACATGTAGCTCTTTCTCAGTTTTACAAATTGAATATAAAATTCTCCACAGCACCATTTTTCAGTATTTTCTAAAAAGATGCTATACTTCTTACATTTTCTTCAATATCGTATTGAATGCCATTTAAAAGACGTTCCCTTTCTCAGAGATATCTTTCATTTAAAACTTGGAGAAAAACATGAACAAATCTTTAAAAATTGATCAATTCCAGGCATTTTGGATGGAAACTAATGTTTGCATTTTGTTTTGTTTTTCTCTCTTCAGAAACAGATTTTCCTGTTTCAACAAACTATACGTAGCAGTTACTGAAGAACACTTTTAGACTATCCAGTTTACAAAATCTGGGTCAAAACACGGGGATTTTGTAAAAATCATAAGATCATAAAAGAATGAGTCTCATTTTAGAGGACATATGATAACAATACCTTTATTGAATTTCCTAGTCATTAACAAAATAATGGCTACTCACATTTCCCAAATGCAGTCGTCCAATGTTTAGAGAAATCTTTATTAAGAAAATGACCAGACATAAAAAGTCCTTCTCTTGTAAGTGTAGGCACTTAATTGACTTCTCTGATCATTAAAATAAATTAGACTACATTCTCCACAACTCCCCATGGAACTTTTATCTCAAGAGAGAATTGTAAAACAGTTCACTGTTGCCATGCAAAACATGTTCTCTATACAGTGCCTGTGCCCAAGTATGTGCATTTTTTCCCTTGTCTTTGGTCTGTCTTCCCTTAAACCAAATTAGTTATCCTGTGTTCACTTCCTTTCTCTCTCTCTCTTTCTCTCTCTCCTTATCTACAAGACAGAGTTCAAGGTCTGCTTCCATCTTGTAACTTTATTTTTGAAGTTTCAACAAAATATGATTTACCAAAAATGTCTGATTTTTTCATATGGTGTAAGAGCTGTAGTTGGAGTAAGCATTGTTTCCAAGGTACCTCACTTTTCATGACTGTTTAAGTAATTCTGCATTCCACATACTAATGTTATATTTCTCCTGCACAAAGTCTGTTATAGTAGTACAGTATCACTCTAGTTACCATCACAGAAAGCATAATCAAGCAACTGTTGATGTAACCCTTATATTTCTGTTGAATTTTCTGCCTTTTTTAAGCTTATCATCAAAGCTTCAGTTTCTTACAAATTACTTGTTCTCAGGTAATCTGGAAATCTTTCTGTTCACTTTCTAGGTGCCATACAAATAATACAATAATAGGGCTTGAAGGTATCTCAGGAGGTCACTTAATCTTCTGCCAAAGGCAGAATCTGCTGTGCTTATGTCATTCCTGTCAAACATTTTTCTAACCTGCTCTTAAAGACCTCTGACCTCTTCAGGCAAATTATTATGGTGTCTTCTGTAATTATAGTTTGAAAGACTAACTAATGCCTAACTCAACTCTTTTTTGTTACAGTTTAAATTCAGTCAAGCTTACCCTGTCCAACAGAATGATGAAGGATGTTGCTTTAACCTTTGTTCATCTATTCCCCCCTAGTCTTCCTGTTTTTCTAAATCCATGCTTTCTGTAACTCTAAGAGTTGTATCTTTCTCAAAGCTGGTTCCTAAAATTGGACCCAGTAAGCACCTGGTGTGTTACCAGTGCCAAACAGAAGGGAAGATTGATTTAATGTGTCTTGCAAGCTACCTTTCTATTGTTATTCCCAATCGGATTGCCTTTTTCATAGCAGTAAAATATTTGCTGACTCACAATGAATGTGGATCCTGTGTTGCCATAGATTCTCTTTGACACAATTATCAGCAAAATTATCCCTGTCATGCAGTTGGTCATTCTTGCCTAAGCACCATATCATCGAACAAAGCATGTGATCTACTTCTTGATCTCCTTGCCTCTGCTCTGAGGTGCAGAAATAACTTTAATCATGAAAAGACACACGCTCAGCTTATTCTTTCATCTTAAAACTTCTGACAAAGTGTAAGTGTATTGTATGACCAGCCACTGCAATTTTTGTGGTTTTACAAATTGTTTTGGAAACTGTCTATGTAAAACTTGCAAATTATTTCTCTTCATTTCCAGAGATTCAAGTTTCATTCAGAGTTGTATATAGATAAGTATATCCTCATGTATGCACTATTATTGTTTGAAAGATCCTTATCCTACAGAAGTCACTTTAAAAAGAGAAAGGAAAAAATAATAGTATAACTATGTTGTCAGATTTCTTAAAGGACTCTGAATGTCAAGCATCAACTTGCTTTTTCATTGCAGCTTTACTTGTTTCTTTGAAGGTTTGTTAATTTACTCTTTGAAATGCAGCTAGTAACCTTTATACATTTAATAAAAAGATAATATTTCATTGTATTGCAACAAATTAATTACAAGAGGAATTAGACATGTAATACACAAAGATGAAATACCCAAATCTATAGGATTACGTAGAAAGGGTAATCAGAGGAACAGAGAAATGTGCTTTTTCAATGGCACTGTTATATTTTCTTTTAATTAAAGTACCTTTTAAGAGCTGGCATATGCTGGGAAGAGTTGAACAAATAGATATAAGGTACTTCTTCACCTTCCTTCCCTTCATTAGAGGCTTTTTTCATTTTCTTCAGGGAATAGAAAGAATGACACATCTTGATGCTTTAAGGCCATAACATTGTATTTAAGTATAATTCAACCTTTTAAATAATGGAGTCATGCATTTGCTGTTGAGGACCTAAAATAAGTTGTAATTCAACACAAGTGGTTACATTCTTGGCTATGATCTGTTCTCAATTTAAAATAATGTCTTGCTTTTCCCAAATACAAGCTCTTCTAGTCTGACATAAACCAATGAGGCAACAAAAATAAAGTTCTTTTTAGCAAAACAAGCTATGGGGCTTATGTTCACATCAACAGCTGTTAAAGTTCTTCAGGCTCTTTTCGGACACACTAAGGCAAGATTGATTTTGAACCATTTATTTTTGTGCTATCAATGTGAGGTTCCAGATTTAGAATATGACATTTTGGAGATGAACCTTGGGTGTATCTCCTCAGATTCGACAGATTTTTCCCTGGAGGCTTGCTCGTTAGAGCAGCCTGCAACTACTAAAGATCTGGTTATTCCAGTAGTGGATTTGTTTGGAAACCTAATACTGTTTAAATATAAATAAGTCTTCATTACAGCAGTTAAATTGGTGCTTCCCAGAACTTAAGAAGGGTGAATGTGATGCAGGTACTTGTGTTTTTTCCCAGATATTGTCTTCTCAACAAAGAGAGGAGGGATCATTCTCCTCTCTTTTCTTCCTGCTCTTCCTCACTTATCTTTTTCTTTCCCAGATTCCAGACTGCAATTCTGTGCCCTTTCACTAGCTGTAGTATTTCTATAATCCTTCTCTGAGCCATTGAACACTTTAAAAAGGCAGGAGATTATCCACATTGAGTTTTACTGCTGTTTTGGTGAGTTCCACTTGCCTTCAGCTGGGTGCAGGGCTAACATAGTAATATGGAGTGTGGAACAGAGAAAAAGGAACTCCCAGTTTTAATGACTGTGGGTTGTTCAGTTGGTTTAGCATCTCTTTTGAAGCCATAGTCTCACTAAGCTGAATAAAAATACTGCTCGTCCCTGCAAATATTGTTTTCCTTATCCTCATAAACAAGAATGTATTCAAAATTATGATTGGCAGAAAGGCAACTTTTATCTAATTTCTAAATCATTTGTCCCTAATATATAGTGAACAATATGTACTTTGTTGTTTTCACAAACGAGACAATTTAAGCAAATAACCAAATAGAAGAAGACATCAGCTGCAGATAATGACTTAGCAGCAAAATATGCATGTTATTCCTCTTTATGCAACAACATCTCTTTCTGGAAATTAAAGGAGATGCAGTCGTTCAATGTTTTTGCACAAACATACAACATGAAACACAAGAGCAAACACAGCTCAAATGCTCAAATTTCATTTAACTCACCAGTTAATGTAAAAGGAAATGGCCTATTTAGTTGTCAGGCAAAAAACCACTCCAAGAGCACAGCAAGGAAAGACTTCAGCACTTAGAGGGGTGATTGTTTTTACTTTTCATGTTTTGAAAAGCATGCAAAATAACATGGTTCTGTGTGTTTTGGCAGAGAAGACTTTTTTGGTTTTTTGTTTTTTCCTTTTTTTAAATACATGTAGGGGAGATTGGCAGTGGTGTATTTTTTTCACATTTTCTCCCTTTTGGTGGAGCTTTTTCCTCTCCATTATTAAGTTGTTTATTTAGACTTTTTTTCTTTTATTTTCTCTGTTCTTTAGTCATTTCAGATTTTTTGTTTATGTAGGAATTTTTTATGAGAGTTTTTAGTAGTTCATTTTGGGGCTGTTATTCTTGCTTTGGTTTTGTAGTTGTTCTGATTATTATTATTTCACATGAATCTAAATTTCTGCTCTTAGTTGCTTATGCTGTCATCTACGGGCTTCTGCAGCTAGCAGTTTTTCTTATTATAAACACCTGGTATATGTAAAATTTTGAAATCCCTTTTCAAAACTTAGGCATCCCTTTTAAATTTAATGGCAAATGATCTCTGTTCTGTAAGCTCACTCTTAAGAAGTTGCTACAGAGTAAGCAATTGTCCCACGTCATATATCTGACAAATATAAAGAATAATGGTGAAGGTGATACTTAGTTATCATTTTAATCACTCAACTTTCAGCATCAAATGTGTTTAAATGGCATTTCTAATTGATACTGGTATACAACACATTACCATGGTGACAAAACTGTCATTTTGGCCTGCCACTAAATATATTTTGTTTGATTCCCAAAATAACTCCAAATAAAGCTCAAACCCAGCAATACTGGCAGATTTAAGTGAAAAATACAGTATTACAGACCAGCTGCTGGGTTGTTTTATTAACCTATGACAACCTTTTTAAAGATTAAACTCTTTTTAAGAAGAAATGCAAATATGTAATATAAATCTCTAGGTATTACTATATAGGACTAATTTAAGAGGTTATTCATCAAAATGTATTTCTTTCAAATGGCCATTCTCTGTCCTGCAATAACAATTATCATTCTTCACCAAACATCAAAGCAATAAAGCACAGAATACAAGCACTATAGATCAAAGAAGGGGTAAAGTGTCTTTCCAAATACACACTTGACAGAAATAATGAATATTTGAACTTGAAGACTGAATTTGACTATTGAGCTAACTTTATGGCTGCTGTCTTGCATTGTTATATAAGATTGAGATTTTGTAGTTGTTTTGTATTCCTACACTCTTAGCAGACTCTTCTGGAGTTACCATAAAAATGGTATTCTCTATCTCTAAAAATTAGCTGATATTACTCACAGATTTTCTTCTCTCAGAAAAAGCAACACGAATTCATGAAGATAGGGGTGAGAAATTACTTTTGCTCAGAGAAAAATTGCAGTTTAAGAGGTAGTGGAAAAACTCAAGACTTCACTTTAAATAAATCGGTATCCTGAGTTTATGGCTCAGAGCAGTGAAAACTTCCCGTGATACATTTCATACCTGAGCCACAGATTTATTTTCCTTTTCAAACAGATTTTTCAGATCTGTCTAAAAAATGCTGGGAGGGGAACTTGCACATATGATCAGTTGTGTAAGTTGGATGAATCAGAACAGTCCACATTTTTACAGAATTTTTCTTTTTTGATGTGACCACAAAGAAAAAATCTATAATTCTGGACAAGACAGATATATATATGATATTTAAATTTATGAAACCTGAAGCATCACAGCTATTGTTCATGCTGGAGTTGAATCTGGTGAGAGATGCCAAATGGAATGAGAAGAGCTTCTATAGATATTATAGATAAGGAGCAAAAGGAAGACTACAGAGAACATGACTGGCTGCTGACTGCGCCGGGGGCGCTGGTGATACAGAGCATGGACAAGGCTGAGGTACTGAATGACTCCTTTGCCTCAGTCTTTATTAGTAAAACCAGCCCTCAGAAATCACTGACAGAAACCAAGGTTTCACCCTTGGTGAAAGAGAGTAAGGTCAGGGAATACTTAAGCAAACTGGACACATGTAAGTCCACAGGCCCTGAGGGGATACATTTATTAAAGCTGATAGGGGTGGCTGAGGTGATTGCAAGCCAGCATTAATTCACAAGGGGAAGTCAGGCATTACCAACCTGATAACTTTCTATGATGAAGTAACTGGATGAAGGAAGAACGGTGGATATTGTCTACTTTGACTTCAGTAAGACTTTCTACACTGTATCCCCTAGCATTTTCATAGAGAAACTGTTGGAGTGTGGGCTTGATCAGCAGGCAGCGAGGTGAATTTAAACAAGGCTGACTGGCCAGACCCAGAGGGTTGTGATCAGTGGCACAAAGTCTAGTTGGAGGCCAGTAACTGGTGGTGTACCTCGGGGGTCAATACTGGGTCCAGTCCTGTTCATCATCTTCCTTAAAGGTCTGGATGATTCATTAACTGCAAACTCACAGTAAAATTCTTTGTTTTAGTTTAATCATTATATTGTTGATATTCATTTTGATTGGACAATACTGGTTTGTGCTAAATTAGCTTTCTGATTCAATGGATGCCATGAAGTTAAGTAAAATATAATTTATTGTCTTTTGATTCAGATCTCTTCTGTCATTTATGTAGCTGGAGACTGGAAAGCAAATATAACTGACAGTCTATTTCCAGATAAGCAGAAGCAAAGAAAATCTTGACTGCTACCTGAAACACCAGAGATTATTTTTAGGCTTTCAAGATTCACTTTTATTTTCAGAAGTATAAGGTTTTTCCTTTCTTCCCCTTTTCCCTTTTCCTTCCATTTTCCTTTTTTTTTTTTTTTTTGTTATTATATGCTTGTACAGTGTTTGTGCTTGAGCTCATAGTGAAGTGCTTTTGATCAGCACTAAAAAGGTCTACTGGTTGAGTCCTTAAATGCAAAACTTCTGATGAGAATAAACTTCAAGGTCTCAGAATGCACTTATCAGATCTACCGCATGAATAAGTGTCAGGTCCCAGAGTAGATTGCATAAATCTTTTTGGTTGAGCTTGGTGAGTGCAAAGCTTAATACCCACAGGCTTGCAATCTTTTTGAAGGTGATTATAATTCAGCACCAGCTTTGCATCCTGGATAAAGGTTCTCCTTGAACACAAAGTATGTTACATGCTTGTGTGCTAGTGATCAAAATACCCAGAAGGTTGTTGCTCTTATAATTCTCAAACCTCCAAAATGGTGTTAAAATGCTATATCAAATCAACTAAGCTGTAAATTCAATTACTGTAGATTGAAGGCATCATTCTACCTCATATGCCAAAAACTAATTTCAGTCATAGTGTCTCTGTTACCATACTCCATGGTGTAGCATAACTTAGGAGCTATACCGAAAGTCTGTAAATGGTATGTTTAAGAATTTGTGACAAGTGTTTTTTTTAATTACACATCATGGTAAGGATTACTGCCTGAGAAAGAAGATATGTACTTCAATTTTCCAAACTTGTGTAGGCGATAGATCTTTACCCATGCTTGTTTAGGATAAATTTGCAGTCATACTATATAGTCTTTGAAGACTTTGTTGGTGGTGATGAGAAACATTGAGTTGTTATATGATCTGTTTATGTGGACTCTTCATTTAGGTAACAGTCCCAAGCTTGTCAGTTTGATAATTGTACTAAAAAAATGCCGTTGATGTTTTTAAAATTTCTTGTGAATTATATGGTTTTTTAATATCAATTTTCTCCAACCTCTCACTAGCAAAATACTAAAAATACTAGTGCTTATTATCATAACAGTCTATCCAAAAAGATTTTTTTTGAAACTGTATTCTACATTATTAATCTCATTAAAAGATTTTATTTTTTAAACTGAAGTTGTGTAATCTCAAATTTTATAGCATATACTACTGAAAATTTCCTCCTACTCTTAAAAGAATACATCATAAAACATAAATAGAAATACAGCTAAAAATAAATTCACAGTGTAGTTTTAGTAATTCTTTATCCTTGTTTTTCCTTTGACTACAAAGTAACAAACTAATGTGCTAAATTCAGTGATTCACATGAAGTCTCATCATGGTGAAAATGTGTGAGGTTTAGCTGACCTTTAAACCTTAGTGCTCTGCTTTTAAATTCAAAGGCCTCTTTAATGAAAAGTATAATAAAATACAAAATACAAATACAAAATTCCTCTCTTATTATTTGGTAGTCAGTTGATGAGATAGAGTCAAAAGGAATCTTGTCTTTTAGTGAGATTCAGTCTTTTGTCACATATCTTGAGTCAGCTTTAAAACCCTGACAAACCTGTTAACGGAACAGTTTCATCTCCTCTTGGAAGTAAATTCTTAAGATTGTTTTCTTTCAGCCTATCTGTTTTTCTAGAAGAGGAATATAAGCCTCTTCACCCGGGAAACAAGTACATTTGACATCACTATACACTACTGGGAGGTGTTACAGAAAGCTTCTTCTCAAGGTTTGTAATCACATCCAAAATATTGACTATAAAGATCAAATGAAGAGCAAAATTTGCTATAAATATGTAGAATTAAATTGGTTTATCAAAGTTAGCAATTGGACTCGCTCTTCCACTAAAAGCAAACAAAATGTTCTTAATAGTTTTAAGCTACAGAGACACTTTTGGAAAAGTATACTGATATGTGCTATAGCGACTCTCAGCATTTAGTTGTATCAGTAGTTTTGCCATATTGCTATGTCCAGGTTTTAATTTTATAGTTTTTTTCGGTGAAGCTGTGGGTTCACTATATAGGTATATGTAATATCATGTGCCTGTACTGCGTCTAATACACCAGTCTTACATAGATATTGGTTGCTGTAGTGTAGATAAATAGCCACAAAAAGGATCTTATCCATCACAGTGGTACGGTTACAAACAATTGAGTTACACTTAATGCAAATGTTGGTAAGCATCCAAATATTAACTGATGCTTACATTCTTACCCTTTCTTATTTATCTCTCTCTCCACATACAGATGAACATGCACATACACACAAATATATACAATGGTATGCACAATGTATGTGTGTGTTTATATGTGCACAAACATGCTCATGTCTTATTAAATCTTTCTTGGCAATTGTACCTTTTCTGTTGTTGTACAGAGTTTGACCAGAGGCTAGGAAAAGAGGTGTCATTAAAGATGAGTTAATTGTCTTGTTCTTCAACCTATCCGTCAAGCTTATGTGCAGTAGAATCTTGTAGCACCTAGTTGTAGCCATAATAGGCTACATTTTATATTTGAATTTTTGTATTTGAATTCCATTTGGGATGCTGTAAGGAAGTTCCAGTGAAGTTTATCTTAGTTTTCACTCTCGTGTTTATACTAAAATCAGTATAAATAATTGTCATACTGGTATAATACCATTCAAAGTAGGGGGTGCATTAAGATCACTGTTTTCATAAAAAATAAACACCTGAGCAAAACATCCTAAGTCCTGATACCACTATGGAAGTTGTGGTGTTCTCATGTTACTGAGAAGACTCCTTTTGGATTTCAGATTAACTATCAGTATTGAATCAATCAATAATCATCAAAATCTTTCATTACCTTTGTTGCTCTGAATTTCTAACCAGAGGGACCTTTTCCTGGCCGGATAAGTTTTATTTGACTATGGGAAATATATGATCTGTACAAAACAAGTAGGCTGCTTTAGGCTGGTGGAGGGAAGGAAAGGAGTAAGGCTGTTTTTTGTGGTTTTTTTACTTCAAATTGGTTTATACTGTCACACTTCCAGAATAAAGGATTTTAAATGTTCTTCTGTGTAGGATAGGTGAACTCCCAGATATGACAAAACCATTTTGCAGAGTTACCAGAACTGCCAAGCATGTGAAATTAGGATTTTGGGAATGGAAGGGATTGCTATTCTTGTCCACAAATCTTTATATCCTTCCACTTTTTTGAAAGTACTTTTATTATATATGATAGATTATCTCAAGGAGAAGCATAAAACTGTACCACAGATAAAAAAATAAAAATAAAAATTTCCCACAACAAGAAAAAAAAAAAAAGTAGGATCAGAGCAATAATTGATGTATCAGCCAGTTCTAAAGTAATTGGAACAAAACCCCAGTCTCCTGAGTCCACTGCTGTGCTGGCTCTACAGCAATGTTCAGGAATAATTATGGGGAAAACACTAACATCCTTTTTTAGGTAATTCTTTCTCCTTTCTTCTTTATGCAAAAAGCGTAACTGTTTTGTGAAGCAAGCTGAGGCAATCAGGGCTCCTTTCCATGGAAATAAGGTTCTCACTTGACAGTAGTGTCCTTTGAAATGTGCACTGAGATGGTCCACTCTGGTAAGCTGGTAGTATCTAAGGACACACAAGGTAGCAGAAATGTAGGTGTTTCTTGTCTAAGGAGGGAGGCATGTTCTTATACATAGTTGTCTTGGCTCTGAATATCTAAATTCTACCTGAGCAACGTTTCATTTTCCCAAACAGTTGTCTCAGTCTCTCATCTAGTCAGTTAACCAGACCAGAATCTCATTTATTTCTCTAAGATCTGTACCCCACTATGTTGTTACTTTCTTAGTTGTGACTTCGGATGCTATTGTTTCTGGTGAAGCTTAGTATCAGTTTTATCACCAAGTTTTGAAGAGTCTGTCAAAATGTTAGCAAAATAAACAGGAGCAACATGCTCTGAAACTGCATTCCCTTTTGAAGCACTTGGCACTTCACATCAGAACACTAGTAGTATTGTTTATTTATTTTTATAAATATTTTTAAAACATCTCATCCTTTGAGAATGGCCATCAGTATATTTTTTCCCCAGCTGGAGATGGTGTCAGTAAAAGCATGCTACATTTACAGCTAGTGACAAGTTCTTGACTGACTGTAGCCAGCAAGGGGTGCTTACGAATGCAACAGTCAAGCTCTGTTCCTGAGAGACTGTGCTTTTCCTTTACAAGGGCCAGCTTCTACTGACTTAGTGATCAATTTGATATCTTCTTTCAAACTCGCTGTTTTGAGCAGGTACATTGGATGGCATCAAACTAACCCCTGCAAGAAAGCTTGTTATGTATGAATATCCTTGACCTTACGTGAGATGTTATGGACGTGGTTCAGGTAGCATTTTTGTCATGTTGTGAGGGGCAAAATTGTAGTTGAACTTAGAACTCCTGCTAGTTTTTGGAGCATAGGTAATGTACTGCTACTGAGAAAAAGTCAGAGGGGAAGACAAATGGGAATAAATCCCACTGCTTGTAGCTCGTAGGTCTTTAAAACATTCGGATTTTTTTTTTTTTTTTTTTTTAAATAAATGGAGTAGTCTCATGTTTTACAAGAGCATGTTCATTTAGGACAATTCACTTGTTTTTTGGTTTTTGGGTTTTTTTCTGCCTTTTAGCTGATACCGTTTTGACTAGTTGCCCTTACAACAGTTGAAGCTAACAATTCAAAGAATAAAATCTACAGAGTGCATAGTAAGAAAATCTGTGCTGATCGACCTATATATTACCAAATTAACATTCATTCACCATAATCCTTCACCAAAATTACCTCATATCTGACTACCTACTTCCTCCAGTTGCTATCTCTGAGAATTTGTCTGCTTTCTTCAATCTACTAAATAGCATACCTCTAATGATATCAATGATTTCAGCTGGAGTGCGTATCTCAAAAGACATTTGGTCATTTGTGTTGGGCATTTACAAAAAGATCTATGTAGTGATCCCTCAGACTGCCTTTTTTTTTAAATGGGAACCAAAATTACTGGTTGATTTAATATAAAAATTCCAAGAACAGTGCTTCCTTACAATATTACACTTGTCTCAAAATTTATAAATGAGATAAATTTGTTCAGCTGGTCTACTGGTATGCACATATATATATTTCTGTGGCAGTCCTGCTCTGCTGAGTTTGATAGACTGAAGACAGCAATTTAGGTAAATGTGATCAGTATGGAACAATCAGTAAAGGATCTTGAATATCTAAGACTTTGAGAATCTTCAATGAATGTAGTAAATATTTTTTCACTTTGTTGGAGTGAAGTATTTTTATGTAGCTGTTAAATTTGAATGGGAATGTTACTGTAAATTGCATAACACTTTATTATTCTGATAGTGAAATAAAATATCTTCACCGAGTTTCATATGTTCAGTCCACACCAAAACAAAGCAGCTTCTGAAAATAATCACTGTGACTGCAAATACTAGTTCATGTTTCTATTAATTCTTAACATACTTGAATTTAATTGCATTGGTTTAAATTAAAACCAATCCAATACATTTTCAAAGATTCAATTTTTAAAAAGAAGGAAAATTATACAGCTTTTGGCAGTTAAGACACAATGATGGATACTATCAATAAGACTAAGACTTGAATTTGAAAATAACTTGAAAGACGTGCCAATGAGGGTAGTGAAAGTGTTCAATATTATTTAGTGTTATCAAAAGAGTAACGTATGATGAATTGCTGAGCAAGAGAGAAGTACATTCTGCCCCTTCTATTTGATGGCTTGAAAATGATGGATACTACTAAGGACGTAGGGAAAATGGATTGGAACCCAGTCAGCCAGCAGTTCTACTAACCATGTGAGTCTGAGGTTCCCTAGAAGTTGATTTCTTGTGACAAGTTAAAAACATGACTTAACATGGCAGACCTTGGCATTATCAAGAACAAAGACTGTGAAGTGGGATTGTTGTAAACAGTTTCACATGCTTCTGTAGCAATACTGAAACAGCAGGCATCCAAGAATGTTCAGGATAATTAATATATCAACCTGAAGGATCCTTCACATGTATCTGTGATTCTTGTTATCCAAAATAAGGCATCCTCCACATTATTCTCTGTGATTACACTAAGTGGTTCATTTCCTACAGATTCACAGAATGAGTTCCACTTCTGAATTAATTAGTGTATCTACATATATGTGTTGTCTCCAGAAAAGCAATGTTGTTGGTCAAAAATTACAGGAGTCCTGAAGTCTTTTCCTAATATGGTGTGAGTATCTGGAATGGTTTTATTCACCTCCAAAAAGAGATGGGACAAGAAAATGCCTAATGCGATCTGAAGTTCCCAGTATTTGTGCTTTGGTGAAAGTCCAAGCAGGGGGTAAGGATCCACAGCTGAGAATATTTTACCACTAACCCCTGAATTTGAGTTGGCATCATTAATCTGGACACAATAAACATGATCTCACCACTTCCTGTCCTATTTTATCCTCTGCTGTCCTATTTCTATTTTTGAGGTATGTTAACTTTAATGGCAGTGAAGAATATTTTCCTTTGAATTATCTGTCTTCCCAGCGTGTAACAAGCATAGGTATTTAATGGGAAATACAGGCAAAGACAGAGGAAAGCGTTCTATGTACGGCCAGAGGAAGAGCTGACATTCGCCACAGTTAATGTTTGGCAGATTAACACCTGTCTCATTCAGGTTGTCACATCTTTACCTGGGCAGCTTCCAGACCTTTGTCTATATATTCTGGTCCCAAAGCATATTGTGGCTTGTGGCTTTGGAATCACAGGCCTTTATTCTTTGACCTCCTTGGGAAAGGTGTGAGTATTCTTCTGGAAAAAAAAATAGATATATCTATAGTAGTCTAATTGGCAAAATGGCATTTTGCTCTTAATTGTTTCTTAATTTCTATGCTGTTTCACATATCAAGTTGAAACATTGAAATAGTTGTCAAGTTGTTTGGGGATGCATCATGAAAGCTTTCTATCATTATTCCAATTTGTAAAAATATCTAAGAATAATAATATAAAAGAAATAATTATAATCATCAATACTCCTTCCACACAATTACTGAATGTTCATTGCTTTTTCAGATCACAGAATAGTATACCAAACTTCTAACTCTCTAGTTAAAAACATAATATATAAGTCAATTTTAATTTATAAAAGGAAACACTGGAGGGAAGCGTAGGAAGCATGTGCACTATAAAGCACGTTCTTTTTCAGCCTTTATCTTGCAATATGCTTACTCAGGCATACTACTGCAAAAAATCGACTCCCATTGTAGCCAGTGAGATTTCAATATGCTGAACATCTCTCAGTAGGTAGCAGAACCTCACAAGATCAATTTCATAAAGAGAAAAAGAATCTGAAAAATAGCATGGTCAATACTCAACAAAAGGCTCCTACAAAATTTTTTGTAAGATAACTTGGAATACCCAGTAATGAGTTGTAACAAAAATTAATATGTCCAGCAGTTTTTGAACAACAACAATTTATTTTGCCAAGGAAACAGAAAGAAGGTCTCTATCTGTGGAAGACATTGTCTATACTAAATACTTCAAAAGAATAATTATAAGCTCAGCTTAAAAATATTTCTGTGGTTATAAGCCATATTAATTACATGTATGTATATTTCAGTTTCCTATTAGAACTGGGGAATGTGCTGATGTCTGAATAGGACTAATATAATTTAACTCCCAGGCAAGATTTTACACTGGTGGAAAGTTTTATTAATCCAAATTTTTTGCTTATCCAGGCCTAAAATATGTATGATTTTTTTTTTAATAGTTTTAAAATTTTTTCAAAGGAATATATTAAAACATACCTGACAAGATTTTCCATATTCTTTTAATACCTGTGCACTACAATTGTGATAATGGACAAAAGTAAATGCTAGAGATCACAGGGCCATAATCTTATTAAATTTTCTCTCCTAGCTCAGAGAGTGTGTATTTATTGTTTCCGTATTAGCAACTTACTCCAAGACCACAAAAGGATTAATTTATTTTCTTAAAATTTCTTATTCCGTTATATCCAAGCAACAAGCACAAGTCCTCTAGACAGAGTAACTAAGGGTTGGTTATACAGCAGATTTCAGTCAATAAACTGCAAAATTTTAAACCATCATAGGACTTTAACCTTCAAGAATCACTCAAACATTCTCAATATAGTTGATTTAGAAGTACACACATTTCTTAGATTCCTGCTATACTATGGTCCGCAGGCAAAGATTTCATGAGAGAAAGAATTTTCCTTGGAAGTGGGCAATTAGTTAAAAAAAAAAAAAAGTATCAATTTCTTATCACTTGGCCAGGCTCATACAAGTTACAGCAATCTCTCATCTGTTTTTCATTTAAGGCTCCAAGTTATTTGCTAAGTGTGAAGGGAAGAAGAAAAAAGGAAAGAAGCTTAAATACACTGAGTATCATATGTGTAAGAGAAAGTTTCTACTTGCTGTAAAAACGGAATTAGTACCAATAGACAGATTTTATTCAAGGAGATGATGGATGTGGCTTAAATATTTTGAGAAAGATAAATTTACTACACACGTATGTGTGTTTCTGAGTGCAATTGCACACATAGCAATAAAATACAATTCTACAAGTAAACAGAACCATCAGAACAGTTTTGCTCAATATTGGAGTTTTGGTACAATTGGCTTATAAAACTCTCCTTTTAAGAAAAACTTAGTCTTCACTTAAACAATATAAATTAAACTCTTATTCTGCAAGCTACAATAATAGGGCTAATCTCTTATCCCTGCAAAGAAATGCATCAAGTAATTTACCATATTGCAATCATATTGTGTAAGCTATCTGGAGCTATTTTATAAACGCTATTCCATAGAATCCTGAAATACAAAATGTAAAGAACACAATAAGCCCTTCTCTATTGCTGTAGCATCCTGCATAGAGTTCAAGGTAGTTCAATTAGTGTAGCCAAGTATTAATTCCAGAAACAAGTGCATTTGCCATAACCTTTTTATGAACTGGCCTAAGCATAGTTATTTTGAGTAATAAATACCACAGGATATCATTTCAATAATATAGCCTGCTCAAAATTAGAAGTTCTTCAAGTAGACATCAACATTATAACAATTTGGGATACACCAGAGTACACTCACACCAACATCAGGATATTGCACTGGGGAAAAATTAAGAGAGAAAAGGGTTGTGTATCACATTAAGATGAGTTAGAAGATATAAAAATAGCCAGCTTTGCAAGGATTTCTGTTTAAAATAGTAGCCTAAACGGTTGTTTTACTAAACAATCACTTTATAATAAAGTCTCACACTGAAAATTTCCAAATGTCTCTTCCTCAATAGAAATAAATTGTGTATACATTTTGTTGTATTAAACTTCAGATACTGGGTTTCAATTTAAACATAAATTATTAATCATACCACATGTATAACAGAATTTGCTGGAGTCATTAGAAATAATATCAATAAATATTAGAGGACAAAACCAAGAAATAATCTGTAAATTAAACTATGAAATTCTGTTCCACTCTATATTTTCATGCAGAATTGAGTTTGGAGAAGCATTTGCTAATTTATTATCGGAAAAGCCCTTGCTGGTTTAGTCAAGCAAGAAAATTACCCCCAAAGCCCACAAGATTTATAATGCTTAGAAAACAAAAAGAAAAAATTGCAACAAAAGAAAAGGGCTATTCAAAACCTAATGAGACACTTTAGGCCTCATTTACATCCCTAACCTGATGTATTTCTTCAAAACGTTTTTCTTACTAATTTGCATACTAAAAGCCTATTCTTCCCAAACCAAAATGATGATGAGATTTCCCCACTATACTGAACTTAGCGTTACTTTAAAAGCTATTTATATTCACTTTTAGAAGATGACTAGTGTATTATTCTTAAATTCACACCTCTGTTAGAGCTGATAGTGCAAACAAATACTTTTTTCCTTGAAATATGATGCCTGTAAATTTAAAAAGGAAGTTTTATGGATCATTACTGCAAAACGTGGTAATTTTATCACTGAATAGACTTTTTTGCTGGATAAGTCTATTTTTTTTTCAATTAAATGTGAATTTAATAATCCAATTATGTGGATAAGTGCCTTTGACTGGTAAGCCTCATATAGTTGCTAGTGCATATAAGTGCATATATGGATTTCCAAAAGGCTTTCAACAAAGCCCTGTGTCAAAGGCTTTTAGAGAAATTAAGCAGCCATGACATAAGGAAGGTCCCTGCATGGATAACAAAATTGGTAGGAAGAAAAGTGTCAGACGTACACTCTCTGTAATCAGTAAAGCAAGTTGAAAAACTAAGGCTCCCATCACCAGGGGATACCCATCCTATGGCCTGTATATGTCCTTGCAAATATATGTTTTGAGGATCAGTCTTCTACTTCCAATAGATTTTGAAATTGTGGGTGGACTTTGAATTGAAATTTCAAAAATAGAGGAATCCCCTGTGAAAACAGTCACCTGATATTTTCAGTAGTGGAATAAATATTGTTGTTAAAATAACAAGAGGTAAATTACTATCAGTTTATTCTTCTTAATATGCAGTTTTAATGTGGTTCAAAGGTTAGAATATGTCATATTAGACATTTGGGTTAGAAGTGAATGAAAGAAACAATGTACAAGAGAAATAATTTGAAACATGGAACATTTTAGAATGTGTTTAAGCAGACACAAGATAAGTAGTACTCAGAAGGGTTTTTTGGTGAAATTTACATGATCTCTAATAAAAAACTGTATCTTAATTGGCAAAAAAAAATACTAAGAAAAATCTCACAGAAAAATTAAAATTTTCCTCATTTCTATAATAGCATCATAGCTATAATAGAATCCTTACTGCTTCGCACTAAATAACAGCAAAGTAACATTTTAATGACCTAAATAACAAAAACGTTGTACTTTTAACAAAGTTTCGGTGCGAATGATACTGATGAGTGTTATCAAATGTTATAAAATGATGAAAGTTACAAAATGCAAGCATGGTATGGACCTAAAATTCCTGTCAAGGCACAGCCTTTACAGAGGAAAGTGCTTTTTAGGATAAATGCTTACCTAAGAATTGTTAAATTTTTCATGTACAGCCCTGAAGCGAGAAATCTGTCACCTGAAATTATCTTATGCTTTGTGTGTTTTCACACTTTCGTTAACAGTGAACTGTTAATTGATATGCATGGGAGACACTGAAGAAAGCAAGATTTTGGACAACATGCTGCCACTTTATGGATTAAAAATCCACAAGGCTTCCTCTAGTAACTAATAATAAGTAACTTTTACTTATATATTAGCTTTTTTTACATCATGCTTTGGATACATCAAAACAGTTGACTCTGTTGACCAGATTTAGACAAATTAAGCAGAATGGAAATCTGAAAGAATTTTCCTGAAAGGCCCTGAAAATAGATATTTGAGCAGAGGGGAGAGATCCAAATTAATGTCCCAGCTATAAAAGTGGAGTAAAATGAGCTTAACTGTATTATTGAAATTCCCCAGATATTATACAGTTAGAATGACAGCCACAGAATACCTTGCTATTTATAAATATGCTGTTTATGGAAGTGTCTGGTTTCTAAACAAATGAGATGATACTCCAATTTTTTAGGTGCCTGCTGCATAGTAACTGGTAACTTTAGGATCTTAGAAACCTTTGCAGGCTTAACTGAGCCCTTTGACAGATGTGATTATTGTCCTAGGTGTTAGTGGCATAAATAGGTGAACTGATCATTTTGTCTAACACTACTTGAAGCATATTTCTTCCCCTACCAAGGTCCAGAAAAAGGAAGCCAAAATGTTCCTGAGTAAAAAACTAAGCCCTTGTGTCCAATATGTATTTCTGAAAATCCTTTCCTAGTTACTGCCTGACTCTGGAGGCACTGTAACTCCAAATATACTGGGCTTTGACCTAAAGTGTAAAGTACTGAATTTCATTTTGCTTACCATGAAAAAAAAAAAAAAAAAAAGCCTTGGTCTGAGAAACTGAGTAACTTTGTGTCTAGCTCATTCTTTGCAATTTTTAGGGAGCCTGTGGTTTTGTACGAGTTAAAGAAGGCAATCAGTCCAGCAAAGCTTCTAGGGTTACAGCTGCCTTCCTAAAGGATACCACAGACACCGGATGCTACATGTTATTTCCGGATTGAGGCAGGCAGTTAAAAACTCTTCATCTCCTCTTAAAATTATGCATTGTGCAGAACAGAATTCAAGGTTCCATGGGCCAGCAAAATGTCAAAAATACAGGTTTAAATTTGTAGCTTGATAACAGAAACTGTAGGGCAGCAACAAAAAGGGTTAGCTTTCAACACACTTTTTTTTTTTTTCCTATGTAATAACTACATAGAAGTACTACATGTCAGCACCTTTATGTTCCCTGTTTTCTCCCTCTCCCCAGGGCAATTCCCTGAATAAACAGAGACATTCCTCTTCTCAGAACATACATTAAACAGAAGGGGAGTGCATCCTCTCAAAATAGCACTGCAAAGAAAAGAAAATGACTGTCCTCTTCCTCATTTCTGGGAAAAAAAAAAAAAAAAAAAAGGCTTATATCCTCAAGTTTTAGAAATGTTCTCAGAATTCAGATCCCAAGTTGAAGGAGGAACCTTGTTATATTCTGATGTTCTGACATTTTAGTCCTCTATGAAAAGTTTCAAACAGCCTGTTCTAGCAGTTCCCCCTTGTGTAGCTGTAGATACCTGCAGGTAGACTGGGTTTCCCAGAAGTGACTCCCAGCTCAGTCTTTGAGTTTCTTGTGCTTTGTTTTGAAGAACCAAACTTGCCACATCCTGCACCACGAGCCTTCATTTCTCAGAAGGGGGTCTGAATTCCATACTGCAGACCAGTTGTCTAAATATTAACTATTACATATTTAACTTTCAGCCGTCTAAGTCACTCCTAGCCATTTTTTTTTTACCAATGATCATTATGAAAGCATAAGAAAGATCTTTCATCACTAGTAGTAAGAACACTGTCCGCTGGAGGAAATTTTCTAAAGGCTTATGGAATGCAAGCACACCCTCTGCAGGGATTTCAAAATCCTACTGGCATCACTTCCATGATAACGACCTTTTGTTATTTTCATGCTTTATAAACCTCTCTGTCGTAGTTATTTCCAGTACTTCTTACCCCTTCTGTTTCTTTCCTCACCCGACTACATTTCTGTTGGCGTACAGAACTCATGTTATTTTCTGCCCATATGGTCTCGGTGAGTTAATCCATTTCTAGATTGTTGCACGTCAGTGCTGAGCACTATCAAATATTTTCTTGTGCATTTCCATCTGGAAGTCAACATCTCACCTCCTGTCTTTCTAATATCTTTTCATAGCAATTTCATAGATTCCTCAGAGCATAGGGAAAATTGAAATTGCCACTTTTTATATTCTGTTTCTTTTGCTTTGCCTCTTGTAGCACTGATAATGTGGCATTGGCAACTGCTGCATTATCATCCCAGTCATTTAAATTTATTTGAATTGTATGTGCTAATCAGTGACAATAATATTAAAAGAAAAAAAAAAAAAAAAGTCTCCAGCTGTATTTTCCTTTAAAAATGGGAGTGGATGATTGAGACAGGAAAAGCCTATATGCAGGAATCTGGGCATTTTTTCCAAAAATTAACATTTCTCATTTATAAATAATATATGTTCTTCATAGTTCAGCCTCCATTGCTTTTGACCATAATAATTTCATAATTTTCTTATTTAAACAGAATAATTATTTGTAATATTGCAATATCTTAACTGTATTTTACCTTGTGATGCCACAGAACCAAGCTGTTCCACTTTCACCCTTTAAAGAAATTTGACAGAATTCATCATTTCAAGATTGCAGTTGTGCTATTTTGTAACACTTTAAAGTTGTATTTTTTATTTTCTTTCTTCCTTTTTTTTTAACAAAATGTGTTTGATGTACCCAGATTTTTACTATAAATTGAATGTCAGCTTGAGCATCAATCCTTTAAGAATCCTTATATTTTTTAATTTTTATTTGTAATATAAAACTTTGTTAGAGGCTTTCATGACAATGAGATGAATTAAGCATGACCCTTTAAAAGTTTTGCTGGTTATTCGCATTTTGGGTTTTTTAATTACCTTTCTCTTTTTTATAAATGATGAACTTTTAAATACAGAATTTGACATTTTTGTCATATCCAAATTAATACATCTAAGGAAAATATCTGGGGAAGTTCTCCCTATGAAAAGTTAGAGATTCATGTATAATTTTCTTTGCTTTTTGACATTTTAAAATTAATTAAACGTGTACACATAAATATTTATTTTGTTTTTCATTGTTGAATTCGCTAACACTGTAACACATAGAAATAGTACAGTGATAAATTGTCAAGAGTAGAGCTAATGCCTTATGCCTCATTGCTTGTCAGTCGTGGCTGTGAAACCAGAATAGCTAACCCAGAAGAGTGGCTACTTTTGCTTCTTTTGTCAACAGAGAGTATCTTGTCAGAAGCAGCTGCAGTTTCTGAAAGGCTGTACAGATTTCCTGTGGTGTGACAAAGCATGGACACTGCTGGCACGGCAATGGAAACTGCCTCCTCCCCCTCATCACTAACCCACTCCCTGTTATATCGATATCTAGTTGAAAGTCTTAAGAAATTTCTAAGGCTTTCCTTTCCTTTTCAGGCAAAGGCTGAAGTTAAAAAAAAAGATTTCTTATATTCTTCTGCTGTATGGATGATATTCTGATCTTTTAAATCTGTTAGCAACCAACATAAACTGAGTAATCTGCAGCCTGCCATAAATTATATCCAGAGATACGTAGCAGTATCAGTACTAGGGAAATGTAAAGATCACAATACTCATATCCATGTTCCTTAGCCACAGTTGAAGGTTTTTTCATATTTGCTCTCATAACCCTTATTAAAACATGTGATTTTGAGGATTATTTTAAAATTTTTCTGATAACACAAACCAGTTGTATAATAGATAATGAAAAAAATTTATATCCTTTACCTGTTATAAATTATAAGGACATGATTCCCTCAACATACACTTTGAAGTATTTCACAAGCTGTTTCTATGGATTTTTTCTTGCCCATCAAATGTGTATGCTACATAATATTACAAAAACAAGCTAGACTTAAACTAGAATACAT
Organism: Nesoenas mayeri; assembly: GCF_963082525.1. NCBI lineage: Eukaryota > Metazoa > Chordata > Aves > Columbiformes > Columbidae > Nesoenas > Nesoenas mayeri. Next base: position 42,353,793 of record NC_137540.1, read on the forward strand.
CAAGCTACATAGCAAGTTGTAGCATACCTAGCTATTGTTCAGTGTTACCTTATGAAAAATAAACTCATGTAAGTATATTTATGGCTTTGCATCCAAGTCTTTAATGGAAGGTGAACTGCTTAATAATCAATAACTAAGCCAAACAAGTAGCAAGAATTAAAAGATAGTTTAATACTTCACAACCTTTAATCAATGTGATACAGAAAATAATCCCTACATTTTTATTCTTCCCAGGCCTAGCATGTACCTCTACTCTGGTAAAGCATAAGCCTCCGAAAGTAATAAAGAAGTTTCAAAATGCAGGAGCAAAGTGATGATGCTCCAAACATTGCTACAAGAATTTTCTATCATCCAGGTGTTGCCACTAAAAAAAATCCTGCCAGTTATGACAAGATTAGTAAGCAGGACAACCTAACAGGAATTTATACTTGATAAAATTAGCACTTAGAAAAAGAGTTGGACTGGAATATCTGCTGAATGACTGAAAATAACATATAGAAGGCTTGGTCAACAATCTTCCCCAGAATATGCATTTCTGTATCTTTTGTCCTAACTATCTTTTTTAAATACCATCTTCCCTCCCTTGGCCTGCTCCTCCCTCTTCCCCTCCCCATTCCCCCAGCACACTGATGAACAATTTGTAAGTGTGTGGAAGATAATTCAGCTACAGAACTATGGAGTTGCTGTGATAATTCACTTCAGTGGCAAACAGAAAAAATATTATTTTAAAATCATGTCACTAAAACAGGGAAGAAAACTCCTCAGAAAACTACCTGTACACTCTGCCAGCTGCAACTGGGTGACAAATAACACCGGAGCATGGACAGTAAACATCCCACTTCCATTTCCACCTGCTGGTCCTGAGGCAAATCTTTCTACTACTTCTCCTACATCCTCGGATGTGGGTTGTTACATCTGGCTCTCTTATTTAAATGAACACACGATGCATGTTATAAATATCAACTTCTGTAGTGCAAAATAGAAGTTTTATGGGCAGTTGCAAGCCATATGTTCTCAAAGAGAATTCTTTTCCAGATGAACTTGTGAAGTCAGTTTGGCTTTTTTTCAAAATTAGTATATAGCTGCCAAATTGTACATGATATAAATCATTTTGTTCACATCTCTCATTCTATTTTATACAAATCCTAGCAATACTAACTTTGAGTAGCAGATAAATGAGTTCTGACTCCTGTTTTGTTAGCATATTTTTATTTAAGTCAAATGTCATTCAAAAAAAAGGATATCTTTACCTTTAATATTTTATTATATTGGGCTCAATTAAATGAACATGTAAATTTGCTTAGTGCAGAGTAACTAACAGATATGAACATCTGGGTTGCTTGAATAGGCAGAGTAGCATTTTGGAATCAATCATTTCTCATAATTTAATGAAATTTGGTTTAGAGGATAACCATTTACTATTATCCGTTACCTCATTCAGTGACCCCAACAATGGCTGCTGCTTACTAATTGGTCCTTATTAGGAGGGGATTTGTGATGTTTCACAAGGAATTAGAGTGAGAAACCACCAATTTATTATCGTAATCTGCTAAACAGCTCTCAGATGGCCATGTCTTTTCGTAACTGAGTTTGACTGTGTATTTGCTTACTTCATAGATGTTCACAGTTATTAGAATACTACATGTGCAAGCAAAGTTCAAGCACCAAAATAAGTGTTTGCAGAATTAGGGCCTTAGTAATGGAAACTTCCATCTACCGTTGCTCCAGCAGACGCTGTGCTGGGTACTGAAATTGTGTTATGGTGGGTAGAATCACGTGAACCCTAATGGAATTGTTGTTACAAAGAAACAGTATCCAACAGTGTGATTTGCATCATGCTGTGTGAGCCGCCTACACTTTTCAGCAGTTGGTTCTGTGTCTGTAATTTATTGCTCTAGAAACCATTATAATAATACAAGAAATGCTGCAGCAAGTGTAGAGGAAAGAACACATCACAGTCAGACTGTAATGACTATTTAGACTATTTAAACTCACTCAGCTTGTTTTACATTAGAAAAACAAGTCCTTTTCAATTACTTATTTTATGCATTTTATTTGGCTTTCTAGTCTCATTGTGGTTGAGGTTAAATACAATATTACATATTTTAAAGTAGTTTATAATCAGAAGTGCTCAAAAATGGAAAATAAGGCCTAAATATAAAATGTTAAAAGCAAAAATTTCCACTTTGAAGAAAAATTATGACAAATATTATATTTCCTGCATAGAAATGCTGCACAATGTATGATAAAAATACACTGAAATCTCTCTGTACATCAGCTGTACAATTCATTGTGTTAGTCTTTTTAAAAACAATGACATTTAATAGATGACAGTTATGGACTTCTTCCTCATTAAGTAGGAGGGACGTGGCCAGGATGGTTTTTTGCAGCTCAGTCTTTTCATTGGTGTAGTGATCACTGAGGGGCCAATATAAGAAAGAAATGCCCTGAGGTTGCTAAGAATCCCTCAACAGACCAAACTGGGACTTCCAGCTGGTGGCTCAATACCACCTTTTCAGTCTTGATTTAAACACAGGACATGGCCCATGATTTTTATCCTCTGGAATTTTTATCCTACTTCTTTCAGCACACAGCTTCCTTCTGTGTTTGGTACTGTCCTGCAGAATGGAGAACATTTTTTGTCTTTTTATCTTCTGTGGGATAAAAGCAATTGTTTGTAACTGCATACTTCTTCCTCAGGTATCCAAATGCTTTCTCTGATGTGAAGAAGTTACTCTAAACACTGGTGTAATCTGTTTTCATTCCTCGTACTCCATTTCTTCTGACTTGGCCAGTTCTTTCCTCTCTCCATCTTCTGTCTCTTTTCCTAATTATCTGAAATTCATAATCTAGAGTATAGCTGACAAAACTGTTTTGGTTCTAGAACCGCTTAAACTTTTCTGTTGCAGATTCCTATACTACCCTTTTCCCAAAGTTTTCTTTCCTGTCTGTCACTCACTGATTCCACTCCAGTGAACATACCTTTTCTCTTTTGGCAGAGCTCATTTACAAATCCTAAATGTTCCTCTCTGTCAGTTTACCTCTTTGTCTCTTCTGTTACCGTTGTTCTTCATTCCCAGAGCTCTTTTCTGTCACATCCTTTGCTTCTAGCCTGTTACTACTTTTCCTTAAGCTATTTCTGCATTTCATTCATATTTAATGTTTCCACAGTTCTAACATAAGTATAGTCACTTCCTTAACCTCCCAGCATACGTAATTTCTTCTGCCTGAAATACTCTCTTTTTGAAACCACATATTGCTTTGCTACCATATGCTTACCCTTTTCTTGGGGATGTTTTGCAGCCAATGTACATTTGCTTCTTATCCTTTACCTGCCATGTGAAGTTGTAGAAATCTTCAAGTTTTCTTAGGGTTTGGTACAAAAACTAGACACACAAAACCATGATGTACCACATGAAATTGTATTGTAACAAAACCCCAGTACCAGAGATAACTGCATGTGTATGAGAATGCTGGTTTTAATATTTTTTCCTGGTCTGTTTCCAATATAATAGTACACAGCAATGTGGCAGATAGGAAAGAGTAACTGCTAGGACCAAACCTAATTTAATTTTCACTGATATAACCTGAAGGAAACAAAATGCTCAAATCTTAGAGTATTTTCACCAGCTCAGTAAGGATCGCTTCAGAAGAATAGATACAGACACCAAGGGACTGACCATCTAGAAACCTCAAGGTCAAAATAATATTTTCATCCTCTCATTTGTTTGGTGCTTTGGTGCTTTGTTTATCTCTGAGTAGGTTGTGGGGTTTTTCACACAGATTTTTTTTTTTTTTTTTTTTTTTTTTTTTTTTTTTTGGCAAAAATGCATCCAATAGTCTATTTCCAGCCCTTGAGTGCATATATAAAATTTGAACATAAAGTACAGCAAATTTGAAAGAAATGTAAATTTAAATTTTAGAGAAAACCAGAGGTGTAGTGTTAGCTTTTGGTCTTCTGACAGAATATAGGGAATTTGAATCATTATTATCTAACTTAAGAGAAAGTTCAGAAATTTACTTATGGATATGTTGTATTCCCTAACAGAGTCTGATTTCATATGAGGTATTTTTCCTGTGAGCAGAGCATAAATAAGCAGCAACTTTGTCACATTTTCAACAACTAATTAAACATATTAACAGGCCACATTTTTGTTGTTGTTGTGTTGGTTTTTTGTTTGTTTGTTTGTTTGTTTTGTTTTCACTAAAGCATTTGCCATTTATTTAGGAAATTATAACGACCAGTATTACAAGATAGTGCTAACATATTTTAACCACCTTAGAGTTTTTAGGTTTCTTCCTCTCTATGACTCTCATAATATTCTTTTTGTTTTGCTTGAAATGTGTCACTGGAAATTTTTTCTTTCCTTCTTTACATATGCTTCATAAACAGGTGCACCAGACAAGCCTGTAATTTTTTTCTGAATATTTGCTCAGTCAAATGCATTACAGAAATTGGCTATTGTTTATCTCTCAGTTAAATTATTAAAATCTTATTTTTATTAACTTGTTAAAATTAAAAGACTTGGTTTTCAGCAGTGACTCCTAGCTTAGGATTCATCTTTGGCAATTTGCTTCTCTCTCTCCCCACCAAAAAATGCTTTTTTTTGTTTCTGCAGTGAAATCAAGATGCTAGATATTTCATCTCAGAATTAGCCTGAAGTTCATGGTTTTTTAGGACTGCTTTGAGTGTAAAAACATTTGCACAGATCGAGCTTTCACTAGTCATTTTCCTAAACTGTTCTGAGTCAACCCATGAACTTTTCTTACACATCAAAGCTTATTTCCAACTGGGCATTAAAATCAGCTTAAGCCGTAACAGATTCTGCCTGATGTGGGGCAACATCTGCAACATTTCTAGTACTTTATTGAACTTCTTTTCCACTTCTTTATCAGCAATTAGTGAATGTATGTGATGTGAAATAAAAGCATTTGAATTTCCTCCATGATTTTTACAGACTACAGAATATGAAGTGTGACTATATAATTGTCTATTATCGCAATGTCTGTTGCAAGTAAATTTTTTTTAATAATGTAATGCACAGCATTTTAAAAATCTTGTGAACTTATTCCGCTACTTCGGAATGTTTTTTGCCTTTTGACTTACTATTTCTTTCCTTCATTTCCTGACTTAGTTACATCATTACTTTACCTGCTCTTCCTTCTTGGTCATTGCTTTGATCCAATGTTTGTAGTGCAACTGCAGTCGTATCTCCAGAAAACTTACGGATGCCAACAGCTTCTCTCCATTTATACAGCCCTTACTCCTTAACCTTTAGTGCAAAGCACTATACAGAGTTTATGAATATGAAGGAATTATGTCAACAGATATCACTATGCCTAATATCACCAGGTGAATTGAGAGCTCTAGTATAGAGACAGAAGGTAGCGACCTACTGTGCATGCTGCCAGTGATTAGAAGGACAGTCTCTTTGGAAGGAAGCTGCCTTTCAACAACCTCTATTTGACAGTCCTAGTTGAGATGCTAAATGCTATGTGATAGAGTACTGTTATGAAATGGCCTAATCAGTGAGTCAAAAAACAAACCTGTAGTCTCATCCAGCAGTTTTATGAGGATAAAAATAGTTTACAAATAAGTTTGTGTACATACAGATACAAATGTGTTTCTAATTTAAGGTGACTCACCATTTTCACATGGATAATCACCTTAATGGCAAAATGATATAATGAAACAAGGCCACAGAGGCCACTGTATCCAGTCTTATCAGAATATTTTCATTTCAATCCAAAACTTTAATTGCAAATGTTTATCCTCATCTGCTCACTGCAGTTTTTTTAAATCCATTTTGTGACAATCAGTAAACACTTTTTAAAAATTAATGGTGATCTCAGAGCAGGTCAGCTGGCTTTTGGCTGACCCTGAGATGACTGACAAGTGGCAGCATATGTTATGTTTCTAGATCTAGCAGGAGGAGAAAGCTAATGTTTCATTTCCGTCATGATTTGTGGGACCCAGATTTTTTCAGGCATTCTGTTGACAGAAAGTGTCAAATATATGAGCTTTAAAGAATTTTCTTTAAATATATTTGTTACAAAATGTAATATGACAATGCCTTTTAATATATATATATCCCTTTAATGGTATAAGTTTAACTGTAACTAAGAAATATATCATTTCATTGTGCCATCAACTTCTCTCTCTATTTTATTCACTGACTCATTTATAATGATCAATATAAAATAATTGTTCATTACTTGTATCTACAAATACAATTCTTGTATATAAGCACTAATAATTGCTATGTGATTATGTAGCCTGAGCCTACATCTGTCTTAACATCTTTTCCTCACTTTGTGAACCATGCTGATATTGTCAGCTTTTGTAATGCAGTGGTGTTTAGTGATCACTCTAAGTTTCAGTGCTCTTTTGTGGTGCGAATTCTCCAAAATCAAAGACAGTCCATATGCCAGAAAGCTTAAACACATGCTAAAACACAGCTGACAGGCAGAACCAATGATCACTGCAGAGAGAAAACCAAGTGAAAATACTGCCTTATTTTTATTATTCAAATAGAATGTGACAAGTTACCAGATTGCCCTTTATGACTGTTATTTTCCATGAACACTACAGTAAGCAGAACAGGAGTTTTATTTACTACACAGCAATGACTGCATGGGCTGTTTCTGTGAGGATGTCTTTTATATAGGAGGTTCAGTGGAAATGAAGATACAAATGATGAAATCAAAATGAACAGTTGCGTGATGAAACCTGTAAGCATAAATACAATGATTAAAAACCAGAAGAAAATGTTTAGTGGTCACCAGAAATAAGGAATTGTGATTTGAATTGAATCATAAAACAGGTCTTAGTAATGTGGTTTTGATTGACTGAAGTTACTTAGTGAAAGGGAGTTTGCAACTGGAAAAGAGCTGAGGATTTAGATCAGGGAGTTAAGAAGCATCAAATGTAAAATAAAGCAAGAGGGGTAAGGAAGGAAGGAGAAAGAAAGAGAAAAGGAACTATTTCTTTCACTTTGGGGAAGGCAAACACACAAAGTATGTAGAGTAAAATGATTCACTTATTGCTCTGAGGAAATGCAAACTTGTTAACTGTGTGAAAAAAGGAGTGACTGTCTGCTTTGGTCTCTGCCTAGTTCAGAAATGAAAAGTATGTGTTTCTTAAGATTATAATTCAAGTAGAAAGGGACCTTAGGAGGCCCGAATTCAACCTCCAGCTCAAAGCAAGGTCAGTTACAATTTCAGATTAATATTTTAATCATTCACATAAAATTATCTATAAACCCGTTCTAATAATCTCACATCGGAAGATGAGACCTAGTACTACTCCTTTCATAGTTTACAGAATCTATACCATCATATATGTGATGCTCCTCTGGATGTACTTGTGTGTAACAGCTAGCAGATATTATACTGATCTTTTTCATTGTTAAATTTTCTGGTATAAAATATACAATATCTCACAAGCAACTCCTCTAAGTGAGAATGGATTGTTGTATATGAAGGTATGCAAGATTCTTGAGCTCCAAAAGAGACTCAACAAGGCATCTAAAATACAGTCTGACTGTATTTTATTTATCAGGTCTATCAGCTGTAAAAGAACTAGGCAATGACATGTCGTATCCTGTTCTCTGCCTTCCTTCTGTACCTACTTAATGTCTGAATTACTTATAATGCATTAAACTGAATACTAAGCAAGACATGATGGAGAGAGATGGAAAGTTCAAGGAATGAATGAGACATGCTAGTCAAAGCAAGACAAAGTCCAATGGCAGAGTTCAAGGGAACAATGAGATTATATTGGCCAGTGTGGTAGGAATTGGCCTCAGGCAGTTGCCACCTAACTGTGGGCAAGATTTTTTTGTGTTTATTGTAGAATGTGGAAAAGAAATACTTTAAACAGGACTTTTGAAGGACAAAATGGTATCTTCATAGTGCATGGCAGACAACAGGGTGGGAAGAGGCCAAGTCAGAATCTTACTGGTCTTGCAGAAAGATGTTTGAAAGGGACTCATTCATCCACATAACTAAAACTCTTACTCAGTCTCTTTGTACTGAGCCCTTTCACATCAAACATAGCAAGCCTTCAGTGACCGTCTTTGCCACCCTTTATAGTGTATTTGGTGTGTTAAAAATGTATCTCTTCCCGACTCTAGTGAAGTCACACACTATTTATAACACAACATCTGATTTAGTTTGGTGAAAGTCTTTTCATTGGACATCTCCTTGGATGTTACTCAGTTTTGATTGTGTGTATACAGCTTACATATCGTGGAGGATATTTCCACAGTTCTTTTTCCTAAGAACTGTACTACATTTTTCCAACATCCATTATCATGAAGGTTTGATAGAATCCTTCCATATTTGTTTTTTTTTGAAAAGTATATTCCATGTGTAGAGCCAGCCACTGTTACACAACCTCCCTATTTATCCTGCTGGAGTGTTATGTAAATAGTAATACAAGAAATAAAAAAGCAGTGCCTCTGTCAGTGGGTGACGCACCACCTTCTTATTCGAGGAAAATTATTTTGTCAAAATATCCTCACCACCTCTTTAAAGTAATCTTACTACAGGTTTTCATTGTTACTTGTAGAAATGACAATGACATGTCATATCCTGTTCTCTGCCTTCCTTCTGTTTCAAGAAAAACCTACAGATATAGCATGATTCTCTTTATTGTTAGAATGGCAGCAGTCTTGTTAGAACTGCACAGTCATGCAGGCCTCGGTTTCCCAGCCTCATTGATGATAATTTTAAAGGTCTCATCACACTAGCAGGTAGATTCACTGAGTGAATGGGAGCATATTCATGACTAGACTGTTTTGCCTAGTGAAAAAAAAAAAGTGTGACAGCAGCTCACAACATCTTAAAAATTAACTCCTCCTTCCACAAATAGCCCGCCAAAGAGAAATGGGCTTTTTCATTCAGGCCTTCATACTGAGAGCTAAAGCCTTGTTTACAGTAAATAAATACATTTAAGGAGTTATCAGAAGACTTCAAAATGCTGCAACACTACAAATGTATCTTTATGTCCAGTTCGTCTTTATCATAGTTATCATCTGACAAGATTACAGAAAGGTTTGTCTTAGCTCAGCCTCAGAATACCTTGTAAACCCCTTTAGACTTCTACATATCTCAGCTTCCCCATGTTTAAAACAGAATGATAGCTCTTCACTGACTGAGGGACACTTGTGAGGTCACCACTGTTTGTCACATGGTTTTTATGACAATCACCACAAAATCATACAATAAAAATCATGTGAAAATTTAAAACTATGCAGCTTTTGGTTGAAGAGAACACTTGAAAAAATGGAAAATGTCCCTGCTACATAGCACAGATAGCCTATGACTAAAATACATATTGAAGTATAAAAAGGATAGAATGCAAACAGTATCTAAATGATTGATTAACATTTCTAAAAAGAAAATTAGCTTTTCTTTTAATTAATGACTAAAAAATCTCTTAAACCAAAGAACTATTCACTTTAAATATCGTGGTATAAAAATTCAAACAATAAATTCAACTATAAAAGGAATTTTCAGTTGGAAGTCCACATGCCTTTCTGCTGATGATACAGAGAAACTGCTCTTTATGTGAACAGCAGTCAATAACAATGAACTTTTGCTTTATTTGCTCTTTGGCAGAGCAACTGTAGTTTTCTTTTGTGTGTTTCACTTCTGGGTCTTGCACTTTGGTTTTGTTGTTGCTATTTTTAATGGGAGTACAAGGAGTCTACATATAATAAAACTTTACACCAAATTACCACTGCTGACTATAGAAAATATATTTCCTTCATGAGATGGTGCAGTTTGGGATTGGAGACAACTCAGGGACCAATGGCTAAAAGCATAAAATCCAAAGAATTCTAAAAGAATATTTTTTTCTTGATGCTCAAAAGATGGCTATAGAATATTTTTTTGCCACTGAGGCATCTTTGAGATGTGAGAAACATTAACAATGAGGAGGGCTTTAGGTCAGGATCACTCTGCATCATGGATGGCATTATCTGCTGATTTAGCTGAGCTGAAAACTGCTGAAAAATAATCCTTTTTGTGCCCTTGTCAGTGGCTTTGGCCTAGAGTAATAGAAAATCAGCTTTACCTGAGTCAGATAATCATTACAAAATGAATTTGGTTCTTGACTCACAGAAATAATTGGGAGAAAAAATATATTTGATAGGTGTGATGAATATTATTTCAAGTTCAAGCTTACTGAGATGTATAAAATACTAAGTGCTGCTGGTAATTGAGCAACTCTATGCAACTGTAAATTAGCTGCTTGAATTGAAAATAGATGATTACTGAAAGCACTTTTTCCCCTATAAAACTTGCTGTTCTCCTTTTCCTTAGCATTCACCAGGGGCATTCAGTTAATCATACTGAGGTCTCTCCCTTAGTGCTGCAGTAGCTGATTACCCAGCAGGAGGGGCAGTTCCAGCAGGGTAAGTCAGAATGGTGTTGGTCGTTCCCTGGGGAGGGACATCCTGTAAAAACACCAAGGTTGAGAACTGTCATATTCACAGCAGTAGGTGCATTTTCCTCAGAAATTAATGGAGCAAGCTGGGCAAAAATGTTTTTAAACTACATCTTCCCTAGAGTAAGATGCAAATTCAAAGCTCTTTTGAAGCATTGGAATGAAAGTTGAAGATAAGACTTTTTAGTTTTTGACATTGATGATATAGGCAGCACTAGCACTACGAATATTAAATTGAAATGGAGGGTAAGTGGGGCAGATGTTATTCAAGCAGCTCCCAAACAGTCCTAACTATTTCAGAGCTATTTTAGCTAAGGTGCTTGTAGTTATGGTTGTTATTATTGTAGAATACCTGTCATAGATTTCATTCCTTCAATTTTTTATTAATTGATCGACAATGCTGGGTGATTCCCTGAAAAAAAAAGCATTGAAAGTAATCTTGCCAGCCAGATTCCCATCCAACAATGAGGGTTTGAAAAAGGAGTGAAGCTTTGAGATGCAGGATTGTTTTTCAGCAGCAGTCTATGTGCCATTCTGCAGCAAGCAGCAATTTTTGGCTGCTTTCTCTATTGTAGGCAATGCAGCATCAAGTGATTGCGATCTGTTTATACAAAGATTTTACATAAACATTGAGCAAAGGCATAAGAAGAGTCTGTTTATTCTATAACACACAGCTTCTACAGAATTCTTACTAATAGATCCAGATAAATCCTCAAGTATCATCTCATATAGAGTATGTCAGGCCTGTACAACCTGGTTGCAAGTTCCCTCTCCCACGTGTTGCCCTCTTTTCTTTGCTTCAGCTCAGTGTTACATTTTGTCCTTCTCATTTGATTCCTCTTGAAGGTCTTACACTGTGTCTGTTACCACTGGGTTATAAAAACATGAATGGACAGACCTGAAATCTACCTAGCCTAACATACTGTCTCTTTGTGGTCAATACCAGAGACCTAGATAAGAGTTGAAAAGAAAATGGAAAGGAGAAAAAAAAAAGGAAAGGAAATGAAAGAAAAGAAAAGAACATTTTCTCCATTAATTTCTTTGTAGTCTCCAGTAATACCTAGCTTAAGCACTTCCTGTGTGTAAGAATATTCCATTAAGCTTACACAGTCAGTCTTCATTCCTTCTTTAATCAAAAGGCCCTGCTGTGACCCTAACTGGCCATCCACTCCCTAAAACAGAATTTCAAATGTCACTGAAAATGTGCAGAGACACAAAGCTTGGTTTTCATTTATACATATTTTTATTGCATCTGTCCAGTAATTAGTATCAAGTAAATACTATTACAAAGTCAAATCTGTAGTTAAACTAATGACCTTTAAAATCATTCTAGCATACTATATAAGTCATTAACTTTCATAAAATATTACCCCCAATTTTACTTGTCACCACATCTGTGGAACCATATCCATCTGACTTCTATTTAAGGCATACACATATCTGATAAACCATAACTGAAACCTTCAATATTAGATTTATTTTTAAAATAGCTTTTATTTCCTGTTTCTGCTTGGTATACCTAACATGTTTTCATATCCATAAGTCAAATATAGTCTGGTATTTCTAGAAAACGGGAACAGCGTATGAGATGACAAATGTGAAAGGTGACGTCAGTTAGGAGTTCTGTGTCACCAAACAGTATATAAATACTGGTGTCATATCTCCAAAAGTCAAGTGACAAAGCTTTCATTGTTCTTTAATAGGACCCAGTTGTTCATGAACATATGGGAAGCTAGCTTATTAATAAAATTTTTCTTCCCTAGCCATCTTAATTCTGCCAGATTGTAAATTATGCACCCAGAGTCAATTAGAGTTAACTCGCTATTTCCACACATTCTGAGAGAATTGTTCTATAAAGAAATTAACCTAGGAGGTTTCTAGCTTCTCTCCAGACATTTTCCTAGGTAAATTCATTGCATACTTCCAGCAATGTGCTTAAGGATAAATATACTTTAAAACCCAGTGTGAATTAACAGGAGATTGATATGTTGAAACAAAAAGGATCTTAGTAGGCAGAAGATCTCAAGTATCTAATCAGCCCACTCAGAGAGGGAGATAGGTCCAAGTCAAAACTCTAGACTCAAAATTCCCTAGGCCCTAACCTACTGTATTTTGCAATGCAGACCTGAGCAAAATTTTGTAGTCTGAGATAATTTCTTTTAACACCTTTCAATTAATTCTAATTTAAATTGTAAAATAAACGTTGCATTAAAGTCCACACATATATTAAATATTCACATTTACACTGATTCTTACGGTAAAGGAGTATACGCTCCCTGACAGCAACACCTTTTAATATATTGCAGTGTTTAAATTTAGATATTTGAGGCTCCCACTAGACAACAAGTTATTAAAGCATCTGCCTTTCCATAAGCCATTCTGTTCTCTGCCATTCCACATGTCCTTTTCTACTTCACCAGGCAAAATTGCCCAATCTAAATTTCAGCTCAAGTGTTTGATGGCTTTCACGCTGAGCTCAAACTGTTAGTGCTTCCCTGAGAGAATAGAATTGAAATGGGATTTAATCTAAAATAACAAAATAGAATAAAGGTTTTACATATAAATAAGTAATGCCCTGTATATTTTTATGGACACTTTTCTTTTCTGGATTTTGCATGCAGTGAAGTTAAATGTTAAAATGCATAGATAACCCAAAGCTGACAGAAAAGAACATTAGTGTGTGTTGCCTGTATGTTCAATTAATGTCTATCCTAAAGTATATTTTAATTCAAATCCATAGTAAACATTACTACAAAATTTATTGCAAAAAACAGTATTTCTGTTGCTACCTTTGTCTCAGACTCCGTGGTGATTGTTTGCTTTTTTTTTTTTTTTTTAAATGGTATTTTTAAATAACCTTCCACAGCCATTACAAGTACATTATTTGGTATTTTTGATAATGATAGCTGGGATTTTTTATGCTCACTCTTCATGGAAGAGTCATGTTTGGAGCTAGGTTTTTTCATATAATGTGAACAATTCACTTTATAATAATAAAATTATGAACTACTTGTTAACAATAGATATTTCAATATTTAATGATGGGTTACTGAAAATAATTCTGGACTTCTGCAGTAAAAAAATTATGGGATTGACTCCCACTGCTAACTAAAATCATGAAACAGAACAGGGTCAAGCTGTTGTCACTTACCTTGCCATTTTTTCCACATCTAGATAAATGACCGTTAATCACAGCTGCTCGGATAACAAAGGCTTTAGTTTTCTAATCGTACTTGTGGCAATGAAGGCTTACCACACAGCGGGGAGCAGCATCACCAGCAGGCTGAGGGAAGTGATTATTCCTCTGTATTCAGGACTTGTGTCCAGTTCTGTCCACCTGCTGCAAAAGAGAATAACAAACTGAGTATGGTGTACAAAGGGAAGCTGAGGAAAGTGGGTTTCTTCAGCTTGCAGAAGAGAATGCTAAGAGATGATTGAATTACTGTTTTCAGCTAGAGCATGGCGGGGAACATGGAGATGCATCTCAGAGGTGCATAGTAAAAGGACAAGAGGTAATGATCAGCAGCAAAAAAAGTTCCAAATAATGTAATTTTTTTTTTTATTTATTTATTTATTTATTTATTTATTTATTGGCCAGTCAGGAGGGGCCTAAGCTCTGGAACAGGGTGCCTCCTCAGATATTCAAAACTGGACTGGAAAAAGCCCTGGGAAAAATGTTAGAACCTTGGAGTAGGGGATTGGGCTACATAATTTCCAAAGATCCCTTCCAACCTAAATTGTTCTGAGATTCTGTTCTGTGATTCATCCCACAAATAATTTTATAAGAAAAGTCTTTGAAACCCAAAATTTTCACTCCAGGATTCACACCATTAAGAATGTCTTCAGTTACTGATTCCCTTTTTTAACTCCATGATTCTGTTCTGCAATCTACACACTGTAGACAATTCATCTTCATTGTATTTAGGCTTTATTGTTCTAATTGTATGATTTGATACCCAGCTGTTGTAGATGTCATACTGTAATAGGAAGGCAAACTTCAAACATTCCATAAGGCAGTCATTTTTCCAGATATTAAATATGAGCATAATTTTAGGAGAACAAATGTTTAGCTATGCTGTATATGACCTGATAACTGTGCATATATAGGTCCAAACCACTGACAGCTAAGCTTAATACAGTTATATGTGTTCCATATCACTTAGACAGACATGAGATGAAACTTGTGTGTGGAATAGCCAGCTTTCCATTTAACTGTGTGAATTACAGATCAAACATTGGAATTCAAAAAGCTATAACCTTAGGAAAAATTAAAAAAAAAAAAACAAAAAAAACCCAACTCTATTTAATTTTGTTGTTCCATATGACAGGACAAACTCATAAATTCTTCACCATGCAAAGTGGCAGAGCGTTTTCTCAAGAGGCAGAGACTTGTTAACGAGCTGATCATGAACTGCCATTAAACTTTAAACTGTGCAAGATTAAAATTCCGATCATATCTAAATTTACTTTCTGAAAGAAATCTCCCTTTTCAACAGAAAACTGTTTTCAAAATATTTTCTTTTACATGAAAACACTTATCAATTGGTGAAGTATGAGCCTATAGCATGGTTATTTCATTTATTGTTAGCTAATTGGACTGTTTAACCATACTTTTTTTTTCATGGAAAACAAATTTTACAGAACACAAATAAATTATCTCCAACAGAACTGTGCCCTAGAAATTTCTGTACTTTTCTAACTTCACCTAAATTCCAGAACTGGAAATGTGAAGTTGTTTCATTTTACAGAGTAAAATCAAAGTCATACCATCTGTTACTTCTGTGAATTTGAAAAGGTAGCCATTTATTTCATCAGTCATTTATATTTCCTGCTCATGCTTGCTTGAGCATAGTCCTGTGAGGTGAGATGGTTCTCCAGCCTTTGGCAGTGAGCTCAAGGGATGATTTCCAGCCCGAGAGCCACAGCAGTGGAATCTCAACAGGGCACAGCTTCTCCTGTCCACCAAGGTAGAACATAAAGGTGGAAGGCTGTTCTAAAAGGGCCCCTTATCAGAAATAAAGGACAATGATAAAACTATTCATCATCCATTCTACTGTATTTTCTGTATTTAGCAATACACTATACATGCTGTAGGTGGTATAAACATACCATATTTTCTAATCTGGAAAGTGTAATGAGTCATTTTTTCTTATCTACTCTGTAGCTTTTCGCAGCTTGGCCCATACATCCCACTTGTGCAAAACTCCAAACTTCAGTGAAACATCATTTCTTTTCCAGCCAGTAATTTAACTTTCCAGTGGGCTGGTAAGATGAGCACTTCAGAGAATGGTTTGATTTTCCTGATGTGAAATGCCTACATAGAGCAAATGTAGTAAATGACTTACTACCTTTGGCTACCATGCTCAGCTGATGAAGCCGAGCTGAAGTATTATTACCTTCCTAGATGACATGGAGTCATTAAAATACTTCTCTGTGGCTTGAGATAGAATTTTAACACTCACAGGAAATAAGAGTTTTAGAAAGCGTGGTGCTGTCAACTTGTATATTGTCAGACACACAGCATGTGCCTGCAAACTTCATTGGAACGGTTCAACTTTGTGAGGTGCGAACAGTGCAAAGACTCCATAAAATGTATTCTCAAAAAAAGGAACAAAACCATAATTGTAGTAAAGAATCAGATGCCATAATTCTATTTCTGGTAGAAATGTGAATAATGGACATTCTTCTTGAAGGAGGATTATTATTTACCCCTTCTTCTCTACTTTATATTCCACATCTATGAAGCACAAAATCATAAAAATTGTCATTAATTTATTTAATCTACAACCTTTCTGAGCCTTCAGGACAATTTAAGTTGTTGGGTTTTTGTTTGGTTGCTTGTTTTTTAATTTTTCCATCAACTTTTATTATTCTACTGAGTTAACTGTATTAATGAAGAATAAAGTGTAAAAAATTAAACATGTTTTTCATAAACTTTTTAAGGACATCTTAAGGATACTAATATATTTTTTATGTTAGTGTGTATTGAAACAATGTAGGCAGGTGAGTAGAAATCTCACAATAATTGTATGTGTGACCCTCAGTGTAGGCATTTTTATTATTTTTCTTTTTCTGCGTAACCTAGCATATTGCCCACTCCCCCAATTTTATTAATATCCTGTGGATACAGGGCTTATTTGAAGCTGAATGGAAGTCCACAAACTCCTAATTATTTTCAATTTTGCCCTTGTTTGATTAGAGTGCTATTGTCTGTAATTTTTACACTTTTTTTTGAATCTTCAAAGTGCATGATTCATGCCTTGAAAATGGGTTGTTTTGTGTTTCCCAGTGCTGCCTTTTTTATCCCTGCCAGTTATAACCTGATAACCTGATTTCATACTGTGCTTTAGCACAACAATACAGTCATCAAACTAAAGCAACACAGTAAGTGGGCACATTAGCCATCATTTTACTTGATCACTTGGGAGAGATTAAATTTATTCATTTTCAGAACAGATAATGAAATATTTAAAACATGTTAGAGTAAACGGTAGCAGCATTTTGAAGTTCCGACATGCTCTTTGCCAAAGCAGTGTACTATATACTGCACATGTAAGACTTGTGCAGATGTTTGGGAAATTTCTGCAGGTTTGTTTTATTTGGTTTTTTTTTTTTGTTAAGCTCATTTGCATTTAGTTTATCTAAAGTGAAATCCATTCAATTTTATTGAACTGTAATTCTGGTAATTTACAATATTTACATGCTGTGGTTAGATTGAAATCAGTCCTTAATTCAAATTCAATCTAAATTTACAGCATAGTAATTAGGGCTTTGTAACTGACACTAGGGGCCTATTGATTTAATGAAAAACTTAACCTTACAGTAAGTGTTTAATTAGTTGCTGCAGTAGATTCCGCGCTGTCCTAAATTGTGGACTTAAGAGAATTAGGTACTAATTTAAATTACATTACTATATAAAGATCAGAATTATTTTTTAAAAGAGCATGTAGCCCTACAGATGAATTAATTTCTCAGTCTTTGAAAAGGATAACAGAAAAAGACAGTAATGAAAGCAGTTGCCTACGCTGCTTGAATTCAGGTAAAGACAAGATAGGTATCCTGGAAATGACTCTCTACCTTGGTGAAATACTGATTTAAAGAGTTAAAGAAAAAAAGAAAAAAAATAGTCAGTGAGACTTTCTTCATGGAAATTTTCCCCAGAAGATAAAATATGAAATAATATATATGACTACATATCGAAGGTGTCCACTTGAAGCTGAAATGAAGAAAAAAATCTAACTATAAAAACCAATATGTTTGTATTCATAACTGAATAGATATGTGACAGAAAATGAGTGTAAATATCCATTTTATACAAAGAAAATGATATTTTCATTTACAGAATTCAGGATAGTAAACAGATATTGTATTTCTATGGTTCCAAAAAATATCTCGATCTCCATCAATCCTGTAAGTTTGCAGATTTAGAAAGAAAGAATTACCAAGAGGAGCAGGTGTTTCTTCCTGTTTCTCCCCATTTTGTTATCATGGCTTGGTACAGCATGGATACCCAGTCACAACCTAGAAGTGCCTCTGTTATTGTCCAGATCTGCCATTAACATTTTGGCTTGATGTATAACCACTGGAACAAATGACAGTTTCTTATCAACATGTCAGTCCACACTTACCTCTAAGCCCTCGCTAGTAAGTTTACACCTCTTTTACTGGTTAGTAAACTGTCCTGGAGCAGCAGTGACATTAAAGCTTTTTGCCTTGTTACCCATGTGTATGCTCCTGATCCCTGGCAAACATGAAGTATTTTGTAGTAGGTACTCCTAATACACAAATTTTTAATGAGCCATAAATTTTATATCCCTAGAGAATCATTTAGAAGGTCAAAATGGATTTCAGTAATTGTGATTCTAATTTATATTTGCCTAATCAACCTGAATTCATCACCAGTATGTCCTGGTGTTGTTACCTGTTTGCACCCTGCTCTTGACTTTGTGGGGAAAGCAGAAGAGAATGTTCAGCCAAGCACTACTGTACTATGTTGCATATACATAGAGACGTAACTAAAGTTAAAGAAAAGCCCATAAAGTTGACATTCCTTGGCTTTTTTTTTTTTTTTTTAAGGAGGCCCTTAAAGGCTGTTTCTTAGGTGGACTGCAGAATTTCTGCCCCTGAGAACTGAACCAGTAACCCTGCTCATTCACTCACTTCCTGCTTCTCGGTTCCTAGAGCAAGAGGAAAGGATGTCTGCTGGTACTGCTCCTTTTGTCTGGCCAAGAACAGTGCCTTCAGCCACAGCGGAAGTGTGAGCAAAAAGAAATCATATAAGGTGAAAGTAGCTGGAGATCAGGAGCCAGCCTAAACTCCATCCATTCCTTTCCTGTTTTCTGTACCTGCACTGAAATACCATTAGGAGCTAGCTCAGTCAGTGGCAATGCTATGGGAACTATTATAGCAGAAAGGAAAAAAGAACTGTGATAGTTTGCAGAATTGTATGTTTTCTGGGACAAAAAAAAGAGAGTAGGAAGGTAATCTGAGACTCAGATCCCTGCAGAAAACTAAACTTTTTTTCTAACACTTGGCAACATGGCAATTGTTAGCTAAAAAAATGATTTTTTTCTCCCAGAAATAATGGTCTGAAATATGTTATATAATAATAAAGTGAAGCAATATACATATAGCAATAACTTAATACTCACAGCACAGACATGAAGTAGTCTACACACATAATACTAAGGTATAGAGAGACCTTTTTTTTTCTTTTCCAGTTTCACAAGCAGTCTGTAGAAATCTGCAGCATCTAACTTCTATAACTGATTTCACAGAATGTAACATAATAGAAGCAATGAGGCTGGCAATCAGGGATGTAAAATCCCTCTTTTTGTTCTGTTCCAGGAGCTACACTTCTCCATGATAAGCCCTTTTAACAATTCTGTTTGGACAACATCTCTACTGAGCTGCCACCCTGCTAAGCAAGGCCTGGTATGAAATTCAATTTCAATATATTTCTGAATAACATACTTCAAATAAACTCCATGTGCTTTACTAAAAGTTTTAACTATTTTACTCAATTTCAAAGATATAATTTCTTTCAAAAGTAATAGAATTTTCTTTTTGGTGTCTCACCTGGGTTTGTTTTTTTTTAACCTGTCTGTTGTCCTGGTCATGGCTTATCAGGAACATTCCCTGTTCCTAAATCTGGACATAGTAATATTCACATATGAGATTTTTTGCACAAAAACCATGGAGCTGAGGAATCTGCCAATATACTGTTGGGGTATTTTACCTGTTCTAGTAAGGAGAGGGAATAAAGTTTATCATTGTCTTTTTTGCCTGCTGGTGAAGAAAGGCTTAAGTAAAACAAAGGTACAAGAGGACAGGTATTGAACTACCTCATTTTTTTTTGTAAAAATATCTAATCTTACTTTATTATTTTAGTCAGCAAGGAATCACCAAAATACATTAAAACAATTGATTTTCCTGTAGTCATTGAGTAAAACAAGAATAGAAAGTAGATGTTTTGGTCCTGGATTTGGTCCTTATAGGCTAAGCTACACTGCTTCTTGATCTTTATTGTTTTAATGAATAAGTCTGCACAGTGTCACACCAAACACTTTCTATATTCAGAAATGATAAATGGCTTCTGCCTGAATTAGCATTACAACAGAGTGACACATATCACCATCAAAAACTGTTCTCAAAACTAGAAGCCAATGTGCAGCTTATTGGGCAGGTCAAAATCACAACTGTAACAAGCAGATTAGTTTCAAATCTTATTATTTTGAGGAAAAAAGATTTTTTTTTTTCAAAGATAGGAAAAGGAATGTAGCCCCTGAAGAATTTTAACCCATTTGAAGTACTGTGGTGCATGTGAAAGAAGAAAAGACAGAGAAGGGAAAGGAGATGCTGTGTCTGTGATCAGATACACAAAACTGAGGCAGCCCTGGAAAAGTCCAAATAAAGGAGTGAAATATAAATAATTATGTACATGGAGACTAACATCAGAAAAGTGAGCAGTTCCATCTTTAAATATACTCTGTCTTGGCCATGTTTTCCCACTAGTAGTCCTGTGTGATATAATTTTCCTAGAAAAGGGAGACTGAAACAGAAGATATTTAAAGAGCCCTAGAACCTCTCTCAAGCTACAGTGCTTTTGCCAATGATGACTACATTTGATGAGTCAGCACAGCTTATCAGCAAAAGCAACTTCATTGATCAATACGATAAGAGTGATTTCAGCATGGAAATTGACCATTTATTTTTACTCTGTCATTCTTTTACCCTTTAGTAGGTTAAAACATAACGCAAGTATTTTATAATATTGTGGTTAATTCCTAGCAGTTTGCAGAAGTAGACTCAGCACATTCAACTTTTTTTAATTTTCTTGCATAGAACTACCAGATTACAAGCAACATTACCATCATCTCCATGGGCTGATCTGAGGAATATTCCCAAGAAAAATAAGTTAACTGGAGGATTTCTGTGTCGTAAAGGCCCTTAACTTTGCAATATGCCCTTTTAGGAACTGTAGTTGAAGATAACTTTCATTTACCACAAGGTGCTAAAAATTTTGCTGAATTTTGGCAGATGGCCAAAGTGGTAGTCTGGCTTTCAGGACAACAGAATGAAGAGGTTGTTTAAAGACATTTTTTCTTTCTTCAGTCTCCATGTTTACTGGAATGGAGAATACAGCCACCTTTGTTAGGGAACACAGCGAATTCTTTCAGAAACAACAGATCATTCTGTCATTATGAAATTGATAGAGACACAAAATAAAAATTAAATACATGCTTCTCAAATTGTCAATATATTTCAAGCTATATGCTCAATCTGTAATGAAATTTTTGTTTATATATAGCAGAAAAAACCACAGTTATTTGAACCAGCATAAGAAATGTTTATGATTTCCTACCTCAGAAAAAGGCAGATTCATGCTGTGACTCTCTGTGACGTTCCACAATTCATGCCATGACAACATGCTCTCTGGTTTTGAAAGGTCAATCACCACCCAGTACAGGATGAAAGGAAGGGAAAAGTGATATTATGTGACATTTAAGGGTTGCATTACCCTTCTTTCTCTCAGACTTTAGGGTTTTAGGACTGTCCATTTCTTTTTCATATGAAACAAATCTGTACTGAAAAAAGTACTTTTTAATAGAACTTAAAAATTGCTCAGAAGGTAGCAAAACAACTTATTCCTGAAACAAAATAGCCCTGTTTCTTTTGGGATACTTTCAGACATGTCATGCACAATTCAAATAACAGCAAGGAAAAGGAACACATTTTTTCCTCTGTGGTCTGATCGTCACTTTGCTAACTCATATTTTGGAAAACAAATTCAGTTTCCTTCTCTTCCAGCTCAGAAGAGATCTGAATAGATACCTGCTCATTCCAGGGGAATACTCTGACTCCAGAGTTTGCTGGTGTCAATTGCTCTTGACCTTCACCTGTTACTTTTGTTCCTTCTGCTAAGTGAATCTAGAGTGACTGCAGTTGAGTGCCCTAGCAACTGTCTTGGCTTTGTGTCACTGAATGTATGCAGCTGTTCTAGATAAAATTAAAATTACTTAATTAAGTAATGTAATTAGATAAGCAAAACCAAAGAACCCCATCCCAAACCTACTGTAAAGATTCAGGCTAGGTATGAGCAGACACCAAAGCTATCCTGAAGTCTGACAGGTGACGCAGTATGATTTATGCCAGTCCTATGTTATTGGTGTACCTGGAGAACTTCCTTGGTATTATCCAACTTCTTTACAAACCTTAGATTCCATAGGAACAGAACACTGTGGAAAGAACAAAGATGCTCTTTTAGACACTACTGTGTTATGATTTTCAAAGCTTGTAGATCATTGTGAACGTGAGATGCCAGCATTGTTCATTTCAGCTTGCATTTGAGCTAAATCTTAATAAACTTCAATCCAGTTTTATTTGAAACTCTTCATGGAAAGGATGTATACAAATTTAACATCTAGGGTTTATTTTCTAAAAAAAGAAGTCCTGCCATTTTGTAGTTTTCTAATGGGATATCCTGCAGTAACATTCATGTTCTAGCCTTCAAAAATTTACAGGCTTACTACATGAGGTTTGCGGAATTGTATTTGTTGTAACTTAGCATCTTACTACTGTCTGTGAAGTGCCTTTGATGTCATAAAATTGTTTGCATTCTCTAGAACAATGCTCTGTGACTGGAAAAAGGATATTTTCCTTTTTAAATGGATCATTTTGTTGTCATGAAATATCATTGAACTAGTAAACATTATAATAAAACTAACATGCCCTTCTGCTACTGCCAGTCTTTCCCACAAAAGTACACATCAGTGTGATAGGTGAATGAAAGCCAATGTGATATGATAGGTTAAGAGAACATGGATATATAATTTCTGGCTGGTGCTAGTTTTTGTCTATAGTTAGGCAATTATTTTTATTTTCTGATACAAGAATTTTCTACTTGTATTTGCATGAAGCAAGTCAAAGACAAAGAGAGCGTAACAGTTTCCTATCTTAAAACATAATAAATGCTTTCCCAACCTTATATTAAGTTAAACAGTGCAAAGCTTTCCACAAGATCATAAATGTGATCAAATTATGAGTGCTTTACCCTCCATTTTTAAATTTGTGCCACTTCTGCCCAAGGCAAAATCAGCACAGCTGAAAGTTCAATTCTCAAAATAGAAAAAAGGGTAGAAATAGTGCAGAACACCTCACTATATAGTTTATGTTAATAGCTGCTTTTGAACATCTTTTGCATTTTCTGTAAAGTCCCACCAGATACATATACATATATATGTATGTATATTTCTATATTCCTATACATTCCCCGAACCTCTGCTCTTAAAATGGAATAACTAAAAATACATTGTAGTATTTAAAATTTAATGAAGAATTTTTGTTCAAACAGTGAAATCCTAAGAACTTATTTTTACAATAAAACATTGCTGAAATCATTCCTCCCAAGACAGTACTAAAAACATTTTAGATATGCTTTTAATAAGGATGATGTAAAAACAATTAGTAGTTTATCTTATATTTATGTCAAACATCTAAGCTCTGTGCCAAAGTATTATTTTCTTGTTCTTTCATCAACATTGCTTCAGTTATATATCATATCTTCTTATTACCATAATATGGGGTTGTGGAAATAATGTGTAGTAATTTTTACAAACTCTACACAGTTTACCTGCTTCTCAACTTTGTCTGTCTTGTTTTGCCTAAGGTGAAGCTGGTTAAACTTTCAAACACAATAGGATCTCTTCAGTGATCATGAAAGATAATTGTCTCTCTTGAGTTTTTAAAATCTGCGTTTAGCTAAATTCAGAATAATCACTAGTTTCCTGTTCAAGTCTGTAGTCCTATTTACAAATTATTTAAATCAGCATGGTGGAATATTAAAAATGGAAATATTCCTCGTACCACAGTTACTATGGGGAAAAAACAGGTATCTAACTAAAGTAATTTTAGGGAGTTAATTACAGGTCTAATATCTTAACATCTTTTCTGAAATGATTATTTTAAAGGGCCAACTATATCCACCTCACCTGTTGAAAGGGAACTGTATTTTGTAGAGCAGAACAAGTAGGTCACTAAATTACGGAACGTTTGCAAATCCTAAGGTTGTCTGATAGACACCTCGCACATGTGGTTCCATAAGAAAAGCTGTTCAGAAGTGGGGAGATACACGCATGCTCTAATTCTCTGAAGACCAAGGACCTGAGAGGGTCTCCTGCCTGCTTGGCTGACTGTCCACACTGTGTAGGGCCCCTGCCTACACTGGCAGAAAACATAGGATTACCTGTGCACAGGAGAAAAACTTTGATTTACTCATAAGGTGTGTTTGTTTTCCTGGTTTTCTGGCAAAGCAACCTCTGTGCCTTCTTCTGGTACCTGGGAAGAGGCTATGCAAAGTGCACTGGTGTTTGTGGGGACGAGTCAGAAGGAGAAAAACTTGCTTGTAAGGAGGACAGTAGGAAGGAAGATGTAGAAATCAGTGCAGTGTTAAAGGAGAGAGCAAGGATATTGCAACAGTAAGACAGAAGCAGGATGACTCAGTGTGGGTAATTGGAAAAGCCTGAATATTATAGACTAATGTCAACTCTTTTGTGAAGGTTGTCCCATTTGACAATATTGAAATTCCTTCTTCATGGAAACTCATTTTTGAAGAGGGAATATACTATTTTCACCATTACTTTTGAAATATTCCCTCTCCATTTGCCTTCTAATTACATCTAGTAGTTGTTTGTACTGCCAAGATGCTGTACTGTTCAGGTCACCATGAATCTGTGAAGAAATCTGGAATTGTTCATTTGGTCTCCAATGGAAAGAAACCTTGGCAGCACTGTATGCTGTACTTAATTATATAAATTCTGTGGGTTCTTTTTACTATTTATACTAGTTTTATTCTTTTTCACTGTCTCTTAAAACTTTTGATTACTGAATCATTGCCACAGTTACACAGTATAACTCTTAGGAAAGTCATTTTTATGGCATATCATATTGCCTTGGTCTTTTGTCTGTTAAATGGGGATATTTCTACTTGCTTCTTCTTGCCGTTTGTCCTTCCTGCTTTCTGTGTTCAGATATAGACTTTTAGCTCTTTAGGATAGGAACTGCAGCTAACTACAGAAAAGTGCAATACACATAAAGTGGAGCCCTTTGTATTGTTAATATAGCTGGATTTTAACACAGTGCAAATACCTAATAATCCTTAGGCAATTCATGATTATATAAACAGTTTTTTGATGGTTCAAAATATATGTTATTTTCTAGGTATAACAGAGTAGATATGAAAAGGAAACAGTGGACCTAATGTTGAAAATACTTTGAGTTTTTATTACATCTGTGCTGATTTGAATCTCTGTATTCCATGCTGCCTGTACACCTAAAGTAGTTATTTTTATGGTTCAGGTTAAGGTGCAGCAAAAATTTCATGAGCATAATCATACTGGAAAAATGTTGTCTATGCATGGCAGCTGAGCTAGGAAGATTTCTGCCATTGAAGAATCCAATTTTTTAATCCACCTTTCTCCAAATATATCAAAGCCAGTATATTTTTCATGTAGAATACTTTGTGCACTCCCAGAGGTATGCAATTCTTAAAACCTCAGAGGTTTCTGATGAACATTCAGATAACAATAAGCTTGCTAAATTCATTTTATAATCTCATTAATCTGTGAACATATTTCGATTTCTGTTTGGAGAATAGCTGAAAGTATCACTGTACTGTATTGCTTAAATATCATTATCACGTTTGCTTGATTTCTTGATGTGAATAACTGTCAATATCAATGAGGTTTTATAGTTTGTATAATTTCATGTTTTGGGAGGTCCATATTTTGGTCACTCATTCTGAGAAGTCAGGATATTTTTTCTTGTACATTCTTTCCATTATTAATTAAGAAAGTAGAAGGTTTTAGGTTTTGTAGAAATCTTCTCAGTAAACAGTTTACTCATCTTTTGGACAAAATGAGTTAAAAGTTCTATAAATCACAACTTCATTCATCACATAGCTCTTACTAATTTTCAGAGTGCTGTAAATCCTGGATGCTGAAGATATGCATCCATAGCATATATTATGCCTGGAGCGTGCTTCTGTTCCATCCCAAGCCTTTTTCACATCTACATTGTAGAAATATTATTCTGTCATTCAGGCAAGAACTTTAAGCAAACTCATTAGCACACCAAATTTACGTCTCCACCAACATTCATCATCTGCAGTGTAGGTGAATCCAAGGCATCTGCACACTGTAACCAGGATGTCCCATCTACTCTGGCATGAAGATTGCAAAACCAGTTCTAAACAGAAAGGAAAAGACACTGCTGCAAAGGAAATGTGAATTTATGGAAATGGCGAGGACACACCAAACAGGTCTACCCATGTCCTGTGTTCTGGCAATATAGAAGCTAGTTGGGAAGCAGTGTGAAAACATTTGCAGGATTAAGGATTTTAGTCCTCAATCTAGCCCACTTGGCACGATGTGGTTTATGCAGAGATAATGGGTCCTTCTGATTCCTCTGCATGGCAGACTGTTTTCTTAGCTTTTTCCTCCCCCTCCAAAAACTAATGAGACTATTTTTCTTCTTCATACCTGGTCCTAGAACAACCCCAACTAGTTAGAAAAGCAACCAACCATACAGAAGGTCCTGTTCAGCTCTTACAGTCTTGGACTAAAACATACTGTTCTATACAGTCTTTGAATGATTCAGCTGCCAAATTCTTAGCCAGTCTCTGGTGAGCTTATGCAAACTGAAATGCCCAGAGACTAGAAACATGTCCACATTTGTGCAGTTTTCAAAGGGTCAATGACAAAATTTCACTGGCACACCCCTTAAGGTTTCAGTTGCCTGCTTCAGAGAATGGAAAGTGTCTGACAAACCTAATTATTATGTGTTGCTCCTTAATGATGATGTGAAACAAGGCTGTCTATGTTGTGTTTTTTGGGGAAGGATCTTTAACAATGTGAAAGTGCTAGCTTGTTAAAATGTTCTTTCCTCAAAAGTCATTAAGCAAATGACAACTGAAAGTTTTGAACTAAAGAGGACCAGAACTCAGTCATCATTCAAATAAGGTAATGCCAAATAGAATAACATATAGTTAGACCTCAAGACATGTTCTTTACCTCCAGGATATTAATGACAAGTGATGAAGAGTCAGCAATCATGCATTTCCATTTAAAGTATGTTCATCATTCTGAATGTGTTAAAGAAAGTGAGGGAAGGCAAATACTTATTAACTTTAATCGGCACTGCATGACCAGACACTCTTGATTTGCAGTTCTGATTGATGTGTCTATCTCCATTCTTAAAATAGTTTCATTCATTGGGCCTTCCTTGGCAATCAAATCTCTGAAAAGTCTTGCATGTCAGCAGTGAGGGTCTAGTAGGCACCATTTCAGTGTAGTAATTACAAGAGTATTTCCCTTTTTACAATATTCTGCATCTCCCAAGTTACTCAGTAGTACAAAAATGGTAAACTGTGTTGTATGCATTTAAATAATGTTCTCTAGCTTTCACCTTAAATACAAAAGAAACATTAGAAACTTATTATGGAAAACATTAGTTGAAAATGTAGGAAGTGCATTTTAAGTAGATTGCCCAGCAGATAGTGATATTGAGATAATAAATTAAGCCAGTGGGACCTCTTCTCTTTTTAATTATTTTTCAACCCAAATAGGGATGCTGGAAATGGTTTCTTATGTCACAGTTCTCAAAACTGACTAATTTGAGGTACCTTGATTTTGATTCTTGACACACAAAAAGGTCTGGAATTGGAGAAAACATTAATCTCGCATGTCTGGAAGATCAATGCAAGCCCTCTGAGACAACCAAAAATTAGTGGCACCAAAACTTCTTAGGCATTTTTCAGTAAGTACATGTCTATTCTGTGTGCTTTGATTTAGATTACTATTGCTATTGATATTACCTTTAAGAGTAGTTACAACTGAGGCATTGTAAATACATATTTTTATTGATTTATGTACTATTTTTAAAAATGGCTACCAAACTTACCATAGGTGTAATGCCAGACACCACAGTCCTGTATTCTTCTAACTTAAAGACATGGCTAGAAAAATCCCTGGGTATACTATGCACAGACCATAAGTGTTTAAAATTCATCTTAGGAAAAGATTTGACATGATGGACTCCTTTGGCCTGCCTGAGACTCCCTTAATTTCCCGGGAAACAAGAATGTCTGCAGATTGTTACTAGTTAGATAAGGAAATACGTTAGGAAGTCTATAAATTATAACACGAATACTATTTTATTGGCATTTAGTCTTTTCCAGTTTGGAGTGTTTTATTGAAGTCAAGCTTCCAAATTTGAATTGTTACACCACCCATGTATTAAATCTATTCAGATTAACTGCTTGCATTTGGTATATACAGAAGAATTTCTCAGTACTCCACAGTTCTTGGGAGCAGTGCTTATATATAAGTAAAGGGGACAATTTCCATTGGCATAAATACAGATGTTTTCCATATGTGCAGCTATAATCACTGAGTACAGGAAGAGCAAGGATAGATCTAATAGGTTCCTGCAATAAAACTGAACTGGGTAGGATGACAACAAAGAGCCTCAGTCTCTTTTGCATAAGCCAAGGATGCTTACAGGCAATCTGCAGAGAACTGAAAATATTCATAGATTATGTGGCACTAGGACATTACTGAAGTTCTGTGGTGTTCAGAGTTTATTACCTTCAAACAAGTTACTGCAGAGCTTCAGTAACCATATGACCCTGGGTCATTTTTGTATGTTATATTGACATCTGTAGTAATAGTAATTATTATAAGAGCTTGTGCTTGCATATGCCATGTATAAACTGTGCTGCAGAAAAACACCCATAACAAAAAGTGTCGTAGGCTAGAAAAAAGAAGTGAAAGAGAGAGCAACTATTTCAATTTAGGACATCAATTAACACTGATTTGCACTGGAATGCATTTGAAAGTACATGTAATATTCACGTGCCAAATGAATTCATTAAAGACTAGTGTGATTACAGTGAATGTCAAATGAATTAATAACAATGGGACCTTTAAGTGTTACCATTAATTTCACAGTGTGTTGCTGTTTTATACTTATGGTCTCTGAAGCTAAATGACACTCTACAGTTGCCCTAGTAGATTAATTGTGCATTAATAATCTATGGGTGGGCCAGCAATCTGGTGGGCACTTAGATTTCATTGACACTTGGATAATGAAGAGCATCTTCATTTCCAGTTTTCAGTCAGGAAAGTAATTTTATCTTTAAAAAATGCTTGCACCATTTCTTCTATATTTGATTAGTGTTCTTAAAGCAGTGTTAAGTTTTTGTATTCTAGGTCCACATTCAAAGTTGAGCTTGATTAAAGAATTAAACCCTTAGGTTTTTCCCTGTATAGCTCTCTATCTGGGAAATGTGCCAGTGATTTCTGCTTGCTAGTAGACAACTTGTTCTGTTCAGGGCATTTGTTTTGCTGCCTAGTATTTAAGAAATTATCCCTGCAGTTCTGACTACTTCCATTTTCCTTTTTTAATTTTTTTAAATTTTATTTTTATTATTATATTTAGATCTGTTACCTTTAGAAGTCTAACATTGTTATAAATGAATGCTATTACTGAAAGCTCAGAAAGTGCATACCAGCTTATTTACCCAATATTTTTATGTGCCTTGCCTTGAGAGGAATAGGGCTCAACAAGACAGAGGTGAAAAAGAGAAACCTTTTTTTCACAGATTATTAACTAATAAGTTGCATATTTTTGTTCCCAAGTGTTGTATTTCTTTTAAAAATGCCATCTAGTACATGTACACACATATATGAGTTCATAATGTAGGGGAAATTCTTTCATTTTTATTAGGCTTCTACATTTAGAAAGAAAAATTATTCAGTCTTTTTGTTTTTCTTAAATGGCACGCTAATATTGTAAGCTGTTGCAAGCAAGTAGACCCCATGAGCCATGTGGAGATCTATTGAAATTAAACATTTAACAGTGTAAGTCAAGATTTGGAAAAAGAGAGGCAGAGAGAGAAAGTGAAACTCTGTTATATCCAGAAGTTCTGAAGAAAAGTGTTTGACCAAAAATTTTGTCTCATTTTTCAACTTTGATCGCTTCTTCCGATATAAGATATTATCCTTATTTACAAATCTTCCCTATTTAAAAGTTTAGATCATCATTCCTGAAAAAAAAAAAAAAATACTGTAGGATTTCTAGTTCTGGAAATGTCTCATCTATTAAACACACTGGTTTGACTCAGAAACAATCTGAGCATGTTGAACATGCTTCTACATAGTGGTGAGCAGATACTGCCAGTTTGTGGTGATATCACACAGATTGTACACACGTGCACACATATAGATACACACGCCAACTTTGAACTGCATGTTCTGAGCTGCATATGTGGGTGTAGGAAAGTGAAGCTAGATTATCAATCAGAACTTCATACATAAAGTCATATTTTGCACTTGCTGTAATATTCACAGATTTCCTATTCCTCACCTGTTGATACCTTTAACGCTCCTTCACATTTACTTTTATGTTTGATTTAATGAATGGAGGTTGTCACTTGCTCAAGTTAATTCCAGCAAAAGTCAATAGCAAAAAATGCATTTCAATTTCTATGTTTTCCAGTGTGTGTATATATATGTATATATATACACACATATATATATATATAGCAAGAATTCAGATTTATATATGAAGTCTAATTTTACTTTACATTTTATGAACACATCTATATACCTTTAATGGAGGAATAGCACCAGTCACAAGTAGGGAGAGAAACGAGGCAAAAGTGTGGGAGTTCCTTCACTCCCCCATGGCACAAGTCACAGAATGAGCTGGAAGGTCCCAGGCCATGCAGGAGCAGTGCCCCATACACAGCCTTCTGGGCTGAAATCCAGCCTGTTGCTGGTGCTTGGGAGCCCCCTCAGAAGCAGCATGACTGACAACAGGGCTGCCCACATCCCAGCCTAGCCACAGGGAGAGATGGTACTTTCTCCATAAGCCACATCTCCTGTTCCCTCGCCCAGGTTAATGGAAGCTGTCCTTACCTCCCTCTACCTTAGCAGCACTGTTTGAACTGTCTTGTTATGCAAGGAAGTACATTGGGCAAGATTTGCAGGCTGTGGTAAACTGACTGGCTTTAAACTCAGTAATAAAATAGTCAACACAGGGAGTTAACAAAATCCCGTACTTACACCATTCTTACTAGAAATGTAATAGCTATGAGGTATGAAACAGGCATAAAAACTTTTCTTCAAAAAAGACTATCATAAGGCAGCTGAATGAAAAATACTGACATTTGGCAGTTGTCATTTCAGGTAACCTAGACATTTAGGATCGATACTGAGAATCTCAGGTGTGCTTCTGTTTGTGTGAAATTCATTATTATGACTTCATCGAAAACCTATCTCAGCATCACTGACACTGCTCCAGAGCTCTCCATTTGTGAGATAGTGTCACCAGTTCTCCCATAGAAGTTGAGTGGAAGCAATAAAAGACTTTATTAATCTTCTTATTAAATATAGTATCTACTATGAGAGTTTTCTTGATGAATTACAGATCTATTCATAGTGTCTCCAGCCTAATTTTGTTGGAGCTGACTGACGGATTCTGCTTGACTTGGCAAAGCTCCTTCCTCTTGTTAGAGGAATCTGAAAGTCCAATGTTTGGGCTGTCTGTATGGTATTGCATGCATCTGTTAAATAGAAATGTGTTTCCACTTGCCACAGAGATGCAGGATAATGTTTTGATGGGAAGAGGTTAGGGAAATGAGTTTTTCACCCATTCTGTCATTTCATGTCATTTCTTTTAACATTTGGATACCATCTGCCTCCAGCCTCCCTGTTCAGTAGCCACAGCTGTCTGCCCACACAGTCCCTGCACAAGGTGACAGGCTCTTTGGAAGCTAAATACTGATCTGTATTTGCTGAGAATATTAGAAGCAGTGGCAACTATCTCTTCCTCACCAGTTGATGGCAGTGGGAGAGTTCAGCCTTCCCAAGTTTAAGGCGAGGAGTGCAGACTGACATTTCCAGTTTTACCCTTAAAACTGAGCACAGTCTTTTCTATCTTTCTTCTGCTTTTTCTCTTCTTGAACATCAGCTACCTCGGACTCCCTGTCCTCTTTCACAAAATAAGGACCTACCAAGTGAAATATCTGAAGTAATGAGCAAACCTAGTGTCTGGTTAAGGGGTTTCTCCTGATGTTAGCCTTTTGTAGCTAAGCAGTATCATCTAGACATTTAGAAAAGATCTCAGTTTGGGTTCACATATTCATGAGGTTTTTGATTTTTGAAGATCAGCCACATCCTCTGCGTACAAGAATAAGCAATATATTTATATTGCATAATCTAACTTTCCTGGGGTTGGGTGGGGAGAGGGTTTCCGATTAAAAAAAAATTACTGGATCAAAAGTATGTGTATATCCTGATCAGGTTGCCCAGAAGCACTTTGAAGCCACTGATTTTAGGCAAAATTTTAGTTGTGAATGCTTTTTGACAGAAGGAGGGCTACGGTGCTGTAGAGTCTTCTGCAGTTCTGGCCATGAGTCACCATTACTTCTGCATGCAAGATGCTCATTAATGAGAAGGAAAAAAAAAAAAAAAAAAAGAAGCTTCTTTTACAGCCAAGAATATACAAGAATATAATTAAAAAAAAAAAAAAAGTCAGAAGTTGTTTTCTTTTTTCTTTTTTTTTTTTTCTCCACATCACCATTTTTTCATTTTATTTTTCCTAGTAAAATCTTAAATAGTTGCTTACTACTTGGAGTTTTCCCTTACTGTCCTTATCTTGGAACAGGTAAGACTTCCATCAAGGTAAATGGTAAAAAATACATAAATGGGAGCAAACCTTGACCCAGGATACTGGGCAATGATGATAAAGTTATCTGAAATATAACCAAGTTTAAACTTTTTTTTTTTAAGAGTTTCAAGAAGAATTTGGAAAATCTTCTGCTAAACCTTCTTGCCTGAACTTTATGAGATTTTTTTTCAGCACCTTGAACTACTAGGTCCTGGCAGAATGGATAAAAGTGCAAGGTGTATATATTTTGGTCTTAATTTAAAATAAAAACAGCCCTCCGTTATTATGGGGAGGGAGTAGATTAGCATAAAATCTTTTGCTTAAGAAAGCAGGATACAGAGAAGAAGCTTGCAGTTTTTATTTTAAAGTGACTGAGTGAACTAGAGAAAGAGGAACCCAAAAGAGGAAAAACTTCCATCTCTTACAGTCACGAGAACAGACATGTGCAGCTCTGTTAGAATCTGGATACTCACCAGGGATCTTACTGGCTCAATGCTTGAAGAAGAAATGTCTGTCAAGTTCCAACAAACTTTGCTTTCCCAAACAATTGCCATATGCCACAACTAACATCATAAAGACACAATGAATCAAGCCCCAACATCATGAGGTTTAAAGATGTTTGTCCATTAAAAAAAAAGTTTCCATTAAATCTTTTTGTCTCCTCAGTTTCGCAGGCAGGTCACAACAGCAGCAGAGTGCTTAGTAATGCAAATTTAATCCTTTAGTCTTTTGGTTTGATGATATTTTGCCACTAGAGGAAGTTCAGTTCAGATTCTGATGAATCACAGCACTTTATCCTGTCCAGGAAAGCATTAAGCTGACTTACACAGGGCTCCACACTGCCACAGTGCATCCTTACTGCTAGTGTTGATTCCAATATTAAAAATAGTTTCCTGCCTGCTGCAAAGCAAGTATCATCATGAGAAATGTACTTAAACAATCCGGTCTCTCTCTCTCTCTTTACTAGATGGCTTAACCATGTAAGCCTAACAGTTCTTTGGGATTGCTTTAAGTTGTAGGGTGGAAGAGCACTCTATTCCCCCCTTAGACTTCCAGACTTTAACTCCCACAGACTGTAGCTATACCCTCTTTGTGAGCCTGCGCACCAGGTAGTCCATACAGAAGCACTGTGTCAAATGGTTAAATAAATTGATAACGTGCAGTAGGCCTGGAGCCAAAAATACTCTCCCCTTGCACCGATGAGAAAGGTAATAGGACAGAAAGCTTGTGCTCTGATGCTACTGCTACTAATGAAAATGGCAAAGGCAGTGAGCTCGGCATGTTTGTCATCTAATATCACATCACAGCCGCTCATGATGTGGTGTTAAATATGTCTGAAATCTCTTCATTTTGCTGAGCCTATTTACCTATGCTTCCCAACACAGATGGAACTCTTTCTTCCTGCACATATTAATTCATTTGTTATTTATGCACTTCTGATCTTTGTGACATTTTGTCCTTTGGCCTACTACCAAGTCATTTTTTATACATGTTCTGAGGAAAGGTGGCCCTTGCCTTGCAGTGAGCCTCACAAAGCCCTGACACACACATATGCATTTTTTATTGTTCTCACATGTTGCTTAACAGTCTGCATGATTCCTGCTTTACAGCACAGCAGATGGGTTCCTGCATAGCGGTGAAACAGATGAGATGTTCAAATCGATTGTTTTATCAACAATCAGTTGAAGATAAAAATCATTTTAATGAGAGAAATTAATGATGTTTGCAAACAAGATGTTAATTAAAGAACATAGCTTGGGCTTTTTTCCCTCCTTTTCTCACCCTGCACACAATTTTTGTTACCCATGACATCTTTCATTATTGACTCATGCCCCAAAGAAAAGGCGATTAAAATCTGCTTTTGTTTGATGTAGCTTTTATTGAAGAACGAAATGGATCTTTCTGAAGCTTCCTGGTGAGATGAAAGTCTAATTATCTCCACAAATGAAAGGAAAAGCTTTAATTAGGCCTGTGCTGAATCTGCGCACTGTGAATTTGTGCATTGTGATGGATGGAGCCCACATCTCCTCAGTGACTGCAGTTGAAATAATGAAGAAGGAGAAGAGGTAACCTGCTCCCATGATTCAGCTGGCAGAGCAGACTTGGAGGTACACCTGTGTTGTGAGAGTGTGCCCAGAGCAGCTGCCACAGGCCATGTTTCTGTGCAGTGCAGTCGGCTGTTTTACAGCCTCCTCCTGAGCTTTGATCTCTTTTCAGACAGCAGGGGTCCTAACAAATCAAGCTTTTCATGTTTCACTCAGTTTCACTCTCTTTTGCTTCACTATTCATACTAGAACTCCAAAGAGGACGGATAAAATATTGTCTTTTTCTGAAGCAATTAATGATCAGCAGTGGACATGACTGAAGTGGGAATTTTGCCTTTCGTGAGGTGTTTTAAAGTTGACTGTGGGGTAAAGGCTGCGGAAGAATCTGAAATTGCATGTATTTATTTTGCCATTTAATTACATCACTATGCTTTCAACAACCTTTGTGCACTTTATCTGCTATGCACTTCTTTTTTGTGATGCTGTAGTGTCTACCCAGTTAGGAAAGGTGACATTCTAGGGTAGTGCTATACTGCTAATGGCCCCCGGGGAGAAATCTGAATTATGACAAAGAATGCACTATCCCAGATTTTATACACATTTCTAATCTATTTTTACCATGTTGCATGCAGCTTACTCTGTCTTCATGTAGTCCACCTGATAGCAGGAAGGTCAAACCACTACTTATGCACAGCACTTGCAGCCAGCATATTCTTCTTTGGGAGTCATAAAGCACCTTTGACATCAAGGGCAGCCAAGGAGATTGCCTCTGCACCTTTCTGGAGAGGATAGCAGTAAAAACAGGAAAGAAATAATCAAAGACAAAGTTAAATCAGCATCAGCAATCTAATCTTTATTCTTTCTGTCAGTATATTCTGCGTTGTTTAGAACATATTGCTTTAATTGTGTACTGGTCTCTGAAATAGAGGAGCTTAGCAGTCAACTGGAAACATGCAGAAATAGGAGGATATGGGATAAATGGGAATGTATCCCCTGTCGATTTGTTTATTTAAGGAAAGGAGGCATCTAAAAAAACATCAGTGCTGTCTTTCAAAGCAAACATTCTGGGAAGTCTTTTTGTGGGTAGATATACAGCTTCTATAAAGCCTGAAATTGGTGAAAGTAAATGATGCTGATTCTGAGTAATTTAACAAAGTGATTATATGGATTTTAATTTAGTCTGTGTGAAACAAATTTCTGCATTGCAGTTCTCCTTATAAACACAGCTTTCTCTCCTGCTCTTCTAAAATTTTATACACTAACAAGTTACTCACAAGCTGAAATCTTTCTATGTGTATTTTGTCACTTATTTAGAGACCTTTAAGGTAGCTGGCACTTTTTTTAGTCTAAAATATTATTTGTTCTTTCCACTCTTCTCCTGCCCTCTCCATTTCACAGTTTCTTTGTGTAGATTGTCTCCTTTGTTTATGCCTTTGTAAGTATCTCCCTAGTGTTAGTACTGAGTTCACAGAGCTGAAGTCAAAAACCTGCCTTATACAATATTCTAATCCTTAGGCCATCAGTGCTGACATCCAAGTCTGGTCCACTAGAATTACAGGAATGATGGTGAATGTATAAAGGTCCCAAAGCTCTATATAGTAGAAAAAAGCCAGGGGGAATGCTGTAACACTGGAGCACAGGCCTGAGCTGGGGGGCACAGCCAGAGGGGAAATGAGGAGGCAGTGGAATTCTTGTTAGACTGCTGTGCAGAGATGAGGAGCAGATAGTAAATTAGGAACGAGCACTGCAAGAACACATCTGAATCAGACCCTCCAATTAACTGTTCTCTTCCCTTCTTTCAAGTTTGATTTCCTTTTAACCTTTTATTTTATTCTTTTGATCTCAGCATCTTTTTCTTCTTCAAGTGAAGAGCAGTGGTGCAATAATTTTTGTTGAGGAGGTGCTTTCATTGTCAGCTCCTGTTTCCAAGCATAACAAGCAATGAACGAAAACTGGCAATATTCTTGTATGCCATCACTCAGAACATGAGTCTGACCAAAATGTGAGGCCTGGGACCATTTAAAATAAAAACTATTCTTCCTCTCTTTGTGGCAGAGGTTCCTCTATTGCTTCTTAGCTGTTGAGAATCTCAGCAGATTTTATGGGAGGCTTTGTGTGTGCATGTATGCACAAATACACCTATAGAGCAATGTAAGTTTATGAAAGAAAATATTTACAAAGCAGAAGCAGTAGTATTTAGCTATTATATGCTGGAAAACAGAAAAACTGGCCATTACCATGTAAAGAACCTTGTAACTTTCTCCTGCATAGTTCCTATTTGTGCTGAGTCCAAATTGCTACATGACTATCTCTGAGAGCTTGGGGTAGGCAGAAAAATCCCCATGAAGGGCTGTTGTGCAGGAATATGAATGCATGAGAATCCTGTAATGTACTTCAGCATTAGTAACACTGCTATAGTTTCTATATATCCGCTATGGAAAGCTGTAGCAGCTCAGTCGTTCTCCAAAGTAAGAGCCATGCCAGCCTTGTGAAGTGTCTTAAGAAGCTCAATCACTGCCGATCTTGTCAGCATTGAGAGAACTATTATCTCTGTCCTGAGTCACCCCTCCGCACTTCCAGAGGACCTTGGTAAAAAAAACATAGAGAGGGATTCTTCTATTAACCTGTCTTCTGCAAAGGCTTGAAGAGTAGTGAATTCCTGAGATGGGATTTGTTTGGTTTTTGTTTAGTTTTTTTGGTGTGGTTTTGTTTTTCTGAGAAGGTTATTGGCTGGCCGGTGCATGCTAAGACACACACATGGTACTCTGAAGTGATTCAGTGTCTATGATTTTGACATTTCTAGATTGAGATAAACACTTGACTATGAACACCTGCTAATTTTTACTTCTGTAATATTTAAATGGGTATTTGTCCTTCCACATGTATTTTACAGAATCACAGATTGGTTGAGGTTGGAAGGGACTTCTGCAGACCATCTTGTCCAAACCTGTGCTCAAGTAGGATCACCATAGCCAAAGTTCTAAAACACATGTTGGTGCTTTTAAAAGGGCAGGGGGCAGGGAAGGCTATGATCTTAGGGACTTAGCAACAACCTGAAATGTTTATGATTGTCACAACTTCCTTGAAACCAAGTGAATATTGTAGAAACTGTGGTGTTTTGAAGTGTCCCTGGTCTCATAACTATAAGATTAAAAGGATTGCCAAGGCATACAGCAGTTTTTCTTCACTTCTCCAGCTAATTATAATTTTACTTTCCCATTTTCTGAATATTATAGTACAGGCAGGTCAGTATTATTCTGGCATTTATAAGTTTGTATTAATATATTATATAGATAATTTAGGACATATTTAGTTACAAGAATTCCAGTGCAAGGTGAAATGCTATGAAGCTGTTCCTTTCATGCTGAAAGAAGAATCAAATTGAAACTAGAGAAAAAAAAAAAAAAGCCAGATTCTCTATGTATTCTTCTTTCAGGTTGTTGTCCCATTTACACTTTATGCCCTGGCATTTTCCAGATTGACACACAGGCAGGCATTGAGAACTATGGCTCCTGAACCGCCAAGATTTAAAGACGTTGCTGAGCTAAATCTAAGCAGTAGGAAACACACCATATTGAAGTTTCTAGAGATTTTGTTCTCCTGATAGTCACACTTCAAAGCACTCCTAGTTCAGGATTTTCTAAAGAAGCAGAAGGTACCCAATCTGGAATGAAAATGACTTCTTACTGAGTTGCAAATAAATGCTGTAGATGTTCACCTCACATTACCCTGATATTTTGGTTGTATTGTCAACATTCTGCTGTACTTGATCTTCTGCTTAATGTGGAATTAGGCAAACTATTTTTTTTGTTCACATTATCATTATACAAGTAAGTCTGGAACTCAATAAAAAGTGAAAAAACTCTGTATTGGAGAGAGGTAAAATTCTGTTCTATCTAAAAGTATTATCTTTATTAAGAAAACCCAGTAAGGAAGTCTTTCTTCACTGTACCATTCATATAGGGAAAGAAAACCTTTTGCCAGCTGTCATTGTTATCACAAGGCAAACAGGTTTCATAGGCCTTGAAATCTTGGTATTCAGTTCACTAAGTCCCAGTGTATGTAGGATCTGAAAATAAATTTTGAAGTCAATCCAAAGTTCCATTTTCTTGGGAACAATAATTGCCTCTCAAATCCAAAAAAAACCTGCCTAGGGATCTCTCATTTGTTATCAATATTTTATATATCCCTTTTTTCTTCAACTATGTATTTTATCATAAATAATTTTTTTATAAGAAAGAATACCTAAGACAGAACATGCCTCTGTCCCACTAGTTTCAGCAGTCCTTAGGATGGAACAGATACAACCCACATCATTCCTCATGGCACTGAGATATCACAGAGAACCAGTTTCTTTCTCACAACCACCAGCTGCTGTGAGAGCTGAAGGGTTTCTCAGAATCCCTTAACCTTATGTTTCCTTATCTGCAGTTCAGTCTCATGCCTGATTTCCCAGAATTTGCTTAACATTTTCAGAAGGACGTCATTCACCCACTAGTTGTAGCTAGATTTGGATTCGTAACTCTTATGAAAAGAGAAAGTGATATGATTTTCCATACCCACCAACACATGATATTGTCAGATGATAAATATTCTTCTCATCAAAATACGATGGAAGAACTGATTCACTAGAAAATTCTGAACTGAGTTAAGGATGAACATTCTGGATGCTCTTTCAAAGAGATAAAAAATGGGGCTAACCATCTGGCACCTCTTGAGGCTCTTTAAACACTGAGAATTTTTGCTGGAGAAAGCATAGCTGTCTTCTGAAGTCTTCTAAGTATCTGTTTGCGTTTTAGTTTTTGTTTTGGTGGAGGTTTTTTGGTTGTGTTTGTTTTGTTTGGTGTTTGGTGAGGTTTTGTTTGTTTTCTTTTGTTGTGAGTTTTTTTGTTTTGGTTTTGAATGGATTTATAGCATCTCTCTGTATTTTAGATGAGTGGCCTCATTCTGAATGCTAGCAGAAACTTACTGGAGATTTCTACTTTACAAAATCCTTAATAACCTGTAAAGGAACCTGTCCCATGTTGCAGAAGCATTCAGCAAGGGCTGAGTTTCACTCACTATCGCCTCCCTAGTTGCAGCCAATACATGGATGGACTAAAATCCTGCTGGGATCCCACAGGATCTGCCATGTGCTGGGTATAGTTGTTCTCTTCTTGTGTGAGACATCAGCTTTTGCCTCTTGCATCGAGCAGAACAGATTAGTGGTAATCTCTGGGTTCATGTTCAGTTGTTAGTTGAGAATTCAGTGGGAGCCAGTGGTTCATTCAGGGGAATGTCTTAGGAAGCTAAAAGCCGCTGTTGTCCACAGGTTTTGAAACCATGCCCCATTCTTTTTGGTGCAGTGCTGCAGAACTTAAGAGTCATAATTGTAAAGTAACCTGAGCTGCTTATCACAAACTTACTGTTTTCATTCACACTGTAGCTGAAAACAGGCCCTTTTTAATGTTGTGTTTCCTAGCAAATAAAAACATGATTATTTTTAACATTGGACAAACAGTGTATGTGCTGTAGTTGTGGACAATACTAAGTAGAACAAAGAATAAATGTAAGCCATTGACTAAGTAGGTTCTTTTTAAATGCAGAAATGACACTTGCTGTAGCAAGTGGTTCATGCTAACCAGGAGCTGCTGGAGGTCAAATTTGAGATATTATGCAAATTCCAAACTCAAAAATACAGACAGTGAAATAATAATTAATTACATTTGCACCTTAATTAAAGATTAAATCTCTGTTTTTAAAAAAAAAAAATCATGTATTTGTATTGTCTGATATAATTAGGCACTCTCCTAAATGGCCAAACTTGGAACTACTTATTATGTCTTAGCAAACCTGTGGGAGAGCCTGACATGTGTTTAGCAATCATGTTTTTGTGTTCATCAGAAAAAATCATTTTAAAACAATGTGGGAGGGGCAGTCCATATCTTTAAGGCAACTGTTGGATAATTGACCTCCTTTAGCATTTAATTTCTCAAGCCTCTAGGAAGCTTAATTTTGAACATCAAAGAGGTACCTGTGGAAGAAACTGTTCCAGACTGGTGAGTAAACAAATTAGAGTTAATAGGGTCATTAGCTTTTGTGGTAAAATTTCAAACTGGGTATTCCTCACTAAGGAATGTAAATGTCAATGTTTTTAAGTCTTTTAAAATATAATTAGACATGGAACTTGAATACAAATGTTACATATCCTATTAACAATGTTTTCCATACTCTGGGCATTACTTTATTAACATTAGGAAATCTGTTGTTCTGGTCCTATACATTGCTTGCCAGACAATCAGAATAGAAAAAAATTACAAAGCTGCTTAGACAATAATACACTGTAAACATTAATGATGCTGTATATTCTGTGTATTATAGAAATGCTAGTTAGTGACCTTTGGAGTAATAGATGTAGCTCTGATCAACCCTTAGATCTCCAGGCATGAATATAAGAGCTTAAAAAAAAAAACAAACAAACCATGACACAACACCAAACATAAACACACACACACACACTAAAACCCAACACAAGAAAACAACTTACATTTCTTCATCTGGATGATGGATGATCTTCTCATCTCTACTTTCTTTTGGTTCTATGGCTATATAAAGGGATAATTACTGATTGAATTTGAAACAGAGTATACAGCAAATTCAATTGCTACATCCTCTCATTTCACTTCTTGCACAATACTGAACTCTTTTATTCAATTATCCTTGCATACGGTAATATAAATGCTGCTCCCTTTCTTCCACCAAACTCTAACAAGTTACTAGTCCACCCATATTTCCACACCTTTTCCCACATACCTGCCTGCAAGGTAAGCACTCTCTCATATCCATTTCCCCTGAAATTCTTCTTGCTAACCCTTCCCAGCAGCAGCAGTCCTGGAACTGAGGGTTCTCAGAGTAAGTTCCCTTTTCCTCTTTGCAACCCTAGGCAATTTAAAACTGTGGAGTTTATTCTATCTCTACGAGCTCAAAACTCGGCAAAGGCTTCTTTTCAACCCAGAAAATTCGCTGCTGCTGCAAATGTCATCATTTAAACAGATAGAGAGGAAAATTTCCTCATAAGGAAGTAGTGACATCAGGTCAGTACAATGGTTTGTAGAAAACTAATTGATGGGCTAATTTGCAACAGCACAAATGCGTTTAGCATAGAAGGAAATAAAATATTTTCCAGAAGTGCCAAAGAAGAATGGCAGAAAATATTTAGACTTGAAAACTACAGATGGGCAAGCATATCCAGTAGTAAATGATCTCCTCCCTGTGAAAACTGACTTATATCAGCAGGGTTTGAGTGCTACAGTGATTTCTACCTAAAAAAGGGGAGGGTGGGGGAGAAGAGAAAGACATATTAAATAATTGATCATAGCTGTATCTGTGGTTACAAGCGTTGGATTCTTAAGTCATTAGCCTGAAGGAGCAAAGACTTTAAAAAATATTAACTGTCTTCACTACATATATAATTTCAAAGTTTAAGAAAAAAAAGATTTTCCCATTTGGCTATCATAAATCATTTTGTTGTGATAATCTTGATTTAATCTTTTAATCTCCCATTCTCCCTCAACAGCAACTATTTCTTTTTGCCTAAGTAAGTAAAATAAAAATAAAATGAAAAAAAAAAAAAAAGAGTAAAATGCTTTTTGTGTAATGTGAATTACGTTTAAGTGATGTTTTGAAAAAAATCTTGTCCATTAGGAAGAAGCTTTTTGCACTGTGCAAGTTGTTATGACTGAGTTATTTGCAAAGTAGTTCTAGTTACCATTTCTTATTGGTCTCTAACAATGTGCTTGAAATAAGATTCTTTAGTTTATCTCCATAAGAGTATCTCATGGAGTTTTATAAGTATTCATTTTTAAATAACCGTTAGTTTAATTTCAACCTCCTACAGTGTTTTTCATAGAATGTTACTATTTTCCACAATATTAATTTATTTTCCACTGTAATCTAGAGTATTAGATGAGTATGACTGTCTCCATTTCACTAACTTAACTGATTTTCCTCACGGAGACAACATGTTATCCAATCAAGATCAAATAATAAATCTATGACAAATATGGAATCATATGCAGATCTCCTGATCTCGCTTTCTATGTGTGTTGAAAGACAAGACTCATTTAACTGAAGCCATGCAAAAATTAGGCATCTGGTTTTCTTTCTGTAGTGAAGGCCACGACAAGCACTTCCAAAGTATAAGTCATCCTATCACAAAACATCGACAAGTAAGGTTTGGCAAAAGTCATGGTAAAACATTATTTGCCCTTCGACTAACTTAGGCAGTTGAGAAGGTGAATGCTTTGGCACGGCTCCATGAAAATGTTTCATGGTCCACTATATCTTGCTCATTGGTGCAGCAAGGGCATGAGACTGTTGCTTCTAGTATACTGGGTTTTTATTCTTTGATGGAAATCTTGATTTAGAATTGTTGAAACTACGCCACTCATCGGGACATAGTGGCAATGCTACTTTGACAACTTCAAGTAAAAGCAAATATAAACAGAATAAACAGTGTGATCTATGTGTTGGATGGGTGAAAAAGTGCATTTCTAAGATTTTCATTAATTGTGAAATAAGACCTTTGTTTAAACATCTTTGGCACTTTTTTTTTTTTTTTTTAGGAGTAAAAGTGTAGGCACAAGAAAATACTCATTTCTTCAAAGCTAACCACAGAACAGACTTTGTAATATAGTCTCTTTTATGTGGATTGACATAGCTGTCACCTCCTCTCTGCTTTATGGGTCTTGGACTTAGCCAGCACAGGATGCACTTCTGAAAATATCCTGAACTATTCAATAGAAACAAAATGCATGAAACCAGATGGAATTTATTCAAATAACTGTTAAAATTTAATAAACAAAAAGACTCCCTTTGGTTCAGCTTGTTACAAACTGTAGAGTTCCATAACAAGCTGGAATGTTTTAGCCATACATATGTTAGTCAAACAAAGTTTTGAAGAATGTAACTTTCTATTACAATTTTTAACCTATTCACAAACATATTTCATGGCTTTTTCTTTCCCATATCTGTTCTTGATCCCTATCTAAGGGGTTGTGTCAGACCACACTAGAAAGGTCTGACACCAGAGGGTGCAGAGGTGACATTCCATGTCTCCAGCTCATCATCCCTAGGGTAGCCTGACACATATATAGTCTCAAATTGAGCTGGGGAAGGTTCAAGTTGGATATTAGGAAAAATTTCTTCATGGAAAGGGTTGTGAGGCTGTTGAACAGGCTGCCCAGGTAAGGGGTGGAGTCTCCATCCCTGGAGGTGTTTAAAAGACATGTAGATGAGGTTCTTAGGGATATGATTTAGTGCCCAAGTTAGACTGTGGTTGGACTTGATGATCTTGAGGGTCTCTTTCAACCAAAATTATTCTATGATATAATCAGGAGAGGTGCTCTTGCATTAATCTTTTCCACTCTCAGAGGATAAAATTATAATGAAGCAACAAAAACAGATAATGAGGCAATGAGAACACAATTCTTCTGTTTATAGCCAAGAATGGGGGGGGCGGGCAGTGGGATGACTTAGTGCAGATTTTCAATCAGGCATTACCAATCCAAATAATAAATGGAGTAGATATAAATGTAATTAGAAGTAAACCTGTACATGCCCCTGGAGATAACACCCAGAATGGCATTTTTTTACCTGTAAGAAACTACTTTTCCACAGCAGCTCAATTGCAGCTTCTAGAAATATGGAAAAATGCGAAGATCACAGTATCACAGTATGTTTGGGATTGGAAGGGACCTCAAAAGATCATCTAGTCCAATCCCCCTGCTGGAACAGGAACGCCTAGGTGAGGTCGCACAGGAACATGTCCAGGCGGGTCTTGAATGTCTCCAGTGAAGGAGACTCCACAACCCCCTGGGCAGCCTGTTCCAATGCTCTGATCAATTATATGGTGGAATGACTAAGCAGATAGCTCAAAAGGCACGAATAAAAAGAGCAGCCACAAGTAAGTTTGTATAAACTGAGTTAAAAGCAAAAGAGCATCTGGCTACAATGGAATTCACCCCTTAAAAGAAGTGATAGTATTGCTTAGCTCAAAAAAACAAAGATAAAAGTAAAGCAAAATTGCATAGGCAAAAGGCTATTTC
Organism: Nesoenas mayeri; assembly: GCF_963082525.1. Taxonomy (NCBI): domain Eukaryota; kingdom Metazoa; phylum Chordata; class Aves; order Columbiformes; family Columbidae; genus Nesoenas; species Nesoenas mayeri. The sequence continues at coordinate 42,398,606 of NC_137540.1, forward strand.
TCAACAGCTGCATGTTGCAAAAACGACCTAATGTTAATAGTTAATAGTTTTCCTTTGGTTTGTCATGTTGACAATTTGGACACACCAAAGCTTGCGTTTATACCGAACTTACATCAGTGCATTTTGAACGCCAAAGCCCTCGGCCATCTCAGGAAGTTTTAAAGCATTTTTTTTTTTTTTTAAACCTGAATTAAAGTTACACTGTAAATTAATATTTAAAAATCAATCATCATTAATTATCTGTTAAAGGGATGTCTGCACATTCTTATTCTTCAGTCTTCATTAACATGTAGGAAAGCAAATATCCCAGAGGATGTGCTGCATGTGTTGCCATGTTTTACTCATGTCTTCCTGGATTTCTTAATAGCTCTAAACAATAGGTTTCTTCAATGGGAAGCATATGTCCCGAAGGCTTTTTATCGGAATGCTTCAGATTCAATCAAAAGGCACAATCTGAGCAGCCACGGACCAAAGCCAGATTCATCTGGTTAAATCTCTGGCCCTGGCAATGCACTGCTGGAGCGCCTCTGCAGCACTCAGGCTGTGCCCTGGAGGACTTACTGCAAATTACATACACACACGCCTGTTGAAACATACCTGCTTTTCTTAGGCCAAGTGGGTTTGGTTTTGTTTTCTATTACTAATTTTTATGAAAATCATAGCAGTATGTCACTTACTGCTTTCAGCAACAGTATCACTTATAAATATCACTAACATTTTTAGTATTTACTTGCCACACATCACCCAAACCATGTATGTAAACCCAAACCATGTAAATACAGCAGTTTGAAATTGTTTTCTGATAATACTTTGAAATACTTGATTCAAAAGGAAGGACACCTGTATGAAAGAAATTCAATGAAAGGAAATAAAGGCTTTATAGAATCATTTTGTTCTTTAGAAAAAAAAAAAAATCAAACAAACAAGCAAATAAAAACCAAAACCAAACCAAAACAAACAACACAGCACACAAACAATGGATACAAAATTCTTGATATTCATAAACTGTACTTTACTGTAAAAACTGATTTTGAAAACTGAAGTAGGCACACTACTCTGTTCAGGCTTAATAAGATTTCTTCTTATGGATAACTGATATGGAAAAATCTATAGCATGCCCACTCAAAATGTCTCATAGGCTGAATAGCCTACATAAAAGTGTGATGTGATCACCATTCACTCAAATACTCTCTTCAGGTTTCATCAAGTTGAACCCATGCATTTTAAGGTACACTGGAACTCTGCAGATTCTAGTAACCACGTTCGAGTTTTTGCTTCTCTGGAACACAAATTGGCATGCTTGTACTCACTCTGCTGACATTCTAGATCCTGCAAATTTGGGGGTTTTCTTCTGACATTTGCGTGTAATCCAGCCTTCTCTAGCACTTCCTGGGTAGCTTAATAGAAGGTCTGCAGAGCCAACAAACTTTGTGTTCACTTTAATTTTATAGCTCACTCCTTTGGAGAAGTTATTGGAAAGAGAGAGAGATTTGAGCTAAGATAAGATTTGAGATAAGTTCCAGAAAAGTTATCGAAAAGTGTTTCACTTTAGTTCATATAACCAATAAAGACATATCATGAAAATCATGAATGCCTAATAGTAAACACTTTCCTACTCAGATTTCCTTTTTTTGTTGAGAATTTTGCATTTCGAATCGGATTTCTTTAAGGAACTCAGTATTTTTCCTTTCTTCCACTTGGCTTCTCCAAACATAAATCCTATCAAAATTTATAATTTCCATTTTCTTTTGTTTAGTGATACTCTAATCAGATTAATTGCATAATCAATGTTTTTGCTTATCCCACTTGCAGTTAAAATCCATTGATAGGTCAACCCAACAGAAGTTTAATTGCTTTGCCCATGCTCTGCATGGTATATATTTTAATCCTAGTACATAAACATTGAAATAACATGACATTGCTCTGATTACCAGAGATGTTACTTTCCATTTTTAAAAGTCTCTGAAAAGAAGCTAACCCCATAGATGACAATTTCACAAGATTAAACAGGCAGATTGAATCACAAATATTACTTCATAAAAGTAAAAATGGAGCTCTGTCAGATTTCCTATGCAGCATAGCTCTACGCCAGTTCTCTTCCCTGCAGGATACTCTCCACTCTTTAATGTATCAAAGAAATGGGGGGGAGGTGGAGTGATTGCTTTTTAACTAAAGTATTGATAGTGATTTTACATCAATGTGTTCTGTGAAATCTGCAGTAATAAAGATGAGTGCATTTCTAGCCTGCAAACATAGACAAACTATGATATGATACTCAGCCTCTCATGTTCAAATGTGCAGTTAGCACTGGGTAGTCATAGGAAAACAAACATCTGTGGTATCTCTCTTAAAAGATATATGAGGTCTGTGGAATGATTCTATGAATCCCAAATTAATTCAAACTCTTCACAGTGTTCCTCTGTATGAGCATGAAGTCCCCAACATACCTTGACAGATCTAGGCTCTTAGTGACCCTTGGCATCAAAGAGCAGCCAGTTTGACAAGTAACACGGACCCAAAACTGCTTCTACTCATGAGTTTCCAAAAGGTTGAATTCAGTTTGTATCATTAGAACCTTCTATATTCTTTAATTTTTGAAAAAAAATATTTAACTGATCCCCCAAAAGCTATTGTGTCATTATGAGAATTGTAAATGAATGGCATTTATTCAGACTATGACTTTATGCTAACATGCCTTTTAATAACTTCCAAGTCAAACCTTGGAAGAAGTTTATTAATATACCACTTTGATTTTGGATTGTGGAACAGCTGCAGCTGTGGCTGTTCAGCCTTAGATCTTCACGACAAGATGAAGATCAAAATACAATTAAAGAGGTGGAGTGGAGAAAAAAAAAAATAAAAGAAAAAAATATATAATTTGGGCATTGATAACAATACAAATATTCAAAGCATGCTCATTAAATGAAACTCAGTAAGTTGTCTTGGTGACAACTTCAACGACTAAATTCTTCTATTCAAGTGTGAAGAAGCTCTGCAAATTTCTTTTATTTTTTATCTTCATTCACACTTAAATTGTCATAAGGATGAATCATTCTTATGAGTCATACAATGTATTTCATCCAATAAGTCTACAACGTATGCATTTTCACAGTCTTGTATCCATTTTTATAGTAGTAATACAAATTTTTTAATGTAAATAAGTTTTCCCTCAAAGCTAAACTGTAGACCAAATTGCAAACCTATTTATTTTTTAATAAAGTTATGGTTTTATTGTAATTTTTTTCAATTCTTGAGGACAATAGGCTGCAAACTTTAATCTCACCAGCTTCAAGGTGAGAAAAATAAGCAGATTTACAGTATATGAAATAAATTGGTGATGCCTGCATTCCCAGAACTCCGAGTTTGCTAATGTCAGTATCACAAAACCACTACCAGAAGTGCTCCTATCCTAGAAATCATGAAACATATTGGGACCTTGACTTAATTGGACTACAAAGACAGACATCTTCAGCTTAAAATACTGGTCCTTTCAGGGGGAGAACACATTGGTTTAATATTGTATAATTTGCACTATTCTTATTAATCTTCTGAAACAATTATTTAAATCTCAAAGCTGCCAATTTGGTATTTTCATAAGAACTAAATCAGTTTTTAAAAAGTCAGAAAGTTGCTTTCTCTGTTTCTCTCCTTTTGATTGATTATCTATGGTTCCACAGCATATTACATGATCACAGCAATGTTCTTTGGAGATATAATCATCAAAGAGCATTACTCAGCTGGTGAAGTACATGTGAGGGGTTTAAATAATGAAACAGAACAGGGGGCCATTAAATATATTTTTTTTCTATTTTCTGTGCTTGGAGGCTTGTTTACAAGGTAGGGGGTATGCTGTTTAAAATAAAATTAAAAAAAAAAAAAGGCAAAAAAAAGGCAAGACACTTAAATTGTACCAACCAATCCATCTGTTCAGAGTGGGAGCCCTGCAGAGGCTGGAAGGTTTATCAGTGCTCATTTGGCTCTGAGAGGTGCATATTCCCAGTGGCTCAGAAAGATCTGGTTCCTATGTTAGTAAGTATATTCCCAAAACAGATGTTTAATTTTTAAAATTATATGGTCCTTGTAATCCAAGTTATATAGTGCAGGATATTTTATAAAGCCTGTTTCTGTGTAGCACATCAAATATAAAAGATTTGAACTTTTAATTAAAGATTGGTTTAGAGGAGAGTAGAGATCAGGAAGCAAAGTGTTCTAACATGTATGCCCATGACTTGTACCTGAGTTGAAAAGTAACTGCTTGTGTATCGATAATTGCCATGACTCAGTTTGGCAGACCCCTATTGTTACCAAAGTTGCAAGGCTGCGTCTTAAACTGTTCAAACATGAGTCTCCAACATTCATGTCAAGAAAGGCCAACTGCTCTGTTAAAATTCGTTGCTTGATTGTTAAAAGAGTGTATATCTTCTTTCTGGTTTTGTTTGTTTGTTGGGGGCTTTTGTTATTTTTTGTTATGTTTGTTTGTTTGTTTGTTTGTTTTTCTGTATGTGTGTTTCTTTCTTTTTGTTTTAAGAAAATGGTTCCACAATTTTCTTTTTAATGCAAGTTTCAGCCACTAATCTAAAGTGTCTGATAACGAGTCTGATACTGGCCCAGTATTACTTTTATATCTATCTGTATAAAATAAGCATCAGTAGGAGTAATCCCTATGGAAGTCTATGATTCTTATTTACACTATATCTGTCTCCCATTCTTTCCGTGTAAAGGGACTTCGTGTACAAATTGTGCACAAACAAAATTAATTTGCCCTTAGTGAATAAGGAGATTTTAAGAGTGAAAATTAGATCCATTAGAGTCAAACAGTAAAAATATTGCAAGTGAGATCAGAATGAAGGTTACTGTACAGATCACTGCTGTTAATATTCAAATCATTTAAAAATCAGGAAGGTGGGAAGCCTTTGAAGAGACCCAAAACCAAAATTCATAGAATCCAGTACTTTATTATCCTTAATAAAAAATACTAAGGCAGGAAAAGATGTGTGTGTCTGAATCCAGCCATGAGGATGTTTGAGTGGATTCTTGCTACTATCATCCTATAAACAGAACTGTAAAGTTGGTAAACTAGTGTATTTACCAGCCTTTGCTAACTGAGGTTTAATCAGCTGAAGTATATATATAAAGAACTTTCATTGTGGACCTACATTCTCAACTTTTGACTTTTTTTTTTTTTTTGGTCAGCCTAACATTGTCACTTATTTATAGGATTTTATCTGAAGTTGTTTGAATTGTACATATGTGGAAAAGGGATTTAAAATTCTATAGTTGAATTTGGAGTCATTTCACATAAGTTTTTATACTTGCTTATTGAAACACTAATGGCTAGGTATCAGGTAACAACTTTGACCTTAATATAGACATGTAATAATTGTTGTGACATGTGGAAAAATGGTACCTTGGACAGAGTGAGTTTAATTCATCTTTTCAGATGAACATGTACAAAGAATTTTTATGCATGTAGCATTTTTATTACTGAGATAACATTAAATTGATTTTTTTATTTTTGAAAACTTTACATTTCATATACAGTGAGAAATTGATTCTAAATAATAAATCAAAACCCACATCCTACCAATCAAGAGGCAAAAATGCAAGGCATGAAAAACCTTCTGATTTAGCATAGAGCAATTTTTCATGTATAACTGCTGTCCTCTGATCAAACCATACTTTTTAACCTCAAACAAGGAGGAAGGAAAAAAAAAATGTATTGGTAAAAAGGACAGCTAGAACATCCTTTAATAGGAATGGAAATTACTTGATGTAGAACTTGAAAAAAAAAAAAAAACCACTAGGTGTTTTTTGAGCTACTGTTCAATCCTGCAGGTAAACTGTGCAGCTCAAAAGTATGCAAACCATGTTGTATCAGAAAGAATACAGGAAAGTGAATAAGGACTTCGGGAAAAAAAAAAAAAAAAGCCTATATCTTCTAACTGGGGCAAATACAAAAATAATGATAATTACATGTCTATGGAAATGGCTACATTTACGCTGCTTGTTAAATAGAAATATTTTCCGAAGCAGGATGCTTTTTCCACTTGCCTAATCTTAGCAGATGTGGATCTGAAAGTTATCCATACTGATACACTGAAAAAATTCCTAGCCTTCCTTTTTTTAGTAAATGTAAATTCTAACTCACACTGCTGATGGTATCAAACTGTATGAGGATTTAAGACCAACAGACATGCCAACAGTATAGGACTTTTTACTCTATACTTTTTAATCTTATTGCAAACTGATGGGAAAAAAATATTTTATCTGTGTCATCATTGCTTCAAATCTCATAGATAAAGTCCAGACTAGTATTTGACTGGTTAGCCAGCCTCCTACCAAAGTTAGAGGTGCAGGCTAAGAAACTTGGTTACTAGAAAGGGTAGAGTCACAGTCAAATTTCCTTAAAAATAGTATTTTACAACTATTTCTTTTTAGTGTAATACCAGTTTAGTATTAGGAAAAAGGATGAGAAAAGTGGGTTTGTATGATAATAATCTTCTCCCTGGGGCATATGCCAGGGGCAAAATGGCATTCCTCTTACCTCGAAGTTAGAGCAGCAAAATGAGTATGTTTCATTCATGCAACACTTCCATATAGATCCTGACATTCCTCATTTCCTGATGGCAAACTAATCCACTGGGAAACCCAACAGCTGTAAAATTTGGCAAATAGCATAAAGGATTGAAGAACACACTTTGAAGAGATTACAGTACTGTAATCAAAAGAACTGCACTCATCTAGTCTTTCTAGTACATTAAGCATTGTTCTCATTAGTAGTTCAAAAACCTCAGCAAGAAAACATTGTATGCAGTTGTTTCCTTATTTTGTCTGGTGAATAGGAAATAAATAATGGTTACCTTTTTTCTTGTTTTGTTTTAGTGCTGCATCCCAAATACGAAGCTGTGGTATATTAAAGTATTATTTATTTCTGTGTGCCCAGAGAAACATACTTCTTTAAGGAAGAACAGCAGAATAACTAAATGACCCTACACATATTAGGTAATAAATAAGACAGATGAATAATTGAAATTTTGGGCATCAATAGATTAATTTTTATGAGCTAACTTATTTCCAGTAATGATCTTGGGAAGTAATCTCTCATCAGCAAGCTGTGACAGTGAAGTAGAGGATTTTAGACTTTTGTTTAAAGATGTACTAACTGTGCTATGCTTTGCGTGCTCTGTATTTATACAATTTTCTCCTTCAGTTGCATACAAAGCCAAACAAGCAATACTTATGAGCTATTAAAAGGCCTTTTAAAAGCCTCTCAGTTTGATAATTCAAACAACAGCTAATACATTTTGATTTGGCACTGAGCTTTTTCACTTCTTGTAATGCTCTTTTTTAATAGAAAAAAAAAAAGAAAGCATTTCAGTGTAAGCATATATTTTCATAACATGAAAGAGAAATTGATCTTTGGTGTCTGTTGATGCAAACAAGAAAAGTTTGTCTTGAAATGCAATGTTTTTTTGGAAGAATTCAGTTATAAGGCCTCTTGGAGAATCTGAATACTAAATGGAAAGGCAAATAAATCACTGGAAAATATTTTACTCCTAAATACAGAGTAACTCATTGCCTGTTTCCTTGATCTGTATTTAGTATTCTGAGTATTCCTACATGACTATTTATTTATAAGTCTTTGCTTATCATTCCAGTTTGAAAGCAGTCGGTTCTTCCAGATATGCAGATATGTATAGGGATAAGATTTAGCCTACTGGATTAGAACCTTCCTATTGAGATTTCTGTGAATCCATTTTTTGTGCATAGAACCAAAAATAAATAAGCATACATTAAACAGCATAAAACTCTAGAAGTGCAACTGGACTATGTGATGCTTTGCATAATATAGATTAGAGCATAAAGACTGTGACTGCAAACACTAATTGTTAAGTTCAAAAAACCCTAGAGAAATAATTGCTGCTAGTCTGCATGTCAGAAATTTCAAGTTAAAAAGTCTAACATGTTTAACCAAAACCCAGCTAATTAGAGCAGGAGTAGATCCTGTTCAAAAGCTGAGATGATGTTATACACAATAGGGCTGTTAACTTCAGAAAGCTGAGAGCTGAAGTAATCAAATGAGGAGGCTGATTTTTTTTTTCATCTGTATTTCAAGTGAGTTTCAGATCAATATGTTGTTCTATTTGATTCTCACATTTTTACAGGTAGGGTAGACAACTCTATGAAATAGTACCCACCTCCACTCTAACTCTTAGAAAAGTTCAATCTCATCTGGTCTTTTCTGGGTTCTATAAGGAATGTACTAGCTTTTAGAATTACTCTGGTTGATTTCATATGCTTAGGAATTTTTCTAGTTTTCAACAAATGATTCTGAAGTCACACTTCCACCACTTTACCTCTAGTCTTAAGAAGTCATGTATTGCCACTCTCAGGCTGTATTTGCAAATGGTCTTAATAGCAGCATTACAGTATCACAGAGGTGCTTTTAAGAGAGCCAGAAGTATCTCAGTCATGCAAAGATGTTTACTGTAACGTACACATCATTTGGCTATCAAAACCAGTTACAAGGGATATCCATAGCAGTAGGACAGCGAAAGTCAGTGTTAATTAGAAGCATTGCTGGAACATCGTTGCAGAAGCAAAAATCAATAGCTGGAGTATCCCCTCAGTCTTATACACGGTCCCTCTCTCATATAAGAAATCAGCTATTTTATTACAATAGTATGTGAAAGGCTCAATTGCATTTGTACCTGCTCATTAGTAGTTTCATTCTTTGTTTCTGACAAAGGAGATATGTTAGATCCTGGTTTGTGAAATTTGTTGAAGCTATTTTGAACTTACTGGACTAGCCATTTCCAAAGAAATTCTGCTTTATAGCTCTTTCCTTATATATTTTGTGGCAAGTTAAAGACTATTAAGAGGGCTGAAATTTCCTCTTAATTCTTCCTCACAACTTGAGTTGAGTTTCTTACTGCACTCTCAGGTTTGTTTTGCCCAAGACCAGCAAAATTCTGAGGCAATTATCATCAGCTTCTTTCTGGTACTTGCTCACTTTCCCAACTCGGCATGTTAAAGTAGAAGGCTTTTTGTACACTGTAGAATGTTTTAACAATCTGAAATGTATGCATCCAAGCAAGAGTGCACTGAGTAGTACCCACTGATTCTTCAGTAGTTTCCTGTCCAGATCTCTGCATTTGGTGTCTTCTTCAGTTGTAAGATGCATATCTCCATCCTCACATGAGAGAGTCGAATTTCTGTTCTATTCTACTTGCACTAAAAATTGACTTAGTTTTTTTTAAGTAGCAAGACTTAAGAGAGAATAAAAAGGCAGGCTTGTCTAGTGAAGAGCAGCAGCATAGGACAGACAACTAAAGAAAGGGATTTTGTTTGTACTGGAGCTATTCAGTGACTATATGAAAACATTAATTTCCTGAAATGGAAACTTGTATCTGTTTAAATGCAGGCAAATGTACACAAAACCAGCAGAATCTGTGGAGTTCCTGACCACAGAAATGTCAAGTGTGCCATCTTTACTGTTGTAGCAGAACATTTGTGCACTTGGATAAAGTATGCTTGAGGTGTAAAAGGCAAATGGTGAGAGTCTTTTAAAAAGAGACAAAATAAATATCATTAATCCTTGGTTTTTATTCATAAACTGTAATAAATGCAGTATTCTCTACTGTGGAAGAAAAATTCAAATAATTCATTGAAATATCTACAATAATAAATGTACATATTCCAAATTACTGTTCTTAATGGCAATTAATTATTCTTTGTATAGTTATCATCAGTACACATTGAGGAAGGTTAATAGAAATGATCAAAAAGTGACAGATAAGAGCTAAACACACTTTACTATTCCAGACATGGTTTGAAATAGATTTTGAGAGGAAAGATCTGAAATTATCAACAGCTACTAATAGAAACAGAAAAGGAAAACCTTATTGCCACTATGTGTGGGTCCTTTTTTCAACCACCCAAGCTCACTTTAAATTATTCTTCCATTAACTCACTGTGCTGCCTACTTCTAGCCCTTGCTGAGCAAACTTCAAGAGCTGCACCCAGCAGGTGTCCTGTAGCTCAGAACAGGAAGCACTTTGGTTCTCTGTATTCATGGGGAGAAGTGGGAGGAGGGAGAAAGTTGGAAGGAAGGAAGGAAGGAAGGAAGGAAGGAAGGAAGGGAGGAAGGGAGGAAGGGAGGAAGGGAGGAAGGGAGGAAGGAAGGAAGGAAGGAAGGAAGGAAGAAAACCTAATGCATAGGTTACTAATAGCTGTTCTGTATTAAACTGAGCACGAAAATGAAGCATTTTACTTATGGTTAGATTGAGTGGATCTATTTCCTTCACAATAGGTTACTTATTTTCGTATTACTGGCGTTGTTCTGGATGCATTGACTAGGCAATTAATTGGTTAATACAATGTTAAATTCCAAATACAAAATAGCTTTTCCTTTGTATGCACTTGATGACACATGGAAAATTTAGATCAAAGAGTTGTTCATTGAAATAGTGTGGAACCCTTCTTTCGAGTGCAGCAGTAGCTTTGACTTGACCCATTCACCTTTATTTCCACTACACGGCCAATTGTATTTCTTCACTTTCAGCACTGAACTAAAATTTCCAGTCTTCCTTGTACTTAGCTGTGCAATTCTTCCTGAGCAGATATTTGGCCATTCACGATTTCTTCATTGACTGTATTGATGTTGTAACTTTTGTGAAAGACATTAAGTCCTCACAACTCACACATTCAAATGAAAAGATAAAATATTTATCTCTATACATATTGTATTAATGTACAAGAAAACATAAGCTTTATGAACAAAAAATACAGTCAGTCAGATGGAGGGAAATAGAACTGACAAATGCTTTTAGTCTTCTTCCTTCCTCAATAAGAATATGAACATTTAAATGTATGCAGCAGAAGCAGATGAAATTACATTCTCTGACACTTTATAACTCTGAAACAGATATGTGATTGATTGCAAGGTGGCGTAGCTGCTGGCATTTTTTGTCGGCACATTTTGATGGTGCAGTTTCTTAGGTGAACGTCAAGTACATCAGTGACACATACAATGTTTCAGATACTTTGAGTGATTTCAAAGCTAATAATTTATGAGAGCTTTTGGAGCCAGTTATTAGGTTTGTCTCATGAGAGACTGATTTGTATTTTTTTTTTAATCTTCAGTTTCTCACTGTATGTTCTGTTTATCTCATCTTATTTTGCTAGAAAACAAATACATAGAACTTTAATTCAGGAATGTCTACTCAAACTACGTCTCTTCACCTTAACAAGGTTTCCTATATGGAATGCTTGGTCTTGAGACTGCCCATGCAGCAGATAAGTCTAGGAAAAGGTGAAGAATACCTGGAATGAAGCACCACAAATAAACTTAATTTTAAAATAGCTAAAACATACAAGAAAAAGTTTTAAAAAGAAGTTTAATGCCTTAGTTGTAAGACTGTTGGGCTCAGTGTGCTAATACTCTCTGGCAGGCTGAATCTTCCCACATCTACACCAATATAAGTCAGAAAAAACAACACCAAAATTGACCCCATTTCCATAGTTTTCTTCAGGAGTTCAGTAGTTGAAATCAAATCAAATACAGTGATTGGGACACTACAAACAAGTATTAGCTGATAGAAAGTTGAAGGTCTTTCCCTTCCAAAATCCAGTGTGTATGCAAAACTGAATCACTAGTCTGGAGAATTCTGAAACATAACTGGAAGAATAGTAATGGAATGAAGAAAAGAAAATTAATGAATTGCTACTATAAATTGTATTTAGATCACAATTAGATCACAATGTGACATTAATTTCAAATTAATTTAGAAATATGGAAGAATATAATCAACAAGTCTGGAATGCAAAAATTCCACTGCCTGCATGAAAATTTTGATTGCTAAGTTTTGCCACTAAAATTTTTGCAAAATAATCACATTTTTTGTTCTTATATTCCTAGACATTTCAATTGAAATTCAAGTTCTACTCAAAACAGTCAAACTGAATGATTTAGTATCATGCTGTAAAGTTTGAATTATTTTAAAACTGACATTCCCTTTTAACAACACTAACACGTAGATTGACAGTATCTTTTATGCATTTCCTTAAGAACCCAGGTGTACTCAACATAGAGCAGCATCTTTTTGATTAGCCAAGAAGACAGGCTGAACAGCTATCTTTTCTGTCTTCTACTGGAAGACAGTGGGAGACATGAGATTAGCACAATCCAGTTGTTATTAAGTTATTAATAAAGGACAACTAGCATGTTATATTGTTATTTCAAACAATAAATGAACACTTGTAAGGACATTGCTTGTATTATTCCAAAAGGGAAAGTGTCAAATTTAGTTTTGGCCAAACTGCAGCAACAGTAGTAAAGCTGCTCCAGGGATAAACTTGGCCCGTTGTGGTTTGATTCCAGATATGCCAGAGAATTTCACACATAACTACTACACCTAGAAATCATTCCTCTAAACAATGTGTAGGTTAATTAATCCCACAAAAAATCAAGCTTCATAATGAGAAAAAGTGGTTTATCAGACTTTCTATGACTACTAGAAGAAGGATTACTGTGTAGCAATGAGCCTCAGTGGAAAACAAGGTAACAGATGAATTGCAATGAAATACTCCCATTTTTTGCCTCTGTAGTTTAAAAATACAAACCTCATAGCCACTTGTTTAGTAAAAAAAAAAATGAGCTTTCTTCTCGTTGTTTTGCTTATAATTAGAATGCTTTCAAAATATTGGTGGAATACTTTCAAAATGCTCACTAGAGTTTGGGGGTTTTTAGGAAGTTATTTTCACTGTCAATAAATAATGCTCAGTTATTTTTCTAGTAGATTTTAAATATACATTCAGAATCTATGAATTGAAGCAGTCCTGGAAATCACAACAAAATCCTTTGCAGCTCACCCTCTGTTTTGGTTACAGAAGATCCCTCACCTTTTTCCAGAAAATCTGCAAATTTGTGCAGCTGGTTCTGTTAGTGCTTGTGAACTTTCAAATGTAGTAGGTGAGCCTTACATATTACAATTGAAAACATGTAATTCAAAATATAAATCAAGAAGACAAAGCCACTGGCAAAAATCCTGAATGAGGTTAGTGTTGTGAAAAAAAAAAAAAAAAAAGACTCCACTTTGAAATTTCTGAATTTGTAAAATATAGATGAGAAATATACATGAAGTGCTTAGCATTGGCTAGCACTCAGCTCTTCCTAGTAACATTCTTTTTGATCACACTAATAATACACTATGAAGTATCACTCTGTGGGATGCAGTTAAAGCCTATTTAAGCCAAAGAAACTACTCACACTCTCGCAGGGGAAAATATCAGACCATTTTTATTTTTACTTCAGTCACTCCAGAAAACTTCATGAGGGATAGTCTTAACCAGTGTTGTAGGGAAATTGCTGCCACCAGTAGGTCTGGAAAAAATGGGAGAGAATGAAAGAGTAAAAGTGGTGCTGAAAAATACTGAATAAGATGATTCAGAATTAAGTGCTTAAGGCTTACTAGAGCTTCAGTGGCAGAGGTTTATGCAAAGCAGGCAGTTAATAGATATTCTTGTCAGTGATCTTTGTAGAAAATGCAGATTAAAAAATCCCACTCTACCTCCTCTCCCCATTCTCCTCCCCAGCTCCCAAGAGCTAATTTTCTGCCACTCAGGCCACAAATTTAGGTCTCACTTTTTCAATATTTCTGTTCTCATCAAAAATTAATTTAATAGCAATTCATGTTTAAAGCTCCCTGCTTTTATTTTCTTTTGGCTTTTAAGTTGTGACATTTAACTATCTGCCTTTTTTTTTTTTTTTTCAAAGGAGAAACAATAATAGGAATAGCTTACATATTAAGGGATAGTAGATGTATTCGTAAGTAATATGCTTAGAGTATTTGGGATTTTCCCATACTGGGTAAATAGATCAGGTTGAAGAGTCTTCCCTTATGTAATATCTTTACATCTAGGGGGAGAAAAATAATACTAATACTAATACTGTTACCAAAACAGATTCTTGTTTAGGCACTAAGAGACAAATCAAGAAAAGAACCAGAGCACTAAAATAATGAGCCTTGCTATAGTGAACTTTTAGTTCTGAGTAGAACAATTAGATGAAGCAGAAAAATAGGATAGAAAATGTATGTCTCTGTTCACTGGAGCCAATTTCTGTTACTCAATATAATTGTATAACTTCCATAAACAGATCAGACTCCATCTTAATGGGAACTGGCTTCTGAGTGCTTTATTTTCCTTCACCCTACCGTTGCTGTTGGGAGACTGTTCCAGATCTTCACTGCTGTCTGATCATTAAGAATACTTTTAATCTCCAGCCTGATTTTATTAATGGACAATTTATAACATTTTTCTTCTGCCAACAGTGCCCTTTAGTTTAAGTAGTCCTTCTCCTTTCATGGCATATAATTATTTTCCAAACATAATTATTTACAGAAAGTGATTATATGTCTTCTTAACCACTATACATCTTCTTAACCATTATTTTGCTAACTTAAAGAGGATAAGCACTTTTACTCATCCTTTGTATGATAGGCACTCTATTACTCTGATCATCTTTTCAGCACCTCTTCAAGCTTGGTTTCCCCTCTGTTGCGTTTGACTAGATTGTATATTCCCTGTACAGGTCCATGCAGAGCTAAATGTCCTCAAACTGGATTCACAAATACTGAACAGAAAGCCAACAGAAGTCAACATGCAAATCAGTGATCTACCTTTTGAAACCAACTGAAAAATGCTGGTGTTGGAAAGCATGTGTCATAACTTATTTTGCTAGATCTGACATTGTACTTGGCAATAGGAGACTGTTCAGAATACACAGCCCTGAAGTTTGTCTTTGCAGGTTAGTGTCTGTGACTATTCTTTCAAAAAATAAAGAACCTTATCACCTTAAAAATTTCTATTAGGCAGGGGATAGTTTTAGATGAGTTAAGAGACTGAGAATATAATATTTCTCATTAAATGATTTATGAAGTTTTATCACCACCTGTAGAAGGCTGTAATAGGGGAAGCCAGCCTTAGGTAGGATAAATTAAACAGATTGGTGGAAATGTTAATTAAGCAGCTTCAAGGAAGAAGAGAAGAACAATGTCTTAATCCTTCACAGTAACCTGTGATATTTCAGTATTCTATTACAACCAGTGAACATGGAAGCAAGGTTTTGCAGAGGAGCAAGTAAACAAGATTGCATCATCCTCTCTCTGGCTATAAAAAACAGAGGTGGATCAGTGGCTATTTTGGCGGCTTTGGTTGCCATCTTCCAGAATAGGAGCAGAAAAATATAAGGACACTTCAAGGTTTATAGATTTGGAGGAGTTTTCAGAGACTAATTATGTGGTCACAAAATCTAAAATCCAGCTGAGATGCTTGAGCAGCCAAGGTCTATCCTTCTTTCTGAGGTTGCTGTTTATACTGCATGCTGTTATTTTAAGTCAATAGCATCTTCCCATTATTTGAAGGTAAGCATATTCTCGTATTCTTAAATCTTTTATAGAGGTGAAATTGAATCTAAGTAATTTGGCTCATGCCAAACACTCTATTCCTTTGGGTCACTATTTAAAAGTGAACTAGCAAATTTCCAGTCTCCTCTGAAGTATGAGGGCCTCATCATAGCTGGATTTTTTTTAAATTGTTACATTTTATAGAGTTCATTTTCTGAACTGTATTCTGAGCTTCCAGGAAGGAAGAGGGAGAGCCGGAATTGGAAATTACTCAAAGTTTTTGCTAAAGCATAGCATAACCTTGTATATGCAAATTCAATGAGTAGAAAACATCCTGAGGAGATGATAGACATAGGTGCGAGTATTAACTCTCTAAGCCCATGACTACCAGCCTATGAAGTATTCTAAGACAGGAATGTTCCTGTTGCCTCGTCTCAGAGAAATACTCTACTTTGCATGAAATCATTAAATATTAATTAGCCCAGAAAGAATGCAGATGTGCGGATAGGAAAGTCCATCCTAATGGCTAAATTTTCTGTACAGTAAGGGAAGTTGCTAGTTGCAATTTTTGTTACAAATACTGTTTATGCATTTTACCAACTGGTTAATAAATGGAACTTTCTTGAACAGCCATCATAGGGGAAAGGATTGGAGTAGTTGAGCCAATAAGCTGGAAATGTATTCTAACTTCTCTCTATCACTATGATCTTTGATTATCCTATATACAGTGGAATTGCTACAATAGGAACGACTAAGAGTTATTGTATAAAAAGGAACAGTAGATTGGGGGTGATAGCTTATGCGATGTGGGTTTGACAGCACTTCAGCAGAAGGCAAAATAGAATCCTTGTCCTCTGTCTTACAGTGTGAGCTATGAAATTAATAGCAATGTGAGAGAATCATCTGTTTACATTTAGAAGTCTATAAACTCAATATATTCAGTGAAGAACTTGATCCTGCAGGCATAGTCAGAATGAATGGTTAGCACTTTTTTTTTCCCCCTTTTGGATGCTGGCTATTTAATCATGAGAGACTGATGACAGTTCAAGAATAGGTGTTTTGAACATTAAAACATTGAGGTAACAAAAAACCCTTTAATATCAAAAAAATGAGATTCCAAAGAAGTTTATAGGTTGTATGCTTTGGCTACAGGGCTTTTAAATTTGTAATTTTAGGCTCACATGACTGACTTGTTTCCACATACGTATCTGCATGAAAGTCAGGTGCCCGTGTCTTTTGCTAACAGTGAGAACAGGACTAAAAGCAGATTATGTGTTTTGAATGATGCTAACTCTCTCTGCAATAATGTTTTTTCGCAGTAATATTTTTGATACGCTAATGAAACTATACTAGCTAAGTTTTAAACAAAAATTATTTTCTGAGCCTGAATATGGTTCCTAAATCTTTGCACATTGTTTTGGAAATATCCATTAGAATTTATGGTGCCACACTTACACGAATTAGTATATCATTAAGATTTATATGGAGATCTCTCTTCTTCTCCACAATTGTTTCTATTATTTGTCACAAATAGCTAGTACTCTCAAAAAAAATGTTAAACCTTCTTCATACCATTTTTTTTAAAAGAAAGATTGAGAACAATATTTAGATTATATTTTTTATCATGGTATTTTTCCCCAGTTTAGATATGACTAATAACAACTAAATATACAAAGAATGAATCACAGAAGTGTGTTTTAATGAAGAATATGTGCAGAGAACATGACAGGTCAGAATTTGGAGATGACAACCTAAAAGAAAACTGTAATGGCAAAAGCTGAGCTGACTGGCAGGAACATAAGAAAAATGGAGACTGAAACAAAAAGAGAACAGAAATATCATTTTGTCAACAACTTGAAAATGGGAAAGGGAGTTCCTAAACTGTTTTGGCTTTTTGTTTGTTTGTTTGTTTTGTTAAAGGCAACAAATGACTTAAAGGAAAAATGTGGGATTAAGATCACTTCAAGAACAACTACTTGGATAAGTGGAAAGAGAAGTGTTGGTTAGAACAAAGAATAGAAGTAAACTAAAGCATAGACAAAGTATCAAAGAAAGAGAATGAGTACTAAGAATGACACTGTAGCTATAGTCTAATAGATCAATAGAAACGGAATATGCTGATTTGTCAAACACAAATTAGTTACTAAGACAAGGTCTCTTTTGACACTTTTTTTAAAATTTACAAATTGTAATTATACTTGGTTTATAGATTATAATTTATATTTTAAGAATTTAAATACAAAAAAAAGAAATAATTCTTTTTTTTAATAATTTTTTTTAAATAATTTTTTTTTAATCATTATTATATTTCTAAGATTGGTGCTGAAAAAATATATTCCAATTTCTCATTTTGTTTTAACATGAAATTCACTAAGTTATTCAGAAATCTATAAAAAATCCTTGTGGAAGAAAAAAGCAATTATAAAAACTGTTATTTGCTTTATTAAGTCTGACAGAGGTTAATGTATCAATAAAACGGTACTTTATTGACAAATAAAATGAAGAGCTACCTCAAACATTGCATTTTTAATCATTCATACAATTTTATTTTTAGTATCTTTATTGTAACAACTGAGACCTCAACCCACTGGCACCATCTGGGACAGTGTGTGTGCACAGCCCCATGGTAGTGTCAGCCAGGGCTCAGGCCTAAAGAGCAGTAAGGACTGGGCACACCAGGTTTGGCTTCAGCTTTGTACACACTTGAGACAGCCCCACAGCGTGACTCCAGAGTGCTGGGCACCTCAAAACACTCCTGCGTGCTTACAGCACCTTCCCACTGGTGCGTAATAGCAGAGCAGCGTTCTGAGGGGCAGCAATACAGCCTTCACGTATCCTCTGAGCTGAAAAAGTAAACACAATTGTGTTACAGGACTACACGAACACGATGTGAGACCCCAAAGTGGTCCAGAAACACAGGCTTCTTAGATGTATGTAGACTATGTTAACAAGGCCCAGAGCCTAAGTGTGCTCACTGGCCCTGTTTAATTTATCACTGTAGACAGTCTCAGATATTTCAAAGACTTGGTTAGAACTTATTCCAAAGTAGCAATGATTTCCAAAGATGTCCCACTGTTGAAAAGTCTAAGTCTTCAGTGACCTTCTGAAGTTAATTTGGATGTTCTGTACACATTTGGGATAATGGTTCAGGTTTTGAGTTAACATCTGGGGAAAATATGTATGAAAGATCAGTTCCATGAGTGTTTCATAGGAGCAACAGACAAATATGAAAATCTTTCTCTTGACACTGAATATGACTGTAGAGCCAAAAATGTGTCAAGTTACTCTATCTTGAAAACAGAGCAGAAGTGGAATATGAATTTGAGTTTGCAAAAGATGAAATGAGCAGATGTTCTGTCAACAAAGTGATCACTGTGCAACAAATTTTAAAACAAATGGAACCAAGACATTTACAACACTTACACAAATCAGTTTTCCTTCCTTCAAGTTGTAGCTGAGACTGTTCTCATGAGCATCATTTTGTTAAACACAGAAATCTAAAAAAAAAAAAAAAGGCATTGAGAGTCTCTTTTGCAGTCCGTATTACCTTTTGTTGCTGAGTTGAGTGAATGAGTTATTTTTATACTTGGTAGATATGCTCTCACCAAGTAAAGGCTTGATCCAAATTTCTCCAGAGCCTATAGCACAACTTGGAAGGAATAATTTCAGTCTTCCTATAAAATCTGTATCTGTTGCCTTAGGTTATCAATAAGAATATGCATATGACTAGCTGCAGAATTTTAAGGAGGCTCAACATGATTTTGCAAGGCTTTTTCACAGTGTTGGCTCTTGTTTTCTTTAAAAAAAAAAAAAAAAGGAAGCTCTTTGGGTTATCACAGGTAACTGCTGCTATAGAAGAAAGACTCAAGAGATTTTTATATGAACACAGAGGGTTCACTGGGCATAACCCACACATAGAATCTCCTATTTAGATATTTTTTCTTGATGTTAAATCACCAGAATCTTCTCTGTTAGTTATTATCTTTGAAATCCAGAGTAGACACTAGCTTGCATATTATTTGCCAGTCTTTTTCATGGGTGGGGATAGTAAACAGGTGGATCAACCAATCTTTCTTAAAAAGAAAATTAGCCAAATTTTTTGACCAAGATCCAAACCAATCACTTCAGGTGTCTAATTAAGACAATGCGATGATTGAACTGGACACAACCAAATGAGGTGTCTCAGCCATCCTCAGTGAATGGAAAATAGTAGAGTCTCCTATTGCACGAGTAGATAGCCTATGTGCCAAGCAATGTAGCTGGAGCTATCTGACAGAAAATACACTTGGGCATCCAAGGAGTTCTTAGTCTATATTCTAGTATGTCTTGGAGAAATGTCATACCTTCTTGAAGTTAGTTGTCTTTGTATCCAAAAATCAGACATGTATAGGATTACTATATCTGTCATTCAGGTAGGAGTCAGATAAAGTTATAAATTTACATTCCCAAAAAGCAGCTGAGCTATTTATTGAAAAGAAGAGCTGCATACACAGGTAAAGATGCCAACTCTAATGCCAGCTCTACACAGAAGAAGTGTAAATCACGTAAGTTTTTTACATGTTTACCATAGAGGACATTAAAAATCAGCATGACATGACATTTCATTAGAAAGTACTCCTGAAATTTTGAATTTGAAATAACACAAAATTAATATGTATTAACTCTTAGTAAACATTTTTATGGCAGACAGTAATACTTCATTGTTTTAGTAAAAAAGGGGTGTATTATTATGTAGATGTCTAGAGATCTCATGGTCACATTTAAACAATAATGTTGAAGACCTGTGCATTCCATTGATTATTTTTATAATCTAGCATCACAAATATTACTTTTTCATGGAAAATCATGTACCTCACTCTCAGCATGTATTGGAAATTCACTATGTAGTCTTGTGTCTTAGCCAGGATTTTAAAAAAATTCTAGTTAGTGATATTTTCATATATTTTTATCTTTAAAAATTTGGATAGTTTGAAGTTATAATCCTTACAATATTTTGATTGTAGTATAACTTAGTTATATTTTCTTCTTTATATTTTGGTGGCTCTTATTTCCTATTTGTCAACAATCAGTATGTTGACAGCCATAAAAGCTTATCAAAATGAGCACCATTACAGTACAAAACCAAAAGTCTTGTAGAAAATATTCCCTTTGAAACAGTCAGTTGTCTGACCTTCAATATACAACTCCTCATACATGAAAGGTGGAGCTCTGCAAGTGCTGCTTGCTATATTTTTTGTGTTGGAATTAAGGGATGCTAGAAGTGGGAAGGGAGCACAAAGGAAAACTTCCCTCTGTGCACTGACTTTATGAACACACTTAAAAAGAATGTCTTTCTTGACATTTCATTTTAAGAGTTGTCTTAGGAAATGCTGCCAAGTGGGCTGTCCTTCAAATGTGAGTTGTCACTACATGTTTTTTTTGAAAGTTGCTTAACTGTTCCTTTCATAGGAAGTAACAGTACCTTTCATATAAACCATGAACATATCCAGACCTGAGAAAGCCTGGTATCTATTTCTGTATAGAGAGCATGTCAACTAGAAAAAGGAGTTGATGACTGCTGACGCTTTAAGTGAATCTTTCTGGGAAACAGATTTTCTTGAAGTTATTGTAGCTGTATAAACAAGTTTGAAAAAAGCTGGAGAAAGTTTGGTTATATCAGTTTTGTAGTTTGATAATTTGGTACTGTAATATTTTCTTGTTGTTATGCTCAGAGTTAACTCCCTATCACATGTTTGCTATAGCAATGCGAGGATAAAAAACAGCAGGAAGAAAGACACTGATTATTTTTATCTGTCATTCATGATATAAACACATAAACCATGCACTACTTGAATCCAAACTCCGAGCAGTAAGATGATCAGGAATACTCTGTCCTTTAACAGATAAAGAAACTGTAGTCAGAGACAGCTATTCAGTGATGTGTTCATAAATTACAGGTGTTAAAATTGGGAAAAAAAAAAAAAAATAGTATTGCAAAATATACCTATGCCAGAATGAAACTTTGAGTCAGCAGCTGCTTTGAAATGGGCGAGTCCCCATATTCCCCTTCTATATTAACAGTGGGCACAAAAAAAAAAAAAGGCCTCCAGAGAGCTTCTGTTCTTTCAGGCTGTATTTTATTGAAACACCCAAACAACAGATTAGCACAAACACGGGCTCTATGCAGGAGGCAGCACACAGTGCCTCTCTGGGGCAGGCGGCTCTGCAGGGGGTCCCTGCTCAGGGCTGCCCAGGTGTGGCAGGGCCTGACCCCCTGACCCCAGGGCACCTGCCCAGCGCTGCCCTCCAGCTCTGGAAGCCCTCAGGGACAGCCACCTGCTTCCTTCCCCGCACAAAGCCACATGGAGGTAAGGACATAAATTTCCCTTTCAGCTTCTGGGCTGGACCTGTGGCAAAACAGCCGGGGCTTGAAGTTTGTACAGTATTTTCTCTCAGAGAGCCACACGGCCCTGGCCTGGCTTGCCTCACCCAGGGGCGGGGGCTGTGGGACAGCTCTGGAGCAGCAGGAGCTACTTCAGCTGCACTGGTGAGGGAAAATCTTAATTAGGGTCAGAAAAGTGCTTTGTAACATTGAACAGAGAAAGGTAAAAGTTTATTGTGAGTGTATGCAGTAGGGGATTCACATTAGAGTGCTGTAAGTTTGGAAAATGAAGTCTTTCCCTCTTGGAAGAAGTAGGGGGATGGACATGCATGTCTGAGAGTCATTAAAATATTGCTAGCTGGTTTCTGGAAGAAAGTTTGACAGCTTTAGTGAAACTAATTCATTAAAAATAGTACCAAATCATGTTGTGCTTCAGTCTAGCTTCCAGTAGGCTTTAGACCTCTAGCACGACCACACCAAATGTGCAGATTTGGTTCTCTGTTCGAGTAAGTCACTGGTCATTTATGATTCTGTGAAGTTTCTTTTATCATTTCTATTTTTCTTCAAATGCAGAAAATGCATTATTTAAAGTCATTATTGAAACACTGTAAAATTAACAGATTTTTTAATATAGTTAGTTAAAGCCCATTTTGGTAGAGTAAGTTAGAGCTCTTTGGAACTAAAGTTGAAAGTTTGAAATTTTACACCTAGCTTGTCTTTAGGTGACCATTTTATGTCATTCATGAACCTGGCCTAAAACTCAGCAGCTATATTATTATTCAACAGGAAACTGGAAGCAAATTGCTGACACTCATATTCTCCTTTTTTTTCCATGAGGATGGAAAACTTGCAAAAGAAAAGTGAATGAAAAGTTGATTTGGAAGTGAGAACTGGAATAATGAGCCACTGTACTGTAATCCACAGCTAGGTACTGGGAGCAGAAAAATATAGTTCTGTGAATCAAGCCAAAAATCTCTGAACGCATGATGTTTCTTAAATGCAGGTCCTTATTAGCTATGTGCTTTGTAAATAGTTTATTTTGTTTCAAATGTTTATCCAGTAGCTGGCTTACTACTGAACAGTTAACATCATACCTGAAAAAAAAAAAAAACCAAACATGACAAAGTTGAAAAGATGGAAAATTGTATTAATTTGCAATGAAGATATCTTTTTATAAAAATCTCCTATATGTGTTTCAGGACAGCGATACAGCATCAAACTTACTCCTATTTCTTACCCCTTACCTCTTGTTCACCATTGTCATTCATTTGACAAAAAAATCTATCTGCAAACAATAATGCATCCAGGTACTGAAAGGAGCTAGAAAAGCAGATAGCTAGCTTTTCTTTTATGTGAAACATACAATTTTTGTTATTGGGTGATGTTTGGCTATTACCTCTGAATTATTATTAGATTCTATTGCACTGTAGTTTGGCTGGCAACTCCCAAGTGAAAGTAAAATTGTCGTTACTGCTTAAAAGAATGAATCCTGCCAGCAACTGCTAACCTAAAGATAGGTAAATCCTTTCAGTTTTGTGTCAATCCACTCAACTAACAAAGATAAGACTGACTTGCAAAACACCTCATCAGAGAGACTGACCTTGCAGCTTTAGACATTTTGAAGCCTACAGAGCTAGTTGAGTCTTGCTTTAACGCATATCTCAAGACTGTTTGATTAAGTGTCCTTTGGCTGAACGTTGTTCATTATACGCTAAAATGAGTATGTAACCAATATGCAAATATGTAGCCATTGTCTCTTTATGGTGTGAATGTAGTGATAAGGTTTTGTATATAATGGCTGTTACTTTTCTTGCTGGCATGCTGGCTTTGTTCCAGCATCTGGGCTTGCGCAACTCTGTAACAAACAATATCTCCGCTCTCTGTGCTCCAATATGGGGGTTTTTGCACACCTGGTGACAGAACCTTGTTTCTGGAACAACAGTGTTTCAAGTCCGATTTTTATCCATTTAAACTACCAAGGGGGAGGAAATGCACATTTGAGTTGTTATTTCTCATACTTAGCCTTAGATCAATGATAGGTTATTCTGGAAAGGTCGAAGAAAATAAGGGGAGTCATTTTTGAGTGATGATGTTGTGAAAAATTTACGTGTTTCAGTTTTATGGA
Organism: Nesoenas mayeri; assembly: GCF_963082525.1. Classification (NCBI taxonomy): domain Eukaryota; kingdom Metazoa; phylum Chordata; class Aves; order Columbiformes; family Columbidae; genus Nesoenas; species Nesoenas mayeri. Next base: position 42,422,499 of record NC_137540.1, read on the forward strand.
AGCATTGTGACCTTTTTTTGCTCTCTCATATCTCAGAAGAGTTTGGTGTTAAAAGTTCAAGCTTGTCATGCAGTTAATCCTTGATGAGAACAAGTGCATGTGGCATGTCTGAACAGATCTGATTTAGAAACAGAAAGTTACTTTTAGTCTTAATTTGTTAACTCTTTCATCTTCACCAATTCAGAATGGAAGATGAATAAGCAGTTCCAGATGCCTGCATGTGGCATCTTTAGCACACATGAGCATATTTCTTCATCCGCATCAGTAATTCTTTTCTGTGTTTTCTGTGTTTCTCCAGTTTAAAATGGAGGGAATGTTGCTCTCAGTTTAAAATGGGGAGGGAAAGAAGGTAGCATTTCCTTTGTGTTCTGTCACTTTGCAAATAATTTAGTCATATTTTACACATTTGATTATTGAAATATATTTTAATTATAACACAAATTTACCAGAATATTTTTTGTTATATTTTGGGAGCAGAACTAGTACTACACCAAATCAAAATATTATTTTGTGCCTCCTGGGAGCATACCTTGAGGTATGACCCCCAAAACTCTGCCAAAACTCTCCCCAAACACAGAACTGTCTGATCCCCCCAAACTGTCCCCAAAACATAGAACTGTATGAGAGAACTTATTGGTCTTTGAATCCAGACTAGGACTGTGGATCCACTGGAACTCTGTCAGTTATAACAGGTTTTCAAAAGTACTATTACTTAGTATAGCCCTGCATAAATATAGATATATATAGATATATATATAGATATAAAATGGAATTTTAAATTATATACAATATTGAATTTTTGAGAATAGGTGGTGGAGTTACTTAGAGTTAATACATCTATAACATTTTCAACTTTCTAGTAACAAGTTCTCTTGCTGTGAAAGATTAAACCCTAGAATTAAACCCTGGGGTTTTAAAGTATGCAGATTTCTCTGAGGTTCTCGTCCCAGAGAATGTCTGGCAGGGTTGACATTTCCAGATTCCCAGTGGCAGAGCTGGCTTTCTTTCCTGTCTGTTGTGAGTAAGCCGTTTTGGTCCCATGACCTTTGGATATTTGGTTCCACACCTTTCTCAAAAATCCCGTAATGACTGGAATGAAGAAGTGGATGGAGTTTCTTCATGTATCTGTTTACAGATTGAGGAGCAGAGGCAGACACTTTGTATGAGATCTCTTAATAAGTCCAAACAAGGGTTTTTTCTTAAGTTAGAAATAATTATTTGAGTTCATTTTACTTTTGCTGGCAGAGTTCTAAGTATATCAAAAAAATGCATAACTTTCAGTGTATTTATTTTTCTCTTAGATGACAGCTTGTTCCCTGGTTAGATTTCATCCACTTCAGTGATAAAAGAGGTGCTAGCCCTCAAGTTAATGGATTCTCATAGAACCATGCTGGTGGGAGAGTAACTGTTTTGTCCACATTTGTGCTCCGGTTTCACTCATATCCTTTCCTTCCGAACCTGTTGCCTCAGTTCAGTGTTGTTACACAGCTGTTATTGTTTTTCCTCACTGCTTTCCTAGGAAGAAAAAAGAGTCTATTTGCATGACTGGCCTACAGTGATCTTCCAACAGATAGGAGAAAAAATAACCCAAAGCATGAGGAATACTACTGCAAGTGTGGCTGATCAGTATTGTAATGAAGTCATCTAATCTCATTCTTTACTGACATTACAACAGTCCAAAGTTTTATTTACAATATGTGGCAGAATAATATCTTTTTGTACATGTTCATTAAGTGAACTGTGGCACAGGTGTGCTGAGTACAAGAATACTTTCTCAGGTTAAAAGAGACACCAGGATGATTTTGTGTGCTCACCTAGTACATATCATAGAACAGTCTCAATAGTTTCTTCATCAGGACAGTTAGAGTATATGTTTAGAATTAATATTACGTAGTGCACTGAGTAGTCTGTTTATTTACAGCGTGTAATGAAACGTGTATAAAAAGCAAGAAACGGCCATAGTTCCTACTGCTAATCAGCATTGCTCCTACTTATTTGTATGGATTTCCTTTATATGAATAACAATGGAAAAGTACTATATATCAATAGGTATTCCTAAATACTCAAGTGTGCAATAAATGTAACCATTCCTTTTATATTTAAATTAAGTATTAGATATAAATCAACAAAGCTTAGTGGCAAAACTTGACAACTCCATGCCTAATACTGTAAGGAGAAAGATTTCTGAAATATTTACTGCATCTATAATTTTTTACATGCTGGCAGAAAAAATACCAGCTGAGTAGCCCATACATGTATATTTTATCTATTTTTTAATTTGTGGCATTTTAATCCCCATAGTACCTCACTTTTTCTTCCAGTAGACTAAATAAGAAATCTATGATTACTTACAGAGTCCTTAACAATGGGAGACTCTATTAAGCATGCAGAGAAAACAAATGCAGCCCATGAATTTAATTCTAGTTTTCATTATCTTTTATTTGTGTATCACAGCCTAAAGCTGTCGATTATATTCTCATATTCATCTTTGTAGTAAAATGTTTGGAGGCAGAGGGGAATTCACTGAACAACTGAGTTGTTGATACATTTTATGTGAGAAGAAATCCCTGTATTTTAAAAATGATAATGTCTTAAGTTTCTAATGTATTTTTAGAATATTTTTCACTCTGGACGGGTCCTAATTCCTGACTGTAAATTAGTAAATTATTCTCAAAATACAATAAACATTTTATACAGGGTGAGAAATTTCATGGAGAAATCTCAATGAACCTACTTCAGTGTAATGTCTCAAATTCTGTTAGGAACGTTCCCTGTCAGCATGGTGGTGTATTTGGCCTCTGTTCAACCTCTTGCAAACCATTAAGAACCCTTTTTTTTAACTCCTCCTTTATACAGTCTGCCTCTTACATTTATTTTTCTTTTTCCCCAGTCTGTTTACCCAAGAGATAGCTTGGCATAGATGCAGCATCTGGCTTCACTGAGGTCCTGCTTTTTGCATTTTTAAGCTGGATTGACTGAAGTAAAGGGAAGCTGAGTGACTTGCCTGAGGTTGGCTCAGTTGGGATTAGAACCAAGAATCCTCTTGCCCACAGCCGTTTGCTCTGAACAGGGAACCTCTCTGCCTTCATATTACCCCAGCAAACCAGAGGGGCATTTAGGTTATTTTATGAATTATTTCTAACAGTTTTCATTCCATTTTTTCTTTCAGATTTTCAGAGATATTTTTACATAGTCTAACCTTTTTTGGAAATAGAATGCTAATCCTTTTTTGGGTTTATATTTCAGTTAGGATATATCTTTTCGGGGAATATGGTACATAATTACATCAACAAATCAGTCTTCTTTTTAGTATGTATTCATATTTAGCCATGGATAATTTTTTCAGTGTTCAGATCTTAGAAGGAATTGCTAAATAGATCTATGAAAAAAGAAGACTCAAGAAATGTGTTTTTACATAACTCAGTAGTAAATATGACCATCCGCATGGACACATACACAACACTTAAGTGGACATATTTATGCATATAGCTTGGGACACCAGCACTAATGCACAATACTGCTTTTCACAACTAAGTTTTAGGTAACGGCCAATGATTATGCCATGTTTTATGAGGAAAGGCTCTATTATAACTTTCTTTGTTTCCTTAGGACCAGAACTTAAGGCTTATGACCAACAGGGGTGGTCCCTAGGAGTTCTAGGCTTTCTAGCAATGAGTCAAGGAGTTACAGAGTTTCCAACAATTCCCTATAACAGTCTTCCCCCTTACTAACAAAAATACCAGTCCTGGGAGTGTACTTCAGAGCCAAAGCTGTGGTGGAACAATTTTTTATCATAGATCTTTTGCCATATTTTTACCAATGATGTTATAGTCACAGTTGTTTTTCCAGTTTGAATGCATAATTAAAGTGTAGTTTTCAGATCTGGTGGTAGAAGACACACTGGCCTTGAGGGATTGGTAATTATGAAGAGATTCCTAATCTATTATACATGACAGTAGGAAAAGGCAAAAATAAGGAGGAAAAGCTAAAGGACGTCAGCCTAGATTCATCTAGGAACAGACTAGGAAGTACACAAGGTCAGTCTGTGGTATGCAAAATTTCCTTGCCATCTCAGAAAATACCTTAAGTGCTTTATGGAATAAAGTAAAAAGACTTTTTCTACTTTTCTTGCTCTCCTGGACAGAAAAAGACGTACATGTATCGTATGACATATTTTAGTTACATTTCTGCGTCAAGTGGTAAACATACTTTGGATGGTAAACAGAGGAGAAGATCTGTATTCCCTTGATAGGAAAAAGAAAAAAACCCTGTATTTTTGCTCATTTTGAAGGTAACTTTTCTGTAACCTTGAAAAGTAACTTCCCTGGGTGCCTCCACATTGCTAAGTCTAGAAGTGCCTTCTGTCTCTTTGAGCCTGTCATGTTGCCCAGCCATATCTCATTTTCCATATCATATAAAACCAATGGGCTTTTTGCTCCATGAGCTTGTTTTACATGAAAATGACAGACATATTCACAGGGTAGGTGGAAGCTGAAATGCACTTTCACAGTTCTCTCCATTGGAATCATAAGGGACATACTTTTGAAGAATGTCACACTGCAGCAAGGCAGGTGATCTCCATGAAGTCTGCAAGACTTGTTTTAAATGTTAAAAAAAGATTCCCAAGGATTGTTTAGATTGCTAGGAAATTTCTTAACAAACTGAAGAAAGGGAACAGTAAGAACATGCCTAATTTGTAAATAATTTAGAAAATTAGCATCATTCTGACCAATTCAAGTCTACTCCAGCTTGTGAGGCTTAAGGGAGACCAGATGGTGGTAGTGCATTGGAAGGTATCCAAAATTGCTTTTGAGTTAATTGATATAGTGGAGGGGAGATCTCTAGAGAAGTATATATCCCCAGGTAGTTGATTGCTTTGGAATTCCAACAGGGAAGAAATGTGTCAAAAATGCAAAAGGAAACATAAGTTATTGAGTGGTTATATCTTAGACTTGGCTCAGTTAATTTGTAGCCAAACATACATTTAAAAGAAAATATGAAAAATTGTGCTAAAGAAGGAAAAAGTGGTCACTGCAGAATTAGAAATAATTAACAAAATAGCCTATTAACCTTTAGTATTTGAGGTATTTACACTTTATTTTCATAGTGTATTAGTATATAGAAGAAATAGAAAGCTTATTTTTAATTTGAACTGGTAAATTTTAAACAGAATGGCAATGGTGTAGCTGTTAACCATATATTGTTACATACTGTTAAATGAAAGTGTCAACTTACTAAATTGGAACTCTCACCAGAGGTTGTTTAAAATCTCTATAAAATAGATCAAATGGAACTGGAAAGTAATTGATAGCTACAGTGAAACGGAAAGTGAATATAAGACTTGAAATCACAGAGAAATCAGGACTTACATGGTGAACATTCACTTTTCTCTGAGGCTCCCTAATTGAACACCTTCACTCAGCCCACTTGATAAGTGAGGAATCTACTTCTACCATCTATTTGACAACATGATGAATACTTAACAGACACGAAGCATCATCTTTGGTGGCTTAGGTTAGTTTTATTTTTTCTTTTTCTCCATTCTTTTTCCTTTCTCTCATACTCTTTCATTTTTTCTTTATTTTTTCTTTCATTTTTTCTTTATTTTTTTCTTTCCTTTTTTTTGCCTTTCCCTTTCATTTTTTCCCCTTTCTCTTCCCCTCCTTCCTTTTCCCTTTTCTCCAAATATATGTAATTACATTAATTTAGTTCTTAACAATGAGTTAAACCTTTCAACATGTTTATTAATTTCATTTTGGAAATATTTCATCAGGAAACACTGCATTTTTCATGCTTTTCTTTCACATGTTCTCTTTCAATCTTTTTAGTGTGCATACATTTAGAAGAACAGTCAATGTGACCTTTTTCTATGGGGTTAATAAAGAATGCACAGTTTCATAAGTTTGATTCAATTTCCTTTATGCGAGCATGCTGAATAAGTGACCATTATAGTATTTGTCTGGTTTTCTGTGCTTCAGTGTGCAGTTACCAACCTTTTATATGAATGACCACATCTGGTGTGCATTTGGCCACGTAAGGTGAGACAAAAGCAAAATAGATTTTCCTTTGCATTAAATCAAATTTCCACACAATGTACTCTCTAATGTGGATCTCAAATGTATCAGGTCATATATTATTTAGCTTCATTGCATTTTGTGCTTTTTTAAATTCCATCCCACATTCCCAGTTTTAATAAATGCATGAGTAGATGCAATATTTGAGCTCTATATCTTAGAAATTCAACACTTTCAACAGATTCTTCAGACTTCAAAGAATTTAATATTAGTATCATAAAAGGTCTTTTGAAGAATAGTACTGGAACATAAGAAAAATGACTGCCTGAGTGCGCCCTATCATTTTGAAAGTGTTTTATTGCTTTAATTTCCTGTCTTACTAAAGTAACAAGCAGCATAATAGAAGATATACTGTAACAGAGTTTGCAATTTATTAGAAGGCTTGAGGTAGTTGAAGACTTTACGTGATGTGAAAAAGAAAACCTCTATTTAGCTGAAAAATGGAGACAAGCTACAACATTAATGTTGCAGCAGCTTTAAATGGAGTACTATCTTTGACTGATAAGTTGCTTCAACAAGCCCAGTATGTTTGAATGGGATAAATCTATAAGTATAGACCTCACTCAGTGCTTGTTGTGTGTAGATAGGCTCCTGGAAATATAATGTGAGGTGTGTCATCTGTGAGGTGTGTATGAGATGATGAAGCTATTTGGATTCCATAGTACAAAGGTACTACTGCAGCTATATTGATCCATAATATGTCTTTTCATTTATTTATTATACTTTTACATATGTGACTAAATTTAATTCTGAGCTTTGGCAATCTCGTATAGTCAAAGTTTAGGCTATGCTAAGTTTTTAAAGCATCTTACCAACCTTACCTCACTCTTTATAACACGAATGTTGGAATTCATCCCACACAAAGATAAAAAATTAATTTTTTAGAAGTATAGAAATGAAAGCTGAGATAGTAACTAACCTATAACAACATGATGCAAGGTTACTTCATAAGTAAAATCAGCTATTTCCCTAGAAGGAGCAATAGACTATCGAGTTGCTTTGTACATTTTGTGTAGCAAGATATGCAGGCACCAATCTGTATGCTTGTGGTGGAAGTTGCATGTTTATCAGTGCAGAGCAAGAAGAACATGAATCACAAGGGCTTCTTAATCCCACCACTGTTCTGCCACTCAAGGATTACAAAACAGCTGGTTGTTAACAGATTGCTTGGTATTTCCAGAAAATGAAACAAAACAAATATGTAATAATGTGTGGCAAATCCCTTCAAAAGAACAAAAAGGACAGTTTAGCTGGAGATCTTATTGATAACGCTGTTTTTAGTGGATTGTAGACCGTGGGAATTTCTTTCAGTTGAGTGAATTTCTTTCTTGGATTATTGAACAATACTACTTCTGTTTGTTTGTTTTGGTGTTTGTTTTGTTGTTTGTTTGGGTTGTTTTTTGTTTTTTGTGGGGTTTTTTTGGGGGGGGTCAGTTGGGGCATTCTTAGTTAAGTCTTAAATAAGGCAAATAGCATAAATTCATATTATAGAAATGTAACTTTTAAGGTTCATGTATTCAAATAGCATATTTGACTCCTAGAGGCTCAAGTACAAGCAAAAGCCCAAATATTACTGCTATCCTCAGTTATCTATGTTAGTCTTTGAAAGAATAATGATTTGCAAGGCTTATTGCTAACTGAAGCACAAAAGATTTCCTCTGGGCTTGCCACAGACAATCCTCAGGCACATTAGAGGAGTCAGCTAGAGTTAGTTCAAAGTGAATTGCTCCATTTTAATCATGATGACTTTACCCTCTCAGTCAATATGCTGTAATGGCATATTGTCAGTATTTTTTTTCTTTTAAATGACAAGTTGGGTCACTTTATTTTAAGGCATATTTTAGAGTGTTTGTTAGATTTATAGATTCAACAGCTCTTCAAAGAGACTTTCTGTCTTGCTTTACAACCCTGAAATTTTGTATTGCTGCTATTTCATCTCCTTGAGGCAGTTCTTAGTTAAAATATGTGGAGATGTTTTACAACTGAATGAGTTCTTAGTATGATATATAACCAATTATATAGTTATAATGAGTCCAAATTTTAAAAACCAAATAAAACATGTTGCACTAACAATTACTAAAGACTAACATTACCCTCTCTTCATTTATTCGCACATAGGAAACAGGTATGTAAGCATAGTATTCAAAAATATTACTGTCATTACATTTTAAAAAATCAACAATTTGATTACTTTAATACTTTAGCTCATTAACTCTGAAACTTTGGAGATTTTTATGCATTGTCTAAAGTCAGTGCCAATTTTGTATATAATTATATCACTTCCTAAACTGCTGAGTTCTTTGGGATACCAAATAGTAATTAATGAACAGAAAGCATACATTTGATCTTCTATCAGTTTTTTCTGTTTTCAACACCTAAGACAGGTTGTTGCTGAGATTCATTTCTTCTTTATAGTGTAGCTGATTAATGCACACTGAATCTTCCAGGGAAGATGTAGCTTTTCCACAATCCTTTTCAAGAGTTTTAAGAACCTGCTAGACTTGAGAGAGTAAAAAACAAACCCTTCCCTTTCAGGGACTTGACTGAGTTTTGTAAAGAGTAAAGGAATAGGCTCTGTAGTTACACAGTCACTTCTGTATTTTTCGTTAATACAGGTTATAAAACTACTAATGATGATGGTCTTTCCCTTTAGCCCTGTCTGTATTTATGTCTCTGGTCCAATAACCACAGGGATCATAGAGGTGTATTTTATCTTCATTTTACCCCTCTTGGTATTGTTTTAGCCCAAAGGGGAAATCAAATGAGATACAGAAGATGCTAAACTTGCACAACTCTCAGGTCATTAGCAACTAATTAGAAACAGCTTACGGATCTCAATAATCCTTTAGGTAAAATGTGAGAGAGGGATCAGAGAACATTTAACATCTTCACTTCCTTGTTCTTTCCAGGCAGTGGCCAAGTGTGTGACAGAGTTTCTGACTTATTTTCTGTTGTTGCTTCTTTTACAATATGAACAGGTATTTTGCACTGACAGAGTAGGTTAAGTGCCAGATATTCACAGAATTCATCTAAACAGTAGGTCATTCCACTATGACTTCATTTTGTACTATTTAAATGTTAAGATTTACTGAATAGGTAAAACCCAAAGATCTACCTAAAATACAGTGCATGTCATCTATAGATGTTAATGAAAAAGAAAGCTGATGTACTATGAAAAACTTGAAGGATAAAAATTAGTCAACATTAGCAGTTGTGTATTAGCTGCTGTTTATCCCCGAAGTTAGCATCCTAAAGTCTATGAAGTTTATAACTCTTGGGATAATCTCTACTGTTGCATCTCAAGGTTGTAATGTGAAATAGCTTTCTTCTCTGGAAGCATGGATGGCTTTGAGGTAATATAGCTGTCACAGATTTATATTTGCGTGTTTTACTGCTCAAAGGTGCCAGGTGCAACACTTGGATCACTCCAGAGGCATGCTTGCCTGAAGCCCTGCTAACATTTCATGTGTCCAGCAGAGTTACAGGGACTAAGCTGTACTTTCTTTCCCATAAACTCTTTCTGCCTGTAAAATGCAAGAGGTACTTGCTTTCTCTCTGCTCCCAAAACCACACAACCTCTTGCACTTGAGAATGTGAAGAAAATGGCTAACTACTTATGTCACTCACCGACATATGCACGTCACTGACATGCGCAAACCTAATCATTTGATCTATCCATCCGAACACAGCTGACAGTAAACTAGCAATAAACAGTTCTATTTTGGACAATGTTGTCCCTTCTTAGCACAATACAACTTTTAAATGTACATGTATTCATCTGAGTCTAGCCGGGATCCATGAAATAGAAGTAGTTCTCTGTGGAGAAACTCTAACTTGTTTTTCTACTTGGCCAGTCCTGCATATTAGGGAGCCACAGAATAGTTCATATTCTAAGTGTTCTCAGTCAGCAGACCTAAATTTCCTTTACAAACTGCTGATAGTACAAGCATAAGAAGAAAAATAGACTTAGCAAAAAAAATGCACTCCCTTTCTGATGTCCACTCATATATTGATGTAAATTTTAGTTAAATTTTCATACCTCTGTTCCTTCTGTTAATTTATGAGAATTTCTGGAACATCCCCAGTCTTTCTTTCCTAAACACCTCAGTCATTATTTTTCTTTCTCTTCCTTGAATTGTCCTTTGACTAAAGAAGATATCTTTTATAAAATCATGGGACTTTTTACTTTTCTTCCCCAAAGCCCTACCCTAGTTTACATATCACCCTTTCTCTTGCTGCATATGTTCTGTATCTCCATAAACTCCTTTCTTTTCAACCAACCTTGGTACAGCTAGTTTCCTTCCTAGGATGCTTTTTAGCATGGTTATTGTTTGTTTGTTAGAGAACAGTTGCTAATGTTAAGAGTATTACAATCTGTCAGCAAACAGTTCATCCACATCAAGAGAACACTTCAGTCTTACATGTTTTTATGGGCTGCACATAGACTTATGCCCTAAAGCATCCTAAGTTTTTTAATGCATTTGTCATTAAGAATTAATGAATTCTCATGTTGAGGTGCATGTCATCCAGTATTCTCTCTCTACCAATTAAAAGCATCAGAGGTCTTACAGAATGGCAAACATGCAATAATTTAGCAATTATAAGCAACTCTTACTGGTTGTTTTCATTGTATTTCACGTTCATTATTGTATTTGGGGAGTCTTCTTATCCAACTTTATTGTGACTTATGCAAATATACAAAACAATTAATAGGTCAAACTCTACCATCTTCAGGTTGTCTTCAGGGACATTAGAGAAAGATTCTTTAAATTAATTAAAAATCTTAATTAGAAAAATCGCTTTGAAAGTAAAGCAAGCTCTATCTCAATACTTCCATGTAGTGTTGATGCTGCCAAGTTTGACATGACAGGGGGGAAAATTAAAAAAAAAAAAAAAAATAAAAAGTTTAACAAGTATTGTTTGGGAAAGTTGAGAAAATCCCTCATGCCCAATACTGAAAGAGCAAGAACAATATGGAAGGAAATAGCAGTTCCATTACAAGAATTTTTAATAAATCTATTGAACTGTATGTCATAAAGTATGATTGGAGAACAGTAAATATTTCAGTCACAGTTTGCAGTATACGAATTAGTGCTGGTCTGGAATGCCCCAGATAATGGAAGAGCATATTTCTGGCCACCAGCTTGGAAATTTCTGATCAGCACATCCCATACAAAACACTCTTGCTTATGAAAGATTATTATTTTAGGAATCATATTAAGCTTCCTAGTTTAAGCATAATATGGAACTAATGCACAATATTGCTGTGTTCATGTTTCCTCAATCACTTAAGCATGGAAAGGTACAAAGGGACAGTTCATAGCAATCTTGGGAACACAATGCAGAAGTACGTGGGTGGACTCTGCACAAAGGTAGTACAGTCCAGAGAAGATCATTGGTTTGTGCCTAGTACCATGTAGTTTCAACTACACCGCAGCTGCACAAAATATAGCTATATTTCCATAGATTTGTTCAGCTGTCACTGTCTCCACAAACTCACTAGTCTGAAAACTTAGAAGGAGTGGATAAGAGAGAAAATTGCTCACACCTAAACTTTAAAAGGTCAAGGAAAAGGAGCAATTACTTAACCTGGAAAACTTTAAAGCATAAGGAAGAGCAGTTCAAGCATGCATGGGCATCAAACTGAGGGTTGGATAAAACGTGGTGTGGCTTTAATCTAAACAGTCTTTGCCAGAATTTTCTCTCCCCCAAGAGAACTGTGGTTTCTGGTTTTGGTGGGGATTCTGTTTGTTTGTGATGTGTGTTGTGTTTCTTTGTTTTGTTTGTTTTGGTTTATTTTGTTTTCAACAAAGGAAATGTGGTAGATATGATCTGTAGGGACTTCAGCACAACATGTGATGTATTGTCTCATCGGAAGCTATTGGTACTGATGGGGATGATTGGATCAGTACAAAACCAATAAGGTGGTAAAGAGCTGGCTAAAGAAAACTATCATTTGTTCTATAAGGCAGAAGTATGAGCTTGCAGGGAGATTGCTAATGTATTTTTTTAGGATTAATGACACTGTATGGATATTGTTATTCTTCAGCTTAATCTGTCCTTCCTGTATAGTTCATAACTCAGTATTACATTTCACTACTACTAATATTTGTTATTCCACCGTGTTCCCAAAATGGCTCTTATGTGTACGTTCCCTTTGTGATTTTATTATTTTATCTTTTCACAGATTTTTTTTTTCTTTTTTATTTGGTTTAGTACCCCTTTTTAGCATGATATGTCTTCTGTGTGGTGAACAGGTCATCCTGTTCTGGATCCAGCTGTTCTGGACTCAGGTCAAACAAAATATTTATTTCCTCCTCCAGCTCCCTCTGGCCCTCTGCTTCCATTTACCAGCAGCTAAAATCATGGAATTGTAAATAGGTCGGGATAGACTGGAAGGAGTAAGTAGGAAGGAGGGAATCTGGAGTTGTCAGAGCTTAGTAAAGAATGATAAATTAGTGATAGCCACTGCAGGCCTAGCTCAGGGTGACATGATTGAACTCACAGAAACCCACAGCCACTTTGACTGAAAAAGATATTGGGACGTAGGAGTCGAGTGGGTACTTCCTCTCTCTCTTCAGCCTGACAGAATAGTCATTAATTAAAGTCCTGACTTCAGATGGGAGGACCACTGGGTTCTGAGTTCTTAGAATAGCAGGCTAATAGATACACTGATAGAACTCTTACTACTGTGTCACTGTGCAGAAAATAATTAATGATTGTTTGTTTTGTCAGAGAGAAGAAGCATGAGTTAGGAGTTCCGTAAAATAATAATTGGAAATAATAATTGGGACATGAAAGAGTAGTCCAACTCTTGTATATTATCCTGTGGTTAGTTAATGTAAAATGAATAAATAGTCCTGAGAACCGAGAAAAAGAAACAGGGAATTCCTCAAATCAAAGAGCTCAAAAATTATACCCTTCTATTTTTTCCCCCCCTTTTTTCTTTCTCCCCCCCTCCCTTTTTTTTTCTTCCCCTTGTTTTCTATACAGAGAGAAGAAGCAAGATCCATAATGATTTGGTTACACTCCTTCAAGGCTAAAATATAGGCTCACCATATTTTGTTGGGTGTTTTGCTTGTTGGTCAGTTATGTTAGGTGTAGAGATACGAGAAGGAGAAAGGGAATATTAATGCCATCATTTGCTTCTCTTCTGGGAGTATTTTAAATGAAAGAAGTAATCCTTGTTCTGCTCCTGAGAGGAGTGATTTATGCCTCTAATTTGAGGAGGGCATCCTGGATTGCAAATCTTGCTCTGCTATGTACGCAAACACTTAAAGCTCCCAGCAAGGTATGAGAGTTGTCTGGCTGTTACCTTTCTGAGGTGTTTCGCTTTAAATTTTTTAAGAGATCTTACAAACCTCATTTATACCTGTGAATTTTACAGACCATATACTGAAAGCCTAACTGGGGCACACAGGGTCTTTATCTCAGGGCCTTTTTGTCATTCAGATGTTTTTATGATGGTATTCATTTTTTTAAGCTTATTTCTAATGCCTAGAACTAGCTGCCTCAAATCACTAATTGATCTTCACACATACTATGAAATACTTAAATTTATTGGACTACCTTCCTTTTTATTTTTGGTGTTGGTCATATCTATTTCAAATAATACACTTCGTAGAGACCTGTCTTTCTTAAAATCAGCTACTCGCTGTCCTAGGTCATGACCCCTAGTAGTTGTGATACAACGTTCTAAGACTTGGATATTTTGGCTTGGATACAAAAGAACTTTTTATCCAGAGAATGACAAAAATTAGACCTTCACTAGATACATTCAGGGTCAAATTAAGCTGACATACTGTTCAAAGACATTAACACTTTGAAAATCAGACAGTGTAAACAGAAAAAGTAAAATATCTGTTGACAAGAGGAATGAAGGTTAGGCTCATCCCCACGCTATTAAGATACTGTCACATCACGGTGACTTGAAATTTAAGTATGCTGAAAAAGGCAGCTTTTGAAACAGCTTTTGAAAAATGTAGGATCAATAGATTAGATTGTAGGTATAAAAAAACTGCTGTAAAAACAGTTTTGTTTTGTTTTGTTTAACTATAACACCTGCCAATGCAGGTCATGTACCTGTGATTCTAGTCTGAATTTTTGTTTGTGTATTTCACAGGTTGTAGTTATTTATGTTAGGATTATTCATTGTATTGGAGAGTATGGATTTCTATTCTGAGTAACCAGATCATGCTCTTTGTTAAGATATAATTTTTACTACTGTAGTATCATTTGACTGTCATAGAACAATACGGTTATGATTGTTCCAGTCTTTTGCTTAGTATAACTTACTTTATTTTTTGCACATAAATTAATTTTGCTTAGCTGATGAAACCATTTAAAAGCAAGCATTTCCTATTACATATTAACCAAATTCAGCCATACTTCCGTGGGAAGAAACCTAGAACGTTCTGAGCAAAACAGTAGGTAAGAGGAAAGCAGGATAATGTTATTTTTCAAAGCATCACAGAAATAACTGCAATGTTACAGGCATACAATATAGCCAGTTTCTTGTATCTCATCTTCTCCATTAGTGGTATCTCAAAACACTTTAAGGCAAGGGTGTCAAACTCATTTTTACCGGGGGCCACATCAGCCTCAAGGTTGCCTTCAAAGGGCTGAATGTAATTTTAGGACTGTATTAATGTAGGAGTAGCTACTGAAAGGCTGATGTGGCCCCCGGTGAAAATGAGTTTGACACCCCTTAAATACATTTGAGAGCAGAGGAAGAGTCAGAGATCCATGGATGTAAGAAGCTATTTTTTCCCCTTGCAGACTTGTACTGTTAAATTGAAGCTTCATAACAACATAAGAGTTATCTCTGTAATTTAGGGGGTTTATTTTCTGGTTGTTACACATAGAATTTTCCACTGGTAAGCCACAGGATCAGTGCTGGGTCATAATGCATTTGCTTAAAGCTCCTGACACATCAAGAGGAAGATAGATGCCTGTTTTTGGAGGGAAACATGTTAGACAACTGCTCCCTAAGGCTCTAGTGTTCATAGTAATTGTTAAATCATTTACATCATACATTAGCAGAAGCCATATAGCTACAGTAAATGACTCACACATATATCCTGCTTTGTATTTACAGTGGAGAGATGCTAACTGCCAAGTTTCATAGTGCTGATAAAAGCAATAAAATATTTTAAATAATCTTGTACTACTTCACAATGTCGAGATCCAGTAGAGATTCTCAGAAAAATACTGCAAAATCCACTGCAAAAATTAAATCTGCTTTTGTAAAATTGGCATGAAAACACAACCTTTTAAGTGGGTGCTGTAACATTTCTCTCCTTAAATTCTAATTTCAGTGGTTTAGATTTAATGTATAGTCTATTCCTTCTTCAGAAACACAATAGGGACATAATTCATGTTTCAAAAAATGTACAAAGTTACAATTTCTAATCAATGTCTTAAGAGCTTTTTCTGGAGAAGAGGTAATAGATTTGTACAGAAACAGAGAAATTAACTACCATGATAATAGTGCCAGGTGTAACATTATATATATCTTAGCAACTGGCTTTATTAATTTTGATTGATAAAAGTTTTCTCTCATGGAAATATGGTACTTCAGTACAATTATGAAAAGCTGCTTTGTGGTGCTATCCCACCTCTCCAGCATTTGTTTTAAATATTTTACTTACCTACACTGAATAATGTAACAAGCATGGAGAAATCGTCCGACTTCTGTCTTCACTCCCATACTGACGACAGGCCCAAAGGATGTAGGAGTAATGCAAAAGTGCAGTAGTAGCCTGCCTCTCACAGAAACAGTCCCGTGTCATATTAGGCAGGAACAAGAGATCTGACAAAGACTAGACTGATGCTAACTGCCTACATAAAGGGAAGATAGCTGCAATGTGAGGTTAGAGTTAGAGATGCCAACCAAAGGCTTTTATTGTGACCTTGAAACCATATATCCAACTCCTAAGCAGAGAAATGATGTAATGGAAGTAATGCAGTTTACTATGCACATATCCACCTCCTCAATTCCTGCAACAGACCTTTCTTTTTGGTAACTAAGCATACACTGTGTGCCCTGTGGTTTCTAAGAGTTCAGACCATCGAACTGTAAAGTTCCGTGTATTCCTCTCATCTATGTTGAAGGGAAAAGACACTCAATAATTCACAGGATAAATTTTTACTTAGCTGTTATGTCTAAGTAATCATGTTTAAATCTGAATTGCAAACTTCTGTTTAGGTGCAGAGTCCCAGTACTGCAAGCAACTTTATATTAGTACAGGTGTCTGTTTTCACAAATTTTTCCAGGATCATATCCAGGAACAGTTGAGTCATGACTTAAGAAACATAAGTAGCTGCTGCATTTGTAATAAATGCTGTATTTTTCAACAATTTTCAAAACACAGACAAAAGCCTGCTCCCAGTCCTGTGATTGACCTTCAGTTACAACTGTGTTTCTATTCATGTAGCTTCTCTCTTTGTAGCATCTACTCTTCTAACCCTGAGCTACCAGCTCCCAGTGTACATGACAGAATAAGAAATGGAGAAAAGTGATTCTCACTTTCCTGGAGAAACAACTTGAATTCTGTGTATGGTCATTTAAAATCACTATTGGCTATTGTAAGCCTAAAACAGAGCAGCAGCCATCCAGACCTAGAGAGCTGAAACAGTAGTATAACTGATGCCTGAATCCGAATTAAAAATACAAAATTAACGAAGTCATTAACACAATTATTTTTTATGTGAACAGAAATTACTTTTCTCTTCCCAGGAAAATGCCAATCTTGGGAGTTCTGATTATCAAAAATACAAATAAATCACTTTGTTGATGGAAAGTATGAAAATATAATTTAGAAAGTAATCTGTTATCAAGGTAAGGAACAATAGCAGTTTCTCTTGCATGTGTTTCAGTATTTCTGTAAGATTCAGAAGCTAATGCAGCATTTAATAATCTTGACAATAATCCTTGGACTACAGAAAATGGGCTTAATTCTAGGAAGATTTAAGGAAGATTTCCTGATCATCCCCTGCTACTAGCACTTAGCAAGAACTAAAATATTTAATTGCTTATTTGATTTTGTTTTTATCACAACAAAAATCTTTTCCGATCAGAAGATGTATGTCAGTTCATATTACTGAATGGCATGCCTGATTGGAAAGGGTCAGACAATTTATAAATTGCTGTTTAAAAGTGTCATAAACAGGTGAAATGAGTTGATTTTTCACCTGCCAAGGTTGGATGCATAGAATTTTAAGTAGAGTTTTAATATTATGTTAAGAGCTAGTCTCTGTTCTTGCTTTATTGCAAGCTCCAAGCTGGTGTGCTTTTATTCTTCTTGAAAATGTTGGTCATAAGATAACACAATCCTGGCCCTCTAGCTTCATCCTTTTATTGCCCTCTTTACAGATTCATCTTGTGTAGCACAAGCTAAAAGGGCAGACACATAGTCTGGGAAGTTTTCCAGATTCAAGGTACTTAACACAGAATGCATTCGATATATGCATTGTGGGGTCTTGTTAGTCTATCATAAAAACGCACCACGGCTGACCATGTATTCTGACTCTGTGCATGCTGGTTTGCATCTTGGCCTATAACTCAATTCATTTATTTGTTCCTGATCTAATTAAACTTGGTTTTGGTTTGGTTTGTTTTTTGTTTGTTTGGTTTTTGTGTTTGTTTTTTTTTTTACAGAAATAGCATATTTAGGATGTGCGGGGTTTAGTAGTGATAATAGGTTTAGGCTTTATTGCCAAAATGACGCAAATATTCTATTAAAAATTCCTGTGGTTGAGGGGACTCTGTGTGGGGTTATTAGATCCTGTTGAATCCTGAAAACATTGCCAGAACTGGTGCTCTCTCTTTCTACCTAATGATCCTGCATCTTAATGGCAGTGGGAAAATAATTTGAGAAAGTATTTCTAATCACATGGGTGGCCTGAAATTGTTCTTCGCTATTCTTCAAAAGGGAAGGAGATTGACATGCATCTAGGTCTGCATGAAGGACAGAAATAATTTTGTCTGTGATTCAGTAATCTAAGTGAGGAAATGAGGAAACAGTCATGAGCTACAGATGACCACTGATTTTATGAACAGAATTTAGGATTTTTTAAGTAACACTCTTCATCTTCAGCATAGAAACAATTTAATATGCTATTTTTCAAATCCTTTAGACAATTTAAAGACATTTTCTAGGTGTTATTTGGGGTTTTTTTTGTTGGTTTTAATTTTGTGTTGTTGACTCTTCAGTGGATATGAACACAAGAAAAAGGTATGTACAAATCCTTGATAATACCAGATTTAAAGACATTAAAGCTTTGTTTTTAAAGATGCTATGAGTACAGGGTGAGGAAACTGGACTTGTTGAATGTGGAAAAGACATGGCATTGGAGGAACCTAGTAGCAGCCTGGCTGTAACTATAGGATGGTTAGCGAGAAACTGAGCCAGGCTCTTCACAGCAGTGCATGGCGTGGTGGTGAGACAACAGTCGTAAACTGAAGCAGGGCAGACTTCAACAAGATAAATGTTTCTTCTACAAGGATAATTAAGTTTTGGACCTAGAAGGCCTGTGGGAGCTCTGGCCCAACTAGACAAATCCCTGAGCAATTTGGTGTGACACCACTGTAGGCTCTTCTTTGAGCAGGAGGCTGGTATGGAGACCTACTGAGATCCTTTCCCACCTGAATGAGTCTGTGATCCTGTGATATACAAAAGTGTGGGGAGAGGACAGAGCAAAACATGATGTAATAGTCGAGATGTTTGGAAATATCCTGTGGGTAAACATTAGAGGTTTGTAAAGACAGAAGTCTGAAAGTGATGAGAAATGATTTTTAATAAAAGAACAGTTAATCCAGTTCTACTACCTAATCCAGAAGAAAAAAAAAAAAAAAAAAGGATAAAAAAGGATATTGGTACTGAATTTTTAACTTTAGAGCATGAGACAAATATTCTGTTCTGTTTTACATAAAACAGTATAGATGTTTATTTAAATGTGATTCATCTTTGCTGTTTCCTTCAATGTAATGATTGACCTAAGATGCTATGAGAGATTCTCAGATTTGACCTAGGTCAACAGTCAAAATGAACATTTAAAATACCTGAAACTGAGTTTAAGCGTAAAAAGCAAATGGCTTAATGAAATGGCTTAATACTTTTTCTTTTTTCTTTTTTCCTTTGTAATATTAGGGCTTTTTGGAAGTTGGCACCTCCATTTACAATAACAGAATAAAATGGTGTAACTTTTCAGTGCCTTTCAGTACTTAGGTTTCAGGATAGTTACAGTGAGTTTTTTCATATACATTTTTATTAATTTTATATTTCTAGCTACTTAGGAATATTATAGTTTTGGTTTGGTTTGCTTTGTTTATTTAGTTTTTGTTTGTTTTTTTTTTTTAATAAATGCTGGCGAGAAATATGGTGTAGGTGTTCCAGTATAAAATATCTCAAAGTCACCATTTCACACATACCTTGGTCTCTAGTGTACTACAAGAACACCTGTAATTGCCTCTTTTTCCTAATTCTGTAACTGGCTATCCCAGATTGCAATGTGAATTAAAGATTCATGAATGTCTAAATTATTAGAACCATCCATATCTCATCTTTCATCCTCATGGCCTCTGAGCACTTTCAAGGCCTTTTTCCAATGTAGGTCGTATTATATTCTTCAGTGTGTGTATCCTACATGATGTCTTGAGGGGTAAAGGAAAAGGGAAGGCTTTCGAAAGCTTCCCTAGCCTTCCCCATCACTACTACATGTACACAAACATCCACCAAACACTTTTCAGTTTTCATGTGCTACCTACGTTATTAATTTGTATTTCCGTATGGTACAAGGCCTGATTTTTCTTTTATATTTGTACATAGCACACAGCAAAATGCAGGCAGACAAGGTAAGAGGAGAATATCAGGAAACGTTATGTCACTTCCTTTCCACAGTATTTTCCTAGTGGCATATGTTTGCTTTTGATTTTTTTCATTTATTGATTTTTTTTTCATATTACTTGAGAGTAAAATAAGGTGAGACATATAAGGGTTTTTTTTAAGAATAAAAGTTTGGCCTTCAAACTTTATATTTCTGATGCAACATTTTATACTAAAATACCACCACAGGTTTTACTATATAACATTGTTCGTTTAGAAAAATATGAAAAAATATCTTAGAATCTAATAAATTGTTCTTAATTAAAATTGGTTAGTGGAATTTTTTATGTAGTGCAGTACACTTTTCCAGTTGTAATTGCTCTCAGCATTCCTTTAATTTGTACCTACTCCTGAGTCAATTATGTTTGAGGTAAATACAGTCCCTTATTGCATTACATTTTGAGACTAGGAGGGGGGAAGGTAAGAGTTAATATTGAAATAACTATCAGAGGTTCACTGCAATGCAAATAATTGAAATTTTATGACATCCTGTTTGTTCACTGCTTCCAAGTGAAACCTATTTCACAAGGATGCAAAACAAATTCCTAGGAGAAAAAATCTTTGCAAGTAAATCTATGCAAATAGATATCTTGTTCCAGAAAAGCGAAAGGTGAGTTTGTTCAAAATAAAACCAATAAATAAATAGACATACTGTTTTCAAATAACACTTTTAATATGAGTTTTAGTATTTTTGTGATATCATCCATGCCATTTTGAGTTAGTACCTGAAAAAAATTAAAACTAAGCAAATTATTGTAAAAGACTGCTTTGCCTTACAGTATTGCATCAACTTAAGATATCTTTCACTTAATGAACTTTTCATCTTTTATTTCAGCTTCTAGTCTCTTTTTTTTTTTTTTCCCCTCCCCACTGCACATATATTAAACTATCCTGAAGTAAACTATGGAATTTTAAGTATTTTAAGCATATCAGGTATATTTTGAGTGGAAAACTGTTACCATTTTGACTGGTTGGGATTTTCTCCATACAGAGAGAATGTGTCTGTTCCAAAATATGCAGTGAGGCAATTATCTACCTTATATAGCATAATATTTTACTTCTCTTGCTCTGTTTCACCATGGCCATGCCTTTTTCCTCTTCTAAGGGACTGACATTTCTCTTTAAATGGGGCAGTGTATTAGGACAATAAGTTAATAGTTTGAGATATTTTATGTCTCTTTGATTGTAACCTACCACTGTTGATATGAAGCATCAGATGACTACAATAAGACACTACATCTCTCCCGTAAAAAGATGGATAAGAGGTATAGAAAGCACATGAGCACTTTTAGAACCATCCTCAAGTGTATGAATTTTCCCATTGACTTATATGGCATCATTAATATGGAAATGTATTTCTAAGATTGTTTTTTCTCCTATTATTACCTAATTATTTCCTATGATTCCTACAGTTTAAGACTTTTATCTATTTTTATCTTTTTAATTAATTTGTTTCTTCTTCATCTTGTGGTTACCTTGACCATCTCTACAGGTCTTATTTCAGAACTCCCAAGGCCTCCTTAAAGCTTCCCCTATCTCTGCTAGTACTGTTCCTATCTTGTTTCTTTGTAGTAGATTTTACAAGGCATGGGGTATTTTGTAAATGTTTTTTAATCATGCAGATCGTAATAATAATTAAACTCAGTTGAAATAATTCTGATTGATTTTCAGTCAATCGAATGAAATCTGTCTTGCTTCCTTTAGTGAGGCAAGCCAGGATAGAAATTCTTGGGTAAATTCCAAAGAGCTCCAAATTAAATTTCTGTCATCACTCATATAACCTGTACACATGGACTGAGGGGAGGTACAGGATATATGAGGCAGAACTATGGGTTTTAGCTCCTCTTTAAATGGCAGCTTGTGCCTTCTCATGTTTTGGACAGGCTTTCGAGCACTTTAATCTTGAATCTGAATAAGTTATCATATTCTCTGGTGTTCTAGGTATTAGAAGCTACCTGGTCTTTCAGATTATTTGTAAAGACTGCAAACAAAAGCATTCCATCCATTAACATTCCCAAAGGTTAATATAGACTACTTGAGTGTCTTTCTTAGTAGAGGAAAAGTTGTAATCAGAGAAGACTGTAATACAAGTGGCAACAATCCGATACAAATTGCTGCTTATTGACACTGTTTGATTTACAGGATACAGGCACATAAAAAAAATTTTATCTTTTCATACATTTTACATCTGGTTTTCTAGTTTTCATTGTGTAAGTTGTGTTAGCAATCTGTTCAACCTCTGTAGTCAAAACAATAAGTTTCAGTAATAATAAGGATTCAAAAGATAAGTGTGTGGGGCTGCTTGATTTTCCAAGATGCTTGTCATTAGATCATGGTGCTTATTACAGGCACTATGTGAAGAAAAACACAGTAATTGCATGGGCAATTCATGAGGGCTGAAGGAAAGTTTCATATTCTCTCAGAGCCACATTAAGAAAATGTATCACGGGAGATTGCAAGGGTATGGGAGCAGGGAAATCTCAAGTTTTCAGTTCATTTACAGTGAAAAGTTTGCTTTCAAATCACTATAAGCTTTCCTTGAAGAAGTGGGTCAATAGCCTGAAATTTTAAAGTTCACCTACAGATAAAAATATTCATAATTATAATTCAAGGCCACAAATTACTCTATTTTACTAGTATGGAATTGTCTCATTTACAAATATTTTATGCCGATATCCTGTATAATGTCAGAATGAAGCATAGGTAGAAATAAAAATTTTATCTCTTCCCCACCTCTCAAAACAGTAGTAAGCTCCTATGAATTACTTCTTGACAAAGTTACATGTTATATTTTTGGTGGCAGAGGTTGACTAAAATAATTTGTAATTGAACATAGGGAGAACATTAGTGCTTCCAGAATATGGAGCTGAAAGACATACCGTATTTCCCAGGCACAGCACATTCAATAAAGCCTGCAAC
The DNA here is from genome assembly GCF_963082525.1 of Nesoenas mayeri. Classification (NCBI taxonomy): domain Eukaryota; kingdom Metazoa; phylum Chordata; class Aves; order Columbiformes; family Columbidae; genus Nesoenas; species Nesoenas mayeri. Next base: position 42,445,378 of record NC_137540.1, read on the forward strand.
TGAAAGTGATACCCACTGTCAGTTCTTTTTATAAAAACCCAACATAGCTCATTATTTCTGTTCAGCTATATGGATATACAGACATGAGCTACTGGAATTGTACCACCACTTCAGTGTTGAAGTTTAGCATCATCTAATTGTGAAACATATAGATTTCTCAGAGGAAGGGGTGCTTTCCTCCTTCTGTTTAGACCCAACTGCAGTGGAACGTCATGAATTTTTCTAGCTACCACTGGGAGGCAAATGAAGCAATGCTCACTAGTTTGGATCATCCTGTAATTGTCCCATGTCAAGCACAGGAGGAGTCAGAACAATAAGATATGCTGAAAGCAAGATTATATGTGTATGTTTTACAATATTCATCTTGAATATTTTAAGTTGGAGGCTGTATGGCATATACATTTTTTAATTGGGAGTTTCTGGAGATTGCTTAGTTCTTGAGCCAATGTGAGCAGACTGGATAATACAGATGACTTTTGCTGTTGGAGGAGAAAGTTCTTGAGAGGCCACACTTCTGTCCTCTGCCAGACTGCAATTTTCATGTGTTTAATAGGGTCACATGTCTATTTAAAGATATACCTGAACAAATAGCTTTTGTAAGCAGAAATTTATGGTTTTTCTGCTGCTATAATTAAAGGAATAATACCAAAATGATTGCTAGCTATTAGAGGCTGTAGAAAAATACATCTCAACCAGTGACTTGCTGTTAAGCTTTTTTTTCAGGTTAGTCAGTAATGCATTAAAATGCAAGTTGACATCAAATCAGAAAATTTTTCTTATGAAAACTGTGTGGAAAAACAATCTTAGCTTTTACACTACCACCAATGACCAGGGACAGATGCATGCTATATTTTTTTTAGTGTGCTTCCTAGTGATTTGGGTAGGCTTTAAGTGTAATGCCAGTTGGCAATCACTTTTCAACGAGCCATGCAAAATGTGCAAGGGAAAACAAACCCATTGTGAGATTATTTTAAAAAATTAAGCCAATGTTCTAGGAAAGGGCTTCTAACTTCTTGTTTTAATTGGAAACATTCTAATCCAATGCTGCCGAGTGAAGCTGATTGCAGAGTTAATTGCTCTTATGTAACAACTAATATCTGTCAGTAACACACACTGTATAACACTGGCAGGTTTTGAAAACAGTTGGTCCCTTTGCCCCTTCTTTCTTTGTTATTCTGTTTACTGTGCCCAGTTAATGTGCTCTTGTGCCATAATAATCTCTAGCTAAATGGTAATTGCTCTATTGACAGCACTACTGTACATTTTTGACACATCATTATTCATACTTAACCACTTGACCTGGAATAAATGTTAAAGCAATTACTACTGAGAGCTTTTCTATGAGAAAATTGAGGCAAAGTTTAAAGATAATCAAAATGCAAAGCTGATCATGATAGCAACTGGAAAAATGGCAAATCCTATTAAACAGATTTTTATTAGCCAAGTTGATGCCAGTAGATATTATCTGGTAATTTAGTCTTATTAAAAAGAAAATAAAGCGGCTAATTGTTTACTATTCTGGAACTTATTCCAGCTTGCAATTTGCAACTGAAATTAAGCTTTATGTGGCTCATCTATTTTGTCACATTGAAATATGAAAATCATTTGGTACAAAGCACATCTGCTCGGTCCTTTCCATCTTACTGGCAAATCCATGTTTAGTGTGTTTCATACCTGTTGAGGCATTACATCCAGCACAAATATTTTAGATATTCCTTTCTTACAAACCTGGTATCTTCAGTTCTTAAAACTCATACTTAGTACTCTTTTGGCGTAACACATACCTTTTACAACTGCAAAAAAAACGTATGAGTGTAATCTGTTGTTGGCTAGAAGACTTTTGAGGGAATTTGGAAATGGAGAGAGACAGAGTTATTGAAATGCAATTGTGTGAAAATTGTTCAAGTCTCCCAGATCAGCCTTTTATTTTGATAGTTATTTGCATATTTGCTGTAGTTGTGTTTGTATTCTAAAAGGAAAGTTAAATGTTCTCCAGTTTAGTTGTCTAAAAAGTGGCATTTACACTGATCTCAAATCACTTCATGGGACTCAATTGCCGCACAATGCCTTCAGTACAGTGCTTACAGTAAAAGCTGTAATTATAAAAGAATGCCAAAAGACATCAAGAAAGCCTTAAAGGGATAGCGTAAGCTTTTACTGCCCCCGTCTGAACTATGAGGCTTACTGGAAAACCATCATTAGGATGCAGAATAGTGATTGTTGATATGTCACTATTGCTGTCATGGGAAAACTCTTATAAGGGCCAGAAACTTACAGTGGTTTCTACATTAATGAAGCTTTTCCTCACTTAATGAAAGCAAAGAAAGATTGGGGGGTTTTAATTAATGAAATATTGAAAACAGGGGAGGAAATCTTCTCTTTTCATGCCGATCCACATTCAGAAAAGCAATGACTTCTGCAGCAGTGCTTTATCAGGCAGACAAATCGTGGTTGGTCTTTGGTTTTTTCTTGTTGTTGTTTTTGGTTTTGTTGTTTCTTGTTTTAAGCTCTCTCAACTCCCTATTAACTACTGCAGTATACTGTACACCTATTGAACTGAAACAAGATGGTTTAGAGGGCATTTAATAGCTTAATTCTTAAACTTTCCATTCACATTATAATTTCCGATATGTTATAAAAGACCTTTACAGTAAAAGTAAAGCACCACCAATTGTCCAATACATTTTCAAAAACCAGTATACAGGCTAAACTCATCCAGATTTTTCCTATTACTGCTGTGATTTTTATTAATAGATGAGAAAACTTTTGATAATATTTTTTCTGGAACTTTATAAAATATATATTTATTGTTAGCATTAATAAATTATGTCAGCTTGTCAGCCTTCTAGTGTTAAGGAACTTGGGAATTAGTTCCATGTTTGATTTCTCATTTTTTTATTGAGAGATCTCTGTGTGAATCAGAATATAAACACAGCAAAGCATTTCCACTAGATAAAAGCCTTTTGTTTGGTTGATTTTTGTATATAATTTACCGATATTTTTATTCCCACTTTGTGTTCTTTCCCATTTGTTTTATGTGCATAATACATCAAGCCGTGCTTTTCTTATAAACATGGACAGAAATACCAAAAGTCCTGTTGTCTTTTATTTTTGCAGACCAAGCATCTATCTTTCTAGCTCAACAAACACTTATTCAGGATTTTAATGCACATCTTGTATGGTAACAGGTGATTATGTCTAATTTCCAAAGCACATTTTTGCTAATTCAGATAATCTTTTGTGAAGGCCACTTTGCTGTTAACTGAAAGACCATGCAGTCTATAGAACAGCAAACAATTAGCAGCTTTATTTCAGCAAAGAGGGTTGTACACACTAATTCCAATCAGACCATTTCAATTTACATTTTTTAAACAGAATTCTTCTTCCTCCTCTTCTTACCAAACTGAGTGGAGCATATTATTTCATATGTTTCTCAGATAGAATAAAAGAAAGACAACAACGACAACTAATATACTATTGTTCCCTGTCAGTCTACATTTTGTAGGAAAGAGGACTGCACAGATGAAGAGAGTAATTACTCTTGGTAGGCTTCATGGGTTGGCAGAAAAAGTAATAAGAAATTCTTTTTAACATCCTGAGTTTTTTTGTGGAATAATGTGTGTTGAGATTTGTAGAATTTTCCAGTTTTATTTTCAGTTCTTCATCCTGAAGCAGATGTGCCAAAAACAAGTAACCTGTTGGAGATTTTGTCTGCGTTTTTCTGAGGAGAAAGAGAGTAGGAGGGAAGGATCATAAGGTTGAAACTGTCAGGTGAATTCAGGTTTTTAGGGACTTAAATAAAGCAGTGACATTCACCAAACTAACTATGTATTTGTAACAATTACTGACATTGGAAATAGCCTGAGTTCTAAAGTATTTAATCTGGTGAAATGCTGTAGCCATGCCAAAAATGTTCTTAGATTGTTCATAGTAATGGGTCACCGGTATCTAACCTGGCTTGGCAGATTCATATTGGGTTTATTCAATACAGTTTCAGGGAAAATTGGTACTACGTGGGACTTTGCTACAATATCAGAATGACAAATAGAGAGAAGAGGTAATTTCTCAATCTTACAGAAGATTCTGAAACACAAGATTTTGAAATACACTAACAGTAGTGTGTTATGAGGGATCCTGCTGCTCTTAAAAATGATTGATTGGAAGACAGTAGGAGAGAGTCATGAAGACAGGGAAATCAGGTTCCCTCCAGAAGAGAGTGGAAGCATGACATGCTGTAGCTTATGCTGCTTAATGCTCCTACATTTTATTGAGTCCTTCCTTGTAAAAGGTGTTGCACATTTCCAAATATCATTTTTTTGATACTTGTGTCAGGTTCAATAAAATATTTTGCCACTATGTTTACAGTCTTGGAAATCACGTGTGAACAAGAAAGCAAATGAATATAAATATCTTATGTAAGCTATAGTTTCAACTGTAGGAAGTATGAAACAAATATGTTTGTTTACTCATGCAGCTTTCTTTTTGTTGTGAGGCTAACAGTATGATGATTCTTGGGTATGTCTTTCTCCAGCTCAAGTAATTGGCTGAATTCATACTCGGGTCAAGTATACACCTCTGTGTGCATTTTATAAGGGTGTTTCTGAAAAAAATCTGTTCCAGGTTTCAGGAAATGTTCTAGGTGTCAGTGAACAGAACCCTACTGGTTCAATAAATAAAACTAGAAGAAGGAAAATAGGTTACAGGTGTGGGTCTCTGCTACTTGTACAGCAGAGCTACATCTTTCAGTACTTTTGGTGTTGTGAGTCTGTCAAAGTCCTTGGTAGCACTACTTCAAGGCTTTTCAGCACAGCAGCCATCAGCTTTGCCTATCTTCCAAGCAGTTTTTTGTAATGCTGAAAAGGAGAAAGAAGTGTTGGTAGTGTGGCACCATCAAATCAAAAGCTGGGTGAAGATGGGAGAGTGGCAGAATGTGGAAGGGAAGAGTGTAGGGCTCTGCTTCCCAGCTAGAGGGAAAGAGCGAGCAACACTGGGTGAAGGAGGAATGGATGTTGTGTTCACAGAACTGAAGATGGCAAGGGAGTGAGGGACAGGTGGAGCCCCTGGTGTGACAGAGAAGAGGTCACAGGGCATGCCAGGCAAGGTTCCTCACATTTGCTATTGTGGGGTGAGTGAATAAGAAAACCTGGACATCACTAGGAGGTGGGCATTATGGAGTCCCGCAAGGTGAATAGGCTGGCATCTCTGGTTGGGTTGGACAAGCACATGGTGTTCAGACAACCTAGAGAAGACAGATCCAAGCAAAGATCTGCCTTGTTTAACTGTATGCTTATATATGTGCACAAAGTTTAGGTTTAGAAAAATAAGTCTCCAGAAGAGAGTGTAACTAACTGATTTGACTGTATCATCTGCAATGTGATTTGATCCTGTTGTCTCAACAGCTTATGTGAAAGCTGAACTAGAAATGGAACAACCCTGAAGCGTAACCAGTGTTCGCCGAGATGGAGGGATTAGATTTACTTTTATTTTTGCCTGCAGAAATTCTCAACCCATGTTCTCTTATCATAAAGATTGCTAAGCTGATGTTATTTAGAGCTATGTCATATGGATCTAGACCAATCATTAAAATATTTTAATTCCATGAAACATTTTTAGCAAGAGTACAAATGAAATTCTTCTCTTAGATCACATGACTCATGCTGTTTAAAGGTTAAAATGTTCTTTTTCTTTCATACCAACTTGATGAAATTCGGAAGAGAGGCAACAGTTTTCAGCAACACTAAAGTCAATATTACATACATAGTCATTTTACTCTTCATCCTCTTTTACGAAAATGCAGATTATTCTAGAATAAGAAAACTGGATTCTCTTTCTAGGAATTTTTGAAACTGACGTTATAATGATTGTTACATGGTTATTCTGTATTTGTTGGCTTCCTAGATTGTGCATTACATAGTTCAACTTGTGTGATATTACAATACTGATTTGGGTGCAGTAGTCAGAAAGCAATTGTATGGCAAACCCCTCATTTCACTTACATGAATGCAGCAAAATGTCTTTCCTACGTTTACTAGAGGACATTGCAAAAGAACTTTATTATCTTACCTATGTAAGCAACTTTGAAGAACTGACTAACATGTTACGGTCTTTGTGATTATTTGTTATGATGTCTTCTAACAGTATAATTACAAATGTGCTTCAGAAAATTATGTTCTCAGTTTTTGAGGCCATACGGTGAAAATCGAGCTGGAAAACTACCAATAACTTGCTGTGCAGTTGGCATCCAGAATAAGGCACCTTGAACCAATAGCACATTTTTAAATTTAGATACTGGGTAAGTGATTGGCTGAACACTGAAGATGGCAGATCTGGAAACCCCCAGATGTGCACATCAGGTTCTGCATAGGTTGATTTCCATTGCTTTGCTCGCTTGCAGAGATGTGCCAAAAGCTTGGAGCAGTACCTGCAGATCACTGTAACAGACTCGGAGGCTTTTAATTTTAAGGGCATTATCAAGAAGAAATGTAGCTTATTGATTAAAAAAAAACCAAAACAAAACACAAACCCAACACCAGACAAACAAAAAAACCCACCACTGTGTAATTTTTTAGCTATAATATATGTGGATAGCTGAAAGCTTTCTTACTAAGAGCTGATATGTGAGTGTTCTAATTCCAAGTAAATTAACTAAATGTACAGATTTATACTATTTGGATGAATGAAGCATTGTGTACTTTTAATTAATGACTAAGCATCTTTAATGAGCATACATAAATACTTTGATGAAATTCAGGGGCATGCTCCTAAGTTTTATCTTTTATTTTCAGCATGTTGGCAGCAACTGAAGAAAGCAACAAATTTGTTGCCATGTTTTCCTCCCTAATAGTTCAAGGTTATTAGTGCCCCAAACTACAAAGTGATACTGATACATTAATCCCCTCTGCACAGGAAAGAGATCTATAATGTAATTTAAGAACCATGTACTTTATTCCCATTTTGAATTGATTGATCCTGTTGTTCTTATCACAAACAATGACAAGTGTTGAAAGTGTAAAGAATTTGTGTAATTAGAGATAAATTAATCAGGATACATTTTCTTTCAGTGGAATACCAGGACTGCTACAGAAAGTGCCTTGCTTTGTTACAGCGCATGTACGGTTTTCAGCAGAAATATAGGGCAGAGATATTGATTGCAGTTCATTTTAGAACATTAAATACTGCATGTGCTACTTCAGCTTTCAGCACTGATTTAGAAATAGAAACACAACAGAGAGGCCAGTACAGAAAAGCTATGCCTCATTTGTCTGTCGTGTCATCTGGTATAGATCAAGAGTGGTTTCTATAATGTTCATGAAGTCCCACCAGTTTAAAAGGTAATATAAATGAGATTAGGACTAGCTGCATTGTAGGTAATGTAAGAAGAGCACAGCATTTAAATGATAGATTTATGCCAGAGCTGCCCTAGGGCGAATAAGAAGTACGTTAATATTGCAGTGTTTATTTTGAAATATTTTATTACAATTTTACTAAAAATATCCAAATAGCAGGGGGGAAAAAGCCAATACTACACATGTTCAGCATTTAGGACAAGTTATTTTTGCAATAAGATTCTTGGCAGACTGTATCATTTCTTTTAGTACTTCACCTGTGACACTATAAATAATACATATTTATTTAAGTAGAGCTATTATACACTACTATTTCTGTCATACATAATTTATAGACAGTGATGTCCTAACATGTGTAGGTAATGTTCTCTAGGAAAAGAAATGTTCTGAATAAAATAATTTTAACGGAATGAAGCAGTTACTTAAACTGACTTGAGAGACGCATGTTGAAGGCACCAGTTGATAACTGCTATTTTAAAGAACAGCATTAGCTTTTCCTTTTTCAGCTAGTGAACTTCAACGTTACAATAATTTTCTTTCATAAATAGATGTGAAGCATCAAATAACAACAGAAAATATCAATGCATAAACAAAAGTATGGTTGCACTGAAACTTCGGAGATACTACATGTACACCAGATGATGTCAAGGTGCCTATTTACAAATACATCTGTATAGAATTTGTGTACATTTTTATGGAATTCAGATGGAAACCTGGCCCATATGACACTTACATTGTAAGATCGTCTTTGCATCCATAACTAAACTCAAATAGTAAATTGTCTGGGAGTTCTGCGTTTATGTTTCCTTGGGGGAGAATTCTATTAAGAATATTTTAGCCACTGTGATGCCTGTAATAGCTGTACTGTTGGCATACAAAAAGACAGGGATTTCCTCTTGAGACAGCAGAAAAGACTCTGTATTGTAAATCTGTTCTAATGTTCTGATCTCATGTGTGGACACATTCGTCCATGTCTCATCTGTTTTGGCAAAGTTTGGAAAATAACTCGTATCAGGAATAAAATTCAGTGTTACCTGTACAAATATCTTTACGCATAGTTGAGTCTTCTGTGGTCTTTTTTTTTTTTTTCTGTTCCAGCCTGATGCTTACTATATTGTTTTAGAAACATAACAAGAGCTGTGTTAAGAGAAACATCTGGGACCCAGGAGATCAGAAAAGAACAGTAACACCGACATGTACATTGGTTTTTTAAATGCCAGTGTACTGTATATTGTTAGCTATGTTTTCTGAAGTCTGGAACAAGTTATATGGAAAATTTCCTTTTAAAGCAGCAGCTGTGTTTTGCCAGGTTAAGCATCAGAATAACATTGCATTCTGTGCGGAATCTTTTTCTATTTAGCAGGGCTGAACTGTATGATGTTCATTAAGGGACCAGTCCAAAGTTCTCTGAAGCTGAGTGGAAGTTTCCCATTGATTTTGTTGGTTTTGGCTTGGGCTCCAATGGCTTTCCTATGTCTTTTCGTTAGGAGGATTAAAACGTACTCTTTCATTAGTTAAGTGCCAACTGAATTTCAAATGAGTCAGAATATATAGAAAGTAAAACTATCAAATCATTGGTATTGATTTAGACACTGTTAAACAGGGGCAGTGCTAACACACAAGGGTTTATTCTTTGTTACGACTTGCTTATAACCTCCATTGATGATAATGGGAATTACAGGCATGTCCAGAAGGGAATGTGCCCTTTGTAAATTCCCTATAAGCCTTAGATTAAGGAGACACAGTTCTGTGAGAGTTCAAATACTTTTTGTGTGCAGGCGAAACTTTCTGAGCTCTCCTGTGTCCTTTCTTAGCAGTTCTTGGAAGGTGGACCTTTCAGAAAGAAACATATCCCAGAGATGTTGTCTTGCTGTTCCTTATCTAACAAGGAAGATGCGAGGAGGTTGTGCCAGGAGATAAGCATACTTTTGTAGATAGGCATACTTTTGTCTGAAGTGTGCAACAAGAAAAAATAATACAGTTTGTACAGGGCCCTGACTGGCAATACAAATTGCTCATGTTTTAACAAGGAAAGGTTTGTGAAAAACTGGTAGAAAAATGAAACGTGTATTTTTAATTTTATTTGCTTTCATACTAGTGGTGTATAAATCACAGACTATAGGAATAATTAGAATAGGGTATAAATATAACTTCGTGGTAACTTCTGTAAGTAATCATAGTTTCACTGCAGTTATTGAGGATGCTCACCTTACTCTTTCTGATGTAACACACTGCCTTTGCTTGGGCTAGTGTTATACAAATCATTTGATTCCCCAGCTAGTGTGTTTGCTATCCAGATTAGAAAGTTATTTGGTTTTTATATTTCCAAGCATTTTCGGTTCACACAGCACTGTACAAAGCATAAATGGGAGTTGGGGGGAAGAAAAAGGTTAAAGGTGAGGAAAGGGAGCTTGATATTGCTTCTAGGAGTTTACAATGTATACAATAAGGTGTAAAATAAAATAACCACAAATGAAACATACCTGATACTTCAGTAAAACCTTTCTTTAGTAGATCAAAGTATTCATCTTGCTGAATAAGTTATTTACAAGTAGAAATGCCTGTGTGTTCCTGAGTTTGTTTATATTTCTGCCAAAAAGATACTGTTTTAAGAGAATATTGGCTGGATGCAAGTTAGATGGAAACTGACACCCTGATGAGTCTTCCTAAGACCATAAATCAAGCACATTTTCCTGTCTGTCTCAAAACCCACTTGCATGGCAAGCACGCTTCTGTGCACGTGTACCCTTTCTCTCATTAGTTTTGTAGTTTACGGTTTCCAAATGATTAAGTCTAATAATAGTAATACACAGCTTGTCTTTCTCTAAATGTAACCCAGATGCTGTTCCTAGAAAAGAAATACTTTATTGCACTAATGGGGTTGGGCTATGACATGTCACTCACGTCATGATTTGACATAAATTTGTCCATCACAATTTGTACGCAGTGATCTGCTGCTAACAGCAGTACAGCAGGTCATCTGAAATAAAGGGCAGATGACTGGACGCCATTTACCACCTTGTTTGTTAGCAATGCCCAGGACAGATAAACAGAGTGTGTGGCAGCACGAAGTTTGCCATCTTCATGTCCGTTTGCTTGCTTCTGGGATGTTGCTGCTCTACAGAGACTTGAGGGAGGGAAGGTGTAGGTTGGGAACCCACTGGTCATCCCAACTATTTCCTACAGCTCTTCCTTCTGAAATACTTTTTTTCACTATTGGTGGTATCATTTTCTCTTCATTTCGTTCCACTCAACTTGTAGGTTTGGGGCTTGATTCAGTGTTTGCTTCTGTCTCAGCCCTACTGCTGAGCCTAAACTTACCATCAAGTTCCTGCCCTCATGTGTTGCTTACATCTAGGAACGTCAGCAATCATTTGGCAGCTCTCTCTCTGGTTTTAGTACTCTCTGCCTGTAAAAGAGAATTCACAACTCCACCTCCCCACTCCTCCACCTCACCAAAAAGAAGAGCTTTGGGAAACAGATAGAAACTGCCGATTCCTGCCTATTGACACTGGTGCCTCAGAACCACACTGCTCCCATTAAAGAATATCCCACCAGACCAGATACAAACAATATATTGATATCATTTAAAAAGATCTCACACAGCTATTCTGAACACTTTCTATCTTAAAATGCTATAACAATAGGTATGGAAAAACATGTACTTTTTCAGAAAGTAGACTGAACAAAATAATTTACTTTTCTGTAGGACTTCAAAATTGAGAAATACCTGATGAAATTAATCAGGGACAGGATGTTAATGTAGCATACTCAGAGGTAATGAATAGCTCTTTTACCTCAAGTTTATCCGTTCTTATTAGTTTGTAAAACCAAAAGAAGCCCCTGCTTCTATAGCGGAACTCTAAGGTTGTTTGTCTGCTTGGAAATACATTTCCAAATGTTATAATTGTACTAAAAGGCCTTCTGTTAAAACAAAGGAACTACTTATTTTATACATCTGCTTTGATCCAGTGCTGCTCACCAACATATAAACAGAGTCGCTCAGTTGGCTGAGCTGAAAAGAGTGCATGTATGCTTGGAATCTGACCGCTACCTCATTACTGAACAAACCTAGGATTTTGAATGATGGTATAAAAAATTACTTTCAGATTTTTTAATGTATGGATTATGTTTCATATTTTGAGGGGCACCTGGTAGGCACTGAGGCAAAAATACTTCTGTCTGCATAATGTACTCTTGCAAATAGTGATGTAGTGCAAGGAGGGAATCTTATCCTTCATCTTCTTTACTCTCCTGGATGCTTTGTGGATGTGGAGGAAGATCCATAGATTTTTTTTCTGGGAATCATCTTGTATTTTCATTATACTGAAGCTGGAATAAATTTTAATCCCTATGAAAAGGATTAAGATTTTATAATTAAATGCATTCATAAAAAAAAAAAAATAAAAGAGAGAGAAAAAGAAACAAAAATGCAAATGAAACAGCTGTTGGTGTTCACCAAATGTGTGGAAGTTGACAAACCCAATATCAGTGTACAAGAAGGAAGATGAAATGCTTTCAGCATTTTGTGGTCATACCATTTGCATTAATTTAAAAACCACTATTTTTTAATAAATTCATTTGTTTTCTGCATAATATTTTGGTTTCTCTGTTTTGTTTTTTTTTAATAAGTTGAGCATGTCATAAAAAGCGCAATCTAAATCCTATAAATGCTCCTCCATCTGCTAGTGGGCCTTTTGCAGATGAGATTTCACTTTTAAAACATAGTTTTGAGGGACTTGCTACCATTTGTCTGACTTGTCATGACATTTTAGTGATTGAGCATTTTGTTTTGGAGACAAATGAAAATCAACTAGGAAGAATCACTTTGCATATTCTTCTGAGTCACTCTGGCCTTTACTGTGTGAGGGCAAACTAGTTTTGCTGTTCCATGCAGCTTCAGTACAATGAAGTCTACTGTTACAAACAGGCTTTTGAACTTAGTTGATGCCAAGTGGTGAAATGACTCAAATATCAATAAGCATTATGCAGAAATGTTGGCAGCCCAGCTCCAAATGACCAGCATTGTTCTGCTAAAAATGTTCCCATGACGTCTGTGAACTTGCCAGTGCCACACTGGATTTGTTTTTACTGTGTGTACAAAGAAATCTTTTTTCCACCTCTTTCCAGTTGATGTACAATTGAAGCAGAGATGTTTGGACTTCTTATAATGTGGAAGATTCTTTAGATTTCATACATAGTACATCATCTAATTCGTCATGGAATTTGTTTGGCAATACCTCCCACATGACATCTTGCTTGACTTAAAAGAAAAAAGAAGCATGCTGCCAACATAATTATCCTTTATTTCCTGATGCAATAATTTTAAAAAGAGAGAGTACATATTCTGTAAGCTTTCTGTAGGGAAAATAATGATATCACCCTCTTACGATGGGATCCTCATTTGAGTTTCTTATTAATTAACAACTCTGCCAGGAGGAAAAATACTCTAATACAGCAAGTGGAACTAGTGTTGAGTAATATCCTTGCAACAAAGATATGAATGATATTTTCTGAGTCTGGGGTTTTTAAACTAAGTTTGTCATTTATTTCTTTACTGCATTCATTTTGCTGAACATAGTAAAGATTATGTTCATGTTTTTTAGAAGTACGCCACTATGTTCCACATTCAGATACTTGCAAAATTGAGGTTTATTTCCCTCTGCACTCCTTGATTAATGCACTAACAACCAAATATGGTTTCTGTAGTGATGACAAAATGCGTAATGCTCACAGAATTATTATTTGCATAGATGTCAATATTTTCAAAGGAAGGTGGTTAAAACCTCATAAGATTATCAAAAGCTATAAAGTAGTTATAAAATAAGCTGCTCAGACTTCTGCTTCTGTATCAGGGGAAAAAAAAAAAAAAAAGAAAAAAAGAAAATTAAAACTTTGCCCTCCTAAACCAAATACATGTGCATTAAAAATATGTAGGAGGAGAAAAGGAAGATAGTAATTTAATATAAACATAAAATTCATAAGGGGTTATTATTTGTTAGTACAGATTAAATTTTGCCAGGTATAAAAGGTTAAAAACTCTAAATTTTAGGAAAGCTTTAAGCATCTAACACTTGTTGAAAATGCCTCAGGTTCCTACAAAATTTATGGAACTTCTGAACATCGCCATGTAGGTTCTTCAGTTACTCAGGCACACTAATGCTCTTGATTCCAAAATGAGTTCCAGGGAGACTGGATTAAGCAGAAGTTATGTTCCTGATAGGATAAAGATAGAAGTATTTCCTAGATCACTTTTCCATTACAACAGAATTAATCAGTTCCACATGCTAATAACTTGCTTTATATGATTAAAAAATTATGTTTGTTGAATACTTCTGTGTTTTGTTAGTTTGGTTTGGTTTGATTTGGTCTTGGAGTTATTTCATTGTTTTGTTTTTTTGATTTTTGCTTTTATTTTTTTTTTATTAGAGAAAACACACAAAGCAATTTATCAAAAAGGTGGAGACTTTTATTTCCTTCAGTGCCATGATTTTCATCTTTTGGTCTCTTATTTTCTTTTCCTAAAATTCTCATATAATTACTTCAAATTTAAAAGGAAAGAAAAGAAAAATGTTTTCTTCAAGATAACTTTTTGTCTCTGTTGTCTGATCCTCTGTTATTAAAAAAACTGTATTAGGTAGGGACCAAGGTTTTCATCAAGAGTGTCATCAGTAGTCTGTCTGTTATACAAACATGAGGCAATTAGATAAATTCATCCTGTGGAAAGGACCAAGCAGCAAGACACAGATTAGCAGCCAAATGGCAGAGATCTCACAAGCTGGGTCACAAAGTGTCTGACTCTTCTGTGCAGCTTGTTTTAACAGTGCAATAATACAAGTGAAATTTCAGGACTTTTTTTGAAGTGGATGATAGTAATGCAAACCCTTCTTTTCTCTTTTCATGTTACTGAAATCCCCAAAAGTGAAGTTATTTTCTCCTGAGAGAAGCCAACTGATATGCTGTATCCAGTGGAAAAGAAAAGGAAAAAAAAAAAAAAAGCAAGCAAACCAAACTTGTTCAGAACCAGTGCTTAGGGGTTTGCTTATAGGTGTCATTGTGTCTCACATCCCTGCTGTGAAAATCAGCTTGCATTTGGATGTGCATCTTGACCCATAAATGTCACCCTGGTCCACTGAGCATCTTGACTTCGTTTCCTGTTGTAAAACGGACAATGGGATAACACTTCTTTTTCTGAAGGAGAGACCTGTGACAATGTGTGCATGTGTGCAGTCAGGAGAAACTGCAGCACTCGGGATTTAAAAGCATGTCATCAGCCACTGAGCAGGAGATCACAGGAGAACGAAGTTGCTGGACAGTTTTTGAAAAACACAAGGATTATCATTTCTCTTTCCAAGCCACTTCTCCTTTTCACAGCCTCAAATCCTTCTTGGCCTCTCTCCATCAATGGCTCAACGATGTGCCCCATAGTAGAGTATGTCCAGCTGTGTGGTAGAGCAAACAATGAAATACAAGCACTGCCATTCCTGTGCACACATTGTTGATGTCGCAAGCCACTTCTTAATTACATGCATTTTCTAGTATAAAACATCTTAACGGTATACTCAGAAACTGAAATTTGCATTGACAATCCACTGAAAGGTTCATGTAGAATAAAAGGAGTTTCAGCTTTGCCATTTCTTGATGATGGTATAACAGCTGCAGGGTCTTTTAAAGAAAAAACCACATTTTTACTTTTAATTCCTTTTCTGTTCCAGGAGATATTTACAAGTAATGTTCTTTAGGACATTGTTTCGTCACCAGAAATGAGCAGGCTTTAATCAGATTGCCAGCCTCAGTCCTTCAGTTTAAAGCCAAAGTGCATAATTCTATTATCATAGGAGACAGAACTTCTTGCATACCTACTTGGAAATTAGGACTTCAGAATATTAAAAATATTAAATGGTTGTGATGGTATTTATACACATTCCTGAAGGCACAGATAGAGTACACTGGTTCTAAAAATGTTCATGAGTAAGCTTTTAGAAACAACGTTAGGCTCTGATTTTAATTAAATTATGCAAGTAATGCTATTGTCTTTTCAAGATGATTTAACATTATCTAATAGTCATTTAAATATTTCCACTGCTCAAAAACCAATTTTCACCCATTGCATCAAAGGAATATAGATTTTTATATATAGATATATATTCAAAATATGTGGGTTTTTTTATTCCTTCCAAACATAGGATAGACAATTCACTTTTAAAAATACCAGGAGGTGTCTCCATTTTTTGCATATGTCTTCCAACCTGAATGTTTATATCTTTCCTTGCAATAAAAAGTTAATTTAAATGTTTTTAGTGCTCTTTTCACAATGATCAATATCATTAACTAAAGAGGATTTCAATATGAGCACAGGGGAAACCTTTATTACTAAAATATACATCATAAGTACAATTTCTGGTGTTTTCACAAATGTCTGTATTGGCATAGCAAGACTAGAACCTTGGTGTGATGTACAAGAATCTGATAGAAACCCTGATATAAATGTCATCTCTTATCAGAATCTGATATGTGATGATTAACACTAATATCTTATGCACTGAAACATTTTTAGAGATATTCACAAAAGCAGTATTGAAGTGTTTGATACATCTCATTAGAGCACTTTGATGTCTCCATTCTTCATGTTCAGAAGGTAAAAAGCTCAGGTTAGGATACAGTTGGTTAGATGGAGACAAAACAGGATACTAGGGAAAAAATGGCATTGTTTATGGTTGGTTACAACAAATGACATTCAGTGGGGGAAGCAGAAAGATGTAATTGAACTGTATGCAACCTTTTAAGCTACTGGTTGTATTTCTAGAAGTACTTTGATAAAATGTGTGAGTGTATTTGCCTATACACACACTCATTTAAAGAATATTGCTCATTCAGATTCAGAGAAATTAATTGGAAAAAAAAAAAAAGGAACAAAATATCTGTGAAAGAGATCTTGTGATTCATTTGCTGTATGAAAACCAGCCTTTTGTGGAGTGACCATTATAAGAATAAGAGATAAAACATTCAGCATGACATAGTGTCTTTTGACCATGAGATTTTTCGTGTCTGATTACTTCTGAGAACTTAATTAAGGAGGCAAGAGAGGACTGTATAGACCTTTTATTTTTTTTTTTAACTGTAAGAATTTCATACTTTTAAAATACTTTCACATGAGGTTGTATCACCTGCTCATTCTTTTAATTCTGCTTATTGCATAAAAGCTAGACACTCCTAATAGCACATTTCTTTGCTTACAGTTTTGCCTATAGATTAGCTACATACTAAGTGCAATCATTGCAATACAGAATCTAGAAAACAGATGGCAAATTATTCAATAAAATACTTGTATTTGTTGCAATTACTTCCACAAATAAAACTAAAGCTGCTTTTAAAATACTGAACATAAATGCAAGTCTCCAGAATTCATACAGGTTGTAAGTAAGTTACAGTGTGCCTACAGTGGTGTCTTAAAAAAATGCTAGTATTTATGCAGCAGGTATTGACGTATAAACAATGGATTCTAAACTGTTGAGTCTTAATAAAGTCAACATGTTTCATAAATGCCACTGTTACTACCTTTTTAAAATTGTAGTTGCACTTCTATTTTTCAATGTTGATATAATAGAATGACTGTGTTCTCTTAGAGGTAACATTACAGGAGATTATTTATAACCAAAACATTGTCTATCAAAATAAAAGCCTTTATCAGAAGCTTTTAGCTATGGAATAATAAATAGGAATAGTATACTTTTAAAAATACATCTACATTCACATTTTATGTGCAATTTAGCGTACTTGGTACTCCAAGCTCAATTCATTCTCTTTAAAGTTTTACTTCAAAACAACTTCATTGTTTTAAGTGACTATATTAAAGCTTTTTAGTGTTTCCTGCAATCTCCCAAAGCAGAAATAAAATCAGTTTTAATTTATTTTATTTGCTAACACTGTGGATATAATTATTGCTGCAGAGTCTTTTTAATTGTTTTCAACTAGGTGCTTGTCTTTAAGTTGCAATAGACTTCTAATTCTACACTGTTGATATTCCCTTGTTAATTTTGACAAAGCATCATAAATCCAGGTATTTAGGCTTATTGAATTTTGAAATGAGGTGATTAGTTGGAACATGGATGAATGAACTGATGCAAAGCAAAATGAATTTTATGATTTAATGTCATTTACAAGCTCCTTTGGAACCATTATGTGCAAATTGTAAAATGTATTAAGAGGTAAGATATCACAGTTATAATCAACAATGTAAAATTTTCTCAAATAAAAGTATTCAGGCAGTCCTCCAAAAAGAGTAATTGTTGAATAAGTGTTTATTATACACAGTTAGTTTTTATTATAGATCATGCTTTTCCACTCCAACATTTCAGTATGCAAAAAGGTATCTTAATAGACTTTCAGTAGCAGTCAGTAATGTTAAAGTTCCAAAGCTGTTACCATTAAAACTTGCTTTCAAATATTCACGTACTTTAGAAGAGGCATATCTAAGATGTAATAGACCATATATCAATTTTTACTTCAAGTTTGTAATGGTTATTAGCTGAAAGTAACAGCAGACTATGATAATGTGTGCCCTTGATATCTGGTAATTGATATTTCGAGTAGACCGGTATTTTTTTTTACCAGCTTTGAAAGGAAAGGGGGTTGAAAAATTTTACCTGTGCAGTACAAAATGCTAATACACGTGCAAGTATGAGCTAAAACATGGATGTGCTGTGCTTTTGTTTTCAATTGAATAAATACTTGAGTTCAATTATAAGAAAAGAGAGGGATAACCTAGGTATACATTCCGAAAGTAAAGTTTAAAAGAGAGCTTGAACTCCACAGCTGCGTAGCTGCTTATTTTGTATTTTAATTTTGGGCGCAATCTGAACACAAAGGACTTACAGACATAAGAGCCCCAAGAGCTGTTTCTCTGTTTGAATTACAATTCAAAGACCAAAACTTTCCCTGAAACTTGAATGAATTGCTGCAGGCCTCTAGAAAGGCAAATTACGAGAACCCCATGTAGCAGTTCTGTGCCGGTGCAGGAAAACATAAAATCAAGCTCTGTCTATTCTTCTGATTACCTGGGTTCCTGTCTGCCCTGAGGTGGGAATTGCAAGAGATCCATGCTTTCTTGCTTCTCTGAACCCTGGGCCAACATCAAAGTTTGGGTAAATCACTCAAAATTTGCAGCCTTCCATTTTTTCCTACAAGTCAAATAACTCTAGAGTACATTTTAAGTAGTAATTCTAGTTAAATAGTGAAAACCTCAGAATCTTAATGTGCAACATTTGCTAATGAGTTTCTCCAGACATTTTATAAACATTTATAAGTCTTCTGGTTTATATTTTAATATTTTTGTTAAATACAAGTCCCATGTAGCCATTTGATTTTTCACATGTTAATGTAAACAAGATTTGTTCTCATTTACAGTAAATTTAGTTCTTATAAAAGGATATAAATATTTCTGTGCAAAAGTAAAAACAAAATGTTGTTATTTAATATCCTGATTTTGATGCCTCATGGAAAAAAACCTGATTTTACCCTGTTGCCATATGTAATGTTTCAAATTCTGCATTTGCTTTCTTGTTTCATTTAGTTCTGTGAAATATTATATTGAAATATCTGCCATACAACAATATATTCTGCACAGATGCAGAGAAAACTCTGAATGTAGCATGTTCTAAGTCTTATATTGCTTTCTGGTATGAAAGATAATTGCAACGTGATCTTCCTACCTACAAAACATAATATCTACTTTTAGTTCTTTTCTCTGCTACTGAAAGCAATAACCAAGTCCCAAAGAACCTCATCTAAACGCCTTTTAAACACCTCCAGGGATGGTGACTCACCACTTCCCTGGGCAGCCTGTTCCATTGCTTTATGACCCTTTTCCATGAGGAATTTTTTCCACAAAAATTGTGATATAAATAGTGGTTTTTCTCCTGAATGATTCCATCTCTTATCCTTGAGGTTAATGGAAATAAATTCTTCAGCTCTGGCTGGGATGGAACCAGTACTACAGCTTCAGATTGGTGACTTTCACATAGGCTATTTACTTAATGCTGCTGTAAATTGAAAAGCTGAGGGAGCTGGGTCTCTTTAGTTTGGAGAGGAGGAGACTGAGGGGTGACCTTATTGATGTTTATAAATATATAAAGGGTGAGTGCCACGAGGATGGAGCCAGGCTCTTCTCGGTGGCAAACAATGATAGGACAAGGGGTAATGGGATCAAGCTGGAACACAAGAGGTTCCACTTAAATTTGAGAAAAAACTTCTTCTCAGTAAGGGTGACAGAGCACTGGAACAGGCTGCCCAGGGAGGTTGTGGAGTCTCCTTCTCTGGAGACATTCAAGACCCACCTGGACATGTTCCTGTGCAATCTCACCTAGGCGTTCCTGCTCCAGCAGGGGGATTGGACTAGATGATCTTTTGAGGTCCCTTCCAGTCCCAAACATACTGTGTGATACTGTGTGATACTGTGATAAATATTATTGGCTTGGCATCTGTGCCACCCCAATTCCCACCCTGGCCATTTGTGGAGACATTACAGACAATGGCAGGGCTGTTCCTCATGGCAAACTAGGGAGGAATCATGAGGTGATAGAACAAATAAGGTGTGTGGTTTTTTATATTGCAGAGAAACAGCAAACAGGGTTCTGTTGGATATGGCCAGTCGCATATTTTGCATTGATTCAGTTTGTGGTGTTATGTCTTCACAGTTTTATCTTTAAAAAAAGTCCATGACAGGAGAATTCTTTTGTCAGTTTAAGAAAGGTGATGGAATGTTGGCCTGATAAAATGATCAAATATAGTTCCCACAGGGAACAAAGATGCATCAACAGGTGTGAAAGCAATTATGAATAAGCTTGAAACTTTTTAAAATTTCTTTTTCCTCGTGTCCGATGTTCTTCCAGTCAACTATAACTTGAAGGTCTGATATCAAGCTGCCATTCCCAGTTTCATTTGGTCACATTTGCCTACACTAATGGGTAGCTAATGTGAGTCAATACTGAAACAGAGAATATGTTTAACCCTGCTAGTGGTTTTATTTTACAGCTGTTTACCTTGAGGCTTACCTCTCATTTACACTGCTTTGCTACAAGCGGTCTGATGCTAGTTCAGTGACAATAAAGTTAGAAAACTTCAGGGCTTACAATATTAGAACACCACACACCTTTACAGCGGAGTGCAGGATGTTGAGCCACTCTGCTGTTTGGGAATGAAAATGAGATGCAAACATTACAGTTACTGAGCAATGATCCAGTGGTGAGTTGGCTACACAGCTCCTTCAAAGATGGACTCTTTGGCTTGTCCAAATTTAGACTCTTAATTACCTATGTGTGAGGAAAACATGATCTAATAAGAGTTCTGAGGTTGTATTAATATTTTAAACACCTTGACAGAAAACATGGCCTTTTTTTTTTTTTTTTTTTAATTCAACCTTTGTTTCAGAGGTGAGAACTGGATCATTATATTTAATTGCCTACCTGCAGTTCATTAGTGGCAGCATCATTAAGTAATACTGAAACATTTGTAGTGGCTAATCTTTCAAGCATTAGCATTCACGATGACCTCGTTAAAAGTAGCAAAGGTCAGGCTTCAGTTCAGCAGAGTCACCCATTCACCAAGGAGACCAGTATAGCCAAGTAATCTCTGTATGTCACTTTTCATTAATCATGCTACTTTCCTCTTCATGAAATTCCAGCAGATAATTGTTACTAAATGCGATTTGCAACACCCTGTGCTGTGGTTGAAGGACCAGAAATAGGCAAACAGATAAAAACATTGTTTAGCTTGCAGGCAGCAAGTGTTTGCTATTCAAAGGTACATCATGCATAAACATTGATTTAGCCATGAGCTGACACTTATAAAGCTTTTGCTGTTTCCAGAAAGCCCTGTGGTCAGGCTAAGTAATAGCCAAGGGCAAGTACTTCTACCTGCGTAACAAGGTTAGATTCTATACAAATTGTCTG
This sequence comes from Nesoenas mayeri, assembly GCF_963082525.1. Classification (NCBI taxonomy): domain Eukaryota; kingdom Metazoa; phylum Chordata; class Aves; order Columbiformes; family Columbidae; genus Nesoenas; species Nesoenas mayeri. The sequence goes on from NC_137540.1 coordinate 42,466,673, forward strand.
ATCCTGAAATAAATCACTTTTCATAATGTTAAGCTGCTTCAGCATTGCCATAGGTCACAACAAAGTACACTAAATGAAACACTTGCATGTGTGGTGGGAACTGTGTTCCCATGTAAGTTCACCTATGATGATATCACATGAATATTTCATTAAGAACATAGTTAACAAAGAATTTACTTGTTTTCCTTTGTCTCAGAACTTTTTTGTATGAGACTTCTCTAGGGTGAATTTATCTTCATTTCCGTCTGCACTTTGTAAAATTCAGTGAAAGATGAAGAGTTTTAGAAAATGCCAGTAGAATTCCATAGAAGGAGATGCTTACACATTTGTCACATGGCCCAAAGATGCAATTTTATTCAACCCTTGGCCAAATTCTGTTCTGTCACAGAAATGCAGCTGCCAGATTTTTTAGAATTTGGTCTGGTGTTCCTTGGCAAAAGGCAGAATTTGATTGCTACTAACAAAATGGAAGTGCATTTCTGAATTCATGCAAAAACTTAATCTTACTGATCTGCCTGTTCAGAGAATTCAAGACAACAGCAAATTAACCTATAGTTTTAGTGTGAATGTTTCAGCTCTGTCACCTACATCACAGAACAACTGGTAGTAAAAATGTTTTTATTCATGGGTTCTTCAAGTAGGTTTAACTTGTGACTTACAGAAAATAAATTAATGCAAAGTCAAACAAAATTCAGGACCCATAAGGCACATCTCAAATCTGTATCAAGTAAGAATTTAGAGGGTACAATTTCCTAAAAATATGGCTTTCAAAGGTGTGCCTACATTTCTTTTGAAATAAGGTAGAAAAGCACCGTTATTCTTAGGCTTCTTATGTTTAGATATACGTTTTAGTAGAGTTTAGTTAAATTCTTGGTTATTCAGAGTAATAGTATGTCATAATTCATATGAAGTATTGACAACGCAAAAATATGTAAACTAAATTTGAAGAACATGCAATGAGAGAATGAAAAAAATACTTGTCTGTGAAGAACGTATGTGATAAATGATTATGAAAGGTCTTAATTTAAATGATAAATAGAATCAGTATATACAGTGTGATCATTTGCATTGCAAATGGTGAATAATGGTACCAGATCCTACATTCAGCAGGTACATACCACTTTTGACTCGAGTGTAATTTAATCTGAGCAATCAGAATCAGCAATAGAATTAAATAAATCTAAAGTCATAGAGCTGTAACTCAAAAATACTGCTTTACATTAATAATTCAAACATAAAATACCTTTATAGAACTGCACAGAATACAGTTTACTCAATATGGCATTTCTAAGCATCATGACAGTATTTTCATTTGAGGTGATTTTGCTGACATTCCCCAAATACTTTATTTTCTGAAAACTCCATCCTTTTTTTAACACTGGGCCATGACAAAATTTACATCTTTCCAGACTTCCAGAGACAGATGTGTCTGGTTTGTATTTAGTAACGCTCACCTACACACTGATTTTAAATGTTGAACACGATGCCTGCTAGCTTCATTTGATGCCCTGTACTTTTTTTTTTTTTTATTAGAAAGGAAATTGGACAATTAATCTCTATCCGTGCCTATGAACTTCTGTCACATTCCCACTCAGTCATTTCTTTTCCAACCTGAGAAGTTCTGGCTTACTTAGTCATTTCTTGTATGGAAGCGTTCATACTTGAATGGTGTCCAAATGTGATACTATTGCAGTATTTAATTCCAACTTAAGTACCATCTGCTGGTAGAATATTCTCTGCCAACATTTCTCTCCACCACTTAATAAGAAAGGCAGAACTATCTAAAAACCAAGAATAGGTTCTCAAGTAGTTAGTAATATATGTCTCTTGGCTTCTCCAGCAATTGGTAAATTCAGTATTATTCACAGGGTCTGTTCTTACTGTTCTTTGCTTTTATTTGGAGGGGTGGGGGGATTAAAAGTTTATCTTTTGCAGTCTAGAAGATTTTCTATATTGTTTATGAACTGTTTCAGTTTTCAAGCTATGGTCAAGCAGCACAAGTGGCTTTAAATAGAATGCCGTATTTCTAAGAGGAATTATATCAGAAACAATCTTATGTAATAGAAAAGAGCAAGAAGAGTTTGGAGAGTTTGGATTTTTGTTTGCTTTTTACATGTTAATTTTTGAAGATATCTCCAGTTCTCACCTGCTTCTTCAGAAGCAGTCGAGGTTAAAATAATCCAACTGAGTAGACAACTAGATAATAGCTGACTGAATAGTTTTGTCATTCATTTATTGCTTTTGACTTGGTATGTGGAAGAATGAAGGTCGGAGGTGAACTAGAAGGTGCTTTCTTTCATAAATGGCTTACAGAATAGATTTCTTAAGGCTAAGCATCTTAATCTAAATTGAAATGTTGGTATGAGTAAGGAGTGCCCACATCAGCCCAGTCCAGTATGCTATTTGCAGTTTATATATACCTGTATATATTAATACAGTTCTGCAGAGCAGAACTTTTTCCCAGATGTACATGCCAAGTAAAAATTACAAAAGTATAATACCTTTTACTAGAATAATACAGGAGATTGACTCTATATTGTGTGGACCACCTTGCCATGGATTGTTTTAGATATTTGAATTTTATATGGTTCAAAAACCAGATGGTCAAATTTGAGAAAGAAAAGTGTAAATGATTAGGGAAGGTCATTGAGTTGTAAACTGCAGAAGGCTGGGAGCACAATGCAGGGTAGTGTTGCAGTATGCAGTATGCAAAGTGAAAAATGGACATGAGAAGGGATCATGCATAAGGAGATCTGAGGGTGCCAAGTGTCAAACATGTGCTTGGCCAGAAAATGCGTGGCATAGCTTTAATGCTTAACAAGAACGTTGGGATGCTTGGAACTGATGTGCATTTTCAGGATGACAGTGATACTACATATCCAGGTAGCTATTTAAACAAGATAGGGGTAATTGGAAGTTTGACCCATATATTCAGGAATTATTAAGTAGTTCTTTAAATTTTTAACTGTTCATATTGAAAGACCTACGTATTTCAGTAGGAGCTACGTTTGTGCAGTATTTTGGTTGTTCCTCTGTCCCGATAAGGTAAATCTTCCTCAGAAAACCATAACAGAGGAAAAAAATCTTCAACAGAAACAGCTTGACATTTGCACAAGCTGAAACAAAGTAGCTGAGTGACAGAGCAGTGTCTGAGACACCATTCAGGAACCCCTGTGATATACAACTGAAATCCTTGGTTTGATTATTGCTGTCTACAACTACCTGAAAGGAGGTTGTAGCACGGAGGGTATTGGGCTCTTCTCCCAAGTAGCAAGTGATAGGACAAGAGGAAATGGCCTCAAGTTATGCCAGGGGAGGTTTAGATTGGATATTAAGAAAAAATTCTTCACGGAAAGGGTTGTCAGGCATTGGAACAGGATGCCCAGGGAAGTGGTGGAGTCACCATCTCTGGAGGTGTTTAAAAGGCATTTAGACGAGGTTCTTAGGTTTGTGCGAGGACATGGTTTAGTGCTTGAGTTAGGTTGTGGTGGGACTCGAGGATCCTGAGGGTCTCTTCCAACTGAAATGATTCTATGATTCTATGATTTTACTGATTATACTGCTGTAACCCTATCTAGGCTAATGGCCCCAAAGAAGAGAGGTAAACTATAAATACATTGATATAATCTTGTTCATTTGACTTACCCTAATTAGTAAATGCAGAAAAATCATAAAAAGACTAAAAATTAGTTAAGATTGTAAGTAACAGGACCAAATTAAAACTCATTTTTAAATGCAAAAGGCTCCTTGACATTCCTTTAAAGTAGGTAACAAAAATTTGCCCTGAATCATCAAGGGCCTGGAAAATAAATCCTTAGACTACAACCTATTTTGGTTGAGTTGGCAGAAAGGACCTGAAGAAGTCAGTGCGATTTCTATCAAGGCTTCTGTGCTGATTACATTTTGAAGAGAAATTCAGTTTGCTCTCCTCCAAATGGGGAATTTTAAAGATACGGTGCAGAGAAGGAAACTATGACCACCGTGTTGATTGCAATGGTGGCTGGAAAACAATGTTTCAAGGTTAACATGTTCTTATGTTTTTGATTCAGCAATTCGAAGGCAGAAGTCTCTTTTTTGATTGTTAAATAGTACCTGTTAAAAATAAAAAGTTATGCTCATCTCCTACGTTTTCTAAAAAACAAACATTTTTTTTTTCTATCAAGTGTTAGTAGCTATATTTGTTTTAAAGGGGAACAATATGTGAAATATTCTGTTTCTATTCTAATTAGACACTACAATCGAAGATTTTAACAAGTATTCAGAGAAGCATTGGAATTTTAATATAAGAACAACAACAACAACAACAAAAGAAAAAAAGAGAATGAAGCATTTCTATAGGGATTGTGAAAAAAAGATATTTTAAATTTTTTTATCTACATTTGTGCTGCCCACTCTGCAACCCAAAGAACAACTGGCATCCTCATTTTTAGGAAAATTCAGTTGAATACTAGAATGTCCTCTATAAAACCATCTTACTTGTTTCATTTATCAGCTGGGAGTTTAAGCTTTTTGGAGTATAATGGCCCTTGGCTTAAAATTAATATGCACTGGCAGCCCAGAACCAGATCAGCTGTATTGTTGCAACAGTATTCCAGGACTAGGAAAATACTGCAGCCTTTCATGTATTCTAGCTTGATAACTATTGAAATCATGAACTTTTAATAACAAGTGCTTTGTATGTTATTGTCAAACACTGAAAGTCTTCATATCTTGGTATGTCTCTAAAAATATGAGTCATTTCACTTCAGTCAGCTGGGGATGTTTCATGCTAAGGACATGTTTATTTACTTGAAAAAAAATCCAGGTTTGTCTTAGTTGCAGAGATAAAGTCATTTCAGAAGAGGCAAATAAAATATGAAAATTATTTCTACGATACAAACACGAACAAAAATACATTTTGTGATTAAAAACACACATGAAGAAGTGTATCAAGGGAAAAGTTATCTATTTAATTTAAAAATGAAAACCAGAAAAACATGGCTTTGGGTAAGAGTAATATATTAAAAATTAAGTTTTTGTATGGTTGTGGATACACGTATTAGTATTATTATATAAAAGAAATATCCAGTGAGCCTGCACATGGGTATATTATTTGTTTAGAATATTTATTGATGGTCCTTTGCAAACTAATGTTTTGCTGCTCTTGGAAATCAGAAGGTTATCAATAACTTGTGAAAATAATGTCTCCAGTCAGCTGACTGGATTTCTGTTATTTTTCTAAGATCTCAGTTCAGCTATGGAATTATAAAAGGTATACTGCTGTAACAGCTACAATAATTACTTTAATTATACTGTAAATAAAACAGATCTTGCATATCCAGTTTTTCTTTCAGATTTCTCTAAGGGCTAGAATGATTTAGGGAGCTTTCACCGTGCTGTAGTGGCAAAGTATATTTTATTTATTTAGAGCCTATTAAAAAGACAACTGCAGAAGTATAAAGCCACACTGTATAAACATCAGAATTATACAATAAGTAGCTTTCCAACAGCAAACAATACAACATTATGTAAAACTTTCTTTCCTCCCCAAATAAAATCTATTTTTTATAGTGTTTCTTTCCGTTTTGGATTATTAACACACATTCTTCCTAACTTGGGTGGATAAACAGACTTGGCTTGTTTAGCCATTTCTGATACTGGGACTTAGAGCTTTGATTTGATTCTGATCCCTCAACACACATCATGTGTTCAGGGATGTGTAAATTTGAATCTGGAGGTTGCCTGCTGACTTCTGAGTAAATAGGAATTTATGCAGGCACCAGCATTCTTATAATTATTTTGTTGGGTATCTTGCTGGATCACACATTAGAAGCATGAGAATAATCTAAGAAGTAAGTATATCTGAAAATGTTATTGTAGAAAACTCTTTTGCTTTTATCTCTGTAAACTATATATTATAAAATGGGTTTCATTATTTCAGTGGTTGTGGTAACAGCTTTGACAAGGACAACAAGATACTCTCAAAGTTTTCCTTGTAAAAGCAACTGAAAGACAGCTCAGAAGACCCTCAAACATCCACCATCTGTGTGGCTTTGTTTTCAGATTCTCCCCTTAGGTAATGAAGATTCTATGCCAATAACAGATCCTATCTCTGAAATCTGTAGGGGTTGCAACTTCTTGGTTTCTCCTTCCTTCAAAGTTTTTCTCAGTTTTTTCAGTTCACGTCTGTTCACACCTCTGCCTTCTTCCATAGTAGAATCTTATTTTTTGGGAGTTTGTTTCCCCCAAATCTGTGTACAGTGTTGCCCAAAAAGGCCAGTGTAATTTGGATGCTCAGCCAACCTGGCCTATCATCCTACCCTCCCTGCCAACATTACTTTCTTTTGTGCATCCCAGCCTCTGAGGTTCAGACAAAAATGCTCATCTTTTTCATGTTATTCTCATCTCTTCTGTGCATTCTGGCTGTCTCTTAATGGAAAGATGCACGTTGTATATACAAGCTACCTAAGCAGAAGAAAAAAGCTTTATAGCTACTTTCAGGAACCTTTACTACACATCTTCTAACGTTCACATATTGCTCCTACTACATAGTTCCAAAAATTCCAGGCTAACCTGCATACATTCATTATCTTGAGTCACTGCACTTGCTAGAACATTACATAAACCTGGAAACATAACAATTTTAGCCAACTACAAGACTCTAACAACACTAAGTTGCTTTTTGAACCACTCTGTCATCAAAGGAGTGGAAAAGCCACCTTCTTCTGTCACAGCCCCTGCACACAGAGAAGTACAAAACAGGTGTGTCCATCAGAGCTTGTTCTACATTACCCTGGTGTTTCCTCTTCTAAAAGGATTTCCCAGTTTTTCTTTTGGTTAGATTTAATTTGCTCATGTATTAAAAGACTTAGATCAAAATTGCTTAGAATATGCTTTCTGCCTAAAATTTGAGAATTCATTAATTACATTTGGATTGGTTTTTAAACAAACTCAAGAATCCTAATGACCTTGGTATATAAATAGTCCATAAAACTGGGATAAGTAGCTTCTGTCATCTTGTCTATGACAATTAAAGACCTACAAGACTTCATGACACCACATACTAGCGAAGTACATCTTCTTCTGTTTCCTTTCTTCTTTACCTTGATAGAATTCTTTTAACAGAAACTTATGGTTTGTTATATTCTTTTTCGAACATGTCACTATAACATGTATTTTCAGGTAACTGAAAACTACTATACAAAGAACAAACTCTTATTTTATTATATGCAGAAAGAGTGCTCTGCAGAAGGTGAGAAAGTCTAAACTTAATGCGAATGGGTTCAACGTTTTCTTTATTTATGTCTCTCATGCCTTTCCACCTTAAAATGTTTGTTGTTTTTTTTTTTTCTCTTAGAGGGCACATAAAGAAAATAAGATACTTGCTATGTCAAAAGATCCTTGCAATGCTGTTTCTCATTGGTATAATTATAACCATATACAAGGGGAAGAATTTTAATGCACAACAGTTTATCACAAGAGACAGCAACTGACTTATTCATATTAGGACATGAGTAAATTAGCCCTGTGCATTCCATGTGAATAGTGGTGTCACAGAATATAAATATACAGTAGAAATAAATGCAATATGCACTGAAATCTTATCAGGCTTAAACAAGTATTCTAATTGTGCAAGTAAAAAGAACTGCTTTAACAAGAGACCTTGGTGCCTCCAGGCAAGTCTTTGATTTTGTACCTTTCTATCTTGTAACATTCTGCACCGACTATCCTTGTAGTCTTTCTCAGCGCAACTTAAAAGACCTCTAATAATTAAAAAAGACAAGAATAGTATCACCTTAGCTACCATTGCAGAACAATTTCTATTACTGTGGACATCACTTAAAATAAGCTAAAAAATTAGATGGACAATACCAAAGTAGTCACTCTTGCAAAATCAACTGAACAGAATTTATAATGGCTACCAAAATGGTGTTTTGATAAATAGATCTGGTCTTTGATAAATTAAATAGGTATATTTATTTACAAATTAGATATTATCAAAGTCAAAATTAACATACTTGATTATCCTTAATCAAATGGCAGTAAGTGGCCTTCTGACTTTATCTCAGACAATACAGCCAGAACAGCCAATGCAAAAACCGATCTGATGGGTGAATTTTGAATATGAACTGCACTGTCCCATGTGCTTTGAACTACTCTTCTTTGCAAGGGCAAGATTACACATATTCATCATGCCCAGATTTCCTGGTGGTGTGCAAAGCAAGAAGGAGACCCTTACAGAATTCTGATTGCTTCATTTATTTTTAACCAATTTAACATGTTAGTTCAAAAGTACTTAAGTATTGTGTCCCTCTTAATAGTTTTTTTCTTGTTTGTTTGTTTGTTTGTTTGTTTGTTTTAATACAGAGGACTTTACTAGGTGATGTAGAGGAGCTTTATGGCAAAGGGTACAGTCAAGAAACAATTTAACAAAGAAATCAAAATATCTTGAAGTTCATGAGCAAGTTTTTTCATGGGACTTCTCAGTCTTCAATTTATGTACGTTTTTGAGCAACCTTATAAATAACTAAAGCCTGGAGAAAAGCTGTTCCCTAGTGCACTTTTTTTCTAGTGCCACTCATTCTGAGAAAAGGCAAGAGATGCAAGTAGAAGGAAATGGAAAAGGATTATTCATATTTTGCTGTGTTCTTAAGCAAACAAACTAACGCCTTGGATCAACAAATACTCTGGAAATAACTGGTACACTGAAATGATCTTCTGGAATATAAGAAATGGAACAGAAGATGACAAGCAAAAAGATATGCTGTAAAAAAAAACATGGTTTCAGCAGAATAAGAAATACTACATCTATATTTCAGGGGTTGGATCTAAAGGCAAGTACATATACATTACAAATAAGCTGAAATAAGAAGAAACAAAAAATTTGCTAGAAGTTTGTGTAATACTACTCACACTTCATGACTATGTGAATTAGGGACCTATAGCAACATCTAATTTCATTCCCGGCTCTGAATTCCCTTAGTCTTTGGGTTGCAAGTTTGGACAGACATGCTTCACTATTATATAAAATTAGGTTATACAAAGAAATGGTTTATTTCTGGTTGTTCCATTTCTTACAACATAATGACTTCTACTTTTTAGATTATAATGAAGAAGAAAGTGCAAATGACCTGTGGAGACCTAGCAGTTGGGTAAAACCATAATAACATTCCTGTTTGCTCTGAACAATTTAAAACGTGGTGCCTTTTTTGGCTTTTGTTTTTTGTTTGGTTTTTTTTAATAAATTAAAATAGCAGCAACATCAGGAGAAGCATGAGATTTTGGGAGGTTAAAAATTTTCTCTTGATTTACCTGGCATTTAATGCTCTTCCTGTACCTGCTTGTACAAAACAGAATTTTACACAACTATACTGTCTTAGCAGCCAGCACTCTGCTATGACTACAAAGGCAGCTGGAGGCTATCTGGATGTTGCAGAGCCTCCTTTGGCACGTGATCTATGCAGTATAGAAACATTAGGATTTGCAGGTTTTGAAAATATTATGAAAATTTATGATGCTACATGATAGATGTTAACAAACAGACACTACATTTTGTTTGAAAGAAAAACAAAACATGACATATTAGGTGCACCTAAACCAGAATAAAGGCAAAGGTGCAGCAAAATCCTCAGCATAAAACATGCATAAAAGAGGAATGAATGCAACAAAGAACCAGCCATGTTAATTGGTGTCTGCTGACCTAAGCAGGCCTGTCCTCGAGCTTTCAGGATGGCTCTGGTAGAAGACACCACAGGGGGACTTAAACCATCTCAGATGCAGTAGTGGACAGTATTGTGGTGTTGTGTCTCACAGACAGCACTTATTCATGTTCCACAATTGCCATTTAGATAGTATAGGATACTCCTTACTCTACAGTCAGCTAGCAGAATTTGCAAGTAGAATCATAACTGATTTCTAACTGTTTTCATTCAATTTGGGTACAATGCTGTACATATTCCTACAGATTCCGCTCTCCAATTAAATCTACACAAGAAGAAACAGAAATCCCTGACCCTTCCTGTGTTCTGAGAAGCTGCATAAGAGCAAATGAAAAAATGATATTTGAAAATACTTTATATCTTTGAGAACTGGCAGTAGTGCTGTGTCCGTCAAACACATACAGGCTTTTACACACATAGTCAGCATAGTTCAAACCCATTACTTGTGAGGTCCCGCTTGAGCAGATACACGCCTATTGAGTTGTACAGCAGTTGGTAGGAATCACCGGATAAAACTGAATATCATACAGATTTGAGAGTTATTTCATGGTCAGAATTCTGATATCTTATTTTTAAAAGGGACAAAATACTTAAGTATTTTTGAACTAACATGGGACAGTGGTACAGTGGTACAGTGCAACAAAAGATCTTTAAACTTCCAAAACCAAGTGACCAGAAGTTACAAATACTAGAATTCAGTTTGTCCATGTAAATTTTAGCTAGATACTTTCTACATAATGTCTACAGTCTTTAGCTATGTGATTCCTTACTATTTTTTCCAGATCCTTCCTCATTCAGAGCACCTGAGCAGGCTGTGATGACTAAACAGCTTTTTTATATTTTGTTGGATCAGCCTGGCACAGAGTGGCCTAAGGCATTTTTGACTGTTCACAGTTCCAAGTCTGTACTTAGTATAATTATTACTTTCTGCCAGAGCTTTTGTGTGGTACTGACTGTTATTGTATGAGTTTCATGTGTTATTATTAATTTAATTTCAAAGCCCACCTTCAGTGTGGGAAACTATTATCCCTAATTTTCATAGGAGCTGGCACAGATGGGTGAAAGACCCAGGGAACAAAGAGAAGGATTCACAAGGAATCCTAGATTCTTTACACTTCCTCCAGAAACTGCAGTGATGAGAAGTTCTTGAGTTCCCTACAGTTTTATGAATAAGGTCATCCCTGTGTGTGTATGTCCAAGTATGTGTACCATTATGATTCTGATGGCATTGCAGAGGAAACTAGTCCCATAGGAGCTTGACACTTCAGTACCCAGTTCATGCACTTGTCCTAGCAGCACATCATATACTCTGTCTTGGTCTATAGATCAGTGTTAAGAGTCTGTCTATCCATACAGAAACTAGTCAGAAGGTAATGTTTCTTTTTTACCTGACAGATAAAAATAGTCAACTGAGAATTTTAAGCCCCTATCTTGGGGTTAAAAACTTCAGTGAGAGTCAGAAATCCAGGCAGTTATATTATTACAAGGCTAAGCCTAAAATCCTTGATGTCAGGCAAGCATAGACACTAAAGTTAAAAGAATCCACTGATCTGAGTACACAATTTAAGATGCTGACCCTATCTGGGGGGAAAATCAGCATCATATAAATCTTCATATGCTCATGACACAGCTTACTATTAGAGACAAATTAATGTTTGAAATTGGAAATGTTCATCATTCTGCAAATAACTGACAAAGTCTCAAGTGAGCTCCACAGCTCCAGAAATGGAATGCACCCCTTGATAACAGCTGTAAGACATACATTTTAGCGGATGTGCAATATCCTCTAGGAAGTCTATAATAGGATCTAGAATCCATTTCTACATAGCACTACTTTAATTAATTTTAAATGCCTGTCTGATAACATCTGCTTTCCTTATTAACACATTTTGCAACTTCTGCCAGGAATTTGAGAGAGGTCTAATATGTGACAGCACCCTTCACTTACATGATCCTCATTCCTGCCCAGAGCACATTCCTTGTTCAATGAGGCAGAAGAGCTGTGGAATAACACTATATGATCCAGCAAATATAGTATACATCAAAATGCAGATGCCCAAGAAAGAAAAACATCTCAATGACCAGTAAATTACCGTTGCCATTTTAAGCAAACCAAAGATCACAGAAAACAAATGTTGAAACAATAGTATTTAATAATAATTACATAAAAGTTAAATTGGAAGTGAATTTAGTTCTGCTGACTTGCTAGCTAACCATATGGTTTACTTCAGAATCAATCAAGAACCTCCTTGGACTTTGCTGAATTGGGTGACATATGATTTAAGTACATGAAGTGTGATAAATACAAGCTGTCTTGATGAAGATCATTCTGTTGACTTGGATAGTGATTGAATAAGAGGAACAGTAGTTACGAATATATCCATAGATATTTTCAAGAAATTAAGGCAGCCTATTAGAATTAGCAACAGAAAGTTTAATATGTGTGTCACTCTCCTTAGTATTGTGCAGTGAGCAGAACCAGTGTCATGCATGCTATTAACACACCTTCTGTGAGCCATAGGTTAAAGGCAATGAAAGATATTTTTTCTTTATTTCATTATTCCTTTACACTTCTTACTGGTGCAAATAAAAGCTGAATGGTGTGTTCATTTAGTTTACTTTTTATTTTACTCTTCTGGTGTACAAGGATGCTGCTACTGCTTTCTTTTAGCCAGACTGAATGCCCTGTTGGGCTATTTCTGTTTTGAGCCTCTGAGAAGACAGTTTACAAATTTCACTCCAATGATCAGAAGGAGCAGATACTCTTGCAGATCATTGTTTGGCTAAAAGGGCAATTTCACCACCATCATTCAGATAATTTTGCTTTAAATCTGTAGTGTCAACTAGATGTTTTACTACATTGCCTAGGCACAACTATAATAATGACTGCTACAGTCAGCTTCAAGACTATTCCAAGATTAGGTTGATGACAATTTTGTCTGCTTTTCCAAGCCTTCAGAAAAATCTTGTCCACTAAGCACTGATGCTAAAAAGGCATAGAAGTAATAAGTTCCAGTTTGAGTTTGGGCTGTGACCAAGTTTATCAACTGTAGGAAGCAAAGAAAGCATATTTCTAGTTACTGAAGTAATTTAATAATAATTTTTAAAGCTGTAAATTTGCTACTAGTTTACCAAATAAGTACTACTGCCAAGCTTTGTGGCATTAATGTGTGTGAGTAGAAGATAGTAGCTACAACTTTCCTCAAATGTTTCAGGTTTCACTGTTGCTGAGGATATGGAGCATATTGTCGTTTGCTGAAAGATCCTCTTCCTATAGCCAGGGGATGACACAATACTCCTGGAAGGCCATGTGCCAATGTATTCAAGTTCCTGCACAAACTGCATTACTCTGGTTTCATTTTTTAAGAAGTAACTTTTTTTTTTTCCAGTTTTGAAAATGAATGTATTGCCATTAATAATTTTTCTGTCACATGGTTTAGATTTTATAGGTCTCACTTCACAAACTGTAATATAGAACCTGTAACAAGCTAGTCCTTAACAGTATATCAGGTTGCTCAAAAATCCAGTAAAGGCTTATCTGGTTTTTAATTCTTTCAGCTGGTTTAGACAAGCAAAAGTTTCATTTTTCCTAACTGAACACGATTTTACAGCACCCATTGCAGTTGTATCTTAAAACTACAGTTCTAAATCATTATAGCCTGATACAAGCACAATACTACAGCACTTTTAGTATTACCTTTGTGCCTTGCTCTTTATCACATGGGTTTGCCCCAGTCTGTCTTCAGTCATCCCACCATCCAGACCTGCTACTTAAATTATTTATCTCTTTGCAGCAGCGGGGAGAAAAGCAGGACATTCTACTCCTGGCTTCCCTGAGTGGGTGGAACAAACCTAAAAAACAAAACGAAACAAAAACAAAAACCAAAACCAAAACCGAACAACAGCCAAAAAACACAGGAGAAAGGGAGTAGAATTTCCACAGATTCCAGAAAGGGAATACATGAGGGAGGAATGGGGCACAGAAAGAGAAATGGGCATACACTCCCAAGGATGCAGAGAGAACTGGAACTGTGGGCTACAGCCTGCAACTTGGAAAGAAACCTCCTAGGGGAAGATTTGTTCCTCCAGCAAGTTAAATCAGCTGGCAAGCATGAGAAAAAGATGCTCACATCTTCCCCATCATCACAATGTACAGAGAGATATTACATTGCAGTAAGTGACCCTATTGCAAAGTCTGGATTTTTTTCTTTCACTATCCAGAAAAATGCCAAAGGGTATTACCCTGCTCTGACTTGTGATTACTGGTGAAGAAAAGTTAATTTAAGGGGATATTTGCTTTCCTCCACTTGATACATCAGCCAGCCAACCCACCTGGGGAAGTACTAATTTATTACTCTTTTCAGGCTGTTGTCAAGGCAGCACTCCAATAGCAGGTTAAAGGCTTAAACGGTGCTAAAAAGTAGCATGGAAAAGGTGTGGTAGCCTTGCTTAATCATCTCCTTGTTGATAAAGTTAGGAAACATTTCAGGTTTAATGTCTTAGCTCTGCATCCTTAAATCTAAACTGCATCCTTAAATCTAAACTGCATCCTTAAATCTAATGGGGAAATTCATGTTTGAAGACATCATGTTTATATGGAAGATTTGCTCATCTGCTAGAAAAATGACCTCTGACAAGGTCATTGTGTTGCCTGAGAGCCACTGAAGTTATGTAGCAGAAAGAGTCACCTTTATAATGTGACACAGAACAGGAAAGACAAGGCCAAGAATTGCAATGTTATTCAGCATTATATGTTGCAACTCCCAAAAAGCTGATGTTACAGAGAAATGAGTTAAATGTGCCAAGTTTATTGGGAAATTGCTGCTAGCCATAGAAGGAGCTACTTTTTGAGTTTATAGTTGAGGCTGCAGCAACCTTCTGCTGTAGACAAAAATGCTGCAGTGGAAGCTTTTTGCAGAGAAGTTAATGTGTAGAACAGGTGACAGGTAGATCTTTCTTAGAGTACCAAATATGTCCTGGTCACTCATGTTCTATAGATGCAAAGTTAAGGGGATTCTGAGGCTGCAAGCAGAGAGATCATAAAAGGAACTGGAATTAATTCACCTGCACATACTGCAGACTATCAGTGTAGTACATAATATATCTCAATCTACCTGTCTGCTTCTCAGAAAATAAATTACAGCTGTTGTTTATTTTCTCATTATGACATTTAGGGAGTATGCCAAGGGTGCACTATATTAAAAGCTGTTCCAGGAGACAGCAATACAAGAATAAATGTAATGATAATTCAGATTTCTAAAAAAAAAAATGCCCTTTAGCATAGTTTTTTTCTTCTACAGCAGAAGGAGTTAGGTAAGGTAAGGCTACATCTCAATACAGATCCTGTTCTTTCAGTTGTAATTTAGTTTTTATCCCACAGATCATCCGATGATCAGATGGATTCACATATATAGCCCTAATTGCAAGGCTTGAGTATATAACTTGCCAGCAAGAAAAAGAGGATAGGTGGGGCTTCTTTTTTTTTTTGTGAACTTGGTACTTGCAAGTAGATTATGGTTTTAATTACAGTTTGACTTGTTGGTATATGATGATGTAATTGGCCTATGTTTTCAATAACTTCTGCAGGCAGGAACAAAATATCCAGGCATTGATGGCCAGATCACAGCTTTCAGTACTAGACTGAAAGCCTCTGACACAGCTGCTGTATCTAGCATTTTGAACTGTCATTTGTTTTTCTTTTTTAATGTTGTGTATCATCACTTTAACATCAACAGTACCAAAATGCCCTTAATATTCTTCATATAATTTTTGCCTGCAAATTTACTGTGATACTGCCTTTAATGATAGGATGTAAACTATTTCTTACTAAATCAATGTTATTTTAAGCACTCTTTGTAACCTTAAATAAATGCGTAGCATCTATTTAGGACAGTATAAAGTGCTTCTCCAGATGGCTTGATCATGACAGATAACCTTATTTACTGTTGTGACGGTACAGGGGCAAGCTGCACCTGTGGTGTCTTTCCCAGTCTGTCTTGCAGGCTGTTTTTTCTAGCGACAGTCCTTACCAGCACTTCTGCAGAATTGAATCCAGCGGTTGACCTAACTTCAAACTATATCTCTGCTGTCAGCTTCTTGCCCCAGTTTCATGCCAATCAGAACCTTATGCTTCCTTTATACATCCTTTACAAGTGTTTCTTTAGATAGAATATGCCACTGTTTCCTCTTTTATTTTACTGTTCTTAGTCCTGATCCTAGAACA
Source organism: Nesoenas mayeri (assembly GCF_963082525.1). NCBI lineage: Eukaryota > Metazoa > Chordata > Aves > Columbiformes > Columbidae > Nesoenas > Nesoenas mayeri. The sequence goes on from NC_137540.1 coordinate 42,482,594, forward strand.
CGGCTCCGTCTTTTGCTAGGGTCAACCTAGTGAGCCCAGGTGTAAGTTTTGTTGTCCCAATGACACATTTCTGTAAGGTTTTGGAACAAAGAGTTACAAAGCCATGTGGTATCCATTCCCTGCAGAAACACGTCACTCGTATAGAAGAGGTTGAAGATCATAATATGTTCTCTTGCCCAGGTCAGTGGAACATAATAACATGACTTGTGCACAAATATGTATGACATGTTGCTTAAAACGTATTATTCTCTCAGATCTTTCTTGTTGCATTCCCAGTTTCATGCCTGCACTGTTTTTTTCCAGTGCTGGCTTTCTTCCTTTCTATGTGATATTTGTTAACATTTTAATATCTTTTTGATACTAAAATTCCACATAGAAAAACAAGTCTCTTAATCTGCCTGAAGTCAGACAGATAGAAATTTCTCAATTAGCAGTTCTTTTAAGTCTCTCTAAATAAGTCTTGGTATTTCTAGATCTTATCTGTGCTAATTGTTTTTGCTAGCAAAGTTTTAACCAGCCAGCCAGAATGATATCAGTCAGCCAGACTGCAGAACACAACATGTTTATAAAATGTTATGGATATCTCCTTTGTCCCCCACAATTAATAAACCTTTTTATATTATAATGATATAATAATACAAGAAAAATACCATAGTATTCTTGTCTTCTTCGGTTCTTTACAACGTAATAATGTAATCAAAGAGAAATAAAAATTTCCCAATCGATAATGAAAAAATACAAATTTTGATATAATTATTTCTGTCATATTTCTTCTGTGATCCTACAAACTAACATAGAAATTGAGACCAGGAAAGTTAAGAAAAAATTGTCGACTAGAAAGGCTAATTGGGTAGCAAAACGAGGCAGGAAAATGCTGAAACCAAAATTATCACATACAGGTGTATCCTAATTTAAAACAAACTCTTCTCATATTCATTAGAGTCAGCAGTGGTTGTTGTCTTGACAGTAGAAAATATTGTGGTAGTGCTGTCTGATTAATATCTTCCATTCGCAATCTGGGCATTGCTGACTACAATGGAATGATTTTCACAGAGACTCCAATGCTGCATGATAAATGGATGGATTTCAGAAGAGGGCTTGATCCATACACAAGGCTGACCATAAATTGCTGCATTTTGTTTTGCTATTATTAAGTTTCATTTAAATTTATATTAATTTTTCTTTATATTTTTCTATTTTCCAGTGTTGTCTTATACACTTCTATATAGTTCTTGCATAAATATTTATGTGACTTCACTACCATTTCAGCAGAAACTGCTGAAGATTATAAATGTTAATAGGGGTTAAAACCCAGATATTATGTTTATTGCTTATCTCCACCCCCTGTGTGAGCCTATTGATATTCAAATTTAATTTTAGATTATTTCAGTGTTTTTCAAGAGTAATCAGTTTGATCTTTCATCAGTTTACAAAGACTGAACTATGTTCCCGAAATTGCAAACCCATTGCCTCTTTTTAGATTGAATGGCAAGTATGTATGTTGGAGGTTCCTCAGTTCTGACCACACGTAAAAGTTTACTTCTTGTAGGAAACTTTCAGAGATTTTATTGAACTGTTAGTTTATCTGTAACCGATAACATATGAACGGTGGGAAATGTATCAATATTTTATCATTGTTCTGATCTTTTTGAGGAAAGAAGAAGAAATAATTTAAAAAAAAAAATAAAGCAGGATAAAATGAACACAAATAGAGCAATTCATCTTTTCCCAAAAAGGCTAAAGTATTAACCATATGAAAGATGATAAATACACTATAGTATGAATAGGAAAATATTTGTAGTTTTTTTGTTAGGTATTTTGCATTCGGGAACAGAAAAGGCACTGTTGAGTAGCAATAGGAATCAGGAGCTTTACACAGTCCTGTCCATCAGCATCTGGCTAATGTTACAAGAGTTGGGAAATCCCTGCCCATATCTCCTGTTAGACCTGTATCTACGAAACCAGATGTTAATGTTACACCAGAAATTTAATTATAGTACTAGGCACCACTATAATTCAGACTGTAGGATTAATTGCTAGTAAGTATAAGTACTTACAAACATAAGTACTTAACATGTTAGGAGCCTTGGTGCTCAGCACTCCCACTATAACAAGTGGAAAGACAGAAGCTCTTTTAAGTCTGGTTTGAATTCTGGAGTTACCTTTCCATTGACCACAGAGGAAATTTTGGACAAGACTTCAAACTTTCAGTCTTCAATAAAGAGCTCAAAGTTGTCCAGGAGAGTGCTTGAAGTAATTTTAGTCTTGTTCCTCTTTCTTATTGTCTGTGCAATATCATTTAATTGTTGTATGGCGCTCTTTGTTCTTAAGAAAGATTTTTGTAATTGCCTTTTTTTTATTGTCCTTTTCATGTGAATTCAGCTATCTTCAAAAGTTATTTTAATAATAATAACAAGATACCATGTGGTTCTCCACAAGTTTCGTGTCAAATATTTGGTACAACTGTGTTGACATTCTGCCAGGCTCTTGGTGAGAGCTGCTTGTAAGAAGTCATGTTGTTGAATTTGCTTCACTTTAAGGCAGGTCACAAATCTCAGTCACAGTTCAACAGATCATCCAGATTTTATTGTCTGAGTTAGCCTCTTTTATGGCTGGCTTCCAATGCAGCATACTGGAGGGTGACTTCAGAAGAGGCAAATGAAGAAACATGAAGTAAAAGACTGAGAAGGCACCATGCTGCTAACATGCAATTTGTACTTCACTAGCAGTCCTCTGGTTCCATTCTTGGCATTGTCCCTTGGGAATAACATCAAATTAAACTTTATAAAATTTGCATCATTCTTTAGAGGAACACAGATTATCTGTCTGTTCTGGAGTTTAGAATTTCTATTATATCTGCCTTCCTCTTAATCAAGAGAAGCAGCTCACAAGAAATGTGCTAAACATGACTAGGAGATGGCAGAAAACAAGACTCAGTACTTTGCTTCAGTTAAGAGAATATAAGTGACAAACCCTTGATAAATTCCTTTCCCTTTCCATTTAAAAATACCTACCCATGGTACTGGCCAACATTAAACATGCCCTTTCCTGAAATCTATCATCATGTGAAAAGTAATTTATGTCTACAAATAAATAGATATCAGATTTATTAATATGCATATATCCTCAACAGTAGGTTATATTCTATTGTGTACTGTAATACCTCAGTAACAATTCACATAATAAAAGTTGAAATTTTAAAATATCTGTTTCATGGCTAACATTTTCAAGGTTGTATTTCTGTGTATTTGATGGTCTGATAGTCTGTCTACTCACCAAAATCTTCTAGTAAACACAGTAATATTCCTAGTCAGCAAATTCTGGAGAGTGCTTCTATGTTTATTGTGTAATAAACAATTCCTGGCTGTAATAATAGATGAGAAAACATTTGGGCAAAAATTATTATAAATATTCATTAATAACATTAACACAAATTTTCTGAATTACATTGTCATAAATTATTGTCCACATTTTTCTGAATGTCTTTAAAAGACTGATTGCTCCCTCCCTATAGTATTAGTTTCATCACATACTGATATTTAGAAAAAAAACCCAATTTTAAAACTCTACCAGCGATAGCTACACCTTTTTGTTCTTGTATTTGCTGCTGGTTTTCATTACCCATTAGGTATATTGATTAGCTAGGAAAATTATAGGATGTGTTTTAGAAAAAAATGTATGTCTTTAAAAGGTATTTAGAAATACCTTAGTAAAGGACCCTGTAATATAATCACAATAAAGAATGTCATGACTCTTGTTCTGCTATTGTAGGATGCATAGTAAATATTTTCCTGTTTTTGACATTCTACTCTTTTTCAGTGCAATAACCTTAACTATTAATTATATCATGTAATCTACGTGTTAGCTTCAGTCCTTCGATAAACTACAATATTTGGAACACTAAAATCCCATTTTTATGAGCATTTTTTCTTTTCTATTTCCATATTAGAACTTGACATTTTATTGTTTTCTTATCTAATCCTTGGTTTGTTGTTGGGTTTTTTTGTTGGATTGGGTTTTTTTTTGTTTTATTTTGGTTTGGTTTTTAGTTCATTATATCTCTTATTTCAGCCATTGACAAACAAGTTGTTTCTTGTTCTCTAGAATGTAAACTTACTTCTTCTCTACATTTTACCCCTTTTCATGCCTGGGTTATTAGCTGACATGTTTATTTTCCAGACTAGCTTTTAAAATTTGTTTTCCTTCCCTTAATTTATAAATGATATAATCAATTATTTATACATTATTTCCCTAGTGAGTCCTAGGCAGAATACTTGATTGTCCTCAGATAAGTCATGCCATGAGGAAAATGCTCTCGGGCGGCTGACACCAGTTAGCCCAGACCTCTCCTGAGCCTTGACATGTTCAAGGGCAGTCAACAACCGCCCACATACCGTGTCACTCAGGGAGTGAAACCGATATATTGGCTGAGCCAATTCTTCCCCTTTTGCTGAGCTTGCGTTGTTTGGCTATTGCATGGGCAGTCAGAAGGTAGCATGGACAAAAAAAATGGCTATGAGAAAGAAATACAATCAACTCCAGCTGTGTAATAGCCTTCCCTCAACATCAGCTCTGCACCAAAACTTAATAAGGGTCTAATAATCACACTGGCATTCATACAACCTGGCTGAAGTTTGAGTAGTGTCCACACAGTATTATAGAACTTGTCCAATTTTCCCATTCAGACTTATGTACACAAAAATACTTTTGTATTCTGAAGTACAAGCAAGAGATTTGTGTCCTTTGCATTGTTACTAATAATGTCCCATAGCTGTTCATTTTTTTAAACTAAAGAACTAGTTTTATAAGAAATGACATACTGTCTTCTAGACTCTAATTAAAACTTATTTTTGGTCCTTAGGTGTAATGACTACTCTTCTGAGATGAGCTCTTAATTAATGCACAGAGATTCTGAAAGCCCCACCTCTCAACAGTAATGACTGACATCCAAGGATATATAAATTACACTAATTGAGCTTTCAATTTATACATTTTTCTGCAGCCAACTCATCAGAAAAGGTAGGAGAACAGACCAGCATAAGAAAAGTTATTTTGCTGTCATGTGTATTTTCCTGATGGGGGAAATCTTGCAGAACTTTTGAACATTTATTACCAAGAGTGTCAGCTCTTTAGGTTTTAGATGTAACACTTGCCTTATTGTGAAAATTAGTATTTTTATTTCAGTGGTGTAAATTTGAATGATGACACCGTATTCACTGTTCAAAAACAAGCATACCTTACAAGTCAATGGGCAATGTTTTGGATCACAGAGTTGCATAACAATATATACTTTCTGAACAGAAGCTGATTGGTATTAAAATGAAATATTTCACAATGTATGTGGTGTTTTATCTGTAAATATTCTCTTAATTTTTGACCCACAGTCAAAAGCACAGATTTTGTAGTATTTTAAATGATTTTTTATTTCTAGGATTCAATGTAGTACTTCAATAATGAACTTCACTTTGCATTTAATTTAACTCTATATTATTCTGGAGTCAGTTAAGATGAAATCATTGAAGCTGTTGAACAAAGTCCAGTGTTCCCATCTGGACAGAAGTCCATTGAAACAAAAAATACTGATAAGAACATGGTGGATGGAGGGGAGCCAACAAAAAGAGCTGGAATGTATCAGAGAGGTATTCAGCAAAAGGAAAGTATTGCAAATGGTATATAGGAACTACTAGAAGCAGTCAAGGAAAAAAAAAATGGAAATGAGGCCAAACATATGCCTACATAAAGATTTATCTATGTTTTAAGCAGTAATCTAGGGTATAATAATAACTTATTCTTTCTTGGAAATCGGTTTTTGTCTGACTGTGTTTTTGTTTGACTGTCTGCATAGCTTAGAATACTTTAAAATGAACATTATTCCTTATTAATAACTTTAATTTCTGGTGACTTATAACAAATTTCAGTGAAAATTGAGCTCTTGAAATAGTCATCAGACTTTCATGAATAAAATCTGTCAAATTTCAGTGTCTATATATAGCATTTACCTGGTATCTGTACTCTTTTCTAGAGGGAAGCATTCAAGGTGTGGGGAAAGAGTTGTATCGCAGAGATAATGTTTTAGGATTCTAAAAACAAGCCAATGGTTTAATTGACGGTGCTAAGCTTGAGGGCTAGAGGAATTACACTTCCTAAGGGAATATCCCTACTGGATTAAAGTATAAATGCTTACTGACTTCTCCTTAAATCTGGAATAGAAACAGATCTAGCTGTTTGTATCTAGATGAAAAGTGATCAGATCTAGGACAAAAAAAAAAAGTGAACATATGCATATGTGTGGACTGGGGACTGTTTAACTTCTGAGTTGTTTTACTCCTCAACTACAACCCAAACACTATAGAGCAAGGGATTGAAAGGAAAACTAAACCCAGGACTGCGTAAGGCAGGTGCTGGACACAAAGAGGTCACATCAAAGCAGTGCACTGATTTGGAACATCCCCTTTGTGTACAATAAGGTTGTCCTCTGCAAGACTACAGAAGAAAACAAACTGGGAGTATGGGAGCAGAATAGCTTAGAGTCCAGGCCTTTGTATTTCTTTCAATTAAAATATGAGGACGAAATGAAACAAAACTTCTATTTTGGAGTACAGAGGCATAAATGGAGGCTAGAGAAGAAAAGGGAAAATAAAGACTGAAGTATACAAAAGGTGCCTATTCTAAATGCACTTTGTATCTAGAATAACTTCCTACTCTTAGCTTAGTGCAAAACTATTAATATATATTTTATGAGTATGTAATTTCATCTTTGTGATTTAACTCTTTGTCCAAAGTA